>NW_024501237.1:5777902-6447902 GCF_017590055.1 Onychostruthus taczanowskii | reverse complement strand
AGTTTTCCTTGTGGCACTATAAAGAACCTATGGAAAGCAGAGCTTTCTGTAAAAGGAAAACACTTTTTAAAACATACAGAAACAAATATCTAAGAAACAAGTGGACCCAGAGATGGTTCACGTTCTAATTAACTGTCTTCACTGTTTACTCCTCAGCCTAGGCTAGGCCTACTCTATAGCATTGGGAGGGATTCATCTCTGCCAAATATAGGCATTTCTGCATCTCCTGGCTGGCCAGGTGCCTTTCAGTGTTAGTGAAGAGACTTTTCTAGATAGTGATTTGTCTCAGGTGTCCTAAGTGATTCACTGAGTTCCCCCAGCCAGTCCTGTAGCAGAGACTCCCTCAAAGGCCAGCTGAGAATAATTGGCTCATTTGAGTCTGAGCAGACCCCAGGATACCTAGAATCTGAACTTCCTGAGCTAGCTCAGCCAGCCTGACTTCATTCTCTCTGCCTGTAGGCTTGGGACTCTTATTTAAGCTCAAAACAAGAGGTATGGCTCTTTTCTGGGGTGCCTTGTGCTTTTTACTGGATTGCTTTGTTGGTGAAGACTTTTGAAGACTCCCCAGTGGCTGACCTGGTTTGCCACTACCAGCCTATTCTGCCCGTCTTGAGCGCTGTGGCCATTTCTGCCTCCAGGATTGCTGACCCCCAGGTGTGTGTGGCCTTGCTCCTGCTCCTCAAGCAGGTACTCCCAAATATATGTTGCTAAGATAATTTTCTGCTGAGTTAGTAAGAGTTAAAACTATTTAGAATGTCACACTTGGTATTGCTGAAATACTATTATTGCTATTTTGGCTTGACAAAGGAGACAAAAATAAATAACATTCAAAAGTTTTGTTTGAGCAATTGTTATAGAAAGACTGTGCAAGCACATATTTATTCCAAGTATGTCTGTATCTTACTATATAATTATAGTGAGTTTTTTCAGTCATGAAGAACAATGCTAGGACAGTCATCCTGTTGAGAAGTTGCTCTAGGTTCCCTACTGAAACTGCCAACAGGGCTTCAGGTGGTGATACTGATGCTATTTATTTACCCGTGAAGCAGATTTATTTTTTGTTAATCTAATATTTTTGAGTGGTTTCTAAATGGCATTGTCATATCATGCATGGAAATATGGCCTTCCTGTTTAACTTCCAGTATACTGAGTGACTGTCCTTGCATCTGTTGCTTTATCCAGGTTTATTCTGTACATGATAGGGCCTTCCTCGCATCTTATTACCTTGAGGTTACTTCTTTGCCAGAATTTGCAAAGGCAAGTAGGAGAACCTGTATGTCTGTAGGGATGGGGAGAAGTGACTACAGGTGTTGTCCTGGGTCTTTAGTGGTGCTTAAGTCAAGGGGGAATCACTAGTGAAATGGGGGAGAGAATAGAGTGTTCGAAAAAGTGAGAAAACTGGCATTTTGAGATAAAGACAGTTTGATAGGTAAAGTAAAAAGTCTGTGTGAAAACAAAGCAAAACAAGGAATTCCTTCACCACACTCCATTGGCAGACAGGTGGTCAGCCATCTCCATGAAAGCGGGTTATCATCACACCTAATTCTTTCTTTGGAAGAAAAATGACATCACTCTGAATGTCTCTCCCTTCTTTCTTCCCCCAGTTTATATGCTAAGCAACCTCAGATGAAACGCTGCCTGCTAATAAACTGTACTGATCCTGAAGGCATTTCTCTTAGAGCATCCTTTGTATACTGCTTGCCTATTTCATAAAGAAAACATTTTCAGCATTTTCCTATCATTGACCTGCTTGCTCTGTTCTGGCTGTTTATCTTGTGAATAAATTCTAACAGCATGGTCTCCTTGATTGATTTGTAGGTGCTGCTTGCTTGTTTGCACATGTGAATATCTTAAGAGGCATTTCTCTCTAACCATAGATATACAGACAGGCTTCTGCATCAGCTCTTGGCCATCAAGGCTGTGACTCTTCAAGGTACTGAAAGAGAAGTCAATTTTGGTGTTACAAAAAAGAGCAGTGGGAGCCACCTATTCCATTAAACATTTTCCCAACAAATGCTTCAGTGTTAATCTG
Source organism: Onychostruthus taczanowskii (assembly GCF_017590055.1). Classification (NCBI taxonomy): domain Eukaryota; kingdom Metazoa; phylum Chordata; class Aves; order Passeriformes; family Passeridae; genus Onychostruthus; species Onychostruthus taczanowskii. The sequence continues at coordinate 6,445,870 of NW_024501237.1, read as the reverse complement.
GTTTTGTACTTTTTGTTGGTTTTTTTTTTTGGGGGGGGGGGTTTGGGGGGGTGGGGTAGTGAATTTGGGTTTTGGGGATGTATCATTATGGTTTTTTTAATAGCTTAAAAAGTTGACTTTTTTTCTCCTGCATAGAAACATCACATAGATATGAATAGCAGGGCCTTGCACAGGCAGAAGGTATATTACAAAGAGAAATTGTATGCATCATTTTGTTGCCTATAGTGCTGGTAGATTAAATTCAGATTTCACTTTTCAAAAAGTGATGACCATGAGATTTTGGAGGAAAAACTTCAATGCTAATTGTTTTTTTTTTTTTTTTTCCCTAGGCCTTGAGAAATAAAAGATAGTGAGAATTGCATTTCTACTGTTTAAAACCTTATGCTTCTTTTGGGATAGATGCTTGATTCTTGAAAACTGCTGATTTTGTTGCTGTTTTTACTGCCAAGGCCCCTATTTTAACAGAAATGCAAGAAGAGATAGCTACCTTGGCAGGTGCTGGCCCCTCTGAAGCTCTGTTATGAAAGCATGTCTCTCCATTCTGAGGAACAGAGGAAGTTAGAAGGTAATAGAATTCAGTATAACATCTTGCCTATGCTGCAAAGAGAAGCTGGGAAGGCCAAGTACATTTTAAGCAAGTTGCATAAATTGAGTAAAACCAGCAGAGTAAGCGGTTGCTGTGATTTACACTTTAATTTCTCCTAAGAGTTGGTGTTTTCTCAGACTTGCAAAGATTTTTTTTTCTTGTGCATATTGCATATTTCTAGCCATTCTTGAGTCTTGTGCATCTGTATTCTCTTCCAGCTCCCCCCATCCAGGGTCTTTCTTCTTCTCTTATTTGTTTCGTCAGTATGCTTTTCCACTGCTACTGCCTGAGGCAGAGGGAAGCTGAATGAATTTTACTCCTAATATTTTTTCCTCTGAAGATCTGTCAATCCTGATATAGCTTTCCAAAGTAGGTGGTAGCACTGGTGTTGCTCTAGCAGTCTTGTCTCTGTAAGAAGCTGATAACTGAGATGGTGAAATGAGTACTAACAAGTTTAGTCTTTTATTTGAGAGCACTGGAAATGAGCCTGTAGTTTTATTTGTAATGATCAGCTGCATCATCTTGGAATGTATTTCTCTTCAGAAAGCGAATGACTCTCTCTTGGCCGCCATGTGTGGGTTTGGGCACTTTTAGGCCACAGTTGAATGAAAAAAACCTAGAAGTGTCTGCCACTGGCCAGGAGATCCCACCCTATAAACACTGACACGAGGAACAGAAAGCAGCACTTTGTATGTAACTATGCTCTTCTTAAAGCAATGGCAAAACAACTTGTCCCAAATGGTAAAATTAATTTTCATGGGCTCTGCCTAAAGTAAGATCCTTAACTGCTTCCATAGTAAATAGGTTGCCATTGGCTATGAGAGTAGGAGCACTCTCAGTGATATTTAGTGTAATCCTCCCTATTTAATTCATTCACTGAAATCACAATTCAGTATTTCTGATGTCAGACTTAATTCCCATAGAGGCGATTGTGGCCTCAAAAGCATTGAACTGTGGCCTTGCTGAATGAATTAGGCAGAAGAAATAGGGATAGTCATCAAGGAGGAAAGTGTATATTTATACACGGATCATTGTCATTGATAATAGCTGAAAGGAAAATGCAGAAGAAATACATATGGGTTTTAATGAGGATTTTGAGTAGCAGCTCTCTAGCCACACTGCAGGAGTAATTGCTCATCGGAGATATAACTCAGGGATTACCCTAATGCAGTTTTGTGAAAGTGAACAAGACCTCTTTAAAAAAACACCCACCACTTTAATCAGTGTTTCCCTTTGACAGTAGGTGCTTTAGCCTTGCCAAGACATTTTTACTATGAAGTCAGTTCAGCATCAAAGTCCTAAATGATGCATAGGATTTCACGGCTAGCTCTGTGGTTTAAATGTTATGACTGATCGGGATAGAAGAAATGCCTTTTCATTTCACTGATACTACAGGGAAGTCTCATGTTGTGTAGAAAGAAACTACCATTTTTTTCTCTACCTTCTCCTTTTAATCACACATCTGAAGTTTTTCCCCCTACTGTTAAAGCAGTTCAGTCTAAACAATAAAGCACCGTAGGCAGGCTGTACAAAGACCAGGCCAGTTCCCATGTTTATTAGCCTGAGACTTCTGGGGTTTAATAATGGCCAAAAGACAGGCTTTCCTTGCAGAGAAGGGGGATATCAGCAGTCTTCAACCTTCAGGGGTCTGCCTTCTCTAACAAATATCCCAGTGGTGGTATCAAGCTGTGTGGTTCAAACCTTTGTCTTTCTTCTCGGATCAGCTGAAAGAAGCAGATGTCAGAAGTGTTTCTTTTCACTCAACCTAGGCCTCAAACCAAGCTAAAGCTTGGGCTTAAGGCTGTGGGGCATCGTGTCCTCTGGGCATGCAGAGGGGATGTGGCCAAACCTTTTGGTATGCAGGGAGTGTTATGAACACCACCGACAGGAGAGAATTGCTCTATGCGCTCTTGAGAACTGATGAGTGTAAATAGAGCAAGGGAAACTGAGTGGCACAAAACATTCCTGTGTGATATTGTAGAGGGGAAGCTGCCTCCTTACTGCAGCTGCTCATCCCTTTGCAACTCTGGAGATATGTTAACCTGGCTGGTACAGGGTTAGTCCATGCTGGAGGCCAGTAGAGCAATTGGATTACCCCAGGGATTGGTTATTCTTTTCATCTCTCACTTCTGTATCTTCTAATAGGAATGCATGGGGTAGAATGTTATTTATGTGTGGGGCCTAAAGCAAGAGGGATGTTTGTTTGAGTTAGTCAAAGAGGAAAGATTCATGCTTAAAACAGAACATCTGGGAATGACAGAGATGACATTTTCTAAAAGAAGATTCAGTGTTAAAGGGATATATTTATAAATACTGGGGAAAATGGGACACATGTAGATCTATCTCTATTGGATATTTATGAAGTGTCATAGTTTTATTTGGGCAGACGTTTGACAATTATCAACACTAGCCCTGTTTATTAGTTTTGAAAGTAGATCAATAGCAAATTGGAATTCTATTTATTTTTGTGTCTGCTTTGCTGCTGCCTAACAAGGTGTAGCAGAACACAGCTACTGGATGGTCACACATAGCAGTTATGAGGAGAGGCATGCATATGCACGCTTACTGATGTTAATTGCTTTCATGAAATTAACTGTGTTGTATTAAGGAATTTTCAGAGGAGAATCAGGAGGAAACTCCCATGGAAAATCCAGTGAAATGCCTAGGCTTCAGCTGATGGATGCGAGTGATGAAAGAAGCCCTATGGTAAGGTGTGGTCTGCTTAGCAGCTATATTTTGACTGCCTTGCAGCTTTTTCAAGTGCTGGGGAAAACATTTGCTTCTTATTATTCTTTCTGAAAGCTGCTAAATATGCAGAGCACTATCCCAAACCATGAAAAGCATTCTGCTCTTGAATTGTTGTCAGTGATGATGACAGAGAGCAATGAAAAGCATGCTATAACCAAAAAAAAAAAAAGACACCTAAACCTGAAACCTGTGTCTTTTTACTGGCAACACTGCCTAAATTTCTGGTGATACAGGTGGAAGACAGAAAATTATTGGAGGTGAACCTCTAACAGGCAGCTCTTGGTTAGGCACATTATGCTTCTTTGAGGACAGCTTGGCCCTTGGCAATGTGTAAGTTTTGTTGGAGATTACTACTATTATGCTCAGGATAGATATATCTTTCTGTTCCTTTAGTTTTGCACTTTATAACCAAGCTGCTGTGGTGGACAAGGGTTGACATTGTAGTTCCCATGGAGATGGGATCATGATCTTGCCCCGTTCTATGGACTTGGCTTCAGCTGAGCTCATGGAATAAGCGCTTTGCTTGTGAATGCATGAGAAGTAACAATCCTTGTTACATACTAAAAAGGGAGCAAAAATAAAGCTATAATACATGTAGTTTGCAAACTGCTTTGAGTTTAGTGGCAACAGCATGAGTGAAGGTCTTTTTGCAGTGGGAAGATGCAGGATTCAGCAATTGAAATCTACCATTTAGTGGTTGCCTGAAGAGATTGAGCCAAAATCTAAGATTCTGACCTTTACTGATACCAGCTTAGCATCCAAACCAAAATCCCTTGGCACAGATTGATCTCTGCATGAATGTGTACTGAGAAAGTATAAAATATTTTGCAGTCTTGCTAATAATACTCTAATTAAAAACAAAACTGAGGGAAAGAGTCCAGGCACAGAGAAAAGGCTAATTGCCTGGAAGCTGTTAAAGCATAATGATCCTGATGCAATTAATCCACAGGAATTACTGGTTTTTAGATTCTCCCAAAAGTCCTTCTGCCTATTGATTTTGCCTATTGCTGGTCAGCAGGTGGAACATGGCATGCTGTATTTGTCAATTTTCTGTTCTGACTCTGTCCTTGTGAACTTGGAGCTGCCCATATGAACTGTGATTTGTTAAGGAGAGTTTTGGGATTCTGCATGTAGACAACTTCAAAGGTGACAATTCAGCCTGAGGAGAGGTGGTCCTGCCTTCTGCTTTGAGAATTTATTTTTCAGGAAGCAGAAGCTCTGGCTGATGACATCAGTGTTGCCAGGAAAGCAAATGAGCAACCTATTACCTAGTGGATTTTTCTTTTGAAGCAGAGGCACTAGCAAACTCTCTCATGCCCAAGAATTGATTTCATGGTTATGTGACCTTTATTTGACAGAGGATATTGTCAGTCATGTAAGCAACATACTTGGGTAATCCTGGTCTTGCCTGGTGAGGATTCTGTAGTTAGGTGTTGTTTTAAAGCATTCTCTCAGTAAATGCATTGGCTGGTGGGCAGGGGAGTGTCAGACTCTAACCTCATCTGAGGAATAAGCCAAATTTTCTCAAATTGAAAAGGCTTTTTTCAAAATCAGAGTTGTTTTTGGTAGAGGAGGAATGGAAAAATTTTCTCTTCACTGGTAAAGTTGTTGTGTCAGAGGAGTGCAGCAGATAGTTAAATGTGAAAATACAAATAGCATGGAGCCAACAAACCACTTAGCTGAAAGTGTATGAAAAATAAAGACTCTCCTGCAGAGCAAGCAGGATATGCTCAGGACCTGTCTTTCCTGTGACCTACAGGATTTTAAGAGAAAAGCTTCAGAATTTTATTGGCATTGCCACTATTAGACGAACTTTTCTTTCCCTTCTCCCCAGCCTGGGGTCAGCTTTAAAGAGAGCATTAAGTGAATGGCTAATGGAATTAAGGATATAATAATAGAAGGATATAGTGAGACAATTGTATTAACAAGAAATAAATCATGTTGAGTGTAAGGTAAGTGTTTTTTAATTGATTGATGGGAAGGATGCTCCATAGTTTTTTTTGAGGACTAACAGCCCCTTGCCTTCCCATCTACATTAAAAAGGCAGAAGGGAAAAAGAGATGAAAAAAATTATGCAATGGAGAGATAAATTATTCAGAGAAGATGGCCATTTTGTGCTGACATCACTAATGTGAAAAAGCATTAAATCTTTGATACTAGCTGCATTCCTCAGAGGTTGTGGTGGCTGCACGAGGTATTAGAGATTACAGATAGAATACTACTTCACCTTCCCTAGATAACTTAAGTGTCTTTCCAAGGTGATCTACTAAGTGAAAACTCAGCAATGCCTGTAGGTACCAAGCTGCTCTGACTTTTATAAAATTTACATTATTCTAGTGACTTCATCGGCTCCCATGTTTTATGTAATATGGCCCGGAGATACAGGCAATGTGCGTAGAGATGACTGAAAGCTGGTGGCTATTTTAAGTGTGGAACTCACACCTTACATGTGTATAATGCCACCGAAAAGGGGGAGATAGGTATACTAAACAGGAAGTGAAGCTTTTAAGGCCAAATCTTCCCGTTCTGTAAATAATCTGATTTTACAAATAGAAACATGGTGTCAAGCTTGCACCTTTTCAGGACCTGGTTTACTTCAGTCAGAGAATGGAAAAAATTATGTCCTAGCTAAGATGCAACTGAAATGGAAATTTTAGCAAAAGGCTATTAAGAGTAACTACTAAAGGTCTGTAGAGTACGTGAGTAAAATCAAAGCAATGTGAAGGAAGAGGTCATTTCATGGCCTTTTTTTTTTCCAGTTGAGAGCTTTTAAGCAGTGCAATTAAAGTGCCTTTCATTGTCAGTAATTCAGCAGGACCCTTTGTGTGATGCAAGACCTTAAATCTAACCTCATTTTATTCCTCAACACTTTAATCAACTGTTCTCCCAACAATTCCCCCACCTGTTCAGTGCCTGTGTGTGTTGCTTTTGCTGAGGTCAGAGTTGCATTTGGCAGCCTGCACTGGAGGAGGTGCCTGTGTGGAGGCCTACGGGAGACCACTTCAGCAGCCTCATTGCTGCACTTATGTGGTGTGCTGTCACCATGATATTTTCTGGAAAAATTTCCTTGCCCAGGATTTTCTCCTGGGAATCTGGGAAGCTTCAGCTTCCTCCTGTTTTGCTGCTTTGGAGTGTGATTTGGAGAATTGTTTATCCCAGCATGTGAATTGTTTTTACTTAATGACCAATCCCAGTCCAGCTGTGTTGGACTCTCTGGTCAGTCATGGGTTTTTATTATTCTTTCTTTTCTAGCTTTTTGATGTATCCTTTTCTCTATAGTTTATAATTTCTTTTAATATAATATAATAGCACAATATACTAAATCAGCCTTCTAAGAAATATGGAGTCAGGTTCATCTTTTCCCTCTTCCTGGGACCTTCACAACAACCACAAAAGAGTGGTTTGGGAAACATCCCAAAATATCCCCAATACATCCCCAAAAAACCGGCCGAAAACAACCCAAAACACCTCCAAAACTACCTCCAAAACCATCCCAAGAACGCCCCAGAAACATCCCCAAAACACCCCTGAAAACACCCTGAAAACATCCTCAAAAATACCCCAAAACCACACTAAAACACACCTAAAATATCCTAATATATCCCCAAAATCACCCCCAAAATCATGCTGAAAACACCACCAGAAACACCTCGAAAACACCCCTGAAAGCACACCTGAAAACTCACCTGAAAACACCCCCTAAAATGCCCCTGAAAACATCCCCAAAAATACACCAAAACACCACAATTTTCCATCAGAGAGGTTGGGAAGTCTGGAAAGGCTGTTACATATAGCCAGACTTGCTTTTGTAGAAAGGAAAAATTTAATAGGTTTTGAGAAAGATTTGGAACCTTCAGTGGTGTGGACACTGCAGGAAACTGATGTGAGTGTATGAGTCACTGAATTTGGGCTCACTGTATTGTCACAGAGGCTGAGGGAGATGTGGTGACCCACTGAACCTTTCAGGCATGGTCAGCAGAAGAGGCTTTTTACTCCAAATAGGGTAACCCCTGGCTTTTTGCACCACTTAGGCAACAGATTTCAGTACAACCTTTTAATGAGTGTTAACAACTGGGTTAATGGGTCTCTTAGAGTTCAGAAATCTGAATCAATCTCACCAGCAAATTGAGCATAACTCTGGTGTTGCTGTTTGCAGCCAACTTGAGTTACATATGAACATGCACTGTTTTTTCAAATGGAACGGAAACCTGTGTAATTTTTATATGCTTTTGTAGCTCTCAAATAAAGCAAACCAAAAGTGTTTTCAAACATTTAAATTAGTAAAATGCAATAAAAATACAACTGAGATCTCTAATTAATGTGTTTTTGAAAGGCAGTCTGACAAAAATGCGCTAAGTAAGCAAGTTTGGGTATTGCTGTTATCCCTCAAGAGGAATTGGCTGTGGTGTTGCTGTCCTGTAGCTTCAAGAACTCTCTAAATACTGTGGTCAGCCTGTCATTGACTTGTCAGTAGCCAATCGCACCAATTTTTGACCAAATGGCGTCATTTGCTGTAAATTAATTTACTTTTGCCATTAAGTGCAGACAGTATGTGGTCAATTCAATTTTGTCCATTAGAGACAATAACAGTAGTTAGCTCTTTGATGCTATTCTTAGTTCACCCCTTGGGACTACTCTACTTACATCTCCAGTGGTACTGGTAAATTTATATTATCATTCCTTGTCTAATATTCATGATTTGTTGTCTTTGCTTTAATACATGGATAGTTAAGTCTAAATGCAAAGACTCTTGCACAGAGTCTTTCACAGAGTCTTTCACGTCTCAGGGATGTGAAAGTTCTGGGAGGAGTAGAAAGCTGAGTGATTGTGTGTGCAAATTGAATACTTGTCTGTGGTTGTGTTCAATGGTCCCAGGATGAGGGAAGAGATGAGAATCTTGACTCCATGTTTCAGAAGGCTGATTCATTATATTATGATATTATATTAAAATGCTATACTAAAACTATACTAAAAAGAATAGAGAGAAAGGATCCATCAGAAAGTTGGAAAGGAATAGAATGAATAACAAAATCTTGTGACTGCTCACAGCCTTGACACAGGTGGCCATCGTTGGTCATCAACTAAAAACAATTTCACATGCTGGGTAAACAATTCTCCAGATCACATTCCAAAGCAGTAAAATATGGAGAAGCTGAAGCTTCCCAGCTTCTCAGGAGAAAAGATCCTGGCAAAAAGATTTTTCATAAAATATGTCTGTGACACATGTCTAGTTCAGAGAGTGGTTATTTTTGTGTCCTTACTCCCAGCATGACTGAGGTGATTGGTTTTACCACAAAACAGTGGGAGCTCCTTGGTTGCTCAACACGGCTTTAGATTATAGCACAAGTTATATGTATTTAGGTATTTTACTGATGGGGGTCCTACTGCAGATAACTTTGTAAACCTCTGACTTAAATATTTATTATTAAAGGAGGAGAAGTTAGAGATTGAGATGCTTGTGGTGCTTGACTCTTCCGTGGTTTTGTCATATAAGGGTAAATCTTCTAAACTGTTTACTTTTGGCTGCTTTTAAATGCAAAGATTACCGGCAAACAAGGAGAAAGAAATAAAAGAAAATGTCATTGCAATCTGTCCATCTTTACTCATTTACATTCTTGTATAAACCCTCGCATCTAGGTTCTCTAAAAGTTATTTTCTTGATCCCCTGAGACATGATGAAAATAAGTTCTGTTGCTTGTGCAGATCTAGAGATGCTGGGTGCTGCATACACCCAACACTGTGCTTGTTCCTGACTTAACACAAGTAGCCAAGCACTTGGTTTTGGTCTACAAAACAGGATCAGTGCCTGTTGTATGTTATCTGTTGATAGTGTGTCTGTGTAGTAGGTAACTTACAGAAGTAATGTTTTCAACTATTGATTTAAAAAGACTAGAAGCCATACTGCAAAGCACCTAACTTCTTGTAGTCATGAGTTCATTTTTTCTCCTGCTTGTCCAGTTAATGAAGAAGTGGTTTTGCTTCAGTGCTCTCGGTAACAATGTTAGTTATGTGTTTCTTTATAGGACCTTGTTATCTAAAAACTGGATCAGGCACTGGTTTGACAGAGCCTGATTAAGTGGAAGGCAGTTGTGACTTTACTGTTGGGCCTCTAAAAAGAAGGAAAATGAGCACAGCATGACATGGAAACAGCGCCTGCACAGGACACAAGCACTCTTCTCCAAGAGCATCTGTGGTCTGCTCTCTATGTAGGTGTAGGAACCCTTCCTACAATACTTCATGGCTGTATTTTTGGCTGTTTGTGTAGAATTAAAAGGCAGTGCAAGGTGTTATTCATTGGTGATGCTGCACAGTTTTGGACAGATTGAACAGAAAGATTTTGATTTCCAGTTGTGAGCCTGCAGCACTCAGAGGGATGGAGGAAATGCAGGGGAGCATGGAAAAGTGTTAACTACCAATCTCTGAAAAATAAGAAAGCAAACCTGATTTATGTGAGACCTTGGCCAACATGAGGAACAGAGGTTGCATGTTAATAAGAGAAACTTGAAGAGACAAGAGACTATGGGAAAAATATCTTCTTTTGGGTTAATGCAGTATATTAGCCTTTTACCCCTTGAGTCAGTAGGATCAAAGCAGGTTTGGGTCACGAGTGGAAATGAGCTTAGCAGTCTCATGCTAATCTCTAGTGGACATTTGCCCACGTTGTGAAGTCATTGTGTCACGTGGTAGAAATGGCCACCAGTGTTTTCAGGGAGTCTGGAGGAACTGGGTCTGCCTCAGCAGTTGTACCCTAAAAACCCATAATCTTTGTTCTGCTTCAACCTAGTATTTATTATTTCCCAGGTATTTCGTCTTTTTGCTGTCAAAAAACCCCACAAACAACCGCTTGACTCTGCAGCAAGGCTTATTATGGTAGTGCTGTCCAAAGCAAAGGAGGTCTGGAAATTATTGCTATGGCTGAAATATGACTTTTAATGTATGTACTCCAAGTGCTTAAGCCAGGGCTAGTGGGAAGCAACTCTGGCTCTCCAAATATTATGACTTCTACCACTAATACTCTCTTCAAAGCAGATGCAGGAGGCCATCTGAATGGTTGCTACTTCTCAGTGAGTAGGATGGTCAAAAAAAGAAGCTGTAGGAAATTAGAGAGCAAATAATAACTTTGACTTTTAAGGAAAGGAAGTAGGAAAGTAAATGCTGCAAAAATGGGAAAGGGACGTATCAAATACATCGCCTGTGGATACATCAGGGCTATATCTACAGGTGACAGTCTTTATATGATGGGTTTTAAAGGGGATTGTTGTTGACCCTGAAGGGCTTGGGATGGAAAACGAACTCAGTTTTGTCTTCTAGCATTTGCTAATTCACAGGATGGGATTTGGAGGGAGATAAAGTAAACTTATGAGTTAGTAGCTTGCTCCGTCTCCTGGTGTGTATTCTTCTTAAAAGGTTAAGACAAAATTATGTCAGTGTTGCAGGGTCTTTTGTTCTTGGTTTGAAACTGAGGAAGTGTAAAGCCAAAAATAAAAGGGAAGGGAAAGAAAAAGAATTACAATGTTGTGCAGAGCTAAAGCTGTTTAAATATCTGTATCTGTCTGTTTAAATGTCTGTAATCTGCTCCATTTCTAAGATTTCAATTTACCCATTCCTTAATTTAGCTACAGGAGTTACTTCTTATACCTTGCCTCACAACCCATCTGCTGCTATTGTGTTTTTCCTGGGGTCATTTTCTTCAACTACTTTGCAAAATGCTAGAAATAAGTTGTCATCTCAGGATAAAAACTCAGGGTGCCTTGAAAATGTGTCTGCTGCTGTGTTAAGTGGTGCAGTTCTGGCTCTTTTGATTTCTCCAGCTGGGGGGTTGAAGTGGGAGCTCAGTGGGCAGCCTATCAGCAGGAGGGGATTGAACAGTGTTTGGCTCCCGTGCTAATGGCCTCAGGATTTTAAATTCCCCCAGCCAGCCCATGATGGGATCTTGTAGCCCTCTGCCCATGGGCTAACTCTGAAGTCACAATTGCCATTTGCCAGCAGTTGTGTGGGCCCTAGGTGGGAGGTCAAAATGAGGCTTAAATTAGTTTCCCTACAGACTTTTGCTCACTATTAATTTGTAACAGGTGGGGGTTTTTTTTCCCCTTAATCTGAGAAACTTCAATTTTCTTTGACTCATAACAGTGCTTACCTCCAGGTGTAGAGCAAAGACTGGATCCCCTGTGTTAAACACTTAAGTGGCTGGTGCTGACGTGGGGAGTTATGGCCACAGTGGGAACCTGAGTCTCCTCTTGCTGGCAGGAGCCATGTGTTAGGTCAGTGTTTCTCAACCCTGGCTTTGTCCCTTGGCAGTGTTTGGGGTTATTAGCTCAGTTGCTGAAACTGCGTATATCAGGACCTATTTGTTGGATACTTGTGCATCCTGATGATGAAGATAAACCTGCAGATTGCAGGTTTAGGAGGATGAGCTGCATTTCATCACACTCCTTTCAGATGGTGAGTGGGATAGAAGGAACGGAGTTCTTGGAATGAGGATATGCCCTGGGCAGCACAGGGTCATGTGGTTGGAGGCTCAAGGCCCCTCCATGCTAGCAAAATGTGGGAAACCTTTACTTCCTTCCCCTATTCTTAGTTGTCTTTCTGCTTTGATATCAGCAGGTATTCAAGCAGCTGACTGCAGGTCTGCATGTCACTGCAAGCCTTAGTGAGAAAAGCAATTGCCCGTATACACTGGTTTAAGAGCACTTGTAAAGATTCTCTTAGTTTAATCCAATAAAAAGGGATTAATATAATTTTATAAATTATTAGTATTACTGATGTGCATGTACTAGTTTTTGAATGGACCAAATGAGATAAATCCTCCTGATTTTTGATCAGGGAGAAAAGTCAACTGCTCAAGACTTTCAAGCTTCTCAAGCCCCTATATACGATTTTCAAAATTCTAAGTAACAAGTCTCATGGAAATCGTTGGTTGGCAAATCACTTCCAGTAAATGCTTTTGTGTAAGATGTTTGTTTGAAGAATCTAAATCTCATTCTGTGATGGCCTTTCCTGTTAAAACCAGAGTAGCCATATCTGGTCTTGGAAATAACTAATCCAAGTCCAACCAGATACTGAGAAACTATTCCAAGGAGAAGCTTCAGATACTTTACATACCCCTCCTTACGCTTTCAATTTTCTTAATTCTTGTCCCTAGACATCTCCTATGTTTAGGAGGAGTATCAAGAGCTTTGCTTGAGCTGTGCCTTGGAAACACAGGAGGTATTGTGTCTCTTGGGATATGGGGAGATCCAGCTAAAACAAATCTGGGGTCACTTGAGTAGCCCTGTTAACTTAGCACAAACTGCAGGAGCGCTTGCAAAGACAGAAATGGCAGCATGATCACCTTGCCTTAAAAGTCAATGATGTGGTCAGATCCTTTCTGCTTAAAACAGGAGTGTTTGAACACCGAACATTTGTCCGTGGCATTCCATTATGCCCCAGGTTGTGTGATGCTTTTGTGCTTTTTTCCTGATACAGATTTTGGAAACTTTTATTGTAAATATTGAGACTATAAAATTGCTGGAGTTTGCATATTACAGTCACTGAGTTGGATAGTAATGGTATTTAGTCTAACGGCCTTTCTGGTTTTCTCAGGGAAAACTGAATTTGCACTGGAAATGGGCAGAGCTATTAATTGCATGGTTTGCTGCTCAAACTCAGAGCAGGCTTTCATCTAGACAAATGAGAGAGATATGAGTCCACATCTATCTTCTCCCTACACATTTATTTCTTTTTCACATATGTAGAGCCAAGAGCAAGAAAAAAATATCCTTTTAAAAGCTGTGAAGTGCCGTATTATGAATGAAGCATATGTTACAAAAAAATATGGATTGGAAAGTAACATCACTGAGCTGAAAGGAAAGGGCACCCTGCAGAGAGGCAGCTAGCAAGGACATATCACAGAAGCAATAACCAAATTGAGACATTAAAATATGTCTTATCTCCCAGTCTGTCAGCAGAACTCTGTCCTTGCTGCCTTCTCCCTTAATTCATGTTTTGCTGTGGACTCCTGTGGAGGTGCTGTCGTTTGTCCAGAGTTTTGGGTGCCGTTTCCAGTACTGGGAGATGAGCTGTGCATGACAGTTGCCCTCTAAGAGGTGGTTGCAATTAAATGCTTGGGAGTGTGCAGCTGGATGCTTGGTCAGTGAGTGCTTCCTTAGGACCCATGAGCACCGTTGGGGCTGGGTGTGTCAGTTCTGATGTGCAGGAGTTGTCTGCATATGCTGCAGCTCTTGCATGCCCTTGGAGGAGTCAATTTACTGCTTGGTTTGTGTTCTCTGCCTTTGAAGCAGAAGTGGTAGCATGCATTTCATCCTATTTTCCTATGCTTTCAGAATCTGCTTGCACAGGTGAGGGCCATGTAATGAGAAGATGAGATGAAATGAGGATCTGCTCCCTAAAAAGTTACAAAACTGCCAAGAAAAACTCCTAAAGGGAATTTCTGTCTTTGGGCTTGGATGGTGATGCAAAGCAAACCTTTACAATTGCAAATCTATAATTAATGGAAGTTCAGTTTAGACCTTGTCCTAATACTTGGATACCAGAGAGAAAAGCAGAAGCTGTTAGTCCAATTAGTCCAGCTTGCTGTTAGGCAAATATTGAAGTCTGGATTCTGCTGATACTCTTTTATAACTTGGTATTTTATGTGAAATCCTGGGACGCTGGTCACAGATTCACTGGTAATACAAAATTCTTACCGCTGTTCCTTGGAGGCTAGTAGATAAAATTTCAGGGACCAAGATTTCAGTATGTTGAGGGAGATTCTAACAGTCTTTGAGCAAAATCGATAGACTGCAAAAAGGGGGAAGAATATTTTCGTATTTTCCTGAATTTTACAGGTCCCTGTTGAGCTCTTGCTGGCCTCCTTGAAGCAAAACAAATAACAATCAGCCTTCTGAGACTCTAGAGGTAAAATGATGACAAATTTTGTTGCTGTGAAGGCTGCCAACATGTAGCTTTAAAATATTGCCAAGAAAACTAGATAATCAGATCTTGTTAAAAGGGTTATTTAAACACAAGGTGAATGGGTTGACCAGATCAGTTGAAAGTCAACAGTTGTGTTTCCATTGCACTGCTGAATTAAGCTCATGTATTGGCCCCTTCCTAAATCTTTGACTCCTGGGAGTGCTGGGGAGAGACTTGTGTGCCTTTGCTCTGCTTAGGTTGATCTGCTTTTGGACAAATGGGATATGCTCAGCTCCTGCAGTTGCCATTGAAAGCTGCCTTTTTGCAAAAGGCGGTTTTGGCTGTCTGATCTTCCCGCAGTAGCAGCTACTGCACAATGCCAAGATTATGATGTCTGGTTCAGCAGAGGGGTGAATCATGAATTGCTTTCCCAAACTGAACAAACCAGGCTCTGCTGCTTCTCTTGCACAAGCACCTGTTTGGTTTGACTTGAGTAAGTTCATTCCCTAATATGCAGCTTTACATTCCACCTGCCTATGCCTCACCACCTCAAGCATCTGTTTGGTTATGTAAATTAGCTTTTCTCATCATTATTGTAAGAATATTTGAAGAGCTGAGGTGTTGCTAATGTGATGTGTTCTTGGGTGAGCAAGAGATAGATTGTCCCTGACACAGTTTTTTGAGTTCCTCTGTGGACTAGAGAGATGTGAGAGAGTGGTTGTCCTGAACTGAAACAGCAGGAGAACAGATCTGTGTGTTAAGAGATAGAGCATCTGGATTCACTGCATCCTGGCTGAATTTTTTTGGTGAGTTTCTCTCCCCAGCTGTCTCCATTCCTCCCCTCACACACCCTCCTGCACCCATGATAATCATCCACCCCTGGCTATTATAAGCAGTGCAAACAAATGACAAATCTCTGTGTGCAGGAAGTTAACAAGAGGCTGATCAGTAGCTTTAGTTATCTTTCCTTCATGTTTATTGCAGTCTGCTGCAGTTATTTCAAAGGCACTGACATTGATCGACAACTTCTATTAAGGCCCATCCAAGGCAGCTGGATTGAACAGATACTTTAAATAAAGCAGTTATTGCTTTTCATTGCCTTTCCATAAAATATCACTGCTAAATAGCTTCTGCCATCAGATGCAGTTAGGTACATGGTTTTAATTTGAGGGACTGCTTTATAACACTGCACAATTGACATTGGTCTTTGTTTCCCCTACAATAATGATTGTGTACATCCTGGAGAATTGATGAGCTGTCTTCTGAGGCAGGAGCGGGGAGCTGGGAAGGGGGCAGCCGCCTTTGTTGCTCTTGCTCTTTTTATACTTGCCATGCTTGTCAGTTGTTTGCAGCACAGACAGAAATAATGTCAAGCAGGGCCCCTTATCTCAGGATGTTGTAATGTAGCTGCTGTAAGCCCTCGCCTGGAGACGAGATAAGAGCAACCTTACAAGCTTGTGGGGGAGCGAAGAGGGGGGCCAGCAGAGCCATCACTGGGACAACAATGGCAGAGCTGTCACTCGCACATTATGGCTCTTTCTGGTGCCAAGGAAAGATATATATGCTGAGTGGTGAATAACAAGCACAAAAATAAAAGTCCTGAATGTTCATCTAATAATGATGTATTTGTAACAGGATTATACTGCCCAATGATATTCTTTCTTTATCTCCTCAGTAAATGGTGAGGCAGCTGTGTGCTTTGGCAAGGCATGATGTCCTTTCTTTTGTGTGCTGCATATTAATCCTTTATTGAAGTAATTAAATGTGTGCTTAATGGCAATGAGCTGGCAGAATGAACATACAATTGAATTAGCAGTTATGATGGGGACCATGCTACAAGATGAACTAAATGCAATTACTGTAGGCATATTTCTCCAAGTCTAATCTGGCTACATGACATGACTTAATTACAGGTTGTTAGACACACTGATCCCATGTGGTGCATGTGGAGGCACGGCTTCAGCTCTGTGTGTACCTGTAACACACACATGGGCACATTCACTGAGAAATTCAGTCTGGTGTCAATGCAGATTCCTGAAGGCAGATCTTGGTTATGCTAAAAAACCCGCAGATTAAAGGCCAGGCAAACACCAGGCAAAACCAGGAAAATGCTCTGTTACCAGGGGTAACTGGTGCAGTCTTTGACCAGGTCCTTCTTGCCTGGTGACCATCCCTCCTTTTCCATTTTTTTTAAGGAATACTTGTTCTTCCTTGAGGACAAAGAATGTGTAGTAGTCTTCTACAAAGAATGTGTAGAGTCCTTTTCTCAACATTGGTGGCTTTGGTCAAACTCAGGTCTCAGCAGGAGTACAGACCAACTTGTCTGATCCCAGCTGGACATCTCTAGCCTAGCATGAAATGTTTGGTGTTTGGAAATGTTTTAGAAACAAATAAGAAAAAGGCAAAGCCATTTGAAGCTTTTAATTTTTCAATGCTGACCAAGTTCTACAACATGACCCAGAGCTGCATCAGGATAAAGGTAGTGCTGGAATTTAGGATGTGGTAAATTGCTGAGATTTCTGACGCTAGGGGGACTGCAACTACAGTATTGCAAGTATGGGTTTTACAGCTCTTTAGTGATCTAATATGACAAATCCTGGATTCCCAGAGGAGTTTTGCCACTGGTTCAAAACTAGGCTAAGCTTCAGCTGTGAGCAAGGGAAGATTTGGTCTGTTTTGGTAGCTATAGAGTCTGGGTCTCTGTTAGCAGCACAAACATCTCCAGTGTCAGGGCCTACTTCCTTTTACTGGCACACAAGAAGGCAAGAAGTCCTTCTTGTCCCATGCCTCTCTGTACTCTTATTGCTCTGTGCCTGCTCCAGCAGCAATGCATTCCTTTAAGGAAGGCAGGCTCTAAGGTGTGGAATCTGCCAGGGAGGGTCCTGAGTGGGGAATGTGTTGTGGTCACTCTGGCCTCAGTCTGGAGGCAGCGCAAAGCTTTCCTTACATCAGCAAGAGCTCCTCTGTCAAGCAATCACATCCCAGAGCTTAGCAAGTCCCAAACTGTCAATCTGCCACCCTTCCAGGAATGCAAACATTCCAGGGCATCTCTGAGTTCCTGTGCAAAGGACTCCAGATCAGTGTTGCATTTGGGTGCCTGATTCTCTTGTATTGTCTGCAATTGAATTTCCAGATCTGAGGAGAAGATGATGAGAGAAGTGATAATGAAAGCTGCTGGTATAATATGTAACCATGTATGAAACAAAAGAGAATGTTTTCTATTCTAACAAAATAAGGTAAGCCTTCTGGTCACCAGGACTTTCAAGGTTTATTTTACAGCCTTCATTCTCTTTGGTGCCATAAATGAAACCCTATCATCCCTAATGACCACAATGACTTTCCTCAATCATGTTATTGCTACTTTGGCACATTTATTGCTTTCACATGCACTAATGGATGGGTTTGGATATGTTAACAATTTATATATCATTTGATCCTAAAAAAGAGCCACCTCCCACCGACCAAACTAACTTAGCCTTGAGGATTGAGTAGCTTTTAAGGAGTATAAATGAATTTAATGCTTTAGAAAGAGCTTCTGTAAATTATGAACATGACACCTATTACATTAAGCTGCATTAAGCATTAATACATCTTCATTACTGGCAGGTTGCCCAAACCTCCAAGGTTGAAAAAACTGCCTGAAATACCCAATGTGGTAGTCACCTAAGCTGAGATTTATGACCTCTTTTTGGGCAGATGGGACACCCTCTGCATTTGTCCATGAAGAAATGTCCTCGGAATACCTGTTGCATGATGTTTTTTTTTTCCTAGAGTTTTGCTAGCCTGTCTAATCCAAGTGTCAGACTCTAGGTAAAAAGGTGCGACAAATCTTGTGGAAGATGCTACAGAAATAGAAACTGTCTTCACTAAGCTTTTTAAGCCACTGTTAGCGGCAGATTTCTTGGCAGATTTTTCTAACCACTGGCCAAAAATTATCTCACTGAGCATGTAATAGTAATTTCTTATTGTAAATCCTTTCTGCACTGTAGGCACCAAACGCTGAAATTGCTGAATTCGTGTTTCCAATGGTTTTGGAGGAAGAAAGTCTAAAAAATCATCACAGTACATTAATGAGACCCTACTCTACACAGTCAGGGAAAGAAATAAAAGTGATTTTAGTGTCTTAAAAAGCAATATCCATTAGACTCAGATTTGGCTAAAAGTGGACTGAAAGGCTCTTATTTCAACAAGATGTACAGGCTCGGGGGAAAAAAACAAGTTAAATGCTTCTGACATTGTAATTGATTTTATGTGGTACATTTATGAGGCTTTCAATTCATGTTCCATATGGGATTTAGCACTGAGATGTTATTGCAAGTTCTGAGACGGTTATGTTGTTGTTTTGAAGGAACAATTTGGTGGTTCCTCTGTTCCCAGAACAAGTACTGACTAGGGTTCAATGTTTACTCCTTACCACAGAGAAACACTTTAAACTGGAGACTGTTTTCTCACAGATGGGAGACCACATAGCACATCTTGGGAATTTGAGTGCCACAGGATGCTGTAGCGAGCCTCACGTTGGCAGGGAGAGGGTAATCCACTGTCTGGGAGAGGCTGTAATATTGAGACTGCAATCCAAGCATAAAGCAATGTTGTCACTATATGAGATGGAGATTTAATGGATATTGTTCATGGTGTTGGAATATATGAAGCAATAAATTGCTTTTCTGGATGATTTAATGCTGAAGAAACATTGAAGACTTAGGTAACTGCACATGGTTTACTGCAAATACTAGCTTTACAAAGGTAAATAGAAAACCTAATAGACAGCACAAAAGGGACAGAAAAACAAACAAACCCCAAAACCTTTTAATCAAAGCAATATTCCAAGTTTCAAAGTCAAGCTCTCAGAAGTTGAGAAATACCATATTTAAGGTAACCTATCTAAATTACGTGCCCTGGGAATGTGTGTGTATTTGTGTGAGGATATTTTTATATGGGTTCCAATTTTATAAACACATGTTTATTTCTTCCACATATTACCAGCTTCAGTGCACAAAATGAACCATGCATAAAATGTTAAACAACTCCACAATATTTCTTCCTGTACCGATGGCTCAATGCCAGAGGTTATGTAAACCTTGCAATAAATATGTGTTTAATAATTTCCTGATGTTGTTCTTTGTGGTGACTGTTACTGCTGAGGACAAATATTAATGAATTTGTCTTTTTTGCTTTTCTGTGAAGCAGCCAGCTAACATACTTACATCATTGAGCATAATTCACCAGAAGAAAGTTTGAGTGCTTGAAGTTAAGCACACGCTTAGATCTCTGTGGGATCAGGGCCTTGAATGCCTTCACTGGATTAGTGGCAATGTGAAAATTAAAATAAATGGTAAATTAAATTAATGTGCCTTATTTGAAACTGTGAAGCTTACCAGTGTTTCCTGAAAAAGCACATTAAGAAGAAATACTTGCACATACAGGATTTAGACACCTGCTTATGTCTAACTGGAGCTGTATCTGCTGTTTCTTGTCTTGTTTTCTTTTCTTGCGGTTTGCAAGCAAACACAAGTGGTAGTATTGTTGTTTGTTCTCTTGAGCGAAACCTAATTCAGGGGAACTTCGGTTTTAGGAACATTATCCCGGTTCAGTCGGTGTCCATGGCAAAATTCCTATATTGGGAAGAGTGATGGACATCCAGGGTGGTGTCCCTAAAAGGTGATATGCCATAAAACCTTCCTTCCTGCTGTAATGTGCCTTCAGCAAAGCTCTGTGCCTTTCCCTCCCCTCCAGAAAGTTTGCTGTTTTTGAAGAACATATTTGTTTACTTCATTAACTCATCTTGTGTAGATTGTCCAGTTTACTGGGAGTTTCTCAACAGAAAAATAAGATTTGCTTGTTTAATGTTTTCCCAATTTTTAGCAGAGACTTTTCATAAACAGTCATGTTAATTATTTTCCCAGACCTTGTCATAACTGAAATGTTTGCCAGAAGAATTAACTCTACCTTTGCTTTATAATTGCTCATAATTTCCTACATATTAAGTTGTAGAAGGAAATATGGTCTTGAGCCTTTTTGATTATTGTAATGTCCTGTTTCCTGGCAGAAACTATAGGTCAGTATTGCGAAAAAAAAAATAAAAAATTAAAAAAAAAATTTGCATCTACCAGCTTCAAAGGAATTGAAAAAATATCCTTAGATATTGAATAGAATAACTGAATCAACTCTCATATTGACACTGAGAAGTGTATCTGTAAATAGGAGGATCAAGTTCTTGGGGTTTTCCTGGAAGCTGGAAAAGGCTGTATTTAAGGTTAGGATCTCTTTTAATTGCAGGCTTGTATGACAATTGCATCCAAAGCTAAAAGTACATCAGTTTGTTTTGGTTTGGTTTTTTTTGGTACTAAGTGCTGTCCTCACTCTAAAAGATATCTTAGTTTGGTGCAAAAAATAGTTCTTCCTTTTAGGCATGGGAAGAGAAAATATAGATGTATTTAAAGCATGTCACCTGCTTCCTTCTCAATATAAGCCTTGTGTTTCCAGATGGTTGATGCTACAGTAAAGAGCTTAGCAAATTATTCCCTACTCTGCTTCACAGGGAAACTTGGTGCATGTACAACACATTCCCTGGCTTACTAAGTACACACAAAGAGTTTTGCAGGTTTCAAGGCCTGGAATTCTTTCTTGGGAATAAGTATGAGATGGATAACTATTTATAATGATGGAAACATACATAGTAAATTCTGTGTATATGTATACATAACATATATAATTAGAATTTAAAAAAAAATATATACACACATGTACACTCTGAAAGATTAGCATGGATTAGGTGCTAAACTGAGTTTCAGTGTGACACTGTACCTTGTGTATAAGTATCCAAGTGTTATCAGTTTAATTTTCTATACCTGCTAGTGATTTACAGTGAAATTATGTAGAAAATTTTAATATAAATAAATAAAATTTCATAAAATAAACATTTTAGAAACTATGTGATTAGCAAATATGAAACAAAATATTGTACTTCACAGACATGAATTTGGGAATTCTAAGCTCAGAAAGTTAACCATATTTTTTCTCTCATAAATAGGTACAGGAAAAGATAAGAGTTAGACAGCTGTTGTCTTTAAGCCAAGCATCTGAATGCATTTTGCTGTGAGTAGAACAAATGCAGGGTGACCTTGGGACCTTTGTGTGAGCTCACTCTCACACTTAGTTAAGTATAGATGAAGACATCTGAAGTGTTGGCTTGTGTTGCAGCTTCAGCCCTCACCAGTGGGTGCCAATGCACTGAAACCATGTCATAGTTAAACTGTATTACTTGATTATTTTAATGCTGCTCGGGCACAAGTTTGCTGGGGCAGGGACGAGCTTGATGTCTCTTTCACAGCTTGAAGCGGATATTGTTTCTCTGTTGAGTGAGTTAAGTAAGAAAATGCTGTTATTATAAGTAAAGACTGCTTTGTCCCCATGCACCCTCCACTTGGTGTACCTGATTGCTTCTTTATTACTCAAGGGTAGCCTAAATATCAGAGGTGAATTCAGTTTAATGCAGTATGCTGCTTGTAAGGCACATTGGATTCTGTTCCTTGTAGTGAAACCCTAAAAGACCTTCTTGGTGTCTGTCTACTACCCAAAGAGCAGGGTAGCAACTGATCTGATGACCAATTTCAGTATTATTTGGTTGAAAATTGGAAGGCAAGTACAGGAATGAATTCTTTACATAAATGGTTTTGTTGATGGTAATGTCCAAGCTACTTCAGTTTCAAGGCAATGCTTGCCCAAGATGAGCTATCAGAGAAAGGAATACCTTTTAGTTTTTCAGTTCAGGTATAGTAGGCCTTAGACTTGTATGTGTTATAAATGTGCTTACAATGTTGCTCTGTGTGTGTATTTACCTGTGGTCAGCTAGAGAAGTACAGACATTCTGCTGGTGAAAGTGCTTCAAGTAAAACCTCAGCATTTGAGGGCATGAGTTCAGCCAGTTCCCTTTCCCTTCCAGGTTTTGGAAGGAAGAAGTGTCTGGCACAGAGCTGTGTGTGGGATGCCTCTGCAGGCATGGGCTCAGGGATGAGGTATTAGGGAACATGAAATGATTGTAGGCACTGCTCCCTCATGCTATGTTGATATGTTTAGAAAGCCTGTTGTGTTTGACCATTTCCAGCGCTTCCCAACAGGAAGGAGGATTTGAAGTCAGGAAAGTTTTGCAGAGTCAGCTCCATGATTTGTAGATGTGTTTTAATGGTTCATCTGACTCCAGGGTCAGAGACATTTGTTCTTTCAAATCTTGTAGATGCAGAGTTTTCTGCCTTTGTCCCTGACTGATTTTAGCCAGAATCCATCCAGCTCAGGTACAAGAGATCCTCTTCGTGTTCCTATTAGACAATTTGTTGTCATGATTGCTATGAGCTTTCTGGATGATATAACTGCTGAAAGTTTTAATGAGACTAAGATTGCTTTTACAAATGAGCACTCAATGTGCCATTAAAATTGTTCTCTCACTGAAAGACTTCATACTTGAGAGGCTGCTGTAGCCATGGGGAAAAAATGGCTCAGACACCAGCCAATGAAGTCAGTAAATCAAAATAAATAAATGGAAATGCCAGGGGCTATGAGCATGTACTTGATGCAGTTCAGAGCAATTACTGTTACCTGAAGGGTGGGAATCCATCATGTAGAAGCAGCCTTACCTGTGGGTGGAAAATCTGCTCAGATCTGTGTGGTTTCAGTCCCAGTGGTGGCCTCTTAGCAGGAGACATTACCTCTGAGGGCACAGCTTGAAAGTCAAGCTTGATTTTTTTCAAGGACTCCAGTTATTTCTTCACTTGTTATTTTTGCACAAGCAGCCCTATCCCACCGCAAAGTGAGGATCCTAACTTCTGTCCAGGAGGGATGTCATTTTCTTTGGACCACTGAGCACAACCAGATCTTGTAATGATGCTCATTTGCACTGGCCAAATATGTTCTGCATGTAAAAATGATCAGTGAAAGTATGTGTGTTGGTGGAGTGATTTTAAACTTGGATTTTAAATCCTGCTGTTGAACTAAAGTAGAATTCCTTCATGTATTTCCTTGTTTGGTATAAATGGTCGTATGAAATTCAGCCTAATTTCCCCAGAAAGAAAATCAGTTGACCCTCACATTCTTAAAGGATGAACTAAAAATTTGGAGGCTCATATCAAAGCTCTGTAAATAAAGTGAGTAACACTTTGGACTCTTCTGGTGGGGAGCGGGAGAGGGGGAAATTCCCTCCATAAAGAACACCCAAGTATTCAAAAAGAAATGGCTAGATTGAAATATCTCACTGTTTTTCTTCTCTGGGGCTCCATGCTGAGGATTTTATTTTCCTTTGCAATGCCTGTGCTGCTGACCCCTTTTTTCAGAGATAGGCTGACGTTAGTGTACTGAAGCCACTAGCAGGTTCACCAGAGCAAGTTTATTTGTAGTGTGGACTGAGTTGTGTTTGAGGGTGCCATTAGGATTCAGAAGGCTCTCCAAGGCCTGATTATCAATGGCACTTCAAAGGACTAGAGCTCTGTGAATGAGTAGACATGCTCCCTCACAGGCTCTGGGGTGAGAAGTGGGAAAGATACAGGTTCAAAGGTAGGAAATTGGGAGCATTTGTCCAAGGGCACTGGTAGTGATGTAGGCACCCCCAGCCTTCATAAATGTGGTGGAGCCTGGGATCTGCAGGATGTGTGAACTCTACAGACATTACTGAGGGCAGCCAGGCAGCTCTCCCTGCCTTGCTACCTTGTGTAATTCAAATCTAGCCAGGAGTTGAGGAGAAAGAAATACAATCACTTTTGATCTTTTTTTTTTTTTAATTTTTTTTTTTAATCCTGAGAGATCTAAATGGAAATAAATGGGAATATGGAATTTCCATATAATTTATCTTAGATTTTTCTCAGGTATCATTTTAGATTTTGGGAATCTTTCTTAAGCCATCCAAAGTTCCTTTTTTTGGCCAGTCTAAGTAAACCTTAAACTTGGGGTAATTCCTTTTTTTTTAATCATGTGGCTTAGCTGAGTGCTTAGGTTTATTGAGGATGAAACCAGTGGTAATATTTGGTCTTAACTGCTTGAGGCACTGTTAAAAATGTATTAAGGATTAGCAAAAGTGAGCAAAACCTAGGACCTCTTGCAAACATGATCAGAGGTGCCTGCTTTTCTAAGATTGTATCCTTAATAAGTCTGGTGGATGTGGAATAAGGCCCATATCTTTAATTTAAGGGTAGGAAGCTTGCGAAAAAGTATTAAGTGACTTGACCAAGGTCATTCAAGCAAATGGTGTCTGAAATAGGAAACTGATGGTCAAACAAGCTTTCATGCTGTAGTAATGAGCTGTAGCTAAGAGTGTGGCCTTGATACCTTTTAACTAAATTAACTCAGGCCAGGCAGCTTGTTTCGATGGGTTTTCTGTCAGTTTTAGCTTTTTTCAAGGGGATTTTTGCCTCCCCACCTTTCTCTCTGGAGAGTTCTTTCTATATCAAAACTCATTTTGCAAACTTTATGAGGCAGGAGAAACAACTGTGTGTCCATATGGCACAAGACATCGGCAAAACCTATTTTGAATTGGATCCAGACCAGACAGGCTTTCTGCGTATGCCATGAAGTAGGCCAAATACTTTAACCTCCACTGACACAACCTCTTAAGAAATTGTCATGTTTCTCATAAGTGTTCAAAGACTCAATTGTCTCTTTTTCTGTGCGGAAGTGACTGTCTCCTGACTGTGGCCCTAGCAGTGCTAGGGACCACCACAGATTATTCTGGAGATGTTTTGTGTTACAAACCACAGTTGATGAGACAACATTCCTTCCGCTTATATTCTGAACTGGCTTTGCATCAACCACAGTAGAAAAGGGGTGAAGGACACCAGTCTAAATGGTACTTGCAGGCTGCATCTGCATCTAGGTCCTTATTATACTGACTTGTGAACTACTCAGAGGTGGAGATGGCTGAGTGCTTTTATCCAAACTTGA
The DNA here is from genome assembly GCF_017590055.1 of Onychostruthus taczanowskii. Taxonomy (NCBI): domain Eukaryota; kingdom Metazoa; phylum Chordata; class Aves; order Passeriformes; family Passeridae; genus Onychostruthus; species Onychostruthus taczanowskii. The sequence continues at coordinate 6,420,717 of NW_024501237.1, read as the reverse complement.
ACTGCTGGTGACAGGTTGGGACCCAGTTTGATCTGTGCAGGCTTTTTTTGCAGCCAGGAATGATATCCTAGCTGTCCACAGAAGTTAGGCTGGTTTGAGGAGGGAAAGTAAAATTCAGTTTCAGTTAGATAAAGGTGTTCTAATTTTAGGTTTTTCTATGATAGCAAAAGGCTGCCTAATGTGTGTACTTCTCTATGTAACTATTTTTTTAACTTTTTGACTTCTAGTTTTATTCATCCATATCTTGCCTGAGGCATATTTTCCCTTTTAAACTAATGAACTGCACTTGTTTTTTTCACAAAGAAGTAGCTCTTCCTTCAGAGCAAATGTTGTATTTTATGTTGATATTCCTAATTAGTTTACCTTCAGAATTGCTGGAGCATACTGTTGTGTTCTAACTTTTCGGCATGTAATCTGACCTTGCTTTTTTTTGGAGGCAGTATCTCTGTTAGCCGTTGCTTGCTCAGGACTCTGATAATACAGGCATTTTGCTAGTGTTAATTATTTGTTTTGCTAGTATTTGAGTTTTTATTACAGCAGACTAAGACCTGAAGCACATTACTCCTGGAGAGCAGCCCATGCAATACACAGGCATAGTTGTGCTATTGCTTTGGCTCCAGTGATAGATCCTGTGTGGGAATCATGGCTTAATTTTGGCAGCTCAGGAACAATTGCCCATCTTAGTGGTGTTCATGCTGCTCAGCAGGGTTCAGAAGAGACTGGAAACACACGCAGCACTTGAGGCTTGGACTTGCTCTGTGCTGAAATCTGAGGAGCAGGCAGAGGAGGGTCTTGCCATGCCTCAAAGCTGGCAGGGAAAATATATATTCAAATGACAGAGAAAGAGGTCCCGGGATGGGTGGAAGAAAGTTGAGGGTAAAAGCAGTGATCACAGTTGTTGCAGAGAGGTTACAGACATGGAATACAGATTTCCTGACTCCTGGAGCACAGATTTCCTGACCCCTCCTCCAAGCACTCAAGGAATTACCAGGAATCTGGGCATTGCCAAGATGTGAAAATGGAGGAGAGTTCCCATCTAAACAGGGAGTTACTTTTTTCCTCATTCTGAAGAAATCTCTTCCTAAATTTGTGCAGCATTATTCACTTCCTTATGGCAGAGGTGCAGAGAAGCTCTGAATGAAATGAACACCCACAACCCATTTGGGGATGCCAAGCCACACGAGTCTGTTTGTTGTGTCACTCCAGTGGTTCACAGCCATCCTGCCCTGGGCAAGGACCAAGACCCTTCCAGCATGCCCCAGCATGAGGCAGCAGTCCAGACTTGGTCCTGCACATGCTTGCTGTGGTGTACTGGAGATTCAGCTGCTGTGCCAGCCTAATGACACAGTATTGCCATTTTGTGAACTCCACTGTACAGATGGGAGCTTATTAGTTCCTGCAAGGATTTACTTCTATTCCAACCCCATCACTTGTTTTATAAAGCTATCATGTACCATTTAAATACTTACCACTGTTCTACAGTCTTCTTACACTACTTTTTGCTCTGATATATTGCAAAAGGGCCTGTGTTAAATCCAGGGTGATAATGATTCAATATCAATCATTATTATAATTTTTGGGTTCAATGATATCTTGTGAGGTTTGACTAAAATAAAAGAAATTAGTCTTTAGGGGTAGATAGTAATTATTTTTCATTGTTTCATTTATTCTTTGAATGTTCCCATTGATTTTTTTTCAGATCACTTACAGTATTACCATGAGTAAATAGGGTGAGAATGAAAGCATACTGTGTAGGAGAGCTCAAAACTGGGAAAGCAAATTGAGTCTGGTAAATTTTTTCCCTATTAGGGTATTTTCTATGGCATGTTTTTACTGCTCTTAGGTGGTAGTTTTCTACTTTGCTCCAAATATACCTTTTGTTCACATGCATTATGAGGGTGAATTCTAGACTTGCTTGTATTTTCTGAAGAGACAAGTGATTTTTTTTGTTTTTGGGTTTTTTGAAATCCATGAACATTCTCAACTTGGACCTCCTTTTATAGAAGTTCTAATTCTTTTTATTAAAACTCTCAGCACCTGCTCTCTACTAGCCCAGTGATATGTTGCACTGCTTTGGATAGATGACCTTTAATAAATATGATTGTATCTGTCTTTAATATCTCTTCTGTGAGTAGACTGCTACATGCAGTTATTTTTCAATACTCGGCCATTACTCTTGACAGCATAACAGAGCATTTTCTGCAGCGAGTTCTTAGGCATTCCAAGTGACTGCACAGATTGTATCTCATCAGTGCCAGGATACAACAAGGAAAACATTTGACACTTCGAATTTAACCAGTAGCTCCAATGTATTAGGCTATTAATTTGAAAAAGTGCTGATGAAAATTGATGTGGGATTCTTTTTTATTTTTTTTTTTTTTTGCAAAACAGACCAGAAAGTATCATGAACACAGGATCTTGAGCCACAGATTCTGCCTGTAAGCTGTGCAGTTTCCCACTGAAGAGGAGGGGGCACTTCATGCCATGGGCCTATCTCTGCGTGGTGGTAGTTTTGGCATCCATGGCAGGGAGTATGAAACAGCTGACATTGCAGCTGGGCAATGGATGATTTTCCACCTTATATGAAATCTTCATCAAGGAACAGAAGTTCTTTTGGAATCAGCTAAAATGCCCATGGTCCCCATTGTTAAGACTGTTCTACAAAAATACAGCCTTCGTATGTGGTCTTTGGAATTTAGTTGCTTCATTTCTGTGTATTTCTGAAAGAAGAATAAAGAAGCACTAGAAAAATTAAATTGCCTGCCAAATAAAAGGCTAAATCACAGACCTGACCAGCTGATAGGAACTGCTCCATGTGATGGAGTCACCGGGAGCCAAGTGGGACTGCTTGTCAACTGTATATCCTCAGAGATTGGAGAGAAGGGGTATCTGGCACTGTCTGCATTGGAAAGGGCCTGTAGGATGTCACTTGTATCTGTGTCTAAAACAAGCATTCAGTGAAAGTCAAAGCCCTTCTGGAGCTCATATTTTATTATGGCAGACTGATTTCTGCCCTTCCCCCCCACCCTTGGAGGTAGGGGAGAATTTTCAATTTTCAGAATTCAGTGTGATGCAGGCTCCTCTTGCCTTGAAATACTGCTGTGTGGGCACCAGTGGAAGGAGGCTCAGGTGTGTGGTGCACAGGATGACCTCTCCTTCTTGCTAATTCCACTCAGCTGCTTGGGCTGGGCTGGGCTGGGCTGAGCAGAGCAGAGGAGCAGGTCTGATCTCTCAGTGTCAGCCCAGAAGCTGCTGCTCAGTGGGACTGACAGGGAACAGCAGGCAGGCTGGGAGCTTGGAGGAGCTTCCTGGACTGAATGTGAGGCATGAGTGAACAGCTTACTGCAGCCTTTTGGTTTGGACATGTGGTTTGTGCAGCCTTTTGTCTCGCAGAAACTAGCCCAGCAGAAAACAGGGATTGTGTTCTGGCCTTGTGAGTATCAGATGGGGCAAGATGCATTTTGTGCCAGATACCAAACAGACACTCCAGCTTTTTGTGCCAGAGGTAGCTAGAAATGGCTTTGTCCCAAGCCATATCAGCAGAAAGGCTGTGTGGTGAACACAAGATGTGTACCAGGGCAGGAGGAAAAGGAAAATGCTGCAGATTAATCATTATTCGAGATTATCAAAGAACATTTCTGCTTAGCTTAGTTACGGCTTTCACATAATTAAGTCCCCATGAATGAAATATCTATTTTGCTTTTTTTCTTCTTTTTTTTTATTTTTTTTTAAATTTTATTAGACACACATGTACAGGTTCAACAGAATTTTTTTTTTTTTTTTTTTTGGCCAGGATAACAATTAAAGCATGAAACCTTCCAAACCAGAAAAGGGTATTTTGTAAAGGTGTGCAAAAAAAGATAGTTTCCCAAGATGTGAGGAGCTCATTGCTGTAACAGAGAGGGATAAGTAAGTAAGAGTAGAATAGAAAATCAATTTTATGAGGACTTGCTTGCATTTTATAATTAGGTGACAAATAACACAACCATGTGACCTGACAGCTGATGAAGTTCAGCTTGAGATCATCTGAGTGTTTTGAAAGCTTTGGTTTCTTTTTAATGAATTCCATGATAAATAGAAGGAAAATCCTATTTTAAATGATATTGGTAATACTTCATTTGAATAAAATCAGTTCTGCGAGCTGAATATACAAGAGAGCTAAAAGAAGGAAGGAGCCCTATTCTAAAATACCTGAGGCAGTCTTGTTGAATCTTTTATTTAAAAGAATCTCTGGCAATTCCTCCACAAGACACACAAGTTGATATTACATATTTTTCTTATCATAACCTTTCTGGTTGACAAAAAGTTTCTGATTCTTCTCTATGGGTTCAATGCCAAGAATAGTAATAGGGAAAAAGCCTTAGAGTGTACTTCTGTGTTCACGTCATTCATGTGCGTAAATAGTTGTAGGAGCTTCTTTGATTTATATGGTCTGCAGATGTTGGAGCTCAAAGCACCTGCTAAGAAAAGCAGATTCTTTACAGCCATGGCTCAGCCTTGTCTCCATCGGTTTTTATTTTTCCCCTGGCCTCCTTGCTGTGACCCAGCAGTATCTGTGCTATGAGTTCATCTGTGCGGGCAGCGTCTGCGGTGGGTCTTGGATGCTCTGCTCTGTGTATCTGCCAGCCCTGCTTTGATAATGCAGCCAAGCACTGCTGGTTGAAATGTGAAAAATGCCAGAAGCTTCTTTTTCTGTGCGTACAAAATCAGCCCAGGGGACCTGTGACATGAAGAAAGCATAACTCCTTCTACTACGGTGCTTAAAAAAGCCCAGCAAAACCCAAAATAAATAAAAGAGGCTTGCTAGCAACACCTAGGCAGCACTGCAGCTCAAAGAAGGGGCTTGTATTAGGAGAGCTTGATAGCTGACAAAAGAAGTTGTATCAAGAAACAATGAAGAAACTAAATTAATCTTAAAGAGACAAGATGTTGCTCCACTCTTTACCTTGTTATTACCTATCAGTGTGTCTGGGAACATCTTGCCTGCTGTTTCTAGGAGCTGCCCATATTGTCAGTCAAATCATATTGGTTTTAGCCCCCATATATTTGGTTGCACAGTAATAAAAACAATCTAATGTTCATAGCTGCTCTCCTCCCATCATAGCCTCTATCAATTGTGCCTGTGCCATCTCTGGCTTTCAAAATAGGTACACAGCAGATGTAGAGCAAGCAGGCCAGAACTGCAAGTTTGACACTATGCATCAGCAAGATGATGGAAAGGCAGAGGATGGAAAGTCTGTCTTTAGCAGCCTTTGTCTGTTTTTAGTGTAACTGTTGTATATGAAACTTGGAGCAAGTCATGTATGCCTCATCAGTAGATGACCTGTTGTTGGGGAATTCATAGGAAGCTGACATGAAAAATACCCTGTGATGCTGGAAACAGTTGAAAACCTCAGATATCTGCACCAAGAGACACAAAAGGATGATGTCCTCTTCTTTAAGAGCAAACTGTACTCCTTGAAGGGAAAAGGCAAACATTAGGCATGGCACTCAGGCCATGCAGGCTGGTGGAGCTAGTCCTTTTCCACTGTGAGGTGAGATTAATTGATTGGGGTACACCGGGGTAACTGAGTAACAGATGACTCTTGGAAGAACAGTGAAATGTATGCAGCAACTGTATTCCAACCCTCTCCCTGGACAACTCCCATGCAGAAATGTGTGCTTGCTACTCTTCAGCGTGCAATGTGGAGCTCTGCCTCACTGGAGTCCTCAGTTTGTATAAGGTGAATGAATGTACTGTGACTTCAGTGTGAATGATGTAACTGAAATGTAAAAATAAGGTTTACCTACCTTAAAAAAAAATCACATCACAGTTTGCAAATCCACCACTGATAAGGTTTCCAATTCAGTTATAAATATCTAAATTATATTTAGATCCAGCTTGCTGCTGTAATAAGTGTCTGTAATACTATGAATACTATGCCAAGCACAGAAGTTGGAGAGTTAAAGGAATACATCATACCAATTAGTTAATGATGTACTTTTGTCTGGCCAAGTATTGTTTAAAAAAAAAAAAGCTGGAGAGCATTAAAGGAAATGACATAGTTTGGTATTTTGACGGATACTGTGTGATCCTTGACCTCATTTAATTGAAGCAGTAACTGTTCTTAAATACTGAAATATTAAATAAATACTTAAATAAATATTTCTTTCAGCTCAGAGTGAGGTTTGCAATACCTGCTTGTAGAGCCAGTCCTCTGCCATGGCTGTTCATAGCTTGCTTTTAGTTCTCAGTAAGCCTTGGCTTCTGCCTTAGCCTGTGTTACTGAAGTCCATGCCTTGGCATTTGTCTCGGGAGATACATATTAGTCCTAGCACAGGAAGTACTCTCTGTAGATATTACTCTGCCTTGCTGTTAGGTAAGGCAGAGTAACTTGCTGAGAGGTAGGACAAGTCTAAGTCAGCTCCCCATGATGGAGATGATGGACTGGGACAGTTATCTCTCAAGTAGCTAACACAGCCCTCCTGCTGCTTGTATCAACAGGATTTGTTTTACTTAATCTGAAACCAAGTCACTTCCAGTTGGGAGAGTGATTTCTCTTAGCCTTCACCTCAATCTGACATGCCTCACAACTGTTCCCTCTCATCTTTTCCAGACAGCTGGCAAGTTGGAATTGAGAATTGCTGAGGTTTGTTTGTCAGAACAAAACTTTGTGGGTGTCATGTAATCTCAAATTAACAAACCAAAGCCACTACAGTGGTTTTCCTGATGTCTGGCCTGCCAGATAGCGAGGAGAAGTAAAAACAGATGGTGTGTTACAGGGTGGAAATGAGAGCAGGGCATTTGTGTTGTTCAGCAACCTGGCATGCTGTCCTGGCAGAAGCCAGCTCTTGGGAAGGTGTTTTTGGCTTTGCCGCATTTCATTCACTAAAGCACTCTCCTTTGAACACTGACTGAATCTGATTCTTTGAGCAGAGCATTTAGTCTTGTGCTTGGCAGTAAATTGTAGTTTTATTCTAAGACACGTCAGAGAATAGCCTGATGTATTATAATGAACTCTATGGGTGAGCTGGGATGGACTGTGTGCAGAGAGTTCCCAGGGCATTGAATGGCAGGAAAGAAAACGGGAGAAGAATTTAGATCTGTGGTGCGTAAATTAAGTTAGATGAAACATCTTCTTAATTAGATGTGACAGTCATACTGCTGTGGTTTATTAATGATAAACTAATAAAGGCTATCCATAGCTGATGGAATTGGCATATCATTCCTTGTTGAAGTCATTCCTAATTAAGGCAGAGTCCTCCATCCCTTGACTCAGTGAAAGTGTTGCTGACACAAAGTGAGAGGTTTTCTTGGGTTGAGGATTGCACACAGAAATAGTCCTGTTTGTGATAAACCCAGCTTGAAAAGGCAGCCTCAGGAAAGTGGGAAAAGCAGAAATAACTTGGGCATAAACTGGTGTTCCACATCATCAAAAAGAAAAACTCCTTAACAGTAGAAACAGTAAATATATATTATTGTCACAAAGATGTGTGAGAAGCCAGTGCATCTCATGCTAATCACCATGCTGATATGGAGAAATAGATCCACTGGCTCAGCTGACAGTAGGGCACCAGCACAGAGTGAGCATCTCTGAGGTACCAGGTCCAGGGGAGAATTCCTTCCCTGGCTGGGCACAGGAGGTACAGGTGAGTGACGTACACAGAATCCAGTGAGGACCAGGGAAGACAGCTGGATCCCCTCTCTGGAGAGAGGATTCTATTGACAGGCAGGGTTTTGTTTTGCCCAGATGGCTACTGGAGCAGAACACAAAAGTAACCAGGGAAACTTAATGGGGAGAGGGTCTGGCATCCATCCTGGTAAAGTCCTAGAAATATCTAAGAAATTTCTGCTTGAAAGGAAAGGAAGACCTGTGGTTTGATGAATAGAGGATGACTGATCTCTAGAAGAAATTATTAGCTATACTTAAAATTATAAAGTTGGAGATTCAAATCTTTTCCCCTTAAAACAAATGAGGAGAGGTGAGGGGTGACCGGACTTGAAACAGTCCGGTTGTAAGGTGAATTTAATCACTTATATACAATACAACTCTGAGGCACAAAATGCTGAGGAAGAAGGTTTAAGATATTATTTAACTTCTTTAATGATCTTAAAAGGTGGTAGGCAGTACATTAATGAACTGATAATAAATTAGAAAGATCTTGGGATAGATAAATGATAAAAAAGGAGAATTGATTTCTTAATACAGAAAGAATAGCAAAATAATTTTCAAGCAATTGCCACTGAAGACAGCTGTGAATGCCAGAAATATCTAATATTAAAGAAGTACTTGTAAAAAACAGTAGATGTTCTGGCTGCAGGCCATTTGAAGCTAAAAATTTGTGCTTAAGTTTCTTCTTCTAGTAAATGACAGAAATAACTGTCATATGCTTTCTAATCATATAAATTTTGGTAATTTGTTCTTGATAACAGATTTTCCAAAGATGTTTAACTGGGAACCAGCAATACATTGCTAGTGTAATATTGAGAGATTGTTTCCAAAATGTTCTTGAAACATTAGCTGTCCTTTTCCCATTCACATCTGTGCATTCCCCTGCAGCTGGATTATCAAGCTAAAGGAAAAATCATCAATGACTGTTCAGAATTTTGCCCAATATTTGACTGCAGCTGAAAAATGGGAAAGCATTGCTCAAGATAAGATATCACTCTACCTCTACACAATAACAACAGAAAAAAAAATAGTGTCCTGAGTTAAATATGAAATGCACCTTATAATTAGATGGCTAGCAGCAAAACCCTCTCGGCCAGGCCAGCTGGAAGAGAAGGTCCCACAACTAAGGCAGTTTAATTAAAGTTGAATCACAGGAAAGGAGGAATATGAGCATTCCAGCTTCTGAGTGCATGCTGTGCCACAGAGTAATTGCATGACTTGTTTCAGGCTGCTTACACTGAGAGTGGCGTGAAGCACTCTCTTTGCTCAAAGACAAGATGTTTTGATCACAAAGTTAGGAAAAGACAGTTGTCTATTGTTATTGTAAAGATTTTTTTCTTGTTTTCCTAAACTTCTGTGTTGGAATCCTTGCAATTATTTTGGTCAGTGAGGGAGTGGTGAATATTTGTTCAAGCTCTGACCAAGGTAAAATCACATGAAAATCTGTCTTTTTATTATGTATTGATGGAAAACTTAAATACTTTTACTAAGTACCTTAAAAACAAGACTGATAATCAATTGTAATAGAAAATGTAACTAATTTCTAGTTTCTCTATTTAGGTAAGGCCCAAAAAGTCTTGATGCATTATGGTTTGGGTTTGTTGTGTATGTGTCATCCAGTGGCACAAATCAGGGTCTGGAGGAGGTTTTGTGTCAAGAGCTTGATTCTCAAACTGCTAGAAACAGCAGCCCATAGCTCATGCAGTGTGTCTTACATGTGTTCCCTCCTCTGACTTTTGCATGTATGACTCTAATTTGGCATTTATGTACTCACTGTGTTATTTTGAACCTGTTTTTTATTAGACTAAAACTATCCAAGCAGTGTAAGCAGGTGAGTTTCCAGAAGGAAGCTCTTGAGGATCATGAGGAGCTGGGTATTGCATAGGGCAGGTCCTTCTCCCTCACCCTGCAGACTGCAGCTTTCTACTTGCTAACATGCCAGGTACAAATCCAAACTGCTGGCACATCACCCAGACAAATATTCTGATGTTCTCACTGAAGCATGGGAAAGGGCTCCCAGGAGAAGCTGTGTTTCTTAGAGGCCTCAGCTGCAGCTGTGGTTTCTGGAGATAACATTTGATTAAATGAAAGCTGCTGCTCAGCACAGCTTGTGGAACCACAGTACCAAAGAGCAGTACTCCTGCTCTTTGTGCTCATGGCTCCCCTTGGCTGGGCTGGGCTGAGGAGCCTCTTGCAGCAGGATGCAGCTGTGATTTGTTAACTTGTGTGGGAGCAAGCTTTACCCTCCCTGAGCAGCTTCCAGGGGTGCCCCTGTCCTGCCTTGTCCCCTTGTGCTGTTCAGGGGTAGCCTGAGCGTGCTCACTTGTGCTGAGCAGTGCTGCCCCAACAGCTCCCTGGAAATGTTTGCTGTAGTGTAGAAACTCTGGGGTGCTGCAGTTGAAATCGTGTGTAAGGAAGTTTCTCACGAAACACAGCTATTGCTGGTAGCAAGGCTTCTTTGGAAGCTCCCTGCTACCAAAATTCTGGAGCCTCATCTTGGAGTGGTGCTGGAAGCTTATGGACAGCACCTTCCACTTTAACCAAGGACGTATTTTTGCTATAGACCACATACAGCCATAGTGTTTAATTCTGGGAAAATGCATACAAATGAAATGAGAGTGACTGGATCAGTCTGGTCTCAGGGGGAAGAGGCAGCAAAAACATGCTCTAGGGACCAGGTGCTAGGAAGGGGCCCTAAATCCAGGAAGAAAAACACATGGGAAATTTCTTGGGTGAAAAGTATTGTTATGGTCTGTTTTACAAATTACGTATTTTATTTTCACAGGTTTTTGGGGTTTTGTCTAAGACTGTGTGCATGTTTGGGTTCTTCAGATTCAGTAACTTCAACTTTATGAAACTTTTGATGAACTAAAAAGAGATTTTTTTTTTTTTTTAATGGCAATAAAACTCTGTCCTTTGTTTTTCTAGTAACTCTAAGTATTCAGTTATTTGGTCTTTTCTTGCTGTGCAACCACAAAGTCTTTTTTCCCAAGCTGTCCTGCAGTGAAAGGGGAGCGGTTCTCACTGCTCCTGGTTAGGTGGTCTCAGGAATGTTCTACCAATGAATTACTTTGCCCATCTTTTGAGATGGTGACTTCTAATTTTGTACCCTGTCCTGTTGGTATCCCTTGGGCACACTGATTAACAACATATCTGTAATGCACAATACATGGTCTATAGATACTGAGAGCTGTAAATGTCAAGAGAAAACATGGCTCAGGACTGCTCTTACCAGGGCCTAATTAGATATCTCTGCTACTCTCACCTACTAGGTCAGGCCTGCAGTGAAAGATTTTCTTCTGAGTGCTAGTACCTTATGAAACTGTAATTTTTTTAATCCAGGCTTAATACTCTTCCTTCTGTAGTATAAGTAGGTTAAATGTGCCTTGTTAATTTGAGAGAGAATGTAGCAGTAAGAGGCAATCATGTACAATTGGAAAGAAATATTTATGGTCAGTTTAGCACCATCATCTACTGAAGAGCTAATTAGCTGTAAAAGTGAATGACAATAGTAAGTAGATGCTTTTTGCATCAGCACAATGGATGAATTTGTCTTTTTAGTTTTACTGATATTAACGTCTGCTAGATAAAGATAGGTGGAGAGCAACCTGCATGTGAAAAGCAAACTTTCCTGAAGGAAAGTTAAAAGAAGATGCAGTTGCAAGGAGAAGCATAAAGCAAGGTAAAGGTACAGGATGAGGGGGTGCTTGGGGTGAAATGGGCAAAGGTTCTCATAGCTACAGTGAGGTAATGAAGCACAGGAGAAAATTCAGTCTGTGGACAGTAGATTTATTTCTATGCTAATTCATATTGTCCTGGCTTTTAGACAGCTGTGCATCCCCATTGCAGCTCTTTGAGTGTGACCTTTGTATTGGTCATTGCTGTACCATGCCATTCTCTGTATAGAATGTTGCATTGGTAGCTTCACCCAGTAACAACTCAGGGTTGCTCCTTTTCTCTTGCTGCTTCTGAAATCCTGGCTATCATTGTGACCACAGTTTATGGCACAAAAACTGGATCTACTAAGGGGCTTTAAAACCCTAGGTACTAGTGAAAAAAAAGTACAGTGAGGGAAAAATGGGAGCAAACTGTACTTTCTCTGGAATGTGAGATGGGCTCAGTGGGGTATAGTGAATCTAGTTAGCAAGTGATTCCCACTTCTATACTAGCACAGGTAACTACAATGACTAATTTAAGGAAATAAAAAAAAAAAAAAGGAGTGTTTACTTTTGAAGGGGACCTGCATGGAATTATGTTCACATTCAGAATATGTTGGTGCTTTATGCCATTCTGGACCTGGCAAAATCTTCCTCTGTGTTAGCAAGTGGGTCAGGCATGGCTGCCACAGTAATTTTTGTGTACACCCCTGAATTTCTGGAGCACTATCCCTAAACTAGGCCAGGTTGTTCTCAATTGTCTTCTGCTGCCGAAACAGTCTGACAGCTGTTACAATTGTGGCAGCTGCTTTGTCTTCATTACATGGTTGAAATAAAAACCAAAATGAAAACAGCTCAGGCTCAGGACAGTTTCTAAGGTTCATAGCTGAGCACAAATCCTCAACAAAGCTGAGGGGCAGTTATTGGATTGTTCCAAAAAACTGGATCAGTTTGTAAACTGTCTCAAAACCCCTGAAAACCTTTAGCTAGGATGCTTTAGCTCTACTGAACTTCACAACTTCTGCACCACTGTGGGCTCTAGTTAATGGGACTACCTGTAAAGAGGATTCATGATTTAAGAGAAGCCACTGGAAGCTTCTTGCCTCTGTTTTTTTGTAGCTGAGCTACTTTGCTTTTAACATTCCAATGGCTTTTTTTTCTCCATCATGTGTCCTAATAATCCAAGTGATAAATTCAAGCAATTCAAAAGGGAAAGGATGAATCTCCTGCCTATGCACATGTTGGACAACAGCATCCTTGACACATTCAGCCAGGGACTCGCTGGAAAAGAGTGGTGTTCAGAGAGTAGTACTCTACTGCTGTACTGTGTGCTTTAACATTTTGGTAGAAATGCTTCAACAATAAAAAAAGAGACCCATATAAATTCAAACTACAGTCCAGAACAGATTGAATTTTTACATATATGAATAATGCAGGTTTAGTTAGAGTATATATATATATATTTTAAAGTAATTTGAAGATGTGCTGCACAGTAAAATTATCAATAGAAGTTGACAAGCTTAACTGTTTGCGTTGCTTTTCATATTTTTAATTAAAAAACATTTAAAAAATATTTTCAAATTTTTTATTTAAAAGGAGTACATTTTTTTTCTGTTGTTGTCCCCTTATATTTTATTCGGACTCTTCTATCATGCCCACTTCCATGGTGCATGAGCGCTTAGCCACCAATGCACTACAGCAGACCAGCATGAAATCGTACAAAGCACAATGCCCTCAGTGAGAAAGCATGATGGAAGATTTTTAAAGGGCTGTATAGGTCAGGAAGAGCACCTTGAAGCTAATGTAAAATCTGACTGGCGTGATGGAGACAGAGGTAGAATTACACACTTACTCCACCTGGTGCCAGTCAGAATCCCAGCAGCAGCAGCATTTGGAACTAGCTGCAGCCTATTAATTGTGTGTTAGGGGAGACTGGTAAAAGGAGGGTTACAGTGGTTCAAATTGAATGAAACAAAAAAAAGCAGGAGCAAATACCTTTGCTTCTGAAAGGGCAACTTGGCTGTCACAGACAGCTGGTCTTCCTGAGGTAAAAGGTGGTGCATTGCTCAACAGAGAGCTTCAGCTGCATGTGTTGAATTCCAGGTGCAAAGAAAAGTCTGTCTCCTAAATTGCTTGCTAAGGCAATAAATTGCAGTGGTGCTTTTGAAATAGACAAATGAATGTAAGAGATTGAAGGTAGGGTATGCAGATGACTTTTGCAGTACTTACTTTTAGTTTTACTTAATGAAGGCCCCAGATAGTTACTCCAGGCTTTGGTATGGCAAGAAGGCAGCCTAGTTAGAACAAAGGGTGTAATTTAGCAATAAGTCAATGGTTTGAACACTGGTGATGATTCAATTTGATTTGGGAATTGATGTAAAAGCAGGTACCTAGGAAAAGTAATAGTTTATGGATCTACATCTCAGTAGTGGTCAAATGGAGAATAAACAGAAGGAGAGGAAATTTGGGCCTTTGTTACAGGGTAATGTGTCAGAATAGAGAAGTGTGGAGGGCCTAATTCAGCCTCCTTTTGTGCCTTACCTTCTCATGTAAGTGAAATACTCATGCACCAGGAACATGGGGGTTCAAGTCACTATTTTCTAAAATAAAGAATTTTCAGGAAGCAGTGTGTGACAAAGGCATGCAAATCTTAAATACCTGAGGCACAGCATATACATATCGAAATACCAGGGGGGCAGTTAGAGATGAGTTTTAGCTGCACATTCAGCTGCAATTAGCTGTTCATCACAAAGGGCGTGAGATACTTGAGTGTTCTCTACATCATAGAGTGACAAAGCTCATGCATTTGGCTGAACGCTCAATGTACCTTCCTGGAATGCTTTGCCTTTCAAATCTGCAAGCAAACAGCTGACTCTGCATTGCAGTGTTTGTTCTACCTGTCCTCATCAGGTCTGTACAGGCTGAAGGAAAGATGTTGATGGAAGTAATCAATAGAGTAAAGAATGATGAACCAATGAAAAGAATCTGACTGAAAGGCCACGATGGAGACCACAACAGTCATGACAGTATCATAACTGTCACTTTGGGGAATGCTAAATTAAAGTGCTGGCACAGAAATTACAGAATCAATAATTTAAACCGTGACAAGTGTAAGGTTTTAGAAGAAAAGGCCAAGACCTGAAACTGTTGTACAGAGGGGAATACTTCCCGTACTCTTTGGCTTACCAGCACAATCATCAGTCATGATAGGATTCCAGGCCTGTTTGCAGACTCTTTCAGACAGCAGTAGTATGTCAAAGAACTGGAGGGTGTGGGGGAAAGGGTGTTTTTCTATGTGGAGATTACAGAATTCAGGTTTCTCCTGGGCTGTATTGCTATTCACTGGTTGTGTGACCCTGAGCATAAAACACATGGCCTCCTGATGACTCCATATTTTCAACAGAAAAAGGATTGTACCTTTTAAATTTGTGTTTTGAGGGTTCTTTGCAATACTTTGCATGGGTGGTAACTGTGAAAGTTCATATGGAATTTTCAGCTTCATGTTGCAACGGTGTGAGTTAGTGTCAGCTATAGTAAAAATGTGGCTTCAGATCTTGATTCACAAACTCTCCTTCTGTTAATATTTGCCATACTTGGAGTTTAGGGCAAGAATATGACTGAAGGTTTACAAGACTTGTGGAACCATGCAGGACAGTGTCATGATGGATAAGAAAATAAGTTGTTTTTAAATCTGCAGCAACACTCCTGTGCACAGAACTTGAGTTTCAATTTCACGAGTTGAAAAACCTGTTTCCATTTGTAATGTAAGCAAGTCGAAAAAAAAAAAAAAGACAAAAAAGACCTAAACTGGACAGGAGGGAAGGAAGTGAAATACTGGAGGTGAAAGAGAAGTATAAAGAGAAAAGGGGAAAGGATGCGTAAAACTTTGCTAGATGTCTTGAGGAGCCATATTTGTTAAGATAAAATCAGAGTTGAGGCTGGCAGGCCTCTAGAAACAAGATGAGCCCCTCTCACTGGGGCTGAGTCAAGGGGAGTTGTCTCTCTTGACCTGCTGGCAACTCCTTTCCTGATTCAGCAGTTTTCAGGGACTGATCTCTGCAGAAGATCAGCTCTTAAACAAATTATGAGCCAACAGAGATTCTCAAGAGCCCTGTGGAATTTTGACAATGTGATCACTGGTATGTGGTGCCTTAGTGCACGCAAGTCTGTAGTGCTGCAAAAATGGAAAGAAATGCTATTTAATCCTAAACCTAGAATTTCAGTCGATAGGCAGGTTTTGGCTGTAACCTTTATTTGTTATCATGCATAAAAAGGAAAAATAGTTTTCAAAGTAGGAGAATTCATTTTAATCCCCCAAAAATACATTAACTTCTTCCAAGGAGTTAGGTTTTGTCAGTAAATCTACATTTGTAGTGAAAGAATTAAGCCTGAGTTCTTTATTCTTACCGACTCTATACTGCAACTGTACCTTACCACGATCTCATATAACTTAGGTTTTTCTGTACTCTTCTATTTTGCCTGAGTTCCACTCATCTTATTCAATGCTGACAAACAGCATGATGTGTACCAATAGCTTTTTTCAGAAGCATTCTGCTTTAATTACCATGTGTCACGTATTTCCAACCAGCTTGTGCTCATGCAGAAAAAAATTAAACATCTCCATAATGCGGTTAAAAAAAATATCCAAAATTGGGCTAAACTTGAATTATGAATATATTAATGAAAATTTCAATCTGTTCATGGGCATTTTGTGAGCTACAAAAAAGCAGCCAGCATTAATCAAGTCTATTACCCAATTTGTGTTTTTCACTTGATGCTATGAAATGTCACAGCGTTTGGCCCTCTAAGGTCTGGTAGTAACACAGGCAAGAGAACTTGATTTTTAGCTTTCTCTTCAATGTGTCTATTCTTTGTAACTTTTGTTTGAGAATAGGATTTTCTCCTTCTGAGGACTATAAGGCAAAAGTGTGTTTGTTGGCTCACACAGTGTCCATGTATTTCCCTGTACCTTCAGATGAAAACAAAGCCTGGCACTTGGAGTGTGTGTCCTGCCCATTATTCATGCTGGACATGTCAATCAGTAAGCTAAAATGTCTACAGATGTCTGTGTTGGTGTCCATAGGGTAATATTGCTTTTCATTTTCTAGTGAAGGGCGTTATTCCGGTGAGGGCACCATTCCCAGTGTGTCTGTGAGCTTGCCTAGGAGTAAAGCGTAGCTCCTGAATATAGGTCAGGAAAGGACGTTGTTATAACTTGTGTCCTTGATGGAAACTGGTATGTGCTGAATTTGCAAAAAGTCTGAGTTCGGTGTCATCCGTTTTCAGTATTTCCCGAACAATTGATTTATTTCACATTATTAATGAACTTTGCAGCAGTTCCACTTGTCAGGCCTTCTCTGCAGGGGTCAATAATGAGAGGAAACCTGATGTTACTGGATCCAGCTTAAGTGATTCTGTCATGCTAACGATTCAATATATCAGGACAAATGTCAGCTCCTTCCAATATGTTAATTCCTCTGATCCTATTTGCATAAACTACAGTCTATGAAATACAAGTTTTCCCTCTAGGATAGTTAATGGAGATTTGAAAAGGATTTTTTATTTTCCTTTTTCTGTGTTTTTAAGAAGGCTGGGGAGAATGGGACCTCATTCCCAAACTCCATGTGTCACCTGGAAGCAAAGATGTGGCTATATTTGAACAGGAGCTGTGCATCCATTGTATCTAATTTTGTAGGATTCAGAAGAGATTGCTTGTGGGGTTGATTTCTGGTCTCCTGTGTTCAAAAGAAAGGCTTAACCCCTCAGGTTAGTGTGCTGCAAGGTGTTTCCCAGCTTTTCTGGCAAAAATGTTGCCTAATTCTGTATCTTCATAAAACGAAACTTGTCACAAAGCACCCTTGGTATCTCTGAGCTGAAAAGATTTTGGAACATGTACTTCTTGCTCTGTTATCTTGTCTGAATTCTCATTTGCTTAAGATGAAGGTTTTTCTTGGATTCTTTAGTTTTGTGAAATGTTACCTGTGGCTGGTAAGTTCTTTAACATAACGTTAGCATGGTTTGCACCTGAATTTATCACAGGAATGACCTTATTCCTTAAGGTGCAGTTCTGTCTGCAACAGCCTTCCTTTAGAAATAAAAAAACCCAACTTTATGAACATTAAAAATAGGGGAAAAAAATCCTCAGATCCTTTGGAAGAGATGGAAGAGATATTCTTTGTTTTCATGCACTTTCTTGTGGCCCATGTCCTGCCTTGCTTGGTAACTGAAGATGCTACAATATTTTAGTGACTTAAACTTTTTTTTTTTTTCCACAAGCAACTTAAAGGCATGTATTTAAAACAAAGTTTTTCTGAGGTTCTCTGTCTCCACTTTGCTTCTACCAAGATTAAATTAAAGTGATGGATTTTGTGTAGTACATCCCCTCTTCCCTGAGTTTTTGAGATAATGCTTCAGTGTTTAGACAGAGCAACAAAAGCATGGAATAATAATGGTTGAAAACACCATGAGGGGAAGCAGTCTTTCCCACAGAGTGTTAAAGTTTCTCAGGACAAAAAAAGATAAGTAGCTACTGCTTTATTTTCTTCTACTTCCTCTGTGTATGAAATCAGTTTGATAGATTTGCAGGAAGAGATTTAGTTGCAGATGGCAGAGGTCAGTGTATTGTGTATTCAATGTAGTCAATAATAAAGTCAGGACTTATGCTAACTGAATGTTAATAAGGAATCACAAGGACCTTGGAAAGTCATTATGTCTGGTCATTTGCTTCACAATATTGCTCCAAACAGGCTCTGGAGGCCAATGCAAGGGGATTAAAAAAATAATCTGGAGGAATAAGGGAAAGCGGAAAGGCTAAAAATAGAAGGTTTGTGTAATGTGTATCAGACCATTGTAAAGACAGAAGAAAACTGTCTCACTTCATTAAATTACTTCAGCATTGAACCCCATCCTGGTTGTCCTTTCTCCCCACGAGTTTGCTGTCCTGTTGGCCTTGGAGATCATGATGAAGCTACATGTTTTTCTTGTACAAGCAGAAATCTTTAGCTTTGGCTGTAAAACTGAAGTGAAACCCACTGCATTCAATTGCTAAGATTAAAAAGGCAATAGTCATACAGACATAAGTGGGTTAATTCCTTTAGCTCTAGATAATTTGGCAAAATTTTTGTTTGCTGGTGTTTTCATGTCTGAACAATTCAAGATTCGTCCTATGAGCTCTATTTTTGAGTTGGGCTCAAAAGGAGAAAACTTTAGGCTACAGGCTAGTCAATACTGACCCAGGTCGATAGTCTCTCCTTCCTGCAAACCAGCTATTTATTCTCCCTTATGTTGAGTTGTTACTGCTTTGTGTCCCAACCTTGGGATGACCAAAACTGCAAGAACAAAAACTTCAAATCCTAAATTTAATTATTTAACCTCACCCAGACAAAGTGATCTTTGGAGGAGTAATGTCACTGTGCTTGATGTAGAATTTTGGTACTGCTCCTCACCTTTGTTTCTAGAGGCTGATAAAGAAGGAAACCTCTCTCTTGGCATTATCAATGTAGTCAGTGAGCACTAGCAGATGCTGGTGCCCTGTGATACATGATTACCCCTCTCCTGGCTGGTTGAAACTCCAGCCTTTATCATTTCAGTGAGCCATGATCAGTTCTGCAGTACACCCAGTTCTACTACTTGGCTATGCATGATACTGTCTCTGTGCCACTGAGCTGGCCTCACAAGATAATTTATTTCAAATGCCTATAAAATGCATGTAGAAGGCAGATAGGTCTGTCGTAAATCTCAAAGTGTTAGCTTAATGCTTCTATTGTTTGCAGGCTGGGTCTGTGGGCATAATGCCTCTGTTCATTATAATTTGCTTCAAGGGTAAGAGTTCAGTAGACAAAATCTCTGGTTATACAGCAATGTTCCAGTATATTTACAGTGGAGAGGAGCAGGGAGATTGTTAATATTGCATTGAATTCCATTATTGGACAAGGTTCAAGCCCTTTTCGTAGGACACCTTAATTTCCAGCAATTTTGCAGCAGAGAGGAAGATCAGCCTTTACACAGAAAGTCAGCTTGGGACATAAGGCTTCAGATGATTTGGGGTTAGGAAAAGTGATAGTCTCATTCATAGATATGCTATAGTCAGTGAAGCCACATCCACAAATATAGATGAAACTGCTTGAAAAATGCAGCCTGGTGAGTGACAGGGTTTCCATGGGGATTAATTAATTTTTCTTGTCATGCAGTCTCAAGACTTGGGCAAAAATATTTTGTACTGCCAAGTCCTCCTGAACCAAGACTGACTTGTACACTGTAAAAAATGTTGCTTGTGTTCAAAAATATCAGGTCCCGCAAAGAATAGTATTTTGAGGAATATCACTTCCTTACTCAGCTTCTACACAAATTTGAGCTAAATATGATCAAGACAGAGTTTGCCTAACCCATCCTCTTGCAGATGTGACACCCTAGAGAGATCTGGGATATCTGTTTGGCACTATTACTTCTGTTCTGGGTAGGTTTGTTCTGATAGAAAATTGTTGATTAGGTAACCTGATTATTTTTCTGTGCTAATACTGAATGTTTACACAGCAGTGGATGTAATGCCTGTGTTTTCAGCTTTGTAGGAAGCAGCTGAAATTACAATGTTCTCAGTTACAACAGTCTAAGCTGTTGATCTAGAAGTAATTAAAAATGACATGAAAATGCTGAATGGGATCAAAACTGATGATTTATTTATTAAGGACAAATTTTGACAGCCTAACCTGGCATCTGGTTTTAAGAGGATAGGCTCACTATTTAGCAGCTGTAGGATGTCTAACAGGTTTCCCACATGGGAAGGCAGGGAACAATCATGGTTGATAGAAGTGCAAAGTGGCCAAAGAAGCAGTTATTTGCCACTGATGAAAGGCAGTGTGGCTACAAATTTTGGAGGAAGGTTGCTAAGGGGTTTTCCCATCTGGGTATTGTCTTGATAGTTCTTGCTCAAATTTTCGTCACGTTCTGATGTTGTCAGAACATTAACTTTTTGTGCTAAAGCTAGAAGAATGTGGGCTTTAACAAGAAAACTGGGATATCACAAAGCAGAAGAGGAAGATACTGAAGACTGGAATAAAAAAAACACAGGTGTCTTTCCAACAGCAGGAAATATGTCCAATGCCCTGTATATCAAATACAAGCATAATAAGGTAAGAAAATATTATTTGTGGATGACTAATTATAAAGGGAGGAATTAATGATAGCCTAGCTCTGGGCTCACCAAGGAAAAATAAGTTGGTTGTAGGAAAATAGGTATTGCTCTAGCCAAGGCAGATGTCAATCTGCAGAGGGGTGAGGTGCTGCTATTGTAACAGGCATTGAGGAGACCTCACACAGATGCACAGGTCTGTTCAGATAGAGTAAAGAAATTATTCAAATACTAAAGAGGCACCTGGAAATAATTAAAGGACTGATCTGGCTGTCATTCCAGAACTGAAAGAGCATGGCTTACTTAGCCTAGCAGTATTCAGAGGTGAAATAATTGTTTCCTATAAAGCTATCAGGAGAGTAAATTTCTGCAAGAGAGGCTACAGTCAGCACAGAGCCATGGATATAAACTGTGAACTGATTTCAGCTGGAAACCAGGAGACTTTTTCTTTGTGCTGTTGCCCACTGCGACAATGAGGGAATTTCTCCTTTCAGCTCCTTTTGGCTCTTACCTAAGGGTAGCATAAAACTTGACAGGTGTGCAAAGGAATGTCAGGGGTACCTGAACCCCCTGGGTCTAAACTCCATGGCCAAGCGGAAAACTTGAAAGGCATGACAGGAAAATACCTTATACTATTAAACACCTCAATGGCCCTTTACTGCATAGTCACCTCTTTCCTCCCCAGAAATCTGGGTGAGAAGACCACTGTCCTAATTGAGAAAATAGTCTGGCTCAGAAAAGGACCTTAAAAGCAGTTAGAAAAACATGGGCACCACATAGAAGAAAGTGGAAAGCTGGTAGTAATCACTACAAATGGGAAGATAAGGATAATAGAAATTTGGCATGGAAGCAAAAGGTACAAGGAAAAGCAGATGGCTGGCAGTCTTGAGGTTAGTAAACACATAACTTTTATTCCTTAATGCAATTGTAAAATTAGTTCAGGAATAGTATTGGTCTGTTGCTGGAGAGAAATAAAACTCAAGATAAGAAAGCAGACCTTATCAAGTAAAGTCTCTATTCTGTATTTGCGTTAAAGGTCAGATGGTCATCATGTGATGTTGATCTGGCTTTCCATTCCAGCAGTGGAAAGGTTGTCAAACAGCAACATTGAGGTGGATGCTTCTGAAATGGTGGGTCTAAAAGGTCTGCTCATTTGTTTTTTCAATAATTGCTCAAGAAGTGACTGAGGACTTCCTTGATAATAATCTTGAAATGTGCTTAAATTATGTTGAGACTATGGAGAAACCAGGATGATGAAAAGTTAGGGCAGCACTTGGTATTGCCTGAAACACTGGAAAGATTAAATCTCAGAAGCTGTTTCTGAGTACCTCCTCGTTCCTGAGTAGGGAATGAGTTGTCAGCAGGACCTGTTGGGGCTGATTCTTGGCTCTGAGACATTTACCCTCTTAGTAACCTGGCAGAAAGAACAAATCATAGCAGGGAAAAGAATTTTCAGCAGGGAACAGAAACACAGATCTGGATCACAGGGTACAAACTTTCTATGTGGAACTGAGCAAATAATACTATGGGAGAAAATAGCTCCAGTAACAATTTACCAAAACTGTGTTGGATTTTTTCACACATGCTGTTTAAAATCAAAACGTTTTCCTCCATTAAGCATGCTTCAGACAGCAGTCATGCCTGTTGCCTTTTTGGGACATATAAATAGTACCTCTGGAATCACCTGGTTGTGGGTTCAGCTTCTCTGTCATGTGCATCTCCTCCAGATGCTTGAATATCCTGTGCTGGTTAAGAATAAAACTGTGAGGTTTGATGCTGAGCTGCTGTTAACACAGTAGTTACTTGGATTCTTAGAGCAGGGGGTAGGTGTCCAAGCTTTTGCCTTGCATGACTATGCAAGGTTATGCTAAAGGTTATAAGGAAAAATGGTTTTAAAATGCCTTAAAATGTTTTCAGAATGGTTCAAGATAGCAGGGGGAAACAGTTTACTGAAGTGACAAAAACAAGACAACTTCTGATCTGTTAATGACACTTTATCAGCAGCAAATGCTGAAAATAATGAGTTTTCTCAAAGTCTGACCTGGCTCTATATGATACTGTCAAATAATGTTTTGCTGTCATAGAAGGCAAATGCTATAGTGCACCTCAGTCTGAAACCTGACTGAGCTCATTGGTTTTCAGCCAGTTTCTGCAGAGCTGTAGGAATCAGAGCACAAATCTGAAAGCTGAGTTTGCTAAATTTAAATTCTTCAGTTTAAGCAGGGGGAAAAATAATCTGAGTTTGGCAAATGGAAAAGTCCAAAATCACCAGGGAGTAGTGGTTTGATAAAAAATGGTATCTTCTAAACAGAAGGCAGATAACTGAGACACTTGGTATGGCCTTTCCTCTTGAATTCTATTTCCTAAAATGTAAGGACTTCTTTTGCCTAAAGCGGACTTAAACTGTTATTTTTGATCAAGGCCACTGATAGAGGAGAGGCACTTGAACACATGACATTGAAGAGTGTTGTAAAGACCATCAGGATTAATGGTACACAGAGCTAGAGATTGAATTTGCACCCCACGTGTTGCCATTTCTCTCTTCCTTTATCAGTATGTTAGCTTGTGTTTTAGCTAATATAGTCTTTCCTGACTTCTAAGGTTCAGAATTGTGGGTTTGATTTTTACCTTTTTACTTTCTCTTCTCCTTACATCAAGGTTGGGTGCAGCTCTGAGGGACCTATGCCCTGTAGCTGTCCAGGACAAAGCCATACAGCTGCAGTAAAGCTCTGCATGGGCAGCAATTAACAAACAAACGAAATGCAACTTGTTTTAAAAAAGTTGCAAATGCTAAACATGGGGTCAATCTTTTAATTTCAGAAGTTAAAGTACAAAATTTACCACAATGCCCTTAGGTATTTTTGAACAGCTTCTGAATGTGGTATAGGTGTTTAATCCCAGAATCCATTTAAAAGGGCTTAAATCTATACATATGTACAAATGATGAATTAAGTGGATCAATTTTGCCTTATGTGTATTCATCACCATACTGTTCATTAGCTGAACAAAGAAAATAGCTTCAAGATTTCAGATCAAGAGTCTATCAAGGTTTGGCAAGCTGAACAACTTATGCAGAAGCTTGGCCTCATGAGACATGGATGCTCTGGAGTGACCTTGAGAGTGTGATTTTGTAGGACAAAATGGGCAGCAGTGTCATGGCTATAGTGCTGTGTGGGTGGGTGTAGGAGCTTGAGTTTGTCAGCTGAGCTGTGAAATCAGAAAATTCCCTGGGGCTGACCTCAGAGTACAAATACTCTTAGTGAAACAGAACAAATTCAAAATGAACTGAGGGAAATGTTCAATATTGCCTGTGACCCTGAAATATTTCATTTTGGTTAACTTCTTTAAATATTAATGACTTTTGAAGCAAAACATTGTTTCACCACAGAAAATAAATTATCCAAAAGCCTTTCCTTTAATTTTTTTCAAGGAGAGAAAAAATTTCAAAACTGTGTGAGCTTTTTGAACCACTTAACAAGTTATGATGCCCAGTGGGTGCTAGAATTCAGGTTTTCTGGTAGCATTATAATTCCTGCTTTCATGGCTGCGTTGTGGAAGCTTGGTAGAGGAGGAAGAGGAGGGAAAAGTGGGGTTGAAAGGAAGGATTACTCTTGCTCTCATTGATGGGAGTTGCACCAAGAGAGTGCCATAGCCCAGCAAGAACTTTTGTGCTGACCAAACTTACTTCTTGCCCTGCTTTCAACCCTTGCTCTTCAAATTTATATTTGAAGAATTTTCCAAATTTGCTCTTCAAATTTATATTGTTTTATCCAGATGTGAAATGTGGGAAGGTTTGGAGGGAGGAAGAGTCAGTTCTTAACAATCTGTAGCTGAAAGGATTGTTTGTCTGGAAAGCCTTGTTATTACTGGAGGTCATCTGAAGCTTCCTACTGAAGCTGCCTCAGGTAGGCTGAGAGACAGAGTGGAAACCCCTTAATGTTCAAGAAATTTGAGTGAGGCTTGACATGAAGTTTAGAAAACTTTTTCCTGGTGTTTTCAGAATTAAATAGGAGGAGGAGGTGCAGGTAAGTAAACACTATCTATTGAGGCAGCGGAAGACTTTTCTTTGAAATTAGTGAATAAACTCAGGAAAAGAGCACTGTTCTTAATTGTTCTAATGAAATGCTGATAACATGGTAGCATTCAGACTGGCCAACATCTACACTCTGTAGCTGCACTGCAACTCAACCAATGCCTCTTCATTTCATCCTGTAATTCATCCCACCATCATCGCCAGTCTGAACTACACTTGTAACCTCAGTTTCCAATATGCTGAATTGGCGATAAAAATCAAAGTGGGGGGAGAAATATTTTTTATAAAGAACAGACATTACTCCCTTTTGACAAGAGACAAATGTTTCATTCAAATGCTGCATTTCGCATATTGGAAACAGTAATGAATTCTTGTGCACCTTTCTCCCTAGTTCACAATGTCAGCCCCAGACGCAGAGGCACTTCAGGCTTTTCTTACAAAATTAAATTTAGTGTTACACCCTCCAATGGAATGATGCATAAATCAAGTGTTTGATTTGCATGGACTCTAGTGAACAGCCCTATTCCGTGCAAATATAAACCTAGACTTGAATATTATGTCAGGGACAGGAACAAAGCAATCTAGGGCTTCCAATGAGAGTCTGGTACCAAGTGTAATTCAGGCTAGTATTATGTTGCTCTCATGTCAGGGCTGTTATTAAAATTCTTAGGTTTTGCTTCCTTTTTTTCATCTCAAAAGAAAATGTTTTTTCTGACCTTCTTGTGTTTGGGCGAACCAGCATACACCGGTGCTATTTATACACTGTCTGTGAGGAGCTAAGATGGAATTGTGGAGGGCTTTAGCTTTCTCTTAGATAAGCAGCGAGGCTAGCATGATAGAGGAGTAATTAAACAAGGCAAAGTAAAGATGATCATGGAATAAAAATGCAAGCAGAAAGAAAAAGATTAAGTAGGTTTTGTACCCTTTTTGAAAAGAGGTCTCCTTCCATGTGAGTATTCATGGCCTGGGCCAGGTCACCAAAGTTAAGGGACTGGAAAGAAATGAATACATTCTGCTTGAACATGCAAATGCATTTGTGTTTTACACTACACAAATCCCCCTGCAGAGCTTTCTCCTGGAGCTGTTGGGTACTGCACTGCCATGTATTTGTTACAGATAGCTGTTCTTAAGTTCCTTGTGGTTGTTGGTTTTGTGCAATAAATTGTAAATCTTGCTCATCACAAACTCTGCTGCCATTTTGATTGTTTTGTGAGCCTGAAGTTTGTTGATGAGATGATGAGTTTCTAGCTCATCAAGGAAGTCTCTCAATAGTTGATACTTGTATGTCACCTCCATTGGACAAAACACCATTAAAATTTAGCACTGAATTAGTAATATAATTTTTATATTTTAATATAAAGCATTTAATTAATTTTTATATTTTAATATTAAGCATTTAAGTCTTAGCAACTTAATCTTTAGCTTAGTCTTGCTTTTGTTTCCAAACATGAAACACACAGTTTCCTTGGATCAGTCACAAACTTCCCAGAAATCAAACCTGAATATTCTCCAATTCCTCTTCACCGAAGGAAGGCATCTACTGAACCTGCTTCTAAACAATGACCAAGACCTGCCTGGGAATGTGGTGTACTCAATGGCTGTGCTGGTTGCAGTGACATGAATTGGTAGGGTTTCACATCCAAAGGGGAGTGAAGCAGGTTAACAGCTGGATGAAGCTCTAATTGCTGGAGAGTACTCTTTGATTTTCCAAGGATTTGCTTGGCAGGAGTCCATGGGAATCTGCTCTGTAGGACAGATGACTTTTGGGAAATCTATTTGACCTTCAAGGACAGTCTTTTCAAGGATCAATCAACTTTGATCCTGGGGTGCAGTAAAATCAGAAAAGTGACAACCAAATGGATGAAATGGTAAAATTCCATTGCATTTTAAACTGGTATGGGATGAAAAGGAAAAAGGTAAAGTAAGAAAAGCATGTGTTCTCAGCTGAAGTGACAAAGGTGGCAGAATGGGCTGAGGTGTCTGATGCTGTCTTTACTGGCAGGGTTGAGATGCAGGACTAGTTTTGGGAGAAAGTGATTACCTGCTGTAGAGGATTGGATAATAATCTGCTAACTGGATGTAGACAAGTTTCCAGGAAGAGATGAGATAGGATGTTGCTGTGGGTGCTGAGAGCACTGGTTAATGTCACTGCAGTTATTGTCTAAAATGTTGGACAGATTATGGTAACTGTGGGAGGTCCTGACAGTAGAAAAGGCAAATGCCCATCAAAGATGGATTAATAAAGCAAGGACTAGACTCTAGCTAATTTCAGGTTTGTCAACTAACATAAGGTCTGGGTGCTAAACTCTAAAAGGGTCAGAATTAGCTCTGGAAACCTTGGACACTTAAACTCCACCCAACCTTATATATCTCATGATACCCCTCATGTATTTAGAATGATCTTTTCTCATTACGGTGCTAAATTACAATCTTTACTCACAACATTCAAGCTCTTATTCTGTGGCTGTTATCAGCTTTTTGGTCATAAGCTCCTTCTACTTTATTCATACAGATCTCACATTTTGATCTGAAAGCTGAGAGCTGGCTAGAGCCCATTGTATTGAGGCTCTATCTTCTGGAAAGAGCTGACAAAGCAGAATATGAGTAATGCTGTAAGTGTTGAGAAGGAGCATGAGGCCAGATTTCACTAGGAGGCCTGAAATCTGTTCTCAGATAGCACTGCTGAGAGAGTCCTCTCAGAAAGATGAAGAGCTCTTTTGGAGAGATGAACTTAAACACACAAGTGAAAAAGCATATTCATGGTCAGCTACATATCTTAGAAGGATCCTAAGGACTTTTTAAATGTTTTTGGAAACTGTACTTTCAAATGTTGAGCATTTGGGAGCATACCTGCTTTTGGTCCTCAAACAATAGTTACTTTTATGATAAAATGAACAGGAAACTTATGAGGGTTGTATATATGCTATACAACACTGACTTCAAAGTCTGTTTTCTTTGAAATAAGGACTGATAAACTGAGTTATGGGTAAGTAAAATGTGTTATTACTGTTATTTAAAGAAGCATAAAAATAACTTGAGAAGCCTAAGACATTAACAGTTGAATGAGATGAAAATAAGACCCAGAGTATGGTACACACCTAGAATTATGAAATTAAAACAGGTTTTTAGACTTGATAATACACTAAAGAGGGAATTTCCAGATTACTTTATGCTTTTTGCCTTACTTTTTCCCTGTTTGTGCAATAATATTAATTGTGTAATATGTATGATGTTTTCCTGCTGCAACATTGGCAGTCACACATTCAAATAACAGTTTCCAAAGCCCTTCACCAGGCAGTTACTAAGCAGGTCTAAACAGTGCCACCACTGTTAGCCACCTACATTTTCCTTCTGTTAGCATTTTCACTGTGAAATGTGATGCAAACCTCCTGAAAGGTCAGAGATTCTGCAGTATGACCTTGATACAGCAGCTCACTTTGATTTAATTATCCTTTACTGATGTTATGGAAGTCAATAGGACTTATTCATTTTCCTGTATTAAGTACAAGTTAAGTGTTTTGATGGATGGGAATGCTTTTAGAAGTGTATTTTAAGTTCCACACCTGCCTAAGTGCTTTGCTGAATTGGAGCCTTGGCAATTTGCTGTTTTGATTGTCATCATCTGTGTGATGGAACTTGGAAAGTTAACTAGATATTCTCAAACAAATGAGTGATATCAGGTGCTTAGTCTCTTAATCTTTAGGTTTTTTGCAAGCCTTTAAACCTTAAGTTCTTAGGTTACTGAAATAGCTGCTGAAGTTGGCAGAGGTTGCATCTGCAAGAGGGATGTGACCTGAGCAATGAGGAATAAAATGAGGATATAGGGTAATATTGGGACTAACAGATGATTTATGATATGAAAAGGTTTGAGATCTTAAATGCCAGGATTTGTAGATGTAACTGCTATGTAAGTATGTTCATACAGTCCCCAGTGTATGTGAAATATGCAGGTAACACTCTTGTCACATTTTATCTGTTACCTAGGCTTAAGCATCTTTGGATGATGCTTTTGTGTCATGCCGCACTTAATCAGGACTCAGCATTTTAGTTTGGGGTCCCAAAACACTTTTGGTGCAGAAAAAAAAGATAGACTGCCATTCTATGTGAAGACCAATATTTTATCTTTTAAAATTTCTATCTGTCCACAGGTTCCTTCCAGGCAGAGCATGCTGGAAATGTCCTGTCAAAATTTCATTAAAGAAATTAATTGCTGTACAACTAGGAAGGATGCGTCACTTGCAAATTGTGTTTGTCATCCCTGAGCAGCAATCAGCCCTTCTCAGCCATTTCTTCACTGTTTTTATACTGGGCATGACACTCTGTGGGAGAGCTTTTGGCCACCTCAGATCAGCTGCTCTGGCCATAATCCCTCTTGGCTTCTTGTGCCCTTCCTTGCTGGCTGAGCATGGGAAACAGAAACATCCTTGACTTGGGCCAAGCACTGCTCAGCAAAGCCAACACATCAGTATGTTATCAACATTATTCTCCTGCTAAATCTAAAATACACCTACAGCTACTGTACCAGCTACTAGAAAAAAAATTATCTCAGCTGAAACTGGGACAATCTGGTCCAATAGAATACACCTATGCTTTAATAAAAAGAAAATTAAATTAGATCCCATTGAGATCAAGCAGTCACCTTGAAAGACTTTATTCCAAAAAGTGTGGTTCTCTGTTTAATAAAAAAGATCATTGAGCAACATCCACAATTGCATGGCTTACAGGGCCGCTTAAGAACAAATACAACTTTAGTTGCTTTAAGCTTGTTTAAATGAGCTATCTAGTTAATAAATGTGGTACCTGAACACAAATGGTAGTCTTGTGTGCAGTAATGACCACTTGTAGAAGTTTTGACTTGTACAAAGGACATGGCTGCTCTGATTCCTGGGAGCATGTAGCCACAGGGATGGCCATATTGGAAAACCAATCTTATCAAATGCTTTGAAATTCTTCTGGACACCAGCCATTTGTGTACATTTCCAGGCTCCCATTCTTCCCTCGTATCCCTCTTCTCTCCTGGGTTTTTGTTACCATTTCAAAAGGCAAGAGTTTGGCATCTGCCACTTCTGTGGCACCCTTTTGTCAGGGCCAACAACCATTGGCCTCAGAGAGAGAACCGTTCCTCAACAGGGATTAAAGACTTCATCGTGGAGGAATGTAAAGTTTGATGGAGGGGCTTGTGGTGTGCTTGGAAGTGAGGACTATGTTGGATTTCTGTTGTCATCTTTGTGATGAAGGGAGGATGTGAATGGTGACCCTTGTCTGTATCAAATACATAGTAAATAATATGGATCATGAGAATATATTTTAATCAAAGTGGAGAGAAATTTCAGCTTCAAAAGGTAATGCAGAAAAATCTCTCATTTTATCCACTCTGCCTGGTAATGTAATATGATAAAATACCAAGGATCTCATTCTTAATACAAATGGGGAGAATTTGCTTCAAAGAACAACCTTAATAACATCCTTATAAGGCCTGACTTGCTTTCAAATTTTCTCATATGAATGATGATGTAGTTTAGGGATTTCATCTCTAATAAGTTTATTCTAAGGTGGGAATCTTGAACAGAAAAAAAAAAAGAAAATTTAAAATCCCCCCATCAGCTTCACTATGTGGGATCTAATAGATCTTATATCTGTGCAAGTGCACGTGGTGTTTCAGCCCACTGAATTGCATTCCCTGTAACCAAGTTTCTTCTTGCAGAAAAAGTATTGTCCTCCCAGCTTTTTAAAGTTATCTTTTTAATGTGGAATCAGTTTCCTGCTTTTAACAGTTTAGAAAGAGCTTGGCTCAGGCTAAGTGCAATGTATTTTGTCTCAGCAGTTTTCTTATTAAATTCTTGTGGGAAACAACTGCAAGTTTATTCAGTGAAACAAACATAAAATACACCTACCCAACTAGTTCTGTGCTTTTATACTCCGTCACAAAGACTGATGAATCAGAGCCAGTTGCTGTGGCAAAATCCAAGTGTAGATATTTGCTGTCCTTGCTAATGGGAGAAAAATATAGTATAACACTGGCCTAAAGGCTCCAGCTGTGATTCCTTTGTAAGCTGTAGTGCATTAAAAAAAGCTTCAGTCAGCAAGATATGTTAATTTTTATGACCTTCATAAACTGTTTTAGAATGGATCTTGAGAAAATCTCTTTAAGTTTAAATGTGTAAATACTTTTGTCTCAGGATTGCTAAGCATCTTGAGGACTCCTTTGTTTCAGAGGAAAAGTCCAAAATCTATGATGAAATTCTGTTTGTGACAATTATGATAAAAGGAAAGTTCAGCTAATGTGGAATTCCAAGGTTTTCAATGGGTCCCATTACTACAATACTGGCCTAATAGAGCAGAGCTGATTTCTCTCAATGGCTTCTCAGGTTGTGTGTCAGTCGCTGTTCCTGTACTTAAAAGCACTTGGAGGAACAAATTGACTTGTCACCAGAGTCATCACTTTGTGCTGCCCCAGCTGCTGCCTTGGCCAAAGAAATTGAAGAAAAGGGCAAACCCCTCTTCTGTGGAAGTGCACAAGTGTAAAAACACTGGGCTGCTTTGAGAAATTGCACTGGAACCGAAGTCATAGCACATCAAATGAAACAGGTGAGAAAAACTAGCTGATACTTCAGGTGGGCTTCTTGCCTGTCACAGCTCAGCTCCATGCTAGTGCTTTGTGGTCAAAGCTGGCTCTGTGTATATCTGCATTTCCATAGTTGCAGCAGAGGATGGGTCATGTACCTGATAACAGCACCTCTGGAACAGCCTGCTGCATTGTCAGTGGACCTAGTCTTCTGTGTATAAAAACACTGACTCCCTGGTGCATGAGCTGATTAGTTTTTAAACTAAGCAATTTAGATTTTGTTTTCCTAATGAATGAATAAAGAAACATGGCAGTAGTAGAATATTGGCAAATTAGATGTCAAGTATATTATGTTGTCTTTGTTTAGGGGATAAGTTCTGCTAAAGATTCACTATCCAGAGTTGGATGCTGACGCTGTAAAACCCCAAGTACTTTTTGTGGTTTGTAACTTGAAATAATATCTTTGATCAACAGATTTAAGTGGGAAAAGTAACTGTGACAGGGAGAAGGTCCCTTTTCCTTGTCTGACCAGAATCTGAGTTATGAATGAGCATATGAAAATTTAATATATTTCTCCCAAATACATCCCAGCTACAAACTTTGCCTTGCCTTGCTCTCTACAATGAGCATTGAAGTGGGCTGACTCAAATATAAATATTTCTTTTATTGCCATGTCAAGTTAAATGAGATGGATTCACCTCGTCTTTATGGTGGCTAGAATGATGAGCAGCTATCCTGACTGGTGTTTCATGAGATCACAGGCAAAGAGTTTAGGATTTTTCCTTTAACTTCACTGTATTAACCTGTTGGTGTCTAAGGCTGACATTTTACTCTCATTTGGTGCAAAGTCAAGAAATGTGTGTATATAATCAACTATTGGAAAGTGTGGTGGTTACAATACCAACTTCAAAGTAAATGTAATTTCTCTTTTTTGCTACTGTGAGATTGCTTCTTTTTGTGTTGGAGTTTTAGGGTTTTTTGAAGGGTGTAAAGAGTAGCCCATGGTTGCTGTTTTATTAATTCATTTGTGGTTTATAACTTGATAGCCTCATTTGATCACAACCCAAATTAAAAATCTTATTTCAGACTGAAAGCAGAAAAGGACACAAAGGTTTTGTACAGCACTAGCAACAAACAATTGTGCATCTTTTTGTGAAAATAAGACTGGTTAGGGAAGTTTCTTCTGCTTTTAATTTACATACAATAAGTATCTCTAAATATAATTGACCCAACCAGGCATGACTGCTGCTTGTAGTGTTCTTTAGAGTAATGAAGAGCAGGTAGAAATGTACGGCCACACCACTTTGTGCAGAAATCTGTACCTTCTGCACACTGCTGAACAATACAAAATGTGTTATTGATCATATACATGATTAGATGGAGGTTAGTGGAGGGGATACCCTCTGTAAATTTCCTTTGATCTTGCTAAATGTCGTTACCAGTGTGCTACAGGAAATAAGTGAGTGTAATGATTTTAGAGCTGTTATTGTTGGTTATATCAAAGATGAAACACTGCCTGTGTTCCCTTAACAGACTTTACAGTAGTTCCACCATGAAAGATCTGAAGATCATTATTTACTGGAAATAAAAGAACAAGGCAGAAATCGATTACTACGACACTAGATTTATGTCTCCGTTGCACTCTATATACATCTCCTATTTGTTCTAACTTCATGGAAGGATATTTAATACATAATGGAAAGAGGCTTTTGCTTTTGATTTATTTTTTGTTTATTATTTTTGGCATTCCTTGGAGAAATTCTGGAAATCAATACTTGGATGGAAGTGTGCTGGATGTAGGTAGTGAGAACTAGTGGCAATTGATGTATCTGTGTGTTTTTGAGCTGACGTACATCTGGCACACTCAGGACTCTGTTGTCGCAGTACATTGTGTTCAGCCTAAGTGGGGAGAAAGCCATATGTCTTCCATCATCTGTTTACATAAAATGATCCAAGAGGCATAGATAAATTTGGGTAGTTAAGTCCAAGCTTGGAAATCTGTCCCACTCAAGTATTTAGTTGAAAGTGTTACATATTTGTTGCATCAAGATGAAAGATGAAGACAGATGATGGAAAGCATGAGCAAAGACTGACTTAAAATGAGGCAGGGGATGGTGAGAGATGCTAAGTGCTCAGAAATTTCAAGTTACAGATTTCTTGAAAATGGACATGTCTTTTCTTTCTGTCTTTTTGTCTGAGAGGTGGCACTTCACTGACTTTTGCTCTTGCCCTAATTCCAGGTAAGTATCTTAGATACTGTAAGATCTTAGATATTCTGCAGTCATGTGGTAAGAGAAAATGCAAAACACTGCTTAAGATAAAATAGTGGGATTTGTTCTAAAAATTCTAAAGTTGGTCACACACTGCAGCATGACTAGACCCTAGAGAGGTTTGAAAGCAAAGTCAGTTTGTTGTCCCAGTTTGTTGTCTTATCTTTTGGTGAGATGGCATGTAAACAGGGGATGAAATAAAAGTAGGATCAACTAGCTGGCTACTGGTGCGTGGAAAGGAACAGGTCAAATTCAGGGATGCAATATGTCACAACACAGAGAGCCACACAAAGTACCCAAAAAATAGCACAACATTACCTCAGATCTCCTGCCACCAAAGCTGTGCTCTCACAGAATATAAAACATGAACCTTTCCACAAAAACAACCCCCTTTCCCAACCAAGCCTGTGCTTTGGAAGGTTGTTGCTACTCCTTTTTGACTCCTGATGTCTCATTTGTAGAAGGTCTTCTTAAAGCTTCACTTGGCTGTGTATAATCTGCATAAACCATGACCTTTGATTGTGTTCAAGACTCTTGTGGGAGCAGTTGCTTCTTTCCTGCAGAGAGGGTTTCAGTGTTGTGTACCTGCAAAACCAGTGAGTGAACTGGTCACTAAGATGTAGCAAGACCAAATCTGGTAATTGTCTCATACCTGCTCCCTGTGTGGTGGGCAGGACGGAAGGAAGGGAAGGTTTTCTTGATGCCTTCCCCCTCCCCCAGTTTAGATAAATAATTTGAATATTGTTGGTTCACATTGTGATAAGTTTAATCTGTGGGTCACTTGAGACCATCCAAGTTATGGATGGTTGCTCCTATAAAACACTACTAGGCTTCACGCAGGAAAAATACCTGTTTTTTAATTCAGGGCAACTTGGAAATCCTGCACTTGCATGGCTTTGTAAAACATTAAAATACTACACCGATTAGTTTGTGACAAAAGGGAAAAAACCCCTCATGTTGTTTCCCAGACTGAAATGTTTATTCCCTTTGTTCCTTGTTGGTTTTAGTCATGATTATGAGCAGCAGGTGGCCAACTGCAGTAGTCTGGTGTTTTTCTTCTTCAGCACTGACCAGTGCTGGGTCAAATTCTAGATATTATCTGTGGTTATGCAGTTTTGAAAACACCACTACCTTTCTAAAGCATCTCTCAATAACAATTTCTAGCTGATATATGTAGCTTTACAAGAAAGAGTCAGCATCAGCTGAAGTCTAACACTGCATGTCCACCAGGGCTTCCTGGAGCAGAGAGATCAATATTCTCAGGTAAGTTTATGAGGATGCCATGAAACACTCTAAATGCAGTGGCATTCTCTTCAACCTTTCTTGTAGCCCATCAATTCCAGACTAAAAGGTCAGTCTTACTGTAGGAAAAGTCCACTCTTCAGTAAAGATTTTTTTTCTTACTTTTCCTGCTAGGGGATGGGTGGAGATGTTTGTTTTGGCCGGATCTGTTCCTTTATAACAAAGCTAGACAAAAGAGCCAGAGGACAGCCCTCCTGTGTGCATGTCTTGCTATTTTTATTTCTGAACCCTCTCTGGTAAATCAGAGGTATTTTGAGGCTTGTGAATATCTGCTCCAAGTAGTGAAACAGCCAGTGGTGATGCACAAT
The DNA here is from genome assembly GCF_017590055.1 of Onychostruthus taczanowskii. Lineage (NCBI taxonomy): Eukaryota > Metazoa > Chordata > Aves > Passeriformes > Passeridae > Onychostruthus > Onychostruthus taczanowskii. The sequence goes on along the minus strand of NW_024501237.1, from coordinate 6,385,804 downwards.
CTGTACTGAGCTGGCAGGGAATAAATGGAACTCCAAAAGTAAGTTCCACATTACGTGGTTAACAATTTCCTTTGCTGTCATACCTTCTAAAATAATTCCAGTTTTCCATTAAGAACTCCATGAGGTTAGAAAACAACTGCAAAGGGAATGCCTGTCTTGTACATGCCTTAATGTTGGCTTTCCTCTTTGAGTATGTATGCAATGCCTCTCACATATTTGGTTGTCTGAATCCAGGCAAAGAAGCAGTCCTGGCATCTGTGGCTGGATGTTTCTCTACCCCAAACTTAGCTAGGCAAGAGGCTTCAGCAACATTACTTGTCCCAAACTCTTTGGAGCAGAGCTTTTGGAAACTTGTTTCATTAATGGTCAGTTATTTTGAAAATTGTCAGCATTAGCCGAGTTCCATTCACCCTGGTGCTCTGGCTGCAAGTAGAAAGTATTCGTCTATTTCTGAGCAGTTCTGTATGCAGCTCTCTAATTTTCTATGTTATGGAAAAACCATCACCAAATGGGTATGCCTTCATGTATAGTCATAAATTACTTGAGAAGTTCAGCAAATAATAAAGGGGATGGAAGGAGAGGAGAAAACACAAAGTCAAAATCTTGAAAAACACAGTGGAAATGCATACGCACCTTTTTTTAAAAAGTGAGTAATTCAAAGTGAAGAACTTTAGCGTCCTCTTTCAAATGGCAATTTCTAACCCTGAATTCTGAATGAAAGCTTTTTTGCCAGACTCAAACCTCACCCCAGGGGAAAACCGTATGAATCCTTCATGTTAGGCTGGATGTGAGTGCAGAAATGCTGTTCCTTCTATTTTTTCCTCTGTGGACTGAAGGGTTTTGCCCTGTGAAATAGCTTCTAGGACTATGACAATTTACTTTCCCACACCTGGAATGTTCTGAACACTGTCTTCCGTGTTATGCTCAGGGTAGTTGCCAGGTAGCAGCATCATCAAAGAGAAGGTCAAGTTGGATTAAGTGGACGTTTCCATCTTCACTTTTTTTGAGGCAGTGCCCTTGGAGTCGGCAGCTGCCAATGGGTTGCTGGTATTGGACGGTAGGGAGCATTTTATCTGGATAGCTTAAAGAGACATGGGAAATGCACTGAAGGAAGGGATTTATATAAACAGCAAGTATGTTGATGGTAATTTGGTATGAGGTCTTGCTGTGTGTTAGGTTAAGTGGAAGCTGCTGTTTGTTAATGACTTGCCAGCATTGTAATTCCACAAATGGATTTATTACGACGTACTACTCTGAGGATAACTGCCCCATTAGTTTTGCCTCACAGTTCCTCTACTTGGGGAAACCTGGCATCAAACACAATGCCAAAAGCAATCAGAGCTATTCCCGGGGCAGGCAAGTCTCTCGTGCCTGTGCCTCCATGAAAACCTGCTGCAGTACAGCTGGACCTCTGCCCTTTGTGTCAGTGCTGTGACAGCAGCCTTCCTCTCTCACATAGTTTTTCAGAACTAAACCACAGACAATTGGATTCCACATAATCCCAGACTCGTGGTGTTTTTAAGGACCAGATTTTAGCAATTCATTAGCACCTCATTAGGGGAGGTTGGTGTGGGATCAGGAGGTGTTGGAGGGGGTATTGGCCAAAGGGGGGTATTAGCAGATGGGAATAGGAATATCACCTATTACCAAATTACCAGATTTGGTAATTTGGTAATATTAACAGATGGGAATAGGAAGGCTGTGGAGAAACTCTGGTTTTCTCTGAGGCATCTCAGTGCTCTTCCAGCTCTGTCATTGAACCCATCACTATGGCCAACTCCCTACACTCTCGGGGGTCTTATTCTCCAGAAAATAATCACATTAGTGACACAACTGTTCTGCCTTGCCTGACAGTGATCATAAGTACTTTTGGACTCATTTTGGAATGAGAGCTGGAAACACATCCTATAACTGGGTCAGGGAAAACCAGGCAGATTCTTGTTGTGCCCTATTAACCAGGTATGAGGTTACCACACAACTTCAAGAGGTAGGGGTGCAGTAGCCCCTCCAAAAGGGTGTTTGTTTTGGTTTCCTTTAGTTAAAGGCATACTTCAGTTCTAGAGAAGCCTCAAATTCTTTTCCTTTGATTCTACCAGTTTTAGGGCAAGCCATAAAATATTTAAGCTCTATCAGTTTAGAGATGACTGTAAACAAATGAAAATATAGGATTAAAATAAGAAAATTAATTGTAACCATCAAGTTCATCACAGAAGTACAGTACGTTGTGCTGCTACATCTCAAGTGGTTTGTGTGTGTGTATATATATAAAAATATGCATGTAAACATATGTTTTCCACATCGACACTTCAGGCTTTGCACCCAGAGCACACCAGCAAGCTAAATTCCATTCCAGAAGGGAATACACACTGTGTGTAGATCACCCTCTATGTTAGAAGCCTGACACAGACAGTTCCAGCTTGGATTACTTCTGTTCTGGTGTTTTTTTTTTTTTTTTTTTTTGGGGGGTTTTTTTTTTTTTTTTTTTTTGGGGGGTTTTTTTTTTTTTTTTTTTTTGGGGGGTTTTTTTTTTTTTTTTTTTTTGGGGGGTTTTTTTTTTTTTTTTTTGTTGGTTGGGGTTTTTTGTTTTATTTTTGTGTTTTTGTTTTGTGGGAGGATTTTTGTTGTTTTTGTTTGTTTGTTTGTTTTTTTTTGTGAAAATGGGAAGGACAAACCCTTCTCTGGAAGTACAGCCAGTCATATAAAGGGTGACACAGATCTTGTGCAGCACATGACAAGAGATAGGCTCTTACATGGTAAAAGTTGGGAGGCTGTAAGGATCAATGAACTTTTGTATGGATGTCTTCAGAAAAACACTGTATGGAACCCTACTTGGCCCAATCCTTTTCTCTGAAGAGCAACTGAGGTACCATTTTTCCCGTAGTAGCTCCAACAAGCAGAAGAAACCACCACAAGTCCAGCCCTTTAATCCTTTCACTGCAGCAAGATTTAATCAAGAACAGTTTGCTGAGGAAGGATTTCTGACCTGAAAGCACAGTGTAAATGATGACTCTTCCCTGGCTCCCTCTGCTTGCAGGCTTCCCCTTCAGGAGCGAGTGTCTCCGACACCATGGTCATAATTCAAAATGTTTTCTAAATAAATTATAAATAAAGGCAGTGAAGAGTTAAATGCACCATATATTAGATTTCAGTGATGAAGCCTCTGATTAATATAATGAAAAGCCTGGTTTAATTGCATTACCTTCCATTAGCTCCCATCTTCCTTTTTTTTATAATTGTTTCTAAGGCTCTGTGTACTTTATCCCTGCTGGGACTTTCATCCCACATTTATTCAAGTGAGACTTCTGCTTTCAAAACTGCACCTTTTATCAATCTCCCATTAATTAGCCAAATGTCACCTCATATTCTACATTGATGCATTCCGTCAAGCATGTGCCATAACAAGAGGAGAGCCCGTGGTCTGTCCCAGCTCCTCGCGGGAGCTGGTCATTGGTATTCCAGGATAAGTCCGCTTACTGTAATTTGAAATTGGTCTGCTGTCCCATTAGGAATCTGCCTGATCAATACCAAGTGAATTAGAGTTTCAGTGATCTGATTAACTCCCCATTATTTTCTACCCTGGCTGATTTAAATGCATGATGAGACAATATTCCAGTTTCTTTGTTTTATCCAGTTTAAATGAAATATAGACATCTGAGGAAGCAGTGGCTGTGCATTTGATTTGGTTGTGGTGTTATAAAGTCAAACACTGTAAGTGTCTGCCTTGCATTGACAGCCAGGGGCAAGGGCTGCTATGTCACATGGAAGGATGGCAGGAGGCTGGAGGGAATAGGGGCATCTTTCCACACTACTGTTCCTTTCTAGCTTATCCATTCTGTGCCTTGGTTGGACACTCTTGGATAGACCTACCTAACTTAGGGTAGTAGTTAGCAACTGAGTTTGTAGGTGGCCACACCATTTCTGGTCCTACACATCTGTAAGCCAAGATTTAGAGGGGGAAGCTCTCTGTACTGACTCTCTGACTATGAGCCTGAGAAAGGGTCTGGAAGATGTGCAGTGGAAATGTGAGATTTTCTCTAATTCATGGGATCTCTGCCATCACCAAAGAGGGAAGTTAGGGAATCTCATCAAGTTTTGTTAGATCACAAGTTCTTCACCTTCAAGGCATGGATGATGATTTTGTGTTGGTAGCTTGTGGATGCAATCCATAAATGGAGCTTCCAGTTGCTGTTTTATTGCAAGTATATAACAATATGAAACAGGACCAGAAAAAAGGCTTAATTTTGTGAGTCTGGAAGACAGATTTAAAATAGAAAGCTTGCTGGCTTTGGTTCATTTGCTAATCTTGAAATGATGTTAACAGATCCCACTTATCAACCCTTTTTTTTTTATTCTTGCACTTCTGAGGTAAAAAGGCTTAGTGTTTTTACTGCCAATTTTCTTGGCAGTGCATGTTAACACTGGCCTGGGGAAACAGGAGTGAAAAAAACAATCCTGGTGTGCTGCAAAGAACTGTATAACCTGAACTGTGTAACTAAACTCTGTCTTAGTGTTCACTGCTCACTGGCTGTGGAAAAGAAGTAAGATAGTCAGAAAATGTTGCCTTTGTAACAGCTGGAGCTGTTTCAGCAAGGTATTCTTACGTAAAGAAGTTGCCCGTAAAATATCAGGCCTTTCCACCTTCACACCCAAAAGACAAAAAGAAAAGGGTTTCTCATTATGCTTAGATACTCAGAGAGAGGGTTTGGCCCTAAAGCTGTATTTTAAAATGTACAGTCTTACTGTGCCAACAGAAAAGAATTAAAAATACTTTTAAAATGAGAAAATTATTTGGGGAATGCTGCAGATGCATTTATTTTAAGAGACAAAGTCTTATTTGTATTCTCCTTCAATGTGTTCATCGTGTCCTAGCCCCTTTACTGCATTTCAGGGCATCAGGTTATGGGCATGGCTGCACATTTTATGTGCCAATAGACAAAAAGCAGGTCAAAATCTACTTAATATGTACTATGTGTATATTAATATTAATTTTGCTGGTTTATAAATTAATATAGATTTGCAGAGTAGTACATGTATAATGCATAAATGTATACATAAAAGCTTAATGTGAACATACTGTCATACCTTCCGCCAGTGTACATTGACATAATTTTAGCATTTCTTCATTGGTGCTTCATGGACAGTTTGCAAGCTGTGGGTTTTTTTGGGAGTATCCTTGTTTGGGGGGGATTGTGTTTATTTGGGGTTTGTTTGGTTCTCTTTTTTTGGTTGGGGTTTTTTGTGTGTGTTCATAGGGTTTTTTTCTTTGAGAAAAGCAAATGTAAGATAGAGAATTGCAAGTGCCAGGGACTTGAGTCATCTGTGGGCAGTGAAACTGAAAACTCTGACTCCCAAAGTTAAATCTCTTCAGAGGTCCTGGTGCAGGATGTCACCGATGGGATGGCAAAGCTCTGTACGTAGCCCACTAGAGGGTGACAAAGCCTAATGTTAGGGACATGGTGGTGACACTGGGCATCCGGAGCCCTTGGCATCCTCCTTGCCTGCTTGGGGTGCATGCACTGGTCCACCCGCCAGGCTTAATGTCCATGTTTAATGGCATAAACAATCCCTGCCTGAGAAAGATGAGTTGAGCCTTCAGCTCATGGGTAACAGCCATCTCAGAAATCTCCTCAGAGCACCATGAAATGGAGGAAACAACAAAAAAAATTATGGGAAAAAATAATAAAGCAGATGCAGGATGGCTGACTTGATCCCCAGTACCATATGCAGGGGCTGAAAAAGAATGCATTACAGGGTCTGTTTTACCAGCAAATAAGACAAGGATCTGCACAGGGATGTCCACAAACTAACTTTGTGTGCCACCTGGTTTATTCCAAACCCACTGGAGCTGGTGGGAAGGTGGTGTCTCTTGACTTGGCTGGGTTTCAGTCATGACCACAGCAGAAATGCCACAGCAGAAAGGCACATTGTGGTGTGTTCCACCAAACAGCTCACCCTTGGGATGGAAAACAAGCACCATTTTTTGGGTTTGTGAGGCTTAGGTTCATGAAGATAAAAGTAACACATTTCCAGGAGAAATATTTCCAGGAGCTCTGGACTGTGAGTAGTTTAATGTTTGAGTGCTATGGACTGTCTCAGTATTTGTCAGGGATCAAAGCAAGAAAACAGGAAGGGGAGAAAAAGGAGTGTTGGTAGACATTCATGTAAAATATTGGGCTAAACTAGCAACAAAACAATTTTATAATTTAAAAGTATTGCAGTAGCTTTAAAAAAGGGCTAGTCATCTTTGGAATTGTGGAAACTGTGGAAACCTAAATAAAAAATCTATAGGATTTGAAAGAAGTTTTTAACAAATTTCAGATGTGATTTATTACTTCAATGTTTTATTGTTATTTCTGAGAAACCCATATAGGACTCTATTAATTAAAACTCAGACTGACACTTTGGCTCCATAAGATTTAGGAATTAGTGTGATTTTATCTCATTAGTGCATTTATTGCAGTTCTTGTCCTTTTAATTAAGCATTAAGTCCCTCCAAGGTGAGTTTTATCATCCCATAATGCATCTGGGCTTCTGCTACTTGTCTAAATACACATTAGGGGATGACAGCCACTTTGGAGAAACCTTAATTATGTTATCACTGAAGTTTGAGTGTTTTATTTGTCTGGGTTTGGTGACAGGTTGAAATTTCTTTAGGGGCCTGCTGCAAGGAAACTGTGATGTCAGTTGTGTCTGTGTGGGTTGGAAGGCTGAATTCAAAGGGCTTGAGAAAGACCTGACCCACTGCCCAAACTGGTTCCCACTGGTCCTGGTGGGCTTTGGAATGGGATCCAGGATGTGGTGTGAGCGCCCAGCAAGGATTGTTGATGTACCTCACATCACAATTGAGCTTCCCAGCCAACTGGTCAGGCTAGGGGTGGGTGCCATCTTACATGGCCAGCTGAGCTGCAAAGTGGCTACTGCTCCTGGATGTAAGGTTCAGATCCCCTGGGGACCTCTGCTTCCCATGTAAAATATGGAGGGATCGAGTCCAGGCTTCTGTGGTGCTAGTTGGTCATCACTGTAATGGAAACAAGGGAGTGTCTTGTATGCACACACACATGCCATATACACACACCTGTGTGCATATAAATGTGTGCATATGTGGATGTATAGAAAATTGAGTTTGCATCTTTGCCCCAAAGGATTTGCAGTGCTAGCACTTGCAGAACACTGGGTGAGCACGCAAAGAAGTGATGTACGGTGACCAAAGGTTTCTATAAAGTTATCCCTGCAGACATGCTCAGCTGTGAATACAGTCCTGTTTAAATAGCTGTTGGTACAGTATGGGTATGTGCATACCTCTCAAAGGAGCCGAGGTGATATCGTCAGACTATTTCAATAAATCATTTTGCTGTCACCAGATGGCAATGTAATGATATCTTGCTGTTATTTTACCTTGATATGTCACTGCCAACTTGTGCTACTTAGTGTTTCCCTGTAAGGCCTCAATAAAACAGTTAAATTTAAATTTTAAAAGACACAACAAACCAACAGTTTCTGTTTCCATTTTATTTTGTTGCTAACTTCTTTATTTAAAATAATAACTTTATTAATTTAGAAGAGTTCAGGAATTAAGAAATTTGCTGCAAATATCTGCCTTACAGGTCCAAACCTCCCAGGTCAAATAGAAAACCTTGTGATTTATTGTCATGGCTGTTATTGTTATTAACATTAATATGTAATTTTTTTCTGAAGTGTATTGTTACTGTAAAATGAAGGAGTTGGGCAGCAATACAGACTTTTCTCAGTAAACAGAAAACGCTGAAAATTGGTGATGCAAGTCAGACTAAACACCTAGAAATTAGGAAAAATTATTGCTATTTTCCTGACCTGTGTTACTTCTGACTTAGTGGGAATTATGTGCAATTTAATCAAATTAAAACTGGGGAGCTTAGGTAACGTCTAAAAAAATCTCAACCAAAGGACTTCTAGGCTCCTTAGCTATTATTATGAAGCTGGGATATTCTCATGGTTTTCAATCTATAAAAAAAAAAAAAAGAGAAAAATTTTTATTTTTCCAAGTGCTAGTACAAAATATACCATTAAAATAACAAACATGTGACTCCTGGACTGGACCTGCCACTTTGAGATAATCTAGTCAGAAAATCTGATGCTTTTGTATGCAGGTGCAAATCAAAAGATGTTCTCCTGAAGTAAGTTTGAGCTGTGTTTGCATGGAACTGCCCTGAGGAACAACTGAGTCACATACAGCAGTGCTTATTAAGTAATATGGGGCATTTGTGATTTAGTTCTGCCAAATTAATGTCTCTAAATTTCAGTTTTCCTCTCTGTAGGCAAACCTAGTGCTGTCCCCTAGGAGAGTGATAGGATTATTCTGTATGATTGCAGTGAAGCTGTAGTTAGAGGTCCAGGTGTAGGGACTTGCCCCCTCCAATACAAAGAGATTAGCAATTATGAATATCATCTGAGGAAAAGTTAACTTGCCCTGCTTCAGTAATGAAAAGTCATCTACTTTTCCAACAAACTACAAGAAAAGGTTTGTTATTGTATGAGAAATCCAGCCTAGCACTCTGCACAGGGTGCAGGAATCACCTTTTGATCCCAAATATGGATGCTCAAGTTTGTAAATTTAATAAAAAAGATAAAAAACCCTATGGCAGTGCTTATACCAGAAGCAATAAACTCTGATTAGATCTCACTATTTTTGTATCAGAGTTTCTTTGGCTTGCACAGAGGTGAGAGCTCTGGATGAGATAATGGCTTCAGATGAATGCTGGAGCATATGAAGTTTAAAGACTCATTCAGATCTCACAGTGTCTAGGAAATTAAAATAATCAAGTAAGTTTTCTGTCACTGTCACCTGTCTGTTTTAACTGTCTGTGCCCTTTCTTCATTTGTTCCTGCATAACTGAGGTTGTATCTGTGCTCCTATTTCATGGTCTGGGTGCCTGCATGTGATGAACATCTCCATCAACTCATCTTTATTAACCTATAAAGCAGTGAAGAGTCCTAACCAAGCAATCAGGTACCATCAAAACATCAGAGATGCTTCTGGTATTTGTGTCTTATTGTTGGCACTTACAGCTGAGGAAAATGAATATCTAAGAAGTGTAATAATATGTTTGTCATGCATTTCTCTTAGAACAAGCAGTTAAAGAAGGGGAAAGATTAGGGTGAAAGGCAGAGAGGACCTGTTGTGTCTCTCCAAGCAGGGTTCATTGGCTTTAACTGGTACTAAAATGTAAGCTGTATTTGTGCAAAGACAGCTGATGACTAACTGAACCTCCAAACTGAGATTTGAGTCAGTAACTTTTATGAAGTCACCTTCATGGGTGAAAGAACATGTGTAGAGATTGCAGCAATAAGTTCCTTGATTCCTTGGTATGAACTGAGTTGAAAGAAACAGAGATTAGAAAGTCTGTAGTTTTTTTTTAAAGCCAGGAAAATGTTCTGTATTCAGTTTTAAATTTGGAAGAAGACATGGGATAGCTTATAAATACTTTTGCAGTGAGTATTCTCAGACTCTAGTTGTGGTTTGGACAAAAAATTGCTCCTACTTGCCTTTTCTCACTGTGCCTGTTATGTGAAGCTGATGAATTTACAGAAATAAAATAATTCACCAATATTCTGTGCTATTGCCAAAAAAAAAAATATATATATATATAGTCAGCGGATGTGTGGAATCCCTTGAGTACTGGACTTCTGTATTGAAAAGTAATTTCCTGGGTGAAAGACTCCTTATGCTGAGCTGGGTTGCTTGAAGCTTTGGGTGTTCCTGCGCTGCATATTTCCAGGCCTTTATTCTCACTGCAGCAGGGCAGCTGCTTATCACACAACAGCAATTTCTTTATTTTGCTTGAGAAATATCAAAGTTGCTGCCCATGCTGCTTTTGATAAACCTCTGGTTTCTGGGCTGCCAGTGCACATTGCTGGGTCATGTTGAACTTCTCATCCACCAACACCCCCAGTCCTGCTCCTCAGGGCTGCTCTCAGTCCCTTCGCTGCCCAGCCTCTACTTGTGCTTGGCATTGCCCTGACCCACATGTGCAACCTTGAACTTGGCCTTGTTGAACTTCAAGTGGCAAATCTCCTCAACTACAGTGCTTAAGCAGCAGGAGCCTCAGGTATGTTACAAGAGGATGTGTGTGAGGGAGGACTGTCCTCTCACAGCTTTTGGAGAGGTCTATTTGCAGCAGCAAGGACTGTGCCTTACACTGGAGCGGCTGTGTGTATACAACCGGTTTTGTAAGCAGCATCAACTCAATAAAGAAAATAAGTGCAAATATAATCACAAACCAAGGAACACTTGCCTGAGAGCATAACAAAAAGTGAGTCTGAAAGTCACTCATAAAGGACAGGATATTAAAGAGAGTGGTGGGGAAGGGGCAGGCTATTAATCCATATGTCATTGATGCCAAATGGGTCTTCTGCAATTGAACATCTTCCAGCAGAGACATTCACCAGTCCAAGCATAGAGCTTGGCCTATCTTCCACCCTACTCTCTGATTTCTGGGGAAAGAGCAATAAATATTTTTCAGAAAAGTGTAACTGGTGTAAACAGGATTGAACTGGAGTAGTTCAGGAAGCACCTAGTGTGACAAATCCTCCTGTTCATGAAACAAGCATGCTCTCTGTAAAGCTGTATAGAATTACCTCATCCCAAACATCTTAAAGACTGTTTGTAGACAGAATTTTTAGCAGAAGTTGGTTATTTTCTCATAATTTTGAGGTAAATATTTCCAGATTCTCTGGTCATATCAACAGACTTGGGGTGCTTGGAGTCAATGATACAACACTGGGGGTCAGAAGGGGATCTGGACAGTCAGGTTGGAACCTGATCCATGCTGTGTGCTTGCCTGATTTAGGTCAGACCATGAAGGAATGATTTCACTTCACCCCTGAAGAAACAAACTTGTCTTTGCCCTTCTAGAGAAACTGGCTGCCAAACTTGCTTTTGCAATCTTTGAATGACAAAGTGTCAGAGAGTTGGGAGGATGGGCTCCTACACAAGCTGGCTTTTAATTGAAATTTTGTTTGCTCAGACTGCTGCTAGGTGGAGGGAGTGAAGCCCAGGTGAACCTGTTCAAGCTGCTGATGAGGCCCGGAGGCAGCCAGGATGTGGTGTCACACTGCCCATCCTGGTGTTTCTTATCTCCCAACAAATGGAGGGATCCGCTCCTGTGGCACACTGCAATGTAGACAGGTGCAAGGCTGGGACTCATGCTTCACTTTCCTCCCCTTCCAACCAGGGACCATATAAAAAGATCCTTTGTAAAGCAAGTTTATAAACAATTTAATGGCAGATATAAAAAGCTTTTACCTTTTTTTTAAACTGGCCTTTTTTTTTTGTCAATCTGTCTACATGAAAAACATTCCTAGCAAAGTTCACACAGAGAAGGCTTGAAGTTATTATTAGGCACATAAATTGACTGCTTCCTCATTTATATGCAGGAAAATTTATTTAATTTATTAATCTGATTTGCATAGGAAATTATGGCACTCATCACTGAGAAGTCTCATTTATGAAAAGTTTTATAAAGCTGTGACTAATTAGAAATAGAAGAAGATACATAAACGTGTTTAACTTTTTACCTTTCAAAACTTTTTTTCTTTAGATGAAAAAATATTTTAAAAAGGTAATTATTGCAAGAATCTGGAGCTTGTCTGAAATTTGTTTCACAAATACATATTTTTTCTTCTTATATTTAATTCAGGACAGAGGAAAAAGATTATTGAACTTAAGTTTTAAAGTTCACAAAGGAGAAAAAATAGCTTAGAAGAGCTGTTCTGCGGTAATGTAGGAAGACACTTAATTAACTTGGTCTTCATTTAAAACCATAGTGTAAATCTTTTCAAAATAAATCAAAGTCTCTGCTGAATTATATCTTAGCCAAGTTTTACAGTCAAAAGACTCTTAAATCAGTAAGACCTGTCACTGTGAGAGCTGTGGTAGTGTTTTCACATTCTCTGCAAGCACATATGCTCTTGGACTTGAAAGTGTTTTCCCTGGGTCCATTTGCTCTAGCAACAGCTGGCTGTTAGAGGCAGCACATTAGCAGCTCACAATTAAACAATATTCCAGCTAATTTGAGCTTGGGCAGATGAAGAACATCAGTGACAGTGAATTTCCTCCCTGCCACCCTCTGTTTGTTCAGTTTTAAAAAAACTTTATTTTACTTTAATTGCTCCTTGGAGACAAGGTTGCTAGAATTCTGTCTTCATCACGGAGTCCAGCTGAGAAATTGATCTCCCATCTTGCTGAGGAAAAAGGAGAGAGCGTTCAGCCCACACATGCTGCAGATGTGCAAGGGGGCAAACTGGGAGAAATAATGGCAATTAAAGAACATATGGTCAAAAATAAATCTGTACAGTAGTGCTAGTCCATATTAATCACAAGATCAGAATAACACTGTATCTGTACAAGTAGCATGCTAAATCTCCTCTTATATCTACTAGCCTTCATATATCTGGATCTGCATGTTTATCAGGGTGTCTTATATGATATAATATATGAAGTGAGGGAGAATTTATAGTACATTTAGTGTAAATGGGCCTGATAAAAAACAGGAAAAAAAGGGCTGGTAAAATATTAGCATCTGGAAAGACGTATGTCACTGGAACAGCACACACCAAAGAGGTGTGTGAATGTCTGAAAGGAAAATGGAATTAAAGCTTCATCTTAGCAGAATTGTAGTATGCCAAGCTCTTCACACATCTGGGTAAAAATGTAGTAAGTTTTCATCTCAGGTTTAGCACTGCGAGGAGGCTTTTTGCCATAGCATTGTCATCAAGCTGCTTTGAGATCTTGGGAGTTTGTTAGTGGGATTTTCTGTAGGAATAGCTTCATACTTTTCCTGGGAGGGTCTGTTTTGCCCTGGACGTGTGTTCCTTGGGGGCACTGAGGGACAGGCAGAACTAAACCAGGAGAGATTTTCAGTGTGCATGAGTTCAATCAATCAAAGCAACACTTTTAACAAGTCTCCTTCTGCTGCTTGCATTCTGAAAGGAGTGAGTAGGAAGGGAACTGATGGCACTGGCCATAGCATGACATTTGTAGCCTGGTCTATGTTAGAAGTGCATGGTCTGGACTGGGAACTGGTGCTCCACTTGCAAGCCTGAAATGTAAATTTTGGGATGTTCTAACACTGTTTTAGGCCTTGAAACACCCTTTCCAAAATGGCTGCTCTTCCATCACCTGGGATGGTGCAGATCTCTAAAAAGTGAATTATGTCTTAAACATTAAACCAGTGCAACTCGCTACTGTAAAAATTAAGCACTTAAGCATCCATGATAAAATATATGGGATTTTTCCTATCACCCCTTCCATGAAGCTGTAAACTTTCTGTAATCTGGTTTTTCCAGGGGTAACATGAAAAGGGATAAATCCCCTTGTGGAAGGATGGTGTCCCACGGGAGGACAACAGACTTTGTTGTTACTCAGCCTCAAGCTTGAACGAAAGGAAAACCTGCTGTAGAGGAGAAGCTCTTTTAGACTACCAGAATTCCCCTGTGAGACTAAGGATTTCTCTTTTTTTTTTGAGGTTAAAAAGGTTTCCATTACCCCATTGGTAGTGACTTCAAAGGAAGGATCATCACAAGTCTCAGGCTAAGCCATAAAAGCAGATACTCTGCATTCAGTCTGAGACGTATTCTTGTATTCCTTGATCAGATGCCTGTGCTTAATACCTTGCTTCTCTTCACCTGAGTTGTAGGTTTTTTCTTAATCACCTGCCCTTTAGAGTTCTGAGCAAGCCTCTGCATTTCTCATTTGCAGAAATAGAATTATCTGGAAGGAAATATAACAAATGCACAAAATATTATCAGAAGTACAGGGTATCCTTGTCACTGGCAATAGTCACACCCCATTTATAAGCTTGTCTCTGTGTGGCTACACATGCTAGGACTGGATTGAGCAGGATAGGAACGGGGCTGATTCAGAAGCACTCAGAATGCTAGTGAGGTGTCTGATGGAGACACACTTCATGCAACAGGAAAGATAATAGAATTGCTTTTTTAAAATCAGCTCCGAGAATAGAGAAATTTTTGACTTGATATTTCAATATATAAGGAATTGTTTATCAGCTTTGCAATTCACATAATCTCATTAATCCCTCAAGAAATACCACAGTGGTGCCTCTGTCTGTTTGCTCCTGTTCTGCCACTGATCTCCATGTTTTATCTCTACTCTTATTAAGCAGCTACAGTAAGAGAAGAAATTAAAATTTCCCCTGCTCATTTGAGCACCTCAGGTGGTCGAGGGTCTTATGCCAAATTTTTGAGTAAAAAGGGGATGCAACTTTCCTTGAATGAAAGCTTTTTAAAGGTTTGCTTGTCAAAACACCTGCAGAAAACTTTTCAGATATTCTGACAGCCACTTCTTTTCAGTTGCATCAAAATGTCTCTGTGAAAATGATAACTGATAATGAACGTGCTGCATGCTTGGGGGCTGTGTTGTGATGTTGTCAGTTTTGAGTACAAGCAGAACAACTTAGAAGGGCTGAGCTGCTCAAGCACTACTAAATTTCTCAAAATAGAGAGCAGTTATTGCTCTGCTGAAGCTTCTTAGGTGGACACGATCTTTCTGCTGGTCAGCATCTCATTTTTCATGCCAAGTCTTCTGTTCTTTCCTGTTTCCTCTCCAGCACATGATATGTGTGCAGCAGCATTCCTAGATTTACTGCTTTGCATCTGAATGAGGAAGCAGCTGCTGATGCTGTGATGATGCATGCAATCTAAGGCTGCCAGCATTTTATTCTGGTTTATGGGGGTTTTGTGTGGCTTTTATGGGGAAGCTTACTGGGCATGGTCAGAGTTTCAAGATGGGCTGGGGACACAGTTAAAATACAGTCAATGGGATGTCTACATACTCAAAGACTTGCAAATGCTTAAAATGAACTAAACAAGGTCCTGATGTGGGTAGAAGGGATTTTATTTTCTGCATGACTGCCTTCATAGAAATGTTTCTGATGAGTTTCTTTTTTGTATATGATAGTTTCTGGACAGTGTTTGTTTAAGGTTATACACAGTGTTGGTACAAAGGTTGCAGCCAAAGAGATGGCTTTGGTTTATGACTCAAATTTTGTGGCAGAATGCGCAGAAATTGGTCCTGATTAACAAAATATGATTTTGTTAATGAACAGACTGTGAAAAAAACCCCTCATATTTCTCCCTTGCTTTGTTCTTTTCATACTTTTTTTGAGCTAAACGTTGCCCAAAGTAGGTGCATTAAGTAAGTACAATTCAGCTTAATTATTGTCCCTGTGCCTGTGTTGGGTACTCTGCTTTGTAGTTTCTCTCTCCAGGCTGAACTCTTTCTCGGCAGGCATGAAACTCCCCCAAAAGTGTCTTTTCCTCAATATTTGTGAAATGTGGGAGATTTCTGCAGTGCGGAGCATTAATCAGAGCTATGAAAAGGAGATTGGGGCTTCATCTCCCATTTGGTCTGGCAAATGGAGTTTATTTGCGGTGAAGCTGGAAAGGACTCTACCTGCTGCAAGGAGTAACAGGATAAGCAAAAGTTCTGTGATTATTTTCAATAAATTACAAATCTTTTTCTTTTACAAAAACAATTTGCATGCAAATATGAACAGAAGTTCATATTTAAATAGCTAAAAAGGTCACTTGTAGCCAGAACATTGATCTGTCTGCTTGTTTCTCTAGGCATAAGTAGAATAAGTTGCTGTATTTATCTTGAATTCTGCATTCCTGTCCAAGCCTTAAGCAAAATCCAGAACTCTTTTGGGTTCAGAGTCTTCCCTCGGGTATCTGTTTATTCACCTCTGCCGACAGTCTGCATTTCTTGTCAGTCTTTCTCATATTGAATGTAGCTCTTGAACTGTTGACATGGCAAGTGGGCTTCCTCTCCTCTCCCCAGCTTTCTCTGCAGTTGTGTTATTTGCTTTGTGTGAGAATTGAGTGTCTTTACTTAATACATGCCTATGCAAGAGTAGAGGGATCTTTAAGCCAGATGTGCCAGCACTGATGTTAGAGAAAAAGAATTTGCCTTTGGGTCATCTGAATTGATGGATGGACGAGTACTTAAAATTTGCTTACTGCTGGTCAAAGATATCAGGTTAATGATTTTTGTTATCCACACTGAAAATACAAAAACATGGGTCATATCAAGCAACCTAAGAGTTTTCTTCCTTCTCTGACAGTCCAGATCCCACTAAAATTAATGTGAGGGCATATCCTGTCTCAGTCTTAACCTGAAGAAATTGTTCTGTGGGTGAACAGCTTGTTAACCTTCACGAACCCTGCGTTTCTCCCTCCAGTGGCTTCAAATACGTGCATTGCCAGTGCAGAGCCCCATCCAAAGAACAAGATACATATTCATGGGGACTTCCTCAGGAGTGGGGTGGAAATCTATTTTTCTTTATATTCAGACTTTAAAAAAAAAGGATTCTTATAAGGAATGGCACAAACAGCTGAAGCACAAGAACTGAACAGTATCTTGCCTTAAAAGCTGCTATTTCAAGGTGAGAGCATGTTTGCTCATGGAGTCAGATCCAGCAGCAGTGCTCTGACCACTTGTACCTTACATCTGACAGCTGCCAATAAAGGGTTAGAAACAACAAGACAGTCCCCTGCAATTGAAATGGACATTAGTGCGGAAGAATTCTGAGATGTATGAAAAGAATTGTAGCTTATTTTGGAGCAACTGTTGTTCATGTTGATGCTCCAACATCCTGTGCAGCAAAGAAACAGTCATCCTTACAGGAGACAGGACTCATGTCCTGCTGCATAAATCCATGCTTGATGTTGATCTTGTATTTAAATGCATTGCTGAAGTTGGTGGTGTTTGGATAAGACCAACAAGAAATTGTCAATATAGAAGAAAAATTGAGTGATGGTTCTTGTTGTAGTGTTTGAAGTACTGTGTTCGTTCCTGAGATATTAATGAAAAATTAATAAATGCTCTATAATGGGACATATTCAAACAACAAACCATCCCTCCCCCCAAAAAAACCCCCAAAAAACAGAACAACCAAACCCCATTACACACAACAAAAAAAAAAAAAAACTAAAAACCAAAGCCAAAACAGGCTAAAATCCATTAAAACATACCAAAAAACCCCCAAACCATACAAAGCCAAAACAGAACAAAAGTGATAATAACTAAAAAAAAAAACCAACAAAACATAAACCACCCTATGGCAGATTTTATCAATACCCATTTTCCAGAATGATGAATTGAAACACAGAAAAGGTCAACAATCTGCCATCACCTTGTCAATCAGAACAACTCAAGATGCAACCTAGAAGCCTGTCTGTGGGTTTTTTACTTAAAGAGTAAGACAGCTTGCTCTGGAGAAAGGTGTCTGGCTTCCTGCTTGGAAGGAAATTAAATTAGCATGGCGGTATATGCTCTGTACATCTGCTGTGTAATATGCTTTGTGAAATGCAGACATCCAGAGCAAGGATGCAGATGCTCCACTACTTGCAGAAGTTAATGACAATTATCCCAGTCTTTGATGGAAAACAAAGTCGTGAGGCTCTCATTTCCACAATCCATCATGCCACAGGAGGTTTACTGCAGGATACTTCATGATGGGCTGGTGAGAAAAATATACAAACTCATATGCTGCTGTTGCAAATAAATTCTGCAGCAAAGTGGAAATAACTCTTGTACCAATAAGCAGTGAGGCCTAGGAAAAAATACCCACTTTCTGAATTTTCAACTTGCAGATAACATGAGAAGCTATCAATCATGTTAGAGAGCTCCCATTCCAGCGGTGCTGTTCTTAAAGACACACCAGATGAAATCGGACAAGACCAGAATATGCAAAGCTCCCCCCCTCATTTATATTTTTTTTCATCTTCTTTCTAGGGAGTTGAGCATGAGAAAGGACCTTTTTCTGTTTTCTTTTCCTACTTTTCAAAAAGCAAACCTGTATCCTGGCAAAAGCATGTATATTGGTTAAGTTTGCTGTCAAAATGACTAATTAATTGTTTCACAAATGACCGCTAAACATACATTAATGGGATACTCCCATTCTTTGGCATGTCTCTTTCCTTGGCACACCAACCTGGCTGAAAGCATGCATAACTCAATCTCACC
This sequence comes from Onychostruthus taczanowskii, assembly GCF_017590055.1. Classification (NCBI taxonomy): domain Eukaryota; kingdom Metazoa; phylum Chordata; class Aves; order Passeriformes; family Passeridae; genus Onychostruthus; species Onychostruthus taczanowskii. The sequence goes on along the minus strand of NW_024501237.1, from coordinate 6,367,782 downwards.
ACATCATGGGGTGTCCAAAACTGTGCTCCAGCTGAAGAGAAGCAAATGCCCATTTTTCACTGAGTAAATTCAGAGACACTTCATCATTCCTTCAAACCTTCTTTTGTTCCTTTCTGCCTCTTTAGGTATGTTTGAAGCATATCCCAGGCCACAAGAAAAAGGCTCCAATGCACCCCATACCTAACACACTCAGATAAACATGTGTTTGCTGTTGTCTTGCAAAAAAAAAAAAAAATCATCTCATGGGTAGCAGATAAAACCTGAAACCTACTAGTCATGCTTTCAGCATCCCTTGAAATCAACCTGCATTGCCAAAGTGAATAAAAGCAAAAGGACATCATGCTTTGGGATACTGTTTCCTACTCTGTCATTGGCAGAGATGCAAAATACTCTGAAATAGAAAGAAATTGTCACCCAGATGAAGTTACACTTTCCTCTTTAATATAAATTAAACTAAGTCAAATTGCAGCACTAGAAAGCCTAAGGCATTTTGCAGCCATTAATTTGTTGGTTTTGAAAAAAAGAAAAAAAAAAGAGCAGTAGTGTCTTGATCAAGATAACCTAAGGCTTAAGCTTGAAGTTTTTCTCAAATAGGCCACAGAGAACCTGGCCTGTTGCTGTCTATATCCATAAACTCTTTAAAAAGTCAGGGTAGGTATATAGTTCACTTCACCCTGGTGCTGTGCTGGTGGGCTGGTGGGAGTTCCTTGAGAAATATATTCTCTATATTCAACTGAGACCTATTAAAAACATCAGTCAATCCTTAATTAATTAGTTCTTAATTAACCACAAATTAATTTTTTTTTTGAAAATACAGCAAAATCCACATGTTGAGGAGTGTGAGTCAGCCTCTGCATTGGAATTGTAGTAGGAAATCCTAGAATATAATTTCTTAGCTTGATCGGACATGGCTAAAAAAGGCTGCTAACATAAAGTGGCAAAGCCTGTCAATTTTTGATCTCATTGGATATACCAGTTTGTGTGTTGCCATGTGTAAGGTGTAAGGATGTATCCTGGTAATTTCTCAGCACTGTTTCCCTGTCTTCTTCTCCATTCCATCACTGCCAGTGGTTCTTTCTATTTCCAGTGGCTGTCATTAATTTAGCCTTTGTGTCAGGAGTCTAAAAAGGGGTCAACTCCTTCACGTGCTTTGATGTGTGGTACTCTTAAAAATAGTGTCTGCTGGTAAACTCAGGTTTAGCTATAGCAAGAGCAGATAGAAAAAAGGTTTGGCCACCTGAAAACACACACTCTTATGTGCCTGCTCTTCTAGGATTTTACACGTTCCAAACGTGTCTACAAATTGGCCAAGTAATCAATAGCTATGGAGGTGTTTTTTCCAGAAATTACAATCAGTTGATGAACAATATGAAAGCCAAAGGACAGCTCTGTATTTTCAGTGGGTTTTACTGCTGGCACTTCATATGACCTTCTCTGGTTAGTTCAAAAGGCAAGTTCAAGCACATCACGAAATAGAGTAATACCAAATACAGCTGCCAGATGAAACTCTCTGTCCAATTGATGAAATTTTAATTTACTTTGCTCTTGTCCTTTCCAAATGGTTACCTTTCAGTTTTCCCTACACTGGGATTCTGTAGATGTTCATTTTCTGAGAAAAATGTATTTGTTCTCTAAAGGGTGCCACAATATGTTTTCTTCTGGCAACAGGCTGATGAAAACAATAAATTATTCAATCCAAGAATATCTAAAATGATGACTCACTGATGATTCCTATTTTTTAGGCCTTGTTTTCATTAACTTCTACATTAATAGTCTAAATGTGCAGTTAGATTGAAATGTTCTGTGAAATTGCCCTGCTTTCCTCAAATTGGGAAGCCCTCAGCCTCTAGAAACTGTTGAGAGATGTTTTTCCTCATTCTGTGAAATAAAATATTGTCTACATTTGACAAGAAAAGATAAATCTTTAGCCACTGGTTGCCACCCTTCCCTCCAAAACAAAAAACACTGCAGTTACAGCCACAGCAAGGGTAGGAATTGTTATTAAAGAGAGCATCAAAATTACCTTCTCCAAACTGTTTCACTTTCTCCACTTCTTTGACAATGAAAGACAAGAAATAAGTTCAGGGAACCCATGCACCAAGTACACTCCTGAGTAATTTTAGCTTTCTCATTCATAAGGGAAGATTAACACAGCAGGTTACCACCAGCAGAATACATTTTTTTTTCACGTTGCATAAATGAGACAGTGTAAAATATTGCTTCTTTCTGTATTGTAATCAAATATTGTGGTAGATGAAAACACATATCCATTGTACTGATGAAACTCTTCTGAGCTGCTCAGGTGAGTCAAAGCCTCCGAGCTCTATTCAAAGGAGAAACCTTCAATCCTATTAGTAAACCCATTTATTTCAAAATTGTCTTTGGAGAGGAGATGGTAAATGTGCATTTGAGATGCAAATTCTGGGTTTGTAACTGCATGGTATGTGGCCCAAAAGTAAACTAATAGCACGTGACCAGCATATATAAGATACTTTGCAGAGACTTTAAGCCATCTTGGTGTGTTTAAAATGGGGCTGACCCAGGGACTTTTACCAGGGCCAGTGGCAGAGGCACTGGTGGCAAAGGGCTCCCATCTGCTCTTAAGTCTTTGTGCACATTTTCTATTGTGGGTAGTAACACTCACCATAAAGCACAAGCCAAGTGGTAGCAGTTGTGGCTGCTGCAAAGGGCTGTGGCTTCAATCTTCCCTTCAAATGTGATCTGTGAAATCTGACTTCAAATGTAATCAGTGAAAGGTTAATCTACATTGTTGTTCTTTTCCCAGCTAATGAAGGACTTTGAGGCTTTGTTGACTTTTATTTTGTGTTGGTGTTTTCTTGTTTAAAACCTTTCTAATAGTGAGGTTTCCAAGAGGCATTTTCCATGTCCCCAGGAGGATCAGTGAGCCATGGCAGGTGCTCACCACAGAGTGAGTGTGCCAGGTCCTGAGCAAAGGCTTCTGCTGATCACAGTTGATTAGTCAGAGATCAGGTCCCCAGGGACCAGGATTACCTGGCATCCTATTGGCTTGCACACTGAGCTTGTGGACTTGTACCCTTAGCATCAGTAATATTTTTAATTTAGTGCATTTCAAGAATCAAAGATCACATTTACTGTGACAGCTGCCATCAGCCATGACTGATGGTTTCAATTCTGAAGATTTTGTCTTGGTTTCTTTCACTTGCAGCTTTCTGTTTAAGTGTTTTTGACTATGATTTTTCTATGTAAGTTTGGAGTTATTACTGTTTCAGTTTGGTAAAATCTTAGAAACAAATAGGGCTGCAAGGGAGATGATGTAGCCAAATTGTCAGACCCAAGACAAACCCTTACAGGTGTCTACCCAACCTGTTGTACAGGACTGCCTGTGATGGCAGCCTGTTCTTGTTTCCTACTGGAAACATTTTGCTCACATCTGAGATGAGTTTTCCTTGCTGCAGCCTAATCCTGTTGGATTTGATCCCATTAACAATGCCTACTGAAACAGGTGTTTCCTTCCATCTTTACAAAAGCATTTTTCTGCTGTTAGACTTTTCTTTTTCCTTCCTTCCCTTTAGGCTAAAACAACCCAATGGCCTCAGTCTTAGTAGATGGATTTAATAAATTTACACAATCCTGGCTGTTTTTAGAGTGGTTTTCAACTTTTTCACATTTAACTTTTGATGTATGCATGTACCAAGAGTAGCACTACCAGATGATGTATAATTTAAGGAACTTCCTCATGGGGTCATGTAAACTAAATTAAGTTATCCCTGCATGATAATTTACTATTTTGCAGCAGGAACCAATTAGAGAGCATCAAACAGTACTGGAGATTCGTCAACATGTTTTGGGTGCATCTGTTTGTTTTGCCTTGAAGAGATTTGGGTTATTTTGTACCCAGGCCCCCGCACTCACAGAAGGTCTGCTGTGGATAAAGGCACCCCAAAGGCTAATGCCCGCACCCATTTCATGTTAGGAGGGTCCTTGGAGCTGCTCCTTCATGGATAAGAGCAAAGAGGACTAAACATCTGTAAGCTTTCAGGTTTGGGCTTTCCCCATGTTTGTTAAAAAAATACATGTGGGTGACCCCCAAATTCATCCTTAGCATCTCATTTAGTTGCGGAGCTCACACGAAGACAACAGATTCTTCCCTGTGTTTGATCTTGTTTGTGCTGCAAATTCTTCCTGGGAGCCTTGTTATACCCTGGGTTTTTTTCTGGGCTGCTTTTATTTCTCTTCAGCAATGATTGTGTTCTTTTCCAACACAGCTAAACATGGAAATATTTCTGTATATTTAGTGGGTCTTGGGAATTTTCCTTTCAGATTTACGAAAACAACAGTCTGACAAGCTGCTTCTTGACATGACACAGCATGTGTTAATCTATGTCATTTCCAGGCTACTTTGTTCATAGTTAATTTGTTAAACTCTTCGTGAGAACAGACATGCTCCCCACTGAGCAATCAGCACAGCTGCAGCCAGAGCCAGTGACCAAACAGAGCCCACTGTGCGCCCTGCATTCAGAGCTGGGATGTGAAGTCAGGCTCAGGACAGCACCCTCAGCAGAAGACACAGCTGATTTGGGATCATCTCGGCACCCAGGATTGGTGGTGATGCCAGTTATTGTAAAAGGGAGAAAAAACTGTGCTTTTTGTCTAGATGGACTAGATTTGCAGTGTAGACCCCAAAGAATGAGTAAAATGTGACCGGTGAAAAGAGGTCAAACAGTGTTACTTAGCCAAAAAAAAAAAAAAAAAAAAAGAGGGAGAACTTGAGTCATAGGTCTAACTTAGCCCTGGCATTCACTAACATGTTCCTATAGAGTATCCCTTAGGGTGGTAGTATCATAAGATCCCTCAAAATATTAAGAAACAACCCACTCTCCCCACAGAAGTCTCAGCTGATCTTTCTCAGTTTTATTAACCTCCAAATTTTAACTCTCCTGTCACTGAGAATCAGGTCCCTTCAAAAGACCCAGTGCTGCATATCAACTACTTGTGTAAATGTTGGGGGAAGCAAGAGGGATTAAGCCCTTTGTGTTTATCCCTGGGTTTATGGACGGCTTTTCAAAGGCAATTGATATGAATATGGCACTTGACAAAGAGCCTGTGGACGCTTCACAATTTGTGCATCTCCTCACATTTCTGTGAAAGATTAGGAGGAGCAAACCACTGCAAATTCCTACACAAGCTGGGCATGTTGTCCAACCTATTCCTGTGGCTTTCATTAATCTAGTCTTGTACTCAGATGCCTATTTATGCATAAGAAATTATTTTTTTTTTCCCTGTCTTAGAAGCCTTGTAAGAATCTAGATTCTTTTTGTCCAGCTGTTAGGGCTCTGGGTCTACCAGGTAAAGACAGACCATTTTACTGTAGTGCTAGGTGGTCACTATCCAGTTCAATGCTGGATTTTGGGGAAGTGACTCTCGCTATGCCTCTGTTGGTTGCAGTGGTGGCAGTCTGTGATTTGGAGCTAAACAAGAGCAGTGCTTTTTCAGTGTCTCTATCAGTAAGACCCATAGCTAACAGAGTGCTGGAGAAACAGGCTGTCTGGACAAATATTAACATTTAAAGGTATATTTAGATATCCCACAACAGAGGGTTTAATTTCAGCTTGTCAGCTGTTTTTCTACACCTTTTATATGTTCAGGAAGACTGGGTGACCATGAGGTGACCTGCAGGACACCTTTTTTTTCCTTTAAACTAGGAACTTGATAGAGCTGAGAGATAGACAGGTTTTTACACCTCTCCAAGGGTGATGTAGTCTCCTTCACAGGCTGTGTCCATTGAGAACCCACTGTATTTTCCTGAAGGGTTTGGGGAGATTCAGTCGCACAGAGTAGCTCCTGACTGTGGGAACAAGGGATACAGCCAGCCTGACATACAGGTCCTGCAGCACGAAATCACTAAATGTCATTGCAGAATTTTGATATCTAAAGCCTTCCCAGTGACTCACAGACATATTGTTTGGTCCATTGTTTGGTTTCTGGAAAGCTCTCTGCATCTTCTATAAGCTAAAAATTGAAAGCTGTTCTCCCTTAGTGGAGACAGTATTGAGTAAACAGCTGTCAGCCTGTGCCCTAGCCACAACTGCATTCCTGAGAAATTCAGCTACAACTAAGTGCATACCCATTTGATAATAAGCACAAGAATGCACTGAGACTACCTGGCCTTTCTTTTCTTTTGTTCTTTTTTCCCCTCTCTGCGGCTGGGGGGAGAACTGGGAGTTTGTTACAAAAAGGTCAAACACATAACTTTGCGGCTTTCAGCCATCTCTATTCCTTTCTTTTGCAATTCTTCTCTCTGATTAAACTTCCAGATAAGTCTAGGCACTGTTGCCCGGCCCTTCACATTTAATGATTTTATGCATCACTTGCTCTTGGCACTGCTCACAGCCCTGCCATCTCCACTGCAGCCTGTGATCTTCTCCTCTAAGTGTTTGACATCTACCAGCATTTCTCTTTTGCTCTAAGATGCCTTTTTTTCTTGTGTGGTCTAGAGAGGGAAAATGATGGTGGACAACCCTGAGATGAATTACTAAATACCCAAGGATTTTCTTTCTCAGCTCTCCTAATGGAAGGAAGAGCCTGTCTCCCTCTTTAGCTTTGTCTTATAGAAAAAGCAAACAAAAAAATCCCAAATCTACACTTTGTCCTAGATCCAGATCCCTGTCCCACACCTCAATCTGTTCAAATTATTCCATGGAAAGTTAATACGCAGCCTTTCTTCAGAGGATATTTTATGGGGAACAACCTGGTTAGGCAAAGAATAATTTTTTCCTGGATTTTTTGTTGTTGTTGTAGTTGGGTTTTTTTAAAATTTCTTTTTCCTCTTTGTAAATCAGAGTATGTAGGGTTTATCCTGTTATTTAGAGGGGTTTATAAGAGAGATGTGTTGAGAGGAGGCTGGGGTGGGAAGCCAAAGACAGAAGACCTGTTTACCATGTCACCCGAGGAAGATTAACTGACAGCAAGACTTCAGTGGTTTTGATTTTTATTTTTTTTTAAATACCTCTTTGAATTCATCTCTATTTATTTCAGTGGATGTAAAGCAATGACTATATCAAAGTGCTTATACAAAGTCCAGGGTGTATTTTTCCACATCTTTTAAGAGCAGTATAGGAACCTCTGGCTTAGGAAGTTGTTAAGACCCAGATTGTTGATGCCTCTGTGTGCAAAGTAATTTGGCAATTCTGTGTTCTTTACTCTTCCCTTGATTTTGTGCCATTGGCTGCTGTGGAAGACAGGGTGCTGGACCCAATGTGACTTGGGGTCTGATATAGTACACCTGTTCCTATAATCTAACCAGGAGAAACTGTATTTTGTATATTCAGGGACAGAGAAATGTGTGTTTCCTATATAAAACTGCAATTCCAATATCATTGCAGTAGAAATGATGGAATGTTTATTTGCAGAATTTTGTAAGTAATTCAAAACTTCTCTTAGCAACAAGGTAGCCTTTGAAAAAGCAGGAAGTCACAACAGCTGTTGTCTTAGATCTTCTGATAATGCTTGAGATGGACCATAGCTCCACTTGGAAGTGCCAAAGTACAAGTATTCAGAAGGTTAAATGCAATAAAGTAGATTATGTCAAACGATGGGATCTGGTGATGGAAACAGCTTTTACCTGGATGCCTGAAATAGGCTTGAGATCTTTAATTGGAGCCTCAGATTCTCACAGGACATCTTCATTGTCTCTCACATACACTAGTTGGATTTTAGGGTTCCAGCTAATTTTTTCCATGTGCTTTTGAGTCAGCAATGGGGTGGACACATCTGACTTTTGCACAAAGAGACTGTCACTGCTAATGTCACAAAAATGCATGCTGGACAGGAAAAAATCCACAATGTGTATAAATGCATTCAAACTCATCCAGTTTCTGGGAATACTTACATAGAGAGATTGGGGAACTGAGTTACCCTTGGGGAAGGCTGTTAATGAGTAAAGACAAGCAGTTAATTGCCTGGGTAATGAAGTGTTGGTTTGTCCATTTGAAGAGATTATATTTGAAAACTGCTATCATGTTCATTACCTGCATACCAGGACTTGTCTTTGGGGTTCCACTTGGGTCTCTTAAGAGCCAGTGATACTATGAATATGCAATTTCAGTATTTTGGGTAGGTGATGTCTATTAATGTAACAAGAGTAGAATCTAAAATTTAGATCATGGGACATAAAAAAAAAAAAAAAAAAAAAAAAAAGGAAATGGACCCTGAATTTTTTAAGTGTCTAAAATATACAGAAATGTGTTTTATGGAAGAAAAGCCAGAGACTATACATTTGAGGTCTTAAATAGCTGCTATGATTTTATGATTTGCACTGAAAGAGATTTCTACCACTTGGATATAGTTAACATTTACTAAATAATATTGAAATAATATTGGAATTAAGAGTGTGACTTTTAGAGGGCACCAGTTCATCAGCACTGTGCACTCTGCCTTCTGTGTTGAGTTTGTAAGTGCAATTAATACAGTAGTTCATTGCCCTTTCTAATATAATCTCTGTCTGTCTCTCTGGGGATTGCAGCAGCTACAAGTGTCGAAGTATCCCATTCACAGATGCTGTGAGCTCCACTTGCTTTCTGGAGTTTACAATAGCAGAGAGCACAGAAATAGCTTCTTCAGGACCACCACCAACTCATTCCATAACTCTTTTTTTCCTGTTTGTTCTGAAATGTGACTTTTATAAGGGCTGTAAACTCAGAGAGGGTTCTTTCCATCACCTGACATTCAAGGGAGTTAAACTTCAGAACTAAATTTGACTTAATGTTTCATTCAACAAAATTTGCACAGATTGAGTTGAGTTTTTTGGGTTTTTTTTCCTAGAATGTGGATTTTAGTCTAAGGACTTGTGTATTACAATCTTTATTGTAAAAAAACCCAGCAAAACCAATCAGAAAACAAGGCAACAAAAAACCTCCTAATTTTATTCTTTGTGCAAGGACTATTACTAACCATCTGCTTTGGAGGGGCCAAGTTCTAGGCCACAGATGATATCTAAAAAGGTTTCAAAGTGTTTCCAAATCTTGCTGTGGCACCTTCCAGAAATACACATGTAAGTTCTGCCAAACTTTGGAGATTCATTTTTCTTTTTCTTCCCAGAGAGAAGGTCACTTTTTCTTGGAATAGATCCCATCTCCCAGACAAGTTTTGAAGGCATATTTAAACATTTAGCTTTAGGCTGTGGATCAACCTTTTGTAGTTCCCTGTTGTGCTAGGATAATAGTCCATGTAGCTAGAATTGTGGAAAGTCCACATGCAGATTTTGCCCTTGTGATTATAGATCGGATTATCAAGTTCCAAAGGATTAAAGTTATTTTCTTTGGCCCTTGGCCAAGTAAGTTAATAAGGTGATTTTCTTGAAGTCATGACCTGTCATGACAGAACTACACTGCCCAGCTGTTAAATTTCCAGTCTGGTAAATGATTCCCTCCATTTTCATTTCCCATTGCATTTTAATGAATGATAGGAAAACCTATTTTTTCCCCCATCACAGGAAAAACCCCTTGTTTCATGTTTCCTAGGCACTAGGATCTATACAGTTATAAGGTGTTAAATCAACTTAGTGTAAAGAGGATATGTACTTTGAGCAGGTTAGACTTTCTGACAAAAAGAAGCATTTTATGACTTTTTGCAAAACTTACCTATTCACCGCGTTATGCCTCAGTGTTTAGCAGAGAGAGCTGTAAGCCTTGCCTTGGCTCAAGTTTAACGTCTGTTACTCCCTGAACAACTTTATTCTAACAAATTGTAGTTCTAGTGCAGTGAAGATTCATTGAAAATTGTGTAAAATATGGATTTGACATGTAAGGCAAAAATTGTACTCTTTAATGCTGGAACCTTGAGCCTGGCTCTAACCATTGCAGGTAACACTGCCAAAATTTGCTGAAGAATAGTCACTAAAATTGGTGTAGTGTTTTCTACAGTGGACTTTGCAATGTTTGCAGGTAAGATTTTTAGTTTTTCAAGGTGTGAGAGCAGTCTCTGCTTTGAAGACATTTCCATCCCCTGATAACTATATCACAATCAATGTTGTGCAGATGGCATTTTTCTCCTTTGTTTTTAGTCTTTTGAGCTCTGATGTAGTACTGTGAAGCATAGTAGAAGCTGGGATTAACCAATAACCAATTTCTAGCTAAAAACAGCTCTCTTTAAAAGTAAACACATTTCTTCATTCACTAGACTTTTATTTTTGTTGACACAGAAGATAAAAATTATCATGTTATACTTCTAACTGTACACTCTTAACCCCCACTTAAGTGTATGGTTTCTTAAATAAAGTACAGTATGGCTGATTATGGGGCTCTGCATTGTGCTTTCTTTGACTTGATCTTGATAGTTATATTTATGTATAGTATAGTTATAGATTGTAGTTATATCAAATATATCAATGGTAGCTGTAGTATAACTATGACGGTAGTTATATCAAACTTGGTCTTGATGGTAGTTATATTAAATGTTTTGTAAAAAGCAATTTGTAATGCTTTCTACTGGGGTGGCAAACTACCAAGCCAAGAAAAGGCACCTCTGTTTTACAGTCCAGACAGCAGAAAAAAGTCTTCATTGATTTTCTTTTCCCTTTGAAGTTTATGGATACTTTAGGCAAGGTGTGAAATGCTTACACTACTGAAGTAAAAATTTTACTAAAGTTGGAACTAAATTACTGTCTGGCTTTAGCAGAGATGCAGTGCAACATGATCTCTCACACTAAAAGCCTTATGCAATCCAACCTTCTTTTTATTGGTTTTGTACTGTTCATGTTTGGCAAATGCAGAAACTTAAGCCTTAAAATTCAGTTTCTCATTCAATTCTCAGTGAAAATGAATTTTAATTTAACCTTTCAGTTATGATAAAAGGTGCAAAACCTGGCTGTGCTTTGGGTTTTGTTCGTTTGTTTGTTTGTCTGGGGGGGTTAATTTGGTTTTCAGTTTGGGGGGGTTGTTTTGTGTTTTGTTTTGTTTTGTTTTTTTTTTTGGTTTGGTTTGGTTTGGGTTTTTTTGTTGTTGTTTTTTGGGGTTTTTTTTGGTTGAAGCAAACCAAAAAGAATGTCTGTAATGTGCTTTTGGGTGTTTTTTGCTTTAAACTCATGAAAAGTTGTGGAAAGTGTTTTGAATTATTTACCTGTGTGTAGCTCAAAAATGTATTTTTGGATTTCTACATTTGTGCATACAAAATAAGAGAAGATTGGTACTCTTTCTACTTGAGTAATTTTTGTTGCAGCAGTATTGTGTGGCTGGAAACTTCTATTGCTCTTGTGTTGAATTGCTCTGTATACGTTTTGAATAAAAGCCAAAGTAGTTTTAGTGAAGAAAGATAAACCTGTCCTTGAAACCTGAAAGAATCCTTCAGGCATTGGCATTTTTCTTCACCTCTTGAAATCTGTAAGAGGGCTGCAGAACAATTCTGCAGCTGCTTGACTTAGTGGCTTCACCCCAGTCTCTTGGTTCATAGCCATAAGCAGAGAATCAAATTTGGGTTTTACCCTGTAGATATCTGGGTGGTCTTTCTTTAACAGAGCAAAGTCCATGTAAAACTTAATTTAGATTAAATTTCCTGCCAGCAATGTCCATTAGCTGACTCTTGCTGAAGCAAGGCTGGTGCTGTCAGACCCAGAACCCTCAACAAGTGGTGAGTTAAAAGAATGGATTGTCCCATACAGGTGTGAGGTCTTGGTGAGCAGGGCTGTAACATGAGGTTAGAGATCACTGAAGTTTCCTCCTAAGAAGAAGCTGTAACTGGAGATGTGAAGAACAAATTAGACTTAACTGATGGGAGTTTGATTTGGCTGTCTAAACAGGTTCCCTTTTCTAGGATGAATGTTCTTAGAGGTACTATATTGCGTATTTGCTTAAGTTACTTGGTTTTTTTCCAAGTTTACTTTTATGGGTGAGATGTTTCAAATGAGCATTTTTTGTTACATTTTTAACTATTCATAATCAACACAGAGTTGATCCTTATGCTTGAGTAATAGCATTTCATAAGAAACCTGAAAAGTTGATATTTCTTCCACTAAAAATAAGTCTTGCCAAACAATATCAGAGCTGATTATTTCACTTGCTGTGGTGCACAGCTGTGTGACATTTACAATTTGAGTTACTTTACATCCTGACTCATACAAAGATGGCACAGAATGAAATGAACAGAAAAGCTCTTCTCTTTTTCTTGCTTATTGTTCCCTGCTGAAAAAAGCTCTAGAAAGAAATAAAGCTTTTTCCCAGAGGTGGTAAGAATGGTGATTTTTCAATGTGCTCTGCAACATAGAAGAAATTATACAGGGAAACAGAGGCTTTTGTCTTTAGTAGATCATGTGAAAATATTTACTGGAGATGATAATGTTACCCAGGGGAAGCTGACAACAACTTGAACATGAAATGCAGTGTCTGGGAGATTCCAGACTGACACATTATGAAAACTTCAGTCCCACTGTTTCAGAGAACTAAATTTTGATTTGAATCTGGTCATCAGAAGGTTCTCTCTGACCTTGGCTTTTTTTAGCAACAGTGAATTGCTGACCCTGGTAATTTAATTTCCTCTTCAAATAGCCATGTGTGTGTATTCTAATATCAAAGCAAGTTTTGCAACAGGATTTATCAGTTACTATTTGGAGTAATAGTTAATTTGTAGACTGGGATCCTTGTGGCCACAGTGAATGGGTCAGCAGGTAAAAGATGCTCCTTGCTTCAGCAGCTCTTTCCCTCTGGTTTGGTCAATCACTCCACTTTTCCTGTCCTACCTTCTTGGCTACTCAGTCCATGACAGTTTATACAATCCTTGAATGTGGGATTCTGTGGATAAGTACAATGCCTCTTTATGCTTAGCTGAGGGACACCTTTTTTTTTTCTTTTTTTTTCTTGTTTTTTTTTTTTTTTGTCAGCTAATGCCTAATGGATTGTCAATTCATTTAGGAATCTTTCGCCCATATGCCTTTGTGGTTAGATGCTGTATAATTTATTATACTAAACCATTTTTCTTGTGATAACCTCATGAGTAGCACTAAAACGTTGAGTTGAGCAGAGAATTTTGAGTAATCAAATAAATTGTTTTCTTCTGTAGAAAAATCCCCTTATTTACTTCTAGCACTAATGAATGTAAAAAGTGGTCTGAGTTTCAGCACTAGTGTTATTTGTTTCTATAGATTTGTAGAATATGACAGACTCAGCAATGGTTTGTAATAAAAGAAAAAAACTAAACAGAAACAATACACCTGAATTTGATTCCTTGTGTCCTAAAAACACTTTTTGGAGCTGAATTCAGCTTTCAAGATCTGTAAATCTTGCAGCATCATGTAAATTAGATCATACATATAAGTCAAGTAACACTTAAAATTTTGCAATGGTTTTAGATTGTAGCCTCCCAAGGGTTGGAATTAACTGCACCTGTGGGCTGGATTAGGCCCTTCTCTGCTTGTTTACACAAGTGAATTGTAAAGACAGATTTACGTTGTAAGTTTAACCAAAGGGAATCAAACCCAGCACTTGAGCAAGAAACCTGCACCACCCAGTATTTGTTAAAACACATTTTGATCAATAACCCTTTGCCTTTAGCAACTTCCATCCAGCAACAATTACCCCTCTCTCACTACTGCTACAGCAACCTGGAGATAAACTCTGCTGTCTCTGCTGCCTTTTGCAGTGCCTACAGAGCAAACAACTGGAAGCTACAGCAACCTGGAGATAAACTCTGCTGTCTCTGCTGCCTTTTGCAGCAGAGCAAACAACTGGAAATCAGCATCATAAAAACACATTCCTGGTGATTTAGAATTTGCTTAGTGTTATTTATTTCTACAGATGTAAGGAGCTAAGTGAGATGAATGAATGAAGTCACATGAATAGTATTGCATGGTGCTTTTAATTCAAGTATGGCAAAAAATTAGAAGTGAGGTGACTTCTCATGGTCATTTTGTCACTGAAAAGGGAAAATAATTACCAGAAAAATGATATTTTCACTGACACTACAGGGTAATTAGTTTCCCAGGGAGAAGATATTGGTAGCAAGGGGCTTTACACAGGGATCCTTTGTCATTTTATGGATGTTCATCTATCAACTGTCAGATTGTTTCAAAAGAGTTCGGGTCATAATGTTTTCCCTCTGCACCTTTCCCATCATGGTGGCCCAAATATGCCTGAATAGCTGTGGGTCATCTTGTTTGCCTAGTCTGGGCATTCACAAAGAGGCGGGAGGTGGCTGTGTTGCTGTGGCTGCACAGCATGGGGCATTTGTCAGGGAGACCATCCTGTGTGTTATCGGGGGTTTCGTGCACAAGATGCACTGGCAGGACACACACTTTCCTTCTCCAGGCAAGGTATGCTTAGCAAATTGAGTGGGACTCCCTTAGGTGGAAAAAGTAGGAGAAAGCCTTATTTTGGTTCTCATGTGGGAGAATGTCCTCCTTGGTTTGGGTATTAAAGATACACATATAAATATATACATAAAAATGCCCCAGTTTCATTAGTCTTTCCCACATCATGTTTTGGGTCATCATTCCTAAGACACAATTATTATCTAACTGTGACATCAGAATTAATGCAGATAAATATTGAAATTTTTGACCTGAATCTCTTAAAGGATGCAGGTGCCTTGACACTGACAGATGTAAAAATTATCACCACTTCATGCAGAGATGGCCTCACCTATAAAGCAATAATGAAAGCAGTTTTAGCTAAAACCTGAGGAAGTTTGTTGTTGTGAAACAGCAGCTGAAGGTTTGCTGTACCTCCCCTGCTTTGGCTTCCACTGGAAGCTGCTGCCTGGCAGAGTATGGCTCACCTGTACCCCTGGTCCTGTGGCAGTGTCTAAGTCCTTGGAAGGCTCATAAACTCTTCCTTATCTATCCTGGGAAATCTTTCTTCTGAGCACTTTTCTTTAGAGAGAGTTAAACTAGTTCTTGATTCCCGTTGTGCCTGAAATGTCCCAACCTCCCTTTTGCTTTTCTTTTTTTTTTTTTTCCCTGATTTCTCATGCATCAAAAAATCTTAATTCAGCTGTGAGTAGGCTGCTATTCTCAGGACAGTAAACAGCATCTTACAACAGAACTAGCTTGATTTTAGATATATTTATAAATACTTTCATTGAAACATCATGAGTATTTAATATTTAATGTTAAGGACAAAATACTTGTCCTTAATGCTAAGGACAATAGTGTAAATTGTCAAGGCAAGGTTTAACATACCCACCCCGCTTCTTCCTTTCTTTTTATTTGGGACAACTCATTTGAGTTCATTATTTATTTATAAGTAATCTGCAGTATGTACTTTAAGAATTTCTATGAGAATTCACTGACAATTGCAAAAAAAGGGTGAAAACATGACTTGAAAAATCTGTGTGGAGGAGGGAGACAACCTAAACCAAAGTGATTTGTCTTAAAGAGTGGTAATATTACGTCATTTCTTTAGCAACACAAGTAGTTTTATAGTTTAGATTGCTTGTGTATGTAGCCCCTAATATTTTTTCAGTTCATTAAATGAATTGGTTGTGCAGAGATCCTAACATGATGAATGTTAATTTCTAAGACTTTTATTGGATGTGACTAAATAAATGTAAAAAATGAAGGCTGGAGGCCTCTAGCTTGTCTCAATTTCTACTTGTGTTGCTCAGTGACACTTAGAGTGGCTGAAAATGCTCCCCTGATGGAGTCAGATTGCTTCTTTATTAATTCCATTCATAAATACACACTGGGTGTCCAGTGGAGCACTTAAAACCCTGATAATCAAAAGCTTATTGTGTGTTTGAGAAGCTTGAAAGGGAAACTGAAGTAAATACCAAGGGAGAGTAGAATAAAGTTAGAATTTTTCTTTCTAAGTCAGCAGGATGTCGTCTAAAGTATAATGTTATGCACAAGTTTTACCATTGAGGCTGTGATGGGGGGTGAATGTGTGTGCAATTACAGTAGTAAAATCAGTGTGCCATGCATTACTAATGCAGCACTCTGCAGATGGTAGCACCCCAGAGCAGCATTAACAGCTATCTGATGGCCTCTGTGTGTGTGAGGCATGGAGGACTTGTATCTTTATTTCAGCTCTGCATTTAGCTCTGCTCCACTCAAACAGCACAAGGCAAAATTCCTGCAAAAGCTATTAAAGAATAGAGGCTATTTATTTTTTTCTCAGCTGTGTTTTTCTCTAAGGCAAAAATTCTTGAGTTTGAATGTTGAGGTTTTCTAGGGGGAATTTACTTTGTTGCATTAGTAAGGTTCTCTTCTCAGTGATTGTGTATGAAGAATGGAAAAGTAGAGTTTGCACTGTTCTGGGTTGCTTGAATTAATCTGGATACATAAATTTCTCTCCTTCCTTTAGCTCTAGGGCAGAGTTATAGGGAGATAAAAAGCAGAGACTCTTTCTTCCAGAGCTGCCAAATGCCACTTCTCCATACTTTCTGTAAACCTTCTTCAGTTCTCATCAGCTGAGGACCTGCATAAGCTCTCAGACTACAGCTTTGAAAAAGCAAATCTGGTTTTAGATTCATATCACTTCTGCTTAACTGTAAATATACTTTTACTTGGGTGAGGGGCATGCCCTGAGGTTTGGAATCTGTGCAGAGCTTGAATCTCTTTTTGGGTCTCTTGAATCTCTTTTTGGGTCTCTTAAATCTCAGACCTGGCAAGCAATAAGAAACAAGTTCTGAGGTGGTAGGCAATGTGGTGCCCTGAGTCTGTGACATAGATGGGTGCATCCTGTGAAGAAAATGATCTGATTCTTCAGCACCTCCCATTATTTTATGGAACCATTTCCATGATGGCATGGCAGCAGAGGATCTCACATGAGGAGCCATGTGAAGTACTGGGAACTGGAAATAAATACTTCTCTGAGATAAACAATAACATTGATCTTGGCTGAGCATAACACAGAATTTCTCCCAAGACCCCCCTGCCAGGTCCTTTGAAACCTCAAGGCCTAAGCAAATCCATTTTTGGGCAGAATTGCTTAGTCGCTTTCCTTTGCAGAAATACAAAACTATATTTTCTTTTTTTTTTTTTCCCCCTCTACTAATAACCATGAATGATGGCAATGTGAATGCCTTCTATTCTACTCTCCTCATCAAAACTACAAAGAAATAGAAAGATCTGAAGCTTCCAGGCCACTGCAGTAATAATAATGAGATTGATTTTTCCAGATTACATGCTGGAAATAAAGCAAGGAGGATGCTACTCCATACATCCATAGTAGACAGACTGAGAAGTTGTCTTTGTGACCCCAAATGATTTGGTAAGACTAAAATTGGAACATCACCTCAATATAGAAGTAAACTAAGTTATAAGGGAGTGAGGAGAGAGTAGGATAGCAATATCAGTGTTTTAGCCACCAAATCTTATTGTAGATAGATTTTCCTTAGTCTATTCTGCAGTTATCATTTGTAACAGCAAAGGACTTTTTCACCTGTGTTGTTCATGAAGGCATGTGATCTCACTCTGCCTACTGCATGCAGAGAAAGACCTCTCAAAAATTGCTCCTGATCGTGAGGAGGAAAAGTGAGTGCAACAGCTATCTTCATTTGGGCTAGACTGTGCTTCCATCTTTTCTCACTATAGTGCAGTGTTGGAATAATCTTTATGTTTCTGAGAATTGTGCCTTATCCCAGACTAACATCAAACAGAAGACTAGAGCTTTTACACTGCTGGTGTATGGCAGAAAGGATCAAGAGACAATCAGGTTGGGGAAAAAAATCTTGTCTTTTGATGCTGATCTAGAAGGGGTCAACAAAACAGCAGGTAAATGAAACCAGTGGGATTCCGGTGTGGATGAGCAAACCTGGCAAAAGAAAGACTCAAAAATTTGGGTTCTGCCTAGTGCTTCCTCCACCAGGAAGAATGCACACTTCAAGAACCCTGCACTGCTGTGAGGGTCTGGTGCAGCCCCTGCTCTTGGCAAAGGTGGCCTGGACTCTGGAGCGTTCAGTGCATCCAGAGCCACCATTCATTCCAGCATCGAGGGGAGGTGACCCTGGCCCCTGGCTGCTGCACCAAAGCAGGAAGACGTGCATGGGGATGTGTTCTGACAAACAGGCACCTTTAACTGCACACATCCTTTCTGCTACTAATCTTCATTTGTGTGTGTCAAGGGTTGTTTTTTAACATGTCTGTCAGTTTTAGAGCAATCTTTCATATTCTCCAGCATCTGCAGGCAAATGCGTAGGAGTATAGGAGCTGTGCATGTCAGGCTGGGGTTTCCGTTTGCATGATAGAACTTTTTAATGACATATGAGTTTTTAAATAAAAAACAGGGAGAGGCAGCAAATCACTTTGGTTCAGACAATGGAAGAGGGGAAAAAAAAATCCCACCTAAACAATAGATGTTTAAGTAGAAAGAGTTCCAGCTCCTTCTGACAAAGAGCCTCCAGAGGATTACAATGCAGTCAATGTTGCTTTAATTAAATTTAATGCTGTGTGAAACGCACTCTGAGAAACTTTGATGAATGACTGGGGCAATTCATGTGGCTCACTAAAGGGCATCCAGCTCTTGCAGGGGTGTCAAACCACGATGAATTGGTTAGTACAGGCATGTTTATAGACTGCCTAAGGAACCTTGTATCTGTGTGGTAATGTCAGAGATAATGTTATGATTCTCTGGACCTTGGGGGGCTTTGGTGACATGGTTAATGAGCCAGCCCAGGGAGTGTCCCAGTAGGTTACTTGCAGACCTCCCACATCAAAAGGAGCAGCTTTGCCCCTTCAGAGCCTGCTGTCCTCTAGATCTCTCAGCTGGCCCTTGCTTTCTGTAAGGCCACTTTTTTTTTTTTCCTACCTCCTCCCCCTTCCTTTTTGGTTCTTAGTCAACATTAACTTTGGCTCTGAGATTCAAAAGTTGTTAGTTTTTAAGTTGGTTTCTCTTTGACCCACCTACACAATGCCTTTCAAAGATTATTATAGGAACAACAACCTCCAGTTACCCTCCTCCCACAGCTTCAAAATGATGACAACAATAAAACTTAAGCCAAAGAGGAAAACAAGGGAGGAAAAAATCTTAACTTTCCCTCTTTCTGTTCCTTCTTGCCCCATCACAAAAAAGAAGAATGTTTCTCCCATGCAGAGTTTGGTTGCAAAGCAATGGGCTATGATAGTACAACTGGGTCTTTTATCTGCTGCACCCAAAAAAAGTGAAGGAAAAAAAAAAACACCAAAAAACAGTGGATCAATTGATAAATAAAAATCTGTAATTCATGTTTGATTTAAAGGGTTGGTTATAGGCCTGAGGAAAAGGTTATTTAACAATTTCTCTTTGTAAGGGGAAATCCTCACTGTATGTTTGGCTTAAAGTGAGGTTAGATGGCAAGTAAACATTCTTGTAATAATACAGTGACCTTTGCAAAATTCTTGGTCCAGGAAGTAGATGCTCAGTATATTACTTCACTGAAGGAGGAAAACATCAAAGTTAATACAAGACTACCTGAAATGATCCTTATAAAATATAAAAAACCTGAAGTTTTTATTGTACTTTTGTATTTTTAGAGGAAAGAAAAGAGTCAGGGCTCATGAATTTAATAAATTTCATATCTCATGAATCTAATGACAGATATAAGTGTTCTGCTTTGGATCACTATATGTTTAAAACTTGTGATCTTGGGCGGAGAAATAAGTACTAATGAGAGATGGGATTTTCTGCAATGCCATAAGCAGCATGCTAATAGATCTGGCCTGAGGATGTTCACAAGTTCTGGTAGTTTAAGATGTGTGCCATGAACTTTGAGCATTCGTCTGCTACTGTGCTTGAAATTAAGCATTTGTTCATGTCAAACATTACTGAAGAAATGGTAAACATAAATCTGTATCTGTCAGGTTTTGAGTATACTTATACACACACACTTAAGTTGAGTCAAATATTCACTACAATTTGCTTTCAAATCCCTTTGTAAAACTTCTCAATCCCTCAAAGTTTAAAAAGAACTCAAACAACAAAACACCTCACTCAAACAAACAAACAAATCCCATCTAGCTGAGTCATCTCTGGCCATCTCATTGTGAAATAGCCAGAAACAGTCACCTGTTTTCTGCAAACTTTGTGTTGGACAGTTCTGCTGGTGGTGGCTTCCCACAGCAAGAGTGGGGGAAAAGGGTAGTGGTGGTGATTTGTGTGGTTAATGACGATATTGACAGGTATTAGGTCTCTTGGTGTTTTGTGAAGGTACTAATCACTCTTTTGTAAGTTCGTTAATTGATTAGCT
The DNA here is from genome assembly GCF_017590055.1 of Onychostruthus taczanowskii. Taxonomy (NCBI): domain Eukaryota; kingdom Metazoa; phylum Chordata; class Aves; order Passeriformes; family Passeridae; genus Onychostruthus; species Onychostruthus taczanowskii. The sequence goes on along the minus strand of NW_024501237.1, from coordinate 6,347,652 downwards.
ATTCTTTAAATGAAGTTGTAGCACATCAAGTGGTGAGATGAAGAGGCAGCTGTGCCCAGAAGCCTGTAGTGTAGTGGTTATGGCAGATCTTGTTTATTTCAAGCACATGAAGTGGAACATTTCTTTCAGAATATTGGGATTTTTTTCTACTTTTCGAAAAGAAGTATCTACGCTGTTCTTCACCGAGCCAGCACCACCCTTGTGGTGACACACTGTGTCAAGCTGTCTATCCTGAACCTTGTGCTCTCTTCCTTCTGCAGGCAGGGAGGGCTCTTGTCTCATGGTAGGGCATGATAATGGCTTCAGGGTGACATTGTCAACTTTGTGAGGGGTAAAATTAGCAAAATCATTTCCATTGAAAAATGATTTGCAGAGATTGAGCTGGTTTTTGTTGAGAAAGCAAATACATCCATACAAACACATACATTTCCGACAAAGCCACATTCACCGGAATGTGCAGAACAAATGCTGGATGATTAGAGTGAAGGGTTTTTTAAAGATTGTTGTAAAGGCCAATGTGGCTTTGAAAGGGCTGCATAATTTCTCCTCTGCTTGCAGCACTGGGAGATGCTGCTCACCTGTTCCTGAAGAACTGGAATGGCCTCCTGGCCCTGCTACTACAAGGGAAGGTGGAAAATGGGCAGAGCCAAGCCAGGCCCTTCCTTTCCTCTGTCTCTCTGTTATCTGAATCAACTATCCAGGTAGAAGCACTTAAAGGGCATTTATTTAATAAGTTACTTGCTGCTGGCCAATATTGCTATAATGAAGTTGTAACTAGATCAGAGGGGAAGCAAATGCCAGGTTTGGTTTGGTAACTTGTCTTGCAGAGAAGAGGGGAAAAAAGGCAGAATAAGCTGAGTGGTTTCCAAGACCCTAATCTATTTTTAAATCGGTCTCTCTGAAACTGTAGCAGAAACAACAATCTTTGCTGTAGTTAATGGGCTGTCAATGTATCCTTTATTTGAATGACTGTTTTCTGAATCAGAAGTTAAAGACATCGTGTTGCTGTCACTGAGTCAGTGGCAGTAAGTCTAACAAAGGGCCTTGAAGCCACTCTGAGCAGCAGCCTCTGATGGCTTCAAAGTAACAGCAAGGTCAAGGAAAAGGCAAACACACCTAACAGTGTCCCAGTCTCACCAATGCAGCCACACAGAGTGGTTTTGTCAGCCAAGCTTGGAGCCTTCCTTTATTGCCTTTAAAGGCTAGAATGGTCCAACAATTCCAATCTGGCTCTAGAAGAGAGTTGTTACTGAATTGAGCTTGAAGAGCCAGAGCTATACGTGATCCTGATGGTGGGCTGGTGGGAAATGCTGAGTGCTGCACCAGTACAAGATATGGTCAGTGGGGGACCCAGAGAGAAGTCCTGGGGCAGGACAGCTTCCTTCCTGGAGCAGTCAGGATCTAAAGCTCTCATGATCTCCTGTGGATATTCCATGCCTTGGTGTTTGAAGGAGTGCAGGATGGATTTTGTCTCTTTGACAACAGTGAAGAGTGAAAGTGGATTGAAATAGAGCAGTGATGAGACATTACAGGACAGCTGTTGTGCTGGGCTACCAAGCTGTTTGAGAACTTGGAATCAATTCACCCTTTTGGTATATTCTGTCCTTTTTCAATGACCCTTACAAAAGAAATTAGTCTCCCTTTTTAGACTATTGAGGTCTGGGAGGAGTTAACTGGGTGAAATGAGATTGGACTGGGTGATGCTCAGCTGGTAAGTGTCTACGTGGCAGTGGAGACAGGCAGTCAGAGAGAAATGAAAGAATGCAGAGGAGCAAACATGTAGATGTAACACACTCTATAAACAGTGCTAAAGGAGCACAATACCTGTTTTGCTAGAGGTAATAGTACCTCAAATGGGATTCCTAGCCCATTGATGCTGGGCCTGTGGGTCAGCCCCTACCAAGAGACAATTTAAGTTCACCATGTGGGTTGCAGTGGCTGGGTCTGACAAAGTGGGCTGGAGCTAAAGCTCCTTCTTTCAGCTGAGCCCTTCTTGCTTTGATGTGTTATAACTGGACATTTAACATAGTTTTAACAGAGGGTTTTTTTGTAATGGGTCTCTTTGCATGGTTTAAAATTCATTTCCAGGCTGTGATCTAATGGCAGTAATTACCTCAGAAGTGCATACAGTATAGGGTATGTTTATTTTTATTTCAGCCAAGGCAAATGATTACAGGTCTTGGCTTCACTTCAGGGCTCAGCTCTGCTGGGAGAGCCAAAAAAAACATCTACCTTTGCAATCTGGCAAGCAGGTCCTAAATACCTTATGTGAATGTTTGATTTAATGATATGAAGGGTAGCAAGAGCAGGACAGCACAGCCCTTTAGTCTTGGTGTTGCAGTGGACTGCAAATCACTTTCTAACTCTCTGTTGTGGAGGGACCCAGCTTTGTCAGACAGTGACTACAATACCAAGTATCAAATGTGAAGTTGCCCACCAATTATCCTGAGTTTCTGCAGTGTCATCTGAACAACATTGGCAACAGCATGAAAGGCATGAGTAACAAAATACCTGTAAGATTTGCCTGTGTGTAAGTTTCAGTAGCTATAGGAATAACACAGTCTGTTACACGCAAAAATTAGCTCACATAATTGCTTGCTTAGACCTCATGACAAGCATAGCTGTTCCTTCTTTAAGTATTTCCTGGCATCTGATGAGAGAGGATGGATAAACAGGGAGAACAATCTGCTTTGTTTCTGTTGAGCAGTGTGTGGTGATAAAGCCCACCCTGCTTACTCTGTCCATACAGGGTTAACTGAGAACTTTGTGTTTGGTGTTTCTGTCAAGGTACAAAGGATTTAGTTTAATTCTTCTGCTTAAAGAATTGCAACATAAAAATCAAATCCTTAATTATGTCTCTAAAGAGCAGAATAGAAGTTTTCATCCTTCCCTCAGTTTAGCTTCTTTGTGATGCATACCAAAATATGGCTGGATATTTTGGGGAAGCACGTGGGAAACACATGGAAGAATTTTGTGGATCCTAGGTTTAATCTTTAGAAAGGAAATGTGCCCTATGAATATCTGACAACATTGGGGGATATCTTTGTAAGCACAACTAATGTGATGTGTAGATTCTACAGTTTTCTACCTTGTAATTCCTGAGAAAAAAAAAAGAAGTTGTAGAATAAACTGGAGAGTGCTCCTCCTAATAGTTACCTGAGTAAAGAAATGAGATGGTGATAATTACCTTGGAGCTGCCACCAATTTCTTCAGGAACCAGGATTGCTAAGCACATCTCAAGGTCATGAAAGGAGGATTTAGCCTACTTTAAACTTTTTTTTTTTTTAAGTAATCATGACTATTAACCTTTAGCAATCTGTATTCAAGACACCTACAAATGCTCAAAACCACTGAAAAGAGAAACTTATGCTTTAAAAGGTTGACTCTTAGTTTCTAGGAAGGAGAGACATGTAGTTCTGGCTGCTTTAACTCCTTAAGCTTCATCAGCTGAAATAAAGTTGTCCCAAGTTAATACTGGAAAAGAAAAGATCAAACTCTGCCCTCCTTGAATAGAAAATGTGATTTTAACTGTTTTGTATTTTCTGGCTTTCTCACTTGACTTCACAATCTAATTTCTCTGCTACCAGAGATCCTTTTAGTCACATCTGTGTTAAGAATTTAAAAGCAATATATATTTAAATGCAAAACAATATCGCTGAGGGTGTGCTTCTATGAAAAAGTACATTTAGAGGCATGCACACATATATGTGTAGTGTTACTACATAAGAGAAATTGAGATGATACAGTGGTGATGAGTGAGGTCGTGTCTTATATTTTCAAGAATTTTGGATGGTTTCATGAATGATGAAATTCTAAGAAGCAATTTTAGAACACACAGAATTACTGGGGGTCACAGCCTTTCCAGACTGTGTTGCTGGAGCCTTATATATAATTAATTTCAAATAGTGCTAGCTATAGTTCTATAGTAATGATAGATGCTTGTGAAAAATGCCCAAAACCACCTACAGGCACACAGCTGAAATCCCTGCTTGATTTGACCCATAACAGAAAGGTTAAAAAAGTGGTCCTTTTCATGGTTTCATGAGATCAGAAGCAATACCTTTGAAATGGTAGTGTAGAAATTCTGTTACGCCTTGCGCAGTGCTCATAAAACCAGGAACTATTTTGTAGGCTTTCCAGGAAGGAGAAGTGGAATATCTGAGAGCTTCAGAAAGAGGGAGCTGGAACTTCATTCCTTCCATTTCACCTCAGTGGCAATGTTCCACGAGGTTCACAAACTTTACACAGGTTTCTCCCAAGTATTTTGAATGTGAGAAGGAATGTGAGAAGCTGTTGCTCTCCTCATGAAAGAAATTGCCATATTAGCTTCACTGCTGTAAACAGCAGCTGGTATAAAACCAAAACCAAAACTAAGTGTTAGTGGATCTGTAAAGGTATCTTAAAATTACTCCAACCCTGATTTTAAAAAAAAGTAAATCTAAAAGCTTGCACAAACATTCATGTAGCTATACTGTGCTTTTCCTTGGGACAAAATAGAACAACACAGCCTGAGGGTGGTTAGCACTGATGGGAGAGCAGTAACTTTTCTCAGATGTGACGTTTTGTTGCTTTTAACTTAAATGAGGATGAACATACAAGCCTTTAAAGGCCCAAGCATCCTCCAGCATGAAATCAGAGCAGCAAACGTTACTTGAGAGGAATAGTTGCTCACAATTTAATTACGTTGATCAATGAGATGATTTAGATTTAGGAGGGATATGCACAGCAAAGTTCAGAATCTGGGAAGATCTCAAGGCTGGTTTAATGTGCTCATTTCCCCAGCTCTTGCTTCCCAATAGCTTCCACAGAGATCATTAAAGTCAGCAAATGCTGAGATCTTCAAAACATTACAGACATCTGTAAACTTCTTTATCTAGAAAAAAAATTATGTGTTGCTTTCTTTACATCCACCAGTAGCTGAGCCAAGCTTGTTTCAAGTGAGGAAGACTTGTAATATCAAAGATTTACTTAATTTTTATTGCTGTGCATAAAACATCTGACAGTATTTGCCAAGAAAACCAAAATGCCTCTCTTTGTTTGCACAAGCCAAAGGAAAAGTACAGTGCATCCATCTGCAAAAGAACATCAAAGCCCTTTTGCAAAACCAGGGCTGGTGACATGTATTTGGAATACTGGTATGAGAGCCTCCTGCTACAGAGTCATGTGGGTCTCTGCACTTACCCAGCATAATCCTGATTGGAGCCACGTCTTTTCTTTTTTCTCTTTATTATCACTTCGTGGCTAACATCTGTTGATGAGTAGGATTAACAGCACATTTTCAGCGACATTTAGCTCTTTTAACAAACTCTCTTCAGTCAAAGGTTGCTGGCCTGAAAAAAAAAAAAAGAGAAAAGTCATTAAGCAAACAAATCTTTGCCAAGAGTTGATGCTAAACATGCCATCACTCTGTGTGAGTATTCACTGTATATGAAATTTATTCCACAAGGCTCTGACCTTGATGTTGATTAACCAGAAATCCCTTCTTGTCTTGTCACTCTTAACAGCTTTAGGTGCCTCAAGTGGCCCTTCTCTCTTTTCTTTTTCTTTTAAGTATCCATTAAGGAAGGCTTTCCCCAGTTTGTCATTTCTTTCATAGTGCTGCTCATTGGCACTACTTCTTGAGGCATGAGGAATCGGGGTGTTCCTTTAGCCTGGTGATGTATCTCAGGGGAGACTTTTACTGTTTCAGGCAATTGAGTCCATTATCAAAAAAGCCTGAAAAGGGAAATGGGATTTTTCCCTCTCTGTATTCCTGTTTTTGAGGCCTGTCAATGGCAGTAAGGCCCCGTTGTGACTTTCTGGGCAGGACAGAATTTCAGCACTAGATCTTGTGAGGCAGAGAGGGAGAATGTTATGGCTGTTCTTGTTCAAGGCTCAAAAGGGCCTCTCTGTAGATGTCAGAGATGGAGCATCAGTAGATTGCCCCTAGGTCACTCAGCTTTGAGTACACCTCAAATATGGAAGATGGCTTAAAATCACCTCCAGCTCAGTATAAACATAGGATCAGAGCAAGAACTGAACCTTTTTGGTGCCTGCTGCTAAGCATGAAACCCTTTACGGAACAGAAACACTGCAAGTATTCACTTTTGCTGGCAATTTCTGGAAGGGGTGAGGGGGAGAGATCAAGAGAAGAGGAGCACACCAAAATAAATGCTGGTTGGGTTTTTTGTATTCTTTTTTGGGTGACATCATAGTGATAAGTTGAACAAACTGGAAGGATTGAAAAGTGGACTTGTTCTAAAGCTGGCTAGGAGTGGATTGTGTAACAGAATATAGCTGACACCTCTTTCTGTGAAGAAAACCTGCCTGCCATAGACTTTGTAGTCACTGGCATGGATTCATTTGGTGCTTGTGATTTTGCTGTATGACACTCACCTCTGACAGTCTCTTGGCACACTCTTTTCTGGTGGAATATGATGTTTATCATCACAGCTGTGTGAGATTGTACCCAGATTGAAAGGCTTTCAGCATCATTGACAGTCAATGACAGTCCAAGAGTCCTCCCTCTCTTTCCTACTGGTTATACCATTTGAGTGCATCGCTCATGGTTGGCTGTTCCTTCCATAGCTTATAAGCAATCCTGTATAACCAACCATTCAAAAAAGGCATGGTGTCATTAAGATAACTTACAAAATCTTAATTCTGCTCCTTCATGGAAATATGAAATATGCATCACTGTTGTATGAGTGGCTGCTACCACCCTCCCAAGCCCAAGTTAGTTCTTTGTCACATCTTCATCCTACAGTGGGATGGATGGTGCAAAGCAACTACTCCTTCTTTGGGCTTCAGTTGCTAAATATCCTGGAAAAGCCAATGTAGAGCCATTAATTTCTTAAGGGTATTACTAGAATGCTACTGGAAGTGGTATCCTTATGTTCTGTGTAAGACTGCTAGTGATGGGAGATGTATTAGACCTGGCAAATTCTTGTCCTTCTGGAGAGCATTAATGCTGGGGTGGAGGTGTGGGAACATTGGTGTGGGGAAAGCGAGTAGATACAGCTGAAAACCATTGTACATTTCTTATTTACAGCACAAATGGACATGCTTAAATTTTGGGCAAGTGTAGGCAAAACAACATCCTGAACAGGGAATGTGAACAGCTATTACAGCTACATCCACAGGAGAACTCAGCAAGCCAAATGCAAAATTGTGAGATCATGAGAGAAATACATAAGCAAAAATGCTGAAATACCTTTGTGACATAAAAATGGATTATCCTTAATGGTTTGGGGTTTGTCACAATCTATATGTTTCTCAAATGCTTTGATTTTAACAGAAGTACAATTTTTTCATGAAACTGCCTAAGTGAGAAACTTCTCATCAGCTTTGATCCCGATAGATATAATTAGTTGATTTTTTAATAAATTATTGTGTATGCTAATTTGCTAAAACTTTTCAGGTTAGTCTCCTAGCAGTATTTTTTTCAGTTTGGGCACTACTTTATTTCAGGCTTTGTTTTCCATTGGCTTGTCATGCAGGACCTAGTCTGTACAGTCTGTTATTACTTCTTTCTTTAGCTGTGAAAAGCTCCTTTTATCCAATTTTCTATGATTTCCTGTGTTATGTGTGAGGCCATTTTGTTATTTGTACTGTCATAATATCCAATAATCATACTAATTTGACAGGCATTGTTTAAAGGGGGAGGGAAGTTTCTTCACTGCAGTGACTACAGCTGATACCCTCTGATCAACTCTGCTATCTCCTGCTTTCTGTGGTTAAACAGGAGTGCAGCATTTCTGCTGATGTTCTTTCCTGCATGTCCACAGGTGAAATGTAAAAGCAACTGTTGTTTTCTCCATAGAGCTCTGGGCATTCCAGAGCATGACCTGCTACTCCATTAAGAAATCCACAAGAACTGAGCTGATTGCCTCCTCGCATTGAGCAATTTCTTGGTTGGTTTTTAAGAAAACATATGTGTTCTCTACCTCTTGAGAGATTCCAGGTTGCTCTTGTTTTCCTTTGTCATATTAAACATGTAAATCTTTAAACTGAAACAGAAACCCTGATTTCAGCACATCTTGCCTGGAGATTGGTTATGTGGGCTTTGGGCTCTGACTGTCTAGGCTGCAATGCCATGGGATATGGGCATGGCAGCACATATTCAGCAACAGGTTATTTGGTACCCTCCCCTAGGCCATCTTTCATGTGTTTTTTTCCCATATACTATTTTATTTCCTTATATTAACTATAGAGGAAAAATGGGCTGATAGAACTCCAGCCTTTTCTGCAAGTTATTTATATTTCTCACAGCTTTCACCAAACACCTGGAAAAAACAGTTTTAAATAACACAATATCACAGGCTGGCAATGTGTTGAACACCTCTTACCACCACCATCATCATCATGACCAAGATTCCTGTTTGGGCATTGCCAAAAGGCAGTTTTGGTCATGGACAGCTCCTTCTGATGACCTTGTCATTTGCATTGAGATTTTAACAATATTTGAGGCTCTGGTAGCAATAGGATGTCATAGTTCTGTGTTAAAGACATCATCAGTTCATCCTGTTTAATATATGCTTAAAGAAAAATAATGCAACCAAACTGAATTACTAAAGTTTAGGGTTTATTTAGCATGTTATTGAACTGTCTTCTAGTTTCTGCTTTGTGAACAAAGACAATATAATACTGACCAAATTATTTTAACTTAATACAAAGCCGTGGCACTAAATGTTCATGAACAAGCTGAGGGAACTGTAGAAATCCTTGTAGCTTTCTAATAGTATGGTTTGCTAGGGAGCTGAGATGAACTCAGCAGCACCTGCATATTTGCTAGTATGGGTTGTCAAAGTATTACAGAGAGGCTCTAACATACACAAGGTACCGATATGTGATATAACTACAAAAACACAGCCAGAAAACATCAGAGATTAGTGTTTTGCTATCAATTTCTGACTTAATCACCATTATTCAGATGTTTTCCTCTTTCTTGAGGGAAGGGGGATGCAGGTTTGAAGGTCAGTCAAAAATTCTCACTGGCAGCAAGAGGATGGTGCACATATTACTAGAGAGGATGTACTGATTTCTCAGGCTTTCTTTCTGTTAGCTATGAGAGAATAAGCTGTGCTATATTTAATTCAGAATTAGCAGCACTGCTGATATGCTTGATGTTTCTGACACCCTGCTGGGACCTGGTATAACTGGCTTTTTTGCTGTGTGCAGGTGAAGAGGCTCACAGGCTGTGCAGAACACAGCCTGCGTGGCATTGGCTCCCCTGTTGATTTAGTTTCATTTTCTGTTTTTCTGACTTGCTCAACTGCCTGTAACAGCATTAAAGTATTCTTTTGATCTTTGTTTCCATGTGTTCACTAAAAGCAGTTCTAGAAAGCCTTTATGCCAAAGGAACTTTCAGAGTGAGAGGCAGCTCTCAGATTTGTTTCAAAAATCACTGGCTGATTGCATACTTGACTGAGCCTTATTTATAACAACCTTTACTGGGAGAGTCTTTGCTGGGAACTTAATACAAAAATTCTGATCAGACAAATCCATTCAGGAGAAGTGCATTTCCTACCTTGGACAGCAAGTACAGACAAGCACCTATTTTTATATCCATACTGTGCTGTCAGAGTCAGAATATTTCCTGCCCAGAATTGTGTTCAGGGGTATAGACAGCAGCAACAGCTTGGGACATAATGCAAAGGAGTTGTGAGGAAAGCACAGACACTGGCAACTAGGCGAGTACATGACTGTGCTTGTCCCTCAGGAACTGAAGAACTAAACTGCTGGAAAATGCTTTAGCTGGAACATTGTTATCTCTGCAGGAACAATCTCAAAAATTTCAGATTGATATAGCCTCCTACATTTCAGACTGATACATCCTACTCATTCACTGTTAAACTCTGTGTCCATGCCAAGGTCTTACCTACCAGACCAAAAGAATCTCTTTACTTCCACACCTTGTCACATTGTCCCTTTCCATCTAACAACACACAATTGCTAAAATAGACTTCTGTTTCCACGGGTCAGGATAATTGACCTTCCCACTCCTCTGTGCCTTTCTTGACTTTGTGAGCCCTACCAAAACTTTATCATCACCTTCCAAATCAGAAACAATCTCATTCTTCCACTGCTTTCACTTAATTCCTGCACTCATTAACTTCCCATTCTTGCTGCTTGCTGTTTCCAATATGCATGTATGTTTATGTGGCTCTAGTGAATATGAGTGGGTATTAGTTATTTTATACATGGGAAAGAGGGAAGAAGGGGAAAGGATGATCTGGAATAGGATCTTAAGGAATTGGATTTTTCTGTAGTATTGTTACTGAAGAAGAGTTAGAGCTCATATAAGTTAGAGCTCATATAACTTAGAGGAGAGTACTTCATCATTGAGAAAAAAACAGTATTAGTGACAAGAAACAAAAGTACATTTGCTCCCCACAGAGTGGCAACAAATTGCATCAGTGAAGTCTTCTTAGAGCTGACTTCCAAAGAGAGTGATTTCGGGGGAGAAGTCAATCTAACTACATTTCATCAGGCTGGATTTGTAGTGAGGATTGGCCACACATACTGACTCTGCTGTCCTATGGAAGTGCTGACTTACTTAATTCGAGCTACAATTTTAAATGAACTATGGCTATTGCAAGCTTCCAGGTGTTCGGGGTTGAGTGCTCTTATAAAATTATGCTGTCTTGGTTATCCCATGTGTAGCTGGTGACCAGCTTTTTGCAGACTTGAGAGGATGATTCAGTCCCTTCCTGCACCTCCTCATTGTCCCATTCCCCTGTCTGGAAAAGTTTGTGAGTTTTATGGATATAAATGGTTATAAAACCATTCATTTATCTCCAGAGGAGGCATTGTATGTGCCAGCCACCAATAACAAATTAAGAATATTAAGTATTGACCTTTTCTATAACAGGAAACGCAAATTCTTCTCAAAATCATTAGAAGCATCTGAAGGAAGAAATGTATGTGATGGTAACATATACTGAACAAAACATAAAAATGAATGCCTTACAGTGCAGGCAGAGTTTTTTAGGCACAGGATTAACAAAAATATTGTAGAAAGCAGTCAGAAAAATGGTGGGCTTAATGTTCAAGAAAGTGGCTTTCTGTGGTCTGCTGTCTTCTTCCACTATGTAAGAAAGGAGCATGGTGCAGACTGCTTGGTTATTTCCTTTCTCTTACAGAAATCCTGAATATTTACTGTCTCTCAGTCCAAAGCCAGACAGTATTTTGGTCATTTGAGTTCTCCGTGTTTGGCTCAAGGCTTTGTTAGAAAGCAGTCAGCGACCAAGCTGAGTGTGGCTGATTTTTCTTGGAAAGGAATTGCATGACAAGGCTGATAGAAGGTTTCTCATTCCTATCTCAGTTGTTTTTGCCTTTTTCTCCCTGTATTTTGTGTGTTCGAAGAAAAATATTGAGTCGCATAAATGAACAGCATCTCTGGCAGATACTGCTGCTTCCCAGCAGGCTGAAAGGCAGGAGGAGCTTTGGATTTAACAGACAGAAAGACAAGGATGAATTTATCTTATGCTTTGAATTGTGTCAGTGACTAGTAGTTCTTCCATCATCAGAAGACCAGAAATCATAGTCTGAAGTTATTTTTGGCCCTCATTCTAACCATTGGTGAGCCAGCTCAGAGATGGCAGCTGCTTGGTTCTAACCTTGTGAGATTCACCTTTCTTTGAGCCCCACCAATCCATAGTGCCTATGTGAAAAGAAAAATCTAGCATTCTAGAGAAGCTGTCATATACAAGCTAAAGGGCTGCTTTTTTTTTTTTAAACCTTATTGCAAATTGCCTCAGATTTCCTGAGGGAAGAGAATCAGGAACGGCAGTTCCACATCTGTCATCACTGTTTTACTCACAGATCTTCTGGCTTGACAGCATCTCAGAAGAAAATTGCCTGCACTTGCCATGCAAGTTGCAAAATGTACATAAAATCATCTTGGTAAGTCTTTGTAATACAGCTGGAAGAAAATTTCCTGCCTCCAGAGAGTATTCACCTTTAAAATGCTTTTGCTTTTATGTTTCTATTCAGTGAAACTCTCTAAGAATGTGTCTAATTGTCGCTTAAAAACTCCTTTGGACCTGTGACTATACCAGAACTTTTAAGCCACACTGAATTTGAGGATTCAGTTTTTCTATCAACCCTGCAAACTCTTTTCCATTATTTGTGTACTGTTGATACATAGCAATGCACCTCCATAAACACCTCAGCTGAATTTGCATCTTTCAGAGCCAGTAGTATATTACTTGCCAATTTAGCAGTTTTTGCAGCAGTTGAACCAAATTCTTTCAAATCAATAGTGTTGTGCTATGGTGCAGAATTTCAGCCACTCTTTTTAGTTGGCACACAGAGTTGCTTGATCTCAGATCTTTCAGTGGCAACATGTCTCCCACTTTCTTAATAAATTGAATTAAATTGTTACTTCTTCACCCTGTCTTCACAAGCAAATTTAGACATCTCACTTTTCATCTTGCATTTTAAGTAGAAAAAACAATAGTAGCAATCACTTCAGTATTTTCATGGCATAAGAAATGGCCTAATGAATTAATAGAATTTGCAGCTGCAAAGGTCTTTTGGTTAAGTTTTTCTAGCATACTTTTGCAAACTGCTCCTAAGCCCCACGAGATCCTCTGAATCCAGCCTGGTATTATTTGTCTTAAAGTGACGAATGAGGTACATAAAGGCTGTGAGACCTGTTGAAAGTTGGATAAGACAGTGTTAGTGTAAGGAAAAGGGCATCCATGTACTTGGCTAACTATTCCTCATGCTGTTACCAAAGCACATATTCCATGCACTGAGTGTTTCTGCTGACAGGAAATGGTTACACAAAATACCAGGTTCAATCAAGAATAAATTCTTCAGCTAATGAAAAGCTGGTTAAACTTTTGCACTTGTTACTGTGGCTATAACATAGATTTCTTTCTTTCCATTGAGAAAATCTAAGCAGTCTGAGCCCATACATTATTCCACCTTGATGGCAGACTAACTGTCCCAGAGATTGCTCACAGCATAAACTGCTGCTTCACTTCATCAAGCCTAAGTGTTAACTACTTCCCATGAACTCAAATGTTCCCAGGTTCAGGATCAAGAGAACCTGCTTAAGCAAAGCATCTGTCTGAGCTCATCTCAACTTAATGTTCCATACATTAGGCCAACAAGGGAAGAAGGGAAAGCCTTGGCACTTCTGTATCTTCCACATATAGAGGGATGGGGGAAGAAAAAAAGAAAAGAAAAACATTTTTGTGAGCCATCTCCTTGCAACTCTGTGAGTTAGTGGCTTTATTTGTTCTGGTACTCAGAAGGGTGAGAGAGGAGATTTGTACTTACATCACAGAGTTAACAGTCAGGAATTTGCAAGCCTGAGACCCTTGAACTTGATATATGACTCTACCAAATGCAGGGCAGACCTGGAAAGTGTGTGGTGGCTCTTGTCCAAGAGAATGATAATGCCATATAGGCAATACAAGATTTTGGGTGTCCATTTTACAACATACACAAGAGGGGGAAAATTATCCAGATTACCTTTCTGTCTGGGAAGAAGGCTAAGTGGAGCTAAATGCAGGCACATATTTCAGTCACAAATGAATACTACATCTTCTCAAAGAGCTCACATTTTACTGACCACTGGGTGTTTGAATGAGAGGGATGCATCAGTTCATGCAAGCCTAATGCCTTCATCCCATGAGAGCTGTTTCTCAGAAACAGGAATGGTCTGTAGTTTTTGTTATGCAGTTCTGCTATGGAGGGCAGCCTTGTTCCACTCTTGGTTTTGAGTGTACTTAAAGGCATGTCATGTGCCAGGGGAGAATTTGAGCTTGACAGTCATAACCATGCACTGCAAACAGGCTCTCCAGAAGAGTTAAAATATTTAAAAGAGGCAAGCACAGATGTCAGAGAATCTCTTAACAGTCTCCCATCTTTTGCTCAGTAAAGACAGTTCGTGATCCCCTTCTTGTTTTCTTGTTGACTAACTTCCAGAAAATATTCTTTAGCTGTCTATCTAGCATCTTTTCAGAAGTCTTGCATCCATGTTGTCCTTTGCCTAGAAGTTCCTCATGTTTCCAATTTCCTGTGTGGAGAGCCATTTTCTTCTGTCTGTCTTGAACTTGTCTTGTACCCTCATTTTTCCTACCTTCTAAGATAAGAAGAAACTGTTGATTCCTATATGCCTGCTCCAAACTACTTTATGTTTGTCAGCCTTGTCATATGCCTAAGTTGTCTCTTTTCCAGACTTAACAGTTCCAAACTGTTCTGTCTTTCATTGTACGTTTGCTGTCAAGGCTCCTAATTCCTTCAGTCAAAATCTTAACTTTGCATATCAGCATGAAAACCATAAAAGAAAACAAAAAGAAAAAACACCTAAATTCGAAGAAAAATCTCCATCTGCTCTGGAGCTATGATATGGGGAGGACATGCAAGTGCAGGTGATTGTGGAAGAGTTTCCAAAGAGACCATCAGTGCCATTGTCTAAAATGAAAGGACAACACACATAAAGAAGACCTTTTACCCACCCTCCCCCCAAGCATTTCGAGGCTCAATAATTTTATTCCTAAAACAAGAAGGTTTTTAGAATGAGGATGGTGAAACACTGGAATAGGTAGCCCACAGAGGTAGAGGCCCCATCCCTGGAAACATTCTTGGTCAGGTTGAACATGACTCTGAGCAACCTAATCTAGTTGAAGCTCCTTGAACTCTTTTATGAAAAAGCAGTGCTAGAATAGAATAGAGTGTCATTAAACATAATGTCATTACACAATCATTAGACATAATTTTCAGTACAATTGTATTTTTTGCTTTTCACAGTTCCTCTAGAACTCTCTCTGATAACAGCACTGTACTTCACTGTTTTCCACAAATACACTTCCTCCTATGTAGTCATAGGATATCTTCATAAAAAAACCCAGGCCCCCCATGTGATGGAGTTATTTCCTTGTCTCTGGGTTTTCCTATTGCTGCAATTCCCTTCTCATGTCACCTGGTGGCTGCTGAACCCTTCTGCAGCTCAGAAGGTGCCACTTGTTCCTGGGAGAAGCAGACACCTGACCTCTGAAGCAGTTAAGGATTTATGGTCTCTTTTTTTTTTTCTTAATTCCTAGTGATGGAATCTGACACCATAATATTTCTGTGAGAAAAACAGACAGAGCTTTTCCATGGAAAAGGAGAAAGAACAGGCATAAATGTTCTCATTTTGAGTTACTTCATGCTATTTACACATAATTCCTCTTGATAGTTTGATGTGAGAATCAACCCTTTAGTGTAAGGAAATACTTGATTCTTCATTAACAGCCTCCTCTTCACAGCTGCATCAATAAATAAATTGACTGGGTTCACAAAGAGCAAGGTAATTATTTTCAACAGTGTTCATCCTGATCTTCACCCAAACTGGGGACAGTTCAAAGCAGAATTTGAATGCACTGTGCGTAATTTGCACTGAGCAAAAATTACTCTGCAGCAAGCCTAATGTCAGTAATTTCTTAGTTTCCTTTCAAAGAATCAAGAGGGAACACTGTCCAATATGCATAAATGAGGGAACCATTTTCATCCTGTGATAAAGAGGGATTATGTTTGTCAGTCTGGGTTGAATTGGCTGGAAAAGTGTAAGTGTTATTATTAATCTTGAAGCTTGTGGAGTGATGGTTTTGCTTTGTGTTTAATTTTTGGTGTGTTGTTTCATTGTTTGGGGTTTCTTTATAATTCCAGTAAATTCATCCATGGAATCCTGATTTCTTTTTGGCCTAGCATGGTTGTTAGAGGTGGGTGTTGTAGCGATATATCTTGTTTAATAAGGACAGGTAGTTTTCACCCTTGTCTGTCATCAGCCTAGTTTACAATAAGAGGTGTGAAAAAGGCACACTTTTCCCACAGGGCAAACACACATTTGGGTGAGGGCTTGTGTTTAAAAGGCACATAATTAATAGCTGTAAAGAGTCTGCTCTTCTAAACACAGCAAGGAGGTGATTTTCACTTGAACAAGTACTACTGAGGGAGAGAGTTTTACAAAAGAGAAAAAAAAGAAAATATTTGGTCAGGAATTTAAGGTCAGCAGTCCTGTTCAGAGACAGTAAGGTATGTCCTCTTACCCCTTTCAGGTATTTCTATCAATCTCTTCTGGAGGATCTTTGGAGGGATGACTGAGATGTCTTATCTGAGGGGCTGGAGGGTGGGAGTGGTGTACGCAAGCACACAGCTGCAATTGATAAAAGTCCATCAGAAGTCAAAAGTCCATCAGTCCATCAAAAGTCCATCATCTTGTGCCAAGCAGCTGGGACAAGAAGGGCTCTTGTTCTGTTTTCTTGAGACAAAAGATCCTGCACAAGTAGCAGCCAGGACCTCCTTGCCTGAGGACAGGGAGGGCCAGCTGGCCACTAGATCTAGCGGAGGACATATAACCCTCTCTCCATGGACAAAGTGCTTTTGGGGGCCCTTGAGATCCCCAGAAACAGAGCTCCCTACACTTAGCAAACAGAACTTGTGTGGCTCTTTCTGCAGGCTGCCTCTGAACAGCAAAGAGCACAGAGGTTGGTGAGAGAAGAAGGACTGCTTCTTTTGAAGCATGGCTCATTGACAAAAAGCTGCAAGAGAGTAGAAATAAAAGCTCAACCACTTTTTAACGACTTCCCCTGAATGTTTGTGGGAGCGTCATTCTCTCCCAGGGCAGGATATTCCTCCTGACAGCATTATTTCAGTGTTGCATTTCCCTTGCTCCCATGACAGTGTCTCCTTCCTAGTTGTCTTTCAAGACCGTGTGAGATTTGAGAACTTGCTGTCAGTCCAGTACTTTCCAGTACTACAAGCTGGGAGCAGCTCTCCTGTACTCACAGGTACTTCTGCAGTGTGCTGTGGTATGGGAGAGCACTTCTCTTTCTGCTCCACTACAGCAAAGCACCTCCCCAAAATCTGTCAGGGCTGAGAGACATCCCTGCCAGTGATTCTCCTTGGTCCTGACTCCTCTCCAGTAGGGTTTGGGTTTCTCTTCAGCCAGCTGTGTGCAGCCCTGAGGAGAGAATGGGAAGAATGCAGAAGGATGAGGAGTCTGGCACAGCCAGGTCTTTGGGGGCTGGCTCAGCTGGGACAGGTCTGCAGGACAGGCTTATGATTCCTCTGGGAGAGCCCCAGAACACCTCTGGGTTTGGGTGCTCTGTCTGCTTCTGCCCAGACTTCTTGTGACCTGTCTTTTATCCTTCTTCTTCGCTGCTTATTTCACTTATGATGCTTGGCTTTAATACAGCTCTCAGAGCAGCTAAGGTTTGTTCTGTGAGGATGAGGAAGGTGTTCTTCTTCCCCCAGTCTTTATTTTATATCTGTGTGGTTTTCTAAGGAGCGTATATTCCACCTTTCACCCCAACTCCTTTTTTTCTTCCTAAAATTACACTTCATTTTCTGCACTGTAGATGTAGAGACTGAACTTTCTGCCTGAGGTTGTGAAATGGCTGGAATGGAGAAAAACAGAGGCAAGACCGTAGATGAGATGTGCATATGGAAGGGAGGTGGTGTGGGGGGAAAGGGAGTGTTCATGGAGACCCATGTGGAGAGACTAGCAGCCTGTGTGGCACAAAAACATTTTAAACTCACAACAGGGGAATGTTCTGTGGATTGAAGGCTTCAAAGAGAGAGCCTGCCAGCTACAAAAAACAAATCTTTAAATAACTGGGAGAACGATGAGGAAAAGTCTGAGCTGCTTGCTTGCAGGAAGAGAGACAGCTTCCCTCACTCTGGGTGGAAAACTGTGTGATCCCATTGGCTTTGGGAACATTGCAAGGGTTTACACCACGGAAGAATTTTGCCTGCTGGGTCCAACGGCCTTAGTCAGCCTGAATAATTCTTTTGTCCCTTCTCTGCATCCCGATTGCAGCAATAGGCTCCAAAATGTGTGTTGGTCTTGGTTCCAGTGAGGCAGGTTTTACCGGCCTTGTGTGAGGGACCCTTGTTAAAACTGCACTGCTGAGCTGAAGGGAAAGTTTCTTCAGCTTTCCAAAGAATTCTCTTTATGGGCAGAGTTCAAACTAGGGAAATGCCAGCCTGAGAGGTGGAACATAAGGTAAATTACAAGCAAAGGAGTACAAGGAAATATAATAAATCCTTTACCACTGATAGTAGCCTGCCAGCTATATTACATATTTAAAGGGAGTACTCTTTAACAAAAATAATTAAAAAATATACTTTCATTTTATTGAAAGGGCTTATTGATCCAGAATATCCGTGAAAACCCTGCCTTGAGAAATGTCCTTTAGTTAAATGTATACCAGCCCAAGTCCCTATATCTGTATAACTACGAGCATTTTTTGGTTTTAGAAGAAATTTTTAACATTCACATTTTTACCACTGCTTACCTAGTAGATTCTTGACTGAGTGAGAGGGAGCTTAAAATTATTCTGGCCCTAACATGGACCCTGCGCCATCATGACACAGATGCTGATGGCACCTGTCCTCTCCTTGCAACCTCTAAAGTGAGTTCCATGTGCTTCTCTTTCTCCAGCTGACCCTTAAAGAGTGTCCTCTGAGCCCTCTGATATGAGAGTGAGAAAAATACATAAGTGTTAGAAAGCCCAGTGTCTCTGTAGGGGCCAAGATTTGCCTGTTCTTTGGGCTTTTGTTCTAGTATAATCTCTTATGTATCTATGTCCCAGTATGATTTTCTTCTTCCAGGAAAACATTACTTGGTTTTGGGTTTTATACCTTCAGTGGAGGTATATGATTTCAAATAACTTTGTCAGCCTCCAACACATAGTTCTTCAGAAATGTAATGGGCAGGTAGGCATGGGAAAGAATTTGATTATATTTGAAAAGAAAGATGAAATAGATCTGATGGTAAAGCTATCCAGCATGTTTTAGGTTTCTCTTTGTAGTTTAGGTAGAAAGGATTGTTCTTCTGCCAGTGTAAATATATAAATTTTAAAAGAGATGTCAAGGACTGCTTAACATACAGACAAAAAAAAAGTTTCACACATCTGCCCTTATAATAGCCCTATGTGTTTGTATTCTACTTATTTATGCATTCGCATTTGGTTTATTTATGAGATCTTTGCCCAGAAATGTTCCCTTATTAACTCTATATGGCTCTATATGGTAATTAATATATCACTGTGATATTCCATCTGTTTCTCCAGCATTTGCACCTATGAGCCCCAACCATGATCAGAGTCTCATTTGGGTCCAAGGATCAAAGCCTCTTTTGTATTAGGTACTCCACGTATGCACAGAGGGTAGCTGAGGCTTTTAGTCTAAACACAGAAACCAGGCAAGTGTCAGTGAAGGAATGGGTGCTGGCCCTTAGCACTGACCAGCCCATCAAGCAGTGCTGAGGGAAATGTAGTAGTTATGGAAGTAAGGCCCAGATCCCCTGCAGTGCCTTTGCCATTCTGCCTCTCCTCAGTGCTCTGGCACCTCCAAAATAAGAGAGGCACGATATAACTGTGATTTCCTTGGTGTGTTTGGGCTGTAATAAAACACCCACCCAAGCCCACAGAAAGGGATGTAGCAAATGCACCCAAGGCTGTCATCTTTTTGCTCATAAAGATGGAATGACAAAGCAACTTGCTAAGCAGGCTGAACAGCAAGGATACCCTGATGTGAGCCATGTTCCTGTGAGATTTTGTGCCCCAGCAGGTGCCTGCTGGGAGCAGCGGGAGCTGAAGTCCATAGACTCCTCTGTAGCAGGCTGGCAAACATGGGAGGTGGCTACAGCAGTGATGGCACAAAAGAAGCCTTAAAGCCCAGCTGTGGTTATGGTAGGAAGCTGGAAATCAAGGCTCATGCCCACAGAGGTACAAGGAGGAGGAGGAAAAGAAAGGGGTAGTGTCAGTGTGATTGAGGTTTATGAATCTAAAGCTAAAGTAAACATAAATAACATGTAAAGGGTGTGGAAGTAGAAGGAACATTTTAATTCAGCTTTGCAGATTGTGAGCAAGTGATTCTGGCAGGCCAGGATAATGTTTTAACTACTGTGGTGATGATGTTATTGCTGTGTAGTCTGAAAGTAAAGAGAAGACTATCTTTTGTCGGAATAGCAATGTGCTAATAATTATAAAATAAGCTTCTCCAAACTGCTGTCCAATGGAAGCAGCCTCCATAAGCAATGTGGCATTCATGCTGTCAGGGACTCTTATTTCTGTTCAGTGGTGGCAGGAAGGCACCAGCTTAACTGGAAATATTGACAGCAAGCTGAAAACTCCTCTGCTTGAGGGGAAAAAAAGTAAGCACCGATGGTTGAGAACCCAACTTTACAGTTTTCTGATGGTAAAACCATAAATTAAGTCATTTATGATATCCAGAAAATGCTAAAGGAAACATGAAGTGGAACATCCAGTTTCAATAGCTGTGGTGGAAAAAAAATCTTTCCACCTGAAGTGAATATTATAATATTTATTTTCTGATCTTCTTCCTTATAGAAGGAGACTTTTGTCTGTGTGTGGTTGGGTATGGTGAGAAATAATAATTTTCAATTTTTCAAGTATGAAAATTAAAATAGGCTTATTACTCTGAATAATAGTAGTGTCCCATGGCAATGGTACTCTATGGAGTTCCTCATGTTTCCACTTTGCTGCTTGGTTTGCATCTTTCCATCTAACCCTCAGAGCCATCTTTCTGCAGAAGTGGGAGGATGGAAGATGCCATTCTGTGCTCTGCAATATAATTTGTTTGGATGATCTGTTACTTGCAAAGAACCCTGTGAACCCAGGTATGTTGATATTTGGCAAATGTTTTCAGGAGAACAATTTCCCAAAGCCAGGGTGAAGGACATCTTTCAAAAACAGAATGGGAATGACAATTTCTTAAAGTTTTCCTGTGAATCACATGAATAATCTAAAACAAAAGAAAAACACAAAAAAAAAACCAAAACAAACCCACACAAAAAAAAAAAAAAAACCAAAAAAAACCAAAAACAAAAACAAACAAACAACAAAAAAACACCCAATGAAAAAAAAAAAATTCCCCAGAGCTGGTTTTAAGCAGTTACCTCAGAGGCCATTCATCTGCCTTGTTCAGTCTCAAAGAACACCCAAATACATCTTATTTCCAAAAGAAACATCCAAAGGAATCCTTGTCCAACATGTTTCCATGTATTTGTGTTGCTGGTAGATTTTTGGCCCTTGCTGTGCAGGGCTTCAGCCCCAGTGTAGCACACTCCTGGAACTGTGGGTTCAGAGGCAAATTTGCTTCTCTTGCATTGTGGCCTGGCTTTTGGTAAGTCAACACCAGTGGTTTTCCAAGGTTGTCTTTAATTCTTACTTTCCTTCTTTTTCTTTTGGTGAATCTACATGTGGCTGTGATCTGGTGCCCAGGCATCCTATTTGCAGGGCAATTTAAAGTCCCAATATGAGAGTAGTGTGCCAGGTCTGGGAACAGAATTTTTATTTTGAGTTACCTTAAAAGACACTTTCTGTTGGGCTCTTCTTTTTTAGAGGGTTTTCACATAAACTACAAATGTCTTCAGAGAAAATTTTCTAATTTAATAAAGGCTTTTAAAATTCTCATTATGAAAACAGGGGCAAAGGGCACTTTTGTTGATAGACGTATCTTTGGTTTTCAGTTTACTGGCATCTATAAACATTTAGAGCAATTCTTCAGATTTCTAGCTGGGGATTTCTTATGCTCGTGTGTAAATAAACCACAAAGCCATAAATAAGACCTTGCCACTCTGAATGGGTTTTTGAAAGCTAAATGCAGGGGCACAGTTGAACTTCAGAAAGAGTACTTACAAGCAAGGATTTGCAAGGATGTACTGACATTAAGGCTTGCTAAAGCATGGCTGTAACTTTAGCCAAAATAGTTATAAAGAACTCTTGTGCTGATGCTTCAAAGATATCACCTTATTACTGCTTATATCCTGCAGTTTAAGAACCGCTATCCAAGGAAAATTGCAGGACTTAGAGCACATGACTGGTAATGAGAAACATTCCACTTGAATATTCAATCAGTTTCGCCTTAATTTGCGGTGGCTCAGTCAAGGGCTGGATTGAAAAGCTCGTTTTAGAAAGTAGTTTCTTCCTCAATATCAGCTCTGCCAGGGTGAAGAACAAATGCTCAGAGCACCACTGTGGCAAAGTTAGGAGGAGCACTGCAGCTTTGTCACTTCTACACTGATGGAGTCAGGGAAAAGGCAGGGTCTTAGGAAATACAGTGGTTTTACATATGTGATGGTATGATATGTTAGTAAAAGGCCAGGATTTACATTTTGATTGGACAAGGCCTTATGGGCATCCCTCCAGAAAGACATACAGCTATGAGGGTGCTCCTGTCTTGCTTTATGGGGAGAGGCAGAAGAGGGAGAAAGCAAAAATAATTTTGCCAAAGTGGTTATTTTCTTGCAAAAAGAACTTGGACATAATTTTTCTTAAATTCTATGCAAATACTCAGGATAAATATTGTGTTCAAACTTTCCTGGCTGTTTCAGCAGGCAAGATAAAATCATCTTCATGACTACTATGAACGGTCTTTCAGTCCAGATGCATTTTTATTTCTTTATCTCTGTGATTAGGCATGTTTTACTAAACTTTATTTTATTGCAGCTTCCCAGAAATGCATGTTTTAATATACCAGACAAGAATAAGCAATGAGCTCATACACAGAAAAAAGTCTGGTTTATAGTTATTGAATATACATGCTCTGTGTTTGCTATGAGTTTAATATGTATGTCATGCATTCTACTAAACAATTCAAGCATAAATGGAAAAGTTGGGTAATAATGGAAAGAATCTAAAGCTTTTGAATGCAAAAGGGCTTGGCAGAAACATAGGTAGGAGGTAAGAGCACTGATTATGCTGTTTATTCTTGGTTTTAATAGCAGGCTCCCCTACAACTGTTGTGATGGAAGGGCATTTTTGAAGATCAGTACACCTGATCTTCAACAGGTGTGAAATACTACACACAGTATTTCAATTACCTGGTACACCTGGCACAAGAAAAGATGGTTATTTTATTGCTGAAAACAGAAAGACTACAGATTTTGTAACATCTACAGAGAGATAGAGCAGAATCCTGCATGTTTAGTGATGCAGGTCTAGCTCCAAAAAGTAAATTTAAAAATAGCAGCGTGAGTCATCCAGGAGTTTCCTATCAAAGGTGCTTATCTACAAGCAGCCCAATGGTTTTCCTTACTGTCAGCAGCGCACAGTCTCCCTGGAAGCTGAAAGTCAAATTGTGCTGCTTTTGGCTCACACTTCAGCAACAGCAAAGATTGGTCCATTAGAAGCTACAGCTTGAGCTATTACTCTATCCATGGACTTCCAAGAGGGAAGTTCAAGAAGGTATTGCTTCAGTCCCCTTATGTTTAAGAGCTTGGCCATTTTTAGGAGTTGTTCTTAGTGTTGTTCTTTGATTTCTTTCATCTTTGGGCCTGTTGGTATCCTTTAGAGCACAGACATCTCATGCTCTCTTCTCTGGCATGACTAAAGGTAGAAGAGACAGAAGAGACAGCAGCCTCTGGCTTTGCACCTTTCCAAGGAGCAGAAATTGAAGCAGAGCAGATAAACTGACTATCATCAGCACTGAAGCCCAGCAGTGTCATGAGGTTCCCAGAAATGCAAAATCCCCTTAAAGGACTATCTGGAATATCTTGTTTCATCCATATCGAAAGGTCCAAAATGAAACATTTTATTGATAAATACTTAGAAAAGGGCTTGCAACAAGGCCTTGTTTGGACATTTTTTGTCCTTCATACAGTGCATTGTGGATGAAATGGACAGGCTTTTGGACACTTGGACTCAGGCACGGCAGCACTGTGGTGGTAAAGCCCACAGTTTTGTTACTGTTGCAGTAACCAATGATGAGTATTGGCTGATAGAAGAGCAGAGAGAAATCTGCGAATGCATGGGGCAAATAGCTCCCCTCAGGCTGGATTACTGCTTACACATCAGCAGTGCAGCTTCAGAAAAGCTCTGATGCCAGGTGAAGAACTGGCACAGTTCAATTGCCTGCACTCTCACCCACTCGATTAAACACAGGCATTTGCCCATGTTTTCTAAATTACTTGGGATCATTTACAGTTGTAAAAATATGCTGTTACAAAAGCTTTGTTGTTCACCTTTAGGGATGAACGTGTTCAGCCCTGACAATGTTATCTAGAGAGAACAGCAGCCCAAATAATCTCAAACATGCTTGCAATATAACACAGCTTCAGGCGAGGCTCTCTGACACCAGTGCTGTGAAAGAAAGGAACAAAAATGAAGTGGCCATTACAATGAGCAATGTGAGGGAGATGACACAATTTTGCTTGAACCACTAAATTTAAATAACAGAAAATTGCACTGCCTGTCCTTTTTTTTCTAGTTCTCTGGAGGTGTTCTTTCTGTGGCAATGAATTACTCCCAATCTCTAACATAAAACAGCGTGTATCCCTGAAAGCTGTAGCACTGCCTGTGCAGACAGAGCACAAGGCTTCTGAAACATTGCCGTCTCGTGGCAGTCTCCTGGCACCACTGCAGCTGCTGTAGTACAAACAGCCTTGCCAGAGGTCACAGGCAGGTGTCACAGGCATTCAGTGGTAGGCAGGATACACAGAGGAAACTTTCTCAAATTTCACAGATGAAGATAGAGGGTTAGTTTTGTGAAAAATAAAAGAAAATTAATCAGATGAGACAGGTGCCCAGTCAGATGATGACAAAGTAACTGAACTGCTGCCAAGTGAAAGACAGCCCTGGATTCCCTTGATGGGTTTCTGTGTTTTCATGAGCCTCTTAGCAGCCCTGAATTCAGTCACCTTGCTGAAGCAGTTCAGCGTCTGCATCGACAGTCAGGAAGGTTTACAGCTTGGGAAGGCAGATGACCTGGGATGGCTTTCTCAGAATGGTAGCTCTCTTCCAAGACAAACTTGCTGTACTGCCTCTAGCACACCCTGTTACATGCACTCAGTACAAAGTGTTACAGTCATTTTGCAGTAAATATCAGAGAAAGATATCCTAAATAATATGAATAATTTTTTTACCTTTTTTTTCCCCACTGACTTTGAGTCAGGGATGTTTTCTGCCATGGATTGCTTTAGCACTCATCACTTAAAAGTAATCATTACCTCTGTGTATAAATTACCATCACTGAGAATATTTTAGCACATACTGTACAGTTTGCTTTTAAAAGCAGACCAGCATCTGTCTTAATTTTTGATATATTAATTATTTCCTAGGATTATAGGCTTTACCATTAGTCCAATGAGAGACAGATTTCCCAGTCTCTGGCTATTAAACACCCATTTGGAACCCCTGCATGGATGCAAGTCTGACTTGTACATCTGGTATTCTACACTGGGCCTTACACAGACCCTATCAAAGTCACTTGGTGGATTTCCACTGACCTTTAATGAAGAATCTCTTCATCTTATGCCAAATGTGTTGACCTCCTGTCCTGTAGTATCCTGCCAAGTTTGTATGAATATCCCATATATTTCTGTCTGCCCAGAGCTATTGTAAGGAAGAAATCCTTGCCAGACCACGGGCACTGGTTCCAGGAAGGGTATGTATTTAATAGCACAGCGCCTCAAATCGTGTCTGGTTTTTAATAAAGCTTAGAAAGGCTTTTCTGTGCCTCACCCAAACGATCCGAGTCTGAACACAGGGGCTCCAAGTCAGTCTACTTCCATAAATGGAGACGTCCATAGAAAAAGACAGGTGGCTATAGCATCTCACTCTGTACATCACATATTTGGTACTAAAGCACTTCCATATAAATTTTACCAATTTATTTTATAAAATGCAAACTTCAGTACAGCTTTGGGCAATTGTTGATGTTATTTCAGTAAATTTTCTTCCCTCACATGTCCTTTTCCACACTAAGGAAAATTCAGTGACTATACCTGCTCCTAGTGCATCCCACCATTTTAAAAATTGGAACAAGGGCAGATATTGGAGTTTCACTGGCTGGATTCCAGAGCATTTCAAGGATTAATGGATGCTTTTCCTAAAGACCTAGGACATGTTTCACCAGTGGGTGTCTGAAGGATGAGCCTTTCTGATTTTAATAAACTTCTGAGCATGTAAAAGCCATTGCTAGCAAAGTTAGTGGCAGCTCAGGGGCTCTGAAGCTCTGCTGTGTCATTTCTGCTGTAGAAGCTGTGTTCTCTAGCACTTGTCCAGACTGGCTCTAGAGAGTGAATTTGATATGGTGCATCTTCTGTGCCTTGGGTAGCTGCACAGGAAATAACAGGGCTGGGAGCTTACACCAGTTATACCCTTTGCTCTTACAGGGATGGAGTGGAAACCGGCCCAGCTAAAACCTGGATCACCTTACAAAGGTGGAGGCAGTTCAGGGAAAAGCCAGTCACAAGCAAAACCTAGGCAATATGGGTGACCAGGGAGTTTGAAGTGCATGCAAAGATTCAAGTCCAGAGATAACATGTTGCTCATGTAAGAGGGGAAAATTCTTATTCTTTGTTACCTCCTCTGTCACCACTAGAGCCCTGCTGGGGCAAGAATGTTTGCTGCCTTGTGAGATCAAGCCCTGTGATATGCAAAATATCACTGATGTATTTAATATCAGTCACTTTAGTAAGTAGTATGAGGTACGATTGTACCAGCTCAACGAAAATCCTGAGAAGGCAAAAAGAACTGAGGGCAAACACAGCTGTGATAATACTGATTTATAAGGGATTGCTATAGCTACTGGCCCCAGTATGGATGTGCAAGCCTGGGTAGTGTTGTAATTTGATGCCTTTCTTGCCTTATTCACTCAAACGTATATAGTTTTATTTTATGCACCCATACCTTATAACCCTTGGCTTCATGTGTCTGTGGCTGTAAAATACAAGCCTGTCATTTTCTCAAATTTCCAACCTTATCCTCTTGTGTCCATAACAGACCTTTTTTTCCCCTCACTTAAATGCAATCAGTTTTCCTTAATGCTGGGATACACTTATAAGAATCATGTTGAGTAGTGGCAGCCTGTTGTCTTTCTGTTGCAGAAAAAAATATAAAAATATTTGCTTCTTGTGGCTCATCATTGCTGATTTTTTTAAATCAAATTTTGTTTTCCTAGCTCCTCCCACTATTGTGTCTTTAGGTGAACCCAAGGACTATCTATAAACTCTCTTTTATGATCTTGACATAAGCTGCAACTTGCTAAACTGCCCTTCATTTTGGTTTTGGTATTTAATCTGTTTGGACATCCCTAAAACAGTAGAGTGCCTTTGAAGCAGTGGTAAGGTGCCAATCAGTTTGTTAAGTCATCCTTGTGTAGGAGTGACAAACTTCATCTGCTCTTGGAGCCTGACTTAATACAGGTAAGAGCAAATAAGGAGAAAGGCATACACTTGCTTTTTATTTCTTCTGAATTCCAAGGTCAGCTGGTATGTAGTTTGCACTGTCCAAAATCCCTTATCAATCTGCTTTTGCCTAGACACACAGGGTGAGAATGAAGGTTTGCTGTTTGGGAGCTGGAGCATTGCTATCTTCAGTTTGTGGTAGAACATTACCTCTGGTACCCAAGTCCAGGCCCAGGTGTGGTTTTCACTTGGTCACAAGACCTGCCAGAAATCAGACAGTTGTCAGGGACAGTGCCTTCATAGACCCACAATGGCCAGACAGACCTCTTTAGAGTTGTATGGTGGACTTAACTGTTGTGGATTTTAGGACAAATGTTCTCAGCCACACTGGGTGAGGCTGGGGATCCATCAAAGAGGTGAAAAGTTTGGCAAGATTTTTGGCTGGAAAATGTTCTTGCAGTATCTAAGTACTGCTATGTATTACAACAAATCAGTACATGTGGAATTCTTTGGGGTTTGTTTTTCTAAATTTGATTGAGGGCTTCCTTATCACCTCTCCATATTTGCCTGAATGTATGCATATATGCCTGTTACCTGTCTCTCTCACTGACTGATTCCTTAATCTCAAGTAATTGAATTGACTGGATTTTACTTTATGTCAATTAAGTAAAACACAGAGGTAGAAAACCAAGGTAAAGCAATGCTGACACCTCTGTTTTAAAGTTGGATTTTTTTCCTTTTCAAATATTTTATTTAAAAACATATAAAATTATAAAAGGCTTAAAAGAAAGGAGAGAGGTCTATCTTTTGCTGCCAAGGCAAAGAAAAGAAGTGCAAATGATATAATAATGGATACCTACTACTGCAAATCAACTGTGTAGATTCCTTCTGGTAATAGCTATTTGATAGGGCAGATTGAATACTTGCATAAGAATTAACAAATCAACAAACATTCAGAGTCATCTGATTCATCTACTTATAATGGCTTTCCCGTGAACAAAGGTGTAATCTTTCATGCTCTGTTTTTATGCAAATGCAGCAAAAGTGTTTATTGGCAGGAATACTCATACGCAACTCACAGGGATACTCATAAAAAACATATTTTGTATTTGCTGCATGGTTTGCATGGGCAGCCCAGTTCTGGCTCTGCTTCAGAGAAACACTTGTGGTTTTGCATAGTTTTATGTCACACACCTTTTCATGTCACATCAACTTTTGTTCCACGTCAAGAAAAAAAAAATCTTTGCCACTCCTTTTGAAGGCAGTAGATACGAGCATATCATCCATGCACTCCAGAGTCATTCCTATCCCTAACTTAGCTCCTGAATGTAAATAAAATGCTGTGTGCCATGGGTACATCAGCAAGGGAGGGGCGTGTGTTTAGCCCATCAGTGCTTCAAGCTTGCCAGACAACAGCGCTAGGCAGGCTAAAAAGCATGTTTTGCAGGAGCAGAGGATACCTTGCTGCTTCCCTGGTGCATTTAGAGGGTAGACTCTGGCAAGGAAGTCTCATTGCCAGCTGTGATTGCATAGCCCAGCTTTACAAGGTCAGGAGGGGTCAGAGATAAGGACACGGCTGGTCTCAGCCAATGGGCCTGAATGCAGATGCTCCACTATGCAGCACACAGCCCACTCTCCTCTCCAGGCTTTTTGCACCACCATCTTCTGAACACTGATGTTTGTTATGCTCTTAGTGCTTTTTTCCTTCCAGTGAGTTTACTTTGCAGTGACAGACAGAAGACAATTTTGCTAGAGGACTCAGCCCAAGATTTTCTGCCTGGGCTGGGGCAGCCTGCACTGGGGCAATGTTTGGGCTTCTGGGGTGAGGGCAAATGCTGCTGCTGAACAGCAAGGCTGGTGAATCAATGAGCCTGTAAAGAGGTCTGGAGGGTTATTGGGAAGTGCCTTGTTAATGCTATTAAATATTACTCAGGCCTACAGTAAGCTGCGCCTTCAATAGTATAAGCTGTAATTGCTGTCTGATGCAGAAGTAAGACTGAATGTATGTAAATCCTGTTGAAATCTAATATCATTTTGGTTTCTTAGGCAGATTAGCAGCCTCTGCAATTAATAGTGTGGGCAGACGATGATGATGATGGTAGTGGAGAATCTATCTTGCAATGCTGTAGGATGTGTTAAAATTTGAACACAGTAGATGTTGCCCTTTTCCCAGCCTTAGAATAAGCAGATAACACAGAGCCCATGATGTGCCCCTTTGGAGGTGGAAGGTTAAGAGCCATGGGTGTGGCACTGGAGTCCCTGTATGAGCAAGGATAGGTTGGATTCAATCTACTCAGGGACTCTCAGCCAATGTCCTTCAGTTCTAAATGCAGATGTATCACTGGCCAGAGAGCTGGACGGGGCTAAGACCTCAATGAATCACGTGTGTAATTGGAGCTTCTATAAAAGGAGCTGGAGGAATAAACTCGAGGCTGTTTGTCTCATGGAGCTTTGGTGTGTGTGTGTGTGTGTCGTCCTGTCTCTGACCACTGACCCCATGGAACACGTGGATTTTTAAACATTATAACAGGAATGTGTGACTGGCTTCCATTAACCTTAACTCTTTCTCCTTTTTCTCATTACATTCATGGCTTATGGTTCCAGCAGAGAAACCAATGCCTTATCCATGTGTCTACCATCATGAATCTATTTAGAGCAAGACTTAAAGACACACTTACATAAAGCCCAACAGCCATATTTCCAGCCATCCACAAAGTCTAATTTTTGCAGCAGGCCCTTAAAGAGTGGGTAAATTGGGTGCTAGGATCCATGGTGGATGAAAGAGAAGTACAAATGCACCACAACTGTCTAAAATATGGCCATTCTGGTTTGGTGGGTTTTTTTAGAACATTGGGAACATAGATGCAAATACAACTAATAACAAGAAGGGCTTCTACAAGTATACAGAAAAGGAAGGTCAAGGAAAGTATATTCCTCCACCAAAAAGAAGGGGTGGAAAACTGATAACAGATGAGGAGAAGCCTGAGGTACCCAACAATTTTTTCCCCCAATCTTCAGCACTTGCCTCTCTTCCGACACCACTCAGTTGGACAGATGGCAGGATTGGGACCATAAATAGAGATCAGGTTCATGACCACCTGAGCAACCTGAACATACACAAGTATATGGGATCCAATGGGATGGTTCCCATAGTCATGAAGGAATCAACAGATGTAGTTACCAAGACATTCTCCATGATATTTGAAAGTTGTGACAGTCAGGTGAAGACACAGGTGACTGGAAAAAAGGAGGATAGTACCCATCTTTAAATAGGGAAGAAAGGATGAACCCTGGAACTATGGACCTGTCAGCCTCCCCTCTGTGCCTGAGAAGATCATGGAGCAGACCCTCCCAGAAGCTCTGCTAAGGCACAGGGAGGACAGGGAGTTGATTCAGGACAGCCACCATGACTTCACCATGGGCAAGACCTGCCTGACCTGCCTGGGAAGATCATGGAGCAGACCCTCCCAGAAGCTCTGCTAAGGCACAGGGAGGAGAGGGAGGTGATTCAGGACAGCCACCATGGCTTCACCATGGGCAAGTCCTGCCTGACCAGCCCAGGGGCCTTCTATGATGGGGTGACTACATCAGTGGATGTCATTTATCTGGACTTCTGTAAAGCCTATGACATGGTCACCCACAATCCTCTTCTCCAAACTAGCGAGAGATGCATTGAATGGCTGGACTGTTGAGTGGATTAGGAATTGGTCAGATGGTTGCATCCAGAGGGTCATGGTCAAGGGCTCAGAGGATATCAGTGACAAGCGCTGTCCCTCAGGGCTCTGTACTGGACCAGTGGTATTTGAGTCTTCATTACTGACATAGACAAAGGGATCGAGGGCACCCTCAGCACATCTGCAGATGACACCAAGCTGAGTGGTGCTGCTGACACACCTGAAGGATGGGACACATCCAGAGGGACCTGGACAAGTTCAAGAAGTGGCCCATGGGAAACTCATGAAGTTTAACAAGATCAAGTACAAGGTGCAGCACCTGGGTCAGAGCAATCCCTGGTTCCAGTCCAGGCTGGGGAGGAACAGATTGAGAGCAGCTTGGCCCAGAAGGACTTGGAGGTGCTGGTAGAAGGGAGGCTGAACATGACCCAGCAATGTGCACTTGCAGCCCAGAAAGCCAAACATGTCCTGGGCTGCATCCAAAGCACTGTGGGCAGCAGGGGAGCCCCTCTGCTCTGCTCTGGTGACAGCCCACCTGCAGTGCTGCATCCAGCTCTGGGGTCCCAGCACAGCAGGTGATCAGAGGGATGGAGCACCTCTTCACTGAGGAATGATTGAGAGAATTGAAATTGTTCAGCCTGGAGTAGAGAAGGTTTTGGGGTGACCTAATTGCAGCCTTCCAGTAGCTGAAGGTACAAGAAAGATGATAGATAGATAGATAGATAGATAGATAGATAGATAGATAGATAGATACCATGATAGAGACCACAGATAGATGCAAGACCATGTAGAGAGACACGACAAGGGGGAATGGCTTCAAACTGAAGATAAGTTTAGATCAGATGTTAGGAAGAAAATCTTCCCTGTGAGCATGATGAGGCACTGGCACAGTTTGCTCATCTCAGCTGCTCCATCCCCAGGAGTGTTCAAGGCCAGGTTAGATGGGACTTTGAGCAACCTGACCTAGTGGAAGGTGTCCTTGCCCATGGGCTAGATAATCTTTAAGGTCCCTTCCAATTCAACCCATTGTATCAATGTCCCACCTCCCTGTTGTTTTGAAGTTATAAGATTTGCTTTTTACTCTGTTCTTCAAGAAAGGAGCAATCATTTTGCACTTTTCTATGTCTCAGAGATACAGTTTCTAGCACCTAGGAATCACATACCTGACTGTGGCACATCCCATTGCAGGCCTCTTCTTTTGAAATTTTTCACACAGAACTTTAAAAGAGAAATGCTTGGATAAGGATTTTCCTCAGAATTTTGGAAACATTGAAAAAAACCAATTCTAAGTGGTACTCTAAGTAAGTAAATTTCTTTGCTTCTACAAACCTGAGAACACCTCAGGCTTTGTGTGTAGAAGCTACTAGTATGTGATGGTTACTGGGCTTAAATTGTTAACTCTGTTCTGCTATGACCCATTTGGCAGTGAAGGTTTTTCTGCATATGTACAGTAATATATTATGTTGGGTACTGGGCACTAGGCAATGCAAAGAAGAAAATAATAGTAAGAGTACTGGAGTCCTCAAAAGCCTCTGAGAATTATTAGTTACAACACAGTTATTTCAGGTGGAGCCATCCCTGCAGGCAGGTGTGTAGGGGTGTGGGGAGGCTATTAATTTATTACAGGGTTCTGCAGGTATTCACACACATTCACTCCACACATTCAGTACCATTCAGGACTCTTCGGATTACTTTTTTTGTTGCAGTGAACACTCTTCACTTGCACCACCTCCAGATTAGCTCTTATTTTTCTGACTTAAAAGTCATTTAAATGATTTTTTACAAAGAGAGAGGGTGAGACTGTAGCATCTTCTACATTAGTAGCAGTGCTATCTGTTTGTTTCCTAACGTTGTGCCACATCACCTCCAGCTTTCCTTCCTGCTGCTTCCCTTCTTTCCATAACTTCAGGCAACACGTTTTCATTGACAGAGCTGGAGTGCTGTGGGGAGGGCTTCCATGGTTATTTGCAAGGAGAGTAGATAAAATTCTCTTCTCAATGAAGCCAGCAATATCTTTGTCACTATTGTTAGCTGAGACTTCCCTCTGTTTCTATATAGTGCTGAGGGAAAGGACAAGAGGGTTGAATACACTGAGAATAACCTGATTTCTCGACAGAGGAGAAAACACCCTTTTTCTGCAATTTTTTGTGAATGTGAAATTATTATTCCCCTCTATAATCCACTACTGCTTTTTATCAAGCTTTGGACATAGAATATGTGATTTGCAGGTAGAAGACTCTGTGCCTACATTGATACTTTTATTTGTGGGGGATTTTTTTCCCCACTAGATGAGAAAGGCAGTTTACAAAATATCTTGTGGAAATACACAGGTGAATGCTCACTGCTTTGAAAATCCCAAGCAAGTTTGGAAGTTTAAATCCACACATAACACTGTGGACACAGTTTTTGAAAGCTGTGGCAGCAGCTCTGTGCCAGATTTCACAGCAGCTTGGATGTGTGTGGCCCCTACCCGGACTGGACAAACTGTGGGAAGAAGAATCAAGCTCTGGAGATGCATCTGGGGAAAGGAGAGTTTCTATTCTTTCACGGTATAAAGACAGTTTCAGGCTCTCTGTGAGGGATATTGCTTCCCCATTGTTATTCAGTTTTTTAAAGGCCTATCTCGTTCCGCATACACACACTTCAGAAATGCTAATCTCATTTTTGTGCTTAACTGTTTCAGGAAAATGGGAGTTATTGTTCCCTAACATTTTTAAGTTACTAAGACATGTTTACCAAGAAATGTGATGTACTTCTCTCTCTGCAGCTGAGAGTGCTAGCAGAAAGTGAAGGAAAGTGGAATGGCTTTATTGTAAAAATCCTTTAAAGTTCCTGCACTTCTTGACTATCCTCTTTAAAGCCTTTTTAATAGCAAGCCCACTCAAGCAGTCTGACAGCTCACACCACTTTGTACGTGGCTACAAAACAAATGTGCAGGGGCGGCAGGGAAAGGACTTCGCTTGTTGGATCTGGCTGTGCCTGAGCTGGGAACCCTCCAAGCAGACACCTCCT
Source organism: Onychostruthus taczanowskii (assembly GCF_017590055.1). Lineage (NCBI taxonomy): Eukaryota > Metazoa > Chordata > Aves > Passeriformes > Passeridae > Onychostruthus > Onychostruthus taczanowskii. The sequence goes on along the minus strand of NW_024501237.1, from coordinate 6,313,833 downwards.
TGTCTCTAGGAAAGGGAATTACCTGATTCAGCCTTCTATGAGTTGACAGGGTTTCTCTGAGATTGGGAGACTGCCCCAGGACTCCTTTCTTGTTCTCTGGGAGCTGCTCAGCAAAGCCACCATATAAACTTCTGTGGACTGAGTTGTTTTATTGATGGTTTATGTTACAAAACTTTACTCCATGTTTGCCTAGCTCAAATGTGGTTGAGCTAAATGCTAAGAAACTTCTAGATGGGGGCAGCTGCTGCTGCTATTTTTGTAATTTTGGTTTGTTTATGCTCAATTTCAAAAGCAAACCTTCTCTCCAAGAACAAAGAACCTCAGCAAACCCCAGTGACTCAAGTCTCTCCAGCATGTCGCCAGAGGGACCAGAGGTGTAATTTAGCTCAGCAGATTTTATCTGCCCAGACTCCACATGTGCAATGACAAATCACCCTGGTGTGCTGCAGAGAGGAGGCACAGATTGCCATGTGTAGGTCTGTCACGTGTGCACTATTGGCTCAGCCCTGGGAACTGGACAAGAGGCTCTTTTAGAACAAGTAGCCCAGCCCAGCCCAGCAGACCAGACAGCCCTGGTTTGTACCAGCATTCCTGAGGAGTGGCATGACCCTCAGTCTACTTCCTCATGGTCCTGCAAGGTTGCTGTCACAGACACCTTCAGTTGTGCTCAGTGGAAGGGATGTGACCTTTGTTCATAGGTTTCAGGAAAAAGTTGCTCTTCAAGCCCTCACCATCTGTCTCTCCTTCCTTCCTTCTCCCTTCTTGAAGGCAAGTAACCACTGTCACTTAAGGCAATGATACAGTCTCTGTTTCCCCTGGATGTTTCAAAACACTTGTGCCCTTAATATGTTTTTTCCTGGATGCTTCTTCAAATTGACTCTTCAGGATTGAATAACAACATTATGATACTGAAAACTGGCAGTGAATTTTGTGATTCCCTGTGTGGGAGCAAGGCCTCATGTCTGAGAATGAAAAGAACATGACTGCTGTCTGAAAGGGTTCTGTGACTGCTCTGAAGAGAAGGATGAGCTTAAGCTATATGCACATGCTAGCCTGGGAGTTTCTCTTCACGTTTCAAGTTGAAGGAGTGTTGGAAGACAGAATATAAGTACGTCAGCCCTTCTCAAAGATGTGAATTAACTAGCAGAAGCCTAATGAAAGATAAAAAATTATCAGGGAAGATGCAGTGGAGACGTAGTACCTTTTTTAGCCAGCAGAACCAAAACCAAGGCAGGATTTATGACATCACCTTCTGTGGCATCCCCAAATCCAATCCAGACAGGATTAGGGGAGGACTTTAAAGTTAAGAAGAATGGCTGAACTGTTCTTTTGTTGGTCTGTGCCGGAAGTCTTTTGCCAGGCCTGCTGGATAGTGTCCATGTAAGAGCAGGGCTTATGTGACTTGTTACTCCAAGTAAAACTTGGAGTTTTACAAAAGAGAGTCCCATTCCTGGTACCAAGTTATAAATCTTCCATCCACAGTGACACCTGGAAAAACACTGGGAGAGTAAAGAATCAGTGGCATGAGCAACCTCAGAGGTGTCACCTACGCTCGTCTATTCATTTCTTTGTAGGTAACTCAGACCATAACATGTCCTAGTGGTTTTGTAGTGGTGTTGTAGATGATGAAGATGATGGTCTTTTAATGAGCTAATACATTCATTGCTCACTCCTCCAACATGTATTATGCAATTACTTCTCTTAATTCAGAAACTACAAGAGGTTATTTTTCAGGACAAATTGGCGAACATCCCTTAGCCAAGGATCCAAAGGCATCATCCTCTTTCAGCTGCACAGCTTCTCATTAATATTTGAAAAGGTTTACTGCAAAATTTGGGGTTGAAGTGTAGTACTTTATGCAGTTATTTCAAAATTCATAGATTTCTAGATTTTTCAGACCAAAAGGGACTATTATGCACACCTTCTCTGACCCCCTGTATAATGTAGGCTACATTTGGTTAAAGTTTCAATTTGTTTTCCTGAGCAAACTTGTATTTATTATATATAGTTCAGTACAGAAGAGTAGCTAGTGAAAAGGTTGAAATCCATAAATATTATATCAGACCATCTGGTGCTCTGAAGCTTTATTCTATTCTAAATGATGGCTGCTCAAAATGAAGAGCAGTTTGAAAGACAGAGAGATATAATGATGTGACTATTGCAAAGGGCAAATGAATTGGCTCCATGTCAGGGGAAGTTGTTTCTAGGAGCCTGATTTCAGTTCAAGTATCATTTTTTCTCTCTGGCAAAAAAGTGCTCTTTCAGTCAGCATAACATTTATTTTGAAAATAAGGAAGGGAGAGGAATGTTTCTGTATGAGATCATAGTATATCTGAATAACTCAGTAATGAAAAGCCATCTCAAACTGACAAAGGGAATGCCCCTTACCAAAGGACATTTAAAGATGTGCGTGCAGAAATAGCCTGTTGCACCCACAACTGTAGTCACAATAATGCCATGGTTTCATCTGAATAGCAGCAACATATATGTTGTATTCATTGACATTCCATTGTGTGATTGAAGATGTGTTGAATGGCTCAAGAGAGATGTTTCTGTCTTAGCATCTCTGTTTTAAACAAAGATGAAAAGGAAGGGCCATAGGAGTCTCAGGCTGAGCAGCAGTTTCTGTGACACTTAGCCTGGACTTTGATGGTCTTGCTTTCACTCAGCCCCTTGCTCACTTTAGAAGCCTGTGGCAGAGCTTCCCAGCTCAGCACAGACCCACCATGTAAAAACTACAGGTTCTGTCTTGATGATTAATGTTAGCTGTTTGAAATAATCCAAATGCTGCCCTCTGATCTGATAAAATGAATAAATACATTGGGTGTGAATGATGGGAGCTACGGGGAGGAACTTGGAGGGGATGAGGGCAGGAGTTTTTGCCAGGCTTGGTTTTCTGAGAACAAAACAACTTCCAAGGGCATGGGGGTTGGGGGAATATTATTTTTATTTATTTATTTTTCTTCTCCAGGTGTTTCTATGCTGTAGTCTTGCCCCTGATTCAGAGACTAAGTTTTACTGCCTGAGATGGGAGAGAGAAGAGATTCTCACACCAAATGGCAGGATAAATGGTCATGGGGCATGGGGAGAATTCAGCTCACGGTAAAGTCACAGATGGGTTAACAAGGAGAGGTACTTCAGGTTCCCACAGGTACAAAATCCAGCAGCAGAGCTCAGCAAATAATGTGGTTCTGGCTGCCAGCTTTTCACAAATTTTGCCCATCTCATTTAGCCTTCATTACATTTTTCTAAGCTACATTTAATCTCTACACACCCTGTTTTATTCCAGTGAGGACAAGATAAATAAAGATAAGAGTATCAGTGGTATGAACACATAAGTGCTTGTGTGCACAGACACTGCTGCCTGTATAGAAGCAGGTTAGATCCTACAAAATGAGTGAACCATTCTGCATCACTCCATGTCTGATAAATACAAGAAGCATAAAACAAGGTATGCATTGATAAGAGAAATGAAATTGATTGCATAGCTGTGATGTGCAAAGGTGTTTTCCTGCACAAAGTTGGTGATTTTGATTCATCATTTCACTGTTTTGATAATGTTGTAACCCACTTTTCAGTCAATATAGGTCTTTTGCTACTCCTGCTGTTAGGATACCCACTGTTAAGTTCTTTTTCTGTTGATATTTTAGGAGATGTTATAAGCATCAGGTAATAATGTTTTAATAATTATTTCTGATTAAATCAGCTCCTGCCATCTCACTTTAAGATCCTGCTCTTTTTCTTCATGTCTTTTAATGTACTAAATAATCTTTCTATTAAAATTTCTGTTTTCTAATCATGGCACAACTATCATACTAGACATATATTATTATTACCTTTCTGGTTTTAATTTTATATCAAAGAAAAGAGAAACTCCTGGTTCTGTAGAAGACATTTGGTGCTACAAGGACTTTTTTAAGCAAAGCACAATTAATACAATGGCCAAACTGTAGGAAAAAATGGAAGAAAAATTAAGAGCCACTGATATTAATGTTTTGCCATTTTCTGCAGATTGCTTGTTTGACAGGTGTTATGTGAGTGTGAAAGGGTGGTGAGTGCCGTAGGTTTTTTCCTTCAGTGAAGTCTTCTGAGCATCCATTCTCAATGCAATGTAAGATCTTCGTACATTGAGTTATGAGAAATTCAAGGATTCACTCCTGAGCATCCTGACCAATTGGAATTTTGTTTGTTGGCTTTTTCTCTCACCAAGGAAGGTTTTGTAGCATGGTGACCCACTGATAAATTAGTTGATGGCAGATCAATGGTTTAAAAAATACTGTCCCTGGCATGGTGCTCAGCCTGAAAAAAAAGAGCAGCGCAGTTGTGTGTGGGTTGGACTAAGCACAGTGCTCCTTTTCTCATTCTGAGGATGTGTGTGGGTGTAGAGGAAGAGTTCTTCAGAGAAGAGCTGCATTGCATGATGATATGGTTAGATGATTACTGACATCTGCCATAGAGCTATTTTACACCTGAAGTGGCCTTTTGGGCCTTGCTTGCAGGCAGTGCACACAAAGAATTGGGCTTTTCCAAGGTAAAGTTCATCTGGCCTATTTTCAATGTCCTGTAATAAACATGCTCCCTAGAAATTCCAGTACTGAATGGAAATGCGACCTACTGTGGTGACCTCTTCTTTGTACATCAAACCTTTAATCATCTTAAATTTGGATGAGACAATCCAACCTTATCTGTCATGACAGAGCTCCAGTTTCTTGAGGAGCTGCTGGAAGATCTTCAGGTATATAAAATAATAATAATTCAAATCTCTAATTCTGAATCAGATTAATCCATGGTTTTGTCTGTTTACAAATACAGATCTTGCTTTGTATGAGTGTTTGCTTAAGGCACACAAGGAGTTTGTGGCAGATTCTGAAGCAGCAGCATTTTTAGCACATTTTAGCAGTGCCATAGCTCAGATTGATATCTCAGTGAATGAGAAGGGCACATAGCAACTGGCAGAAAGAAAATATTGGATGCCCACTGTTAGCAAGAAATTGTTCTTCTGCTCTGTCTTTTCTTTTTGAAACTGTTTCTTGGTCTCTGGGGAAGAGATTTTTCACACTCATATATGAAGAGAGCCTCTATTTAGGCACAGTCCTGATCTAATAGCCCTAGTCTAGCTAGTCTAGCCCTAGACTGACATTCAGTCTTTGGATGTGCTCAGTCCTTTAAATTTTTAATTTTTTTTTATGTATTCCCCTGTCCACAGAGGGAAGTAGTAGAGACTTAGGAACTGAGCAGAGCCCACCCATGGCTTACTCCTCAAGAATGGGAGTAACTTGCCATCCCTTTCAGGTGCAAACTTTCAGATCAGTGTATGTGGGATTGAATGATAGGCTGGTGTCAGCCATCCAGGGCCTCACAGTCTCTATCTCCAACATTACAGGGACATAACCTGTGTCCTTCTTATTCACTGAAGGGTAATTTCAGACAGTAAAAATAACTCATGATCACCTTTAGGAACCTCACAAGGATATGGAGCCAGTATGACTCATTACTAAATTACTCAGAGCCTTGATGATCATTCTTAGTAACATTTTCATTATATTTTATGTCAAGTAGCTGGACACATGTAAAGGAATAAGAGTTCTCTCTCTCTGGAATTACTTGCTTCCAGACCTGGAAACAACACAGTGTGAAAGAACAGCACTTAGATAAATTACATTATTATGAGCTTTATCAAACACCTATCAATATATCCAGAACTACGTCTTCCACATTCTGACCTGTCTCTTGGTGCTTTGCCCTGGTCAGAGCTGTACAGAGTTTTCTGTAAAGTCCTTGCACAGAGAAACTCTACAGTGCATATACAAAAAGCAGTGAAGGAGCTCAAGGATGTCTCCCAGACCTATTCAATTTTACAGTATGAATGCCTTGAAAGAAGGTTTTGGGGAGAAGTTTTCCCTGAATATGGATCAGATGCAGTAAGTTTCGATACACAGACAGGTAGACTCAAAGAATCATTGGTTTCATCATATGGATTGGGTTGGAAAGGACCTCAAAGATCCTCTAGTTCCATCTCCCCATGTCAGCGGCAAGGACATCTCCCTCTACTCCAAGCCCCATTCAACCTGGGCTTGAACACTCCCAGGGACAGGGAATCCACAACTTCTCTGGCCAACCTGTGCCAGTGTCTCACCACTCTCATAGTAAACAATTTCTAACATGTCATGTAAATTTATCCCCTGTCAGTTTGAAGCCATTGTCCCTTGTCCTGTCACTACAGGCCCTTGTAAAGAGTCCCTCTCCATCACTCTTGTAGCCCATTCAGGTACTGGAAGGTGCTGTAAAGCCTCTACTATAGGTGATCCACCAAACGTAAAACGGGGGAAGGACAAAAAAGAAAGGGCATTGTCTCCATGTTTTCCTGCTCCAAACTCTGAATTTCCCTTAGCAGAAAAACATGGAATATCTGATATACTTGCCCCCTTCACTGCCATCAGCTGCCTGCACTGGATTAGATGCATTAGCAATACCCAGGTAGCACTTGTCTGATGTCTGGGATTCTTCTTTTCCTTCATTTTCAAATCACGTGAGATCAGACGGTTCTTTGTATCATGTTTGGTGGGTTTCTTTTCCTTCTGGTCTTTTCTCCATCCAGACCTTAGCCACTGGTCAATCTACTAATTTGTAACTTTTTCTGATTAAGTAGCATGCAATGATAATTTGTTACTGTGAAAGCTGTAATGAGTTTTAATTATGGCTCCTAATGCCACACACTGTCATTTAAATCTCAATGGCTGTCACTTCCTTGCTCTCTTCCAGAAAAAATATACAGCTCTTTCCCCCTTCAAACATCTGCATTAGTGCACAGCTTGCTTCGGTGGGGCAAAGTGAGTCACAAAATGCCAACTCCTTAAATTACTAGCTTCTCTGACTTGGGCCTGGTGGAGAAGAAAGCAAACATAGTCTCAGTGGACACTCTGGACAAAAGAGAAACCATGCAGACTCAAACAGACATGTCCTTGCAGTTACACTGCTGTGGTTTTGTTTGTTTGGAGAAGCCCAGCCTTGTGAGTCTTGCTGTAAATTTTAGAAAGAAAAACATAATCATCCAAGCAATTATTTCTGTGGGTACTTTCGTGAGCAGTGAGATGGTCTGCTGCACTGAAGCTGTTGGAGTTCTTCCTTCTCATTTCAACAATATTCAATTTCTAGCAGTTTTTACCGTCTTGTGATCATGGAACATGTGGGAGGAAGAGAGGCTTCTGGTCAAATCTCAGTAACAGTGCAGTAAATAATCGCCGTAAAGTTCTTACTCAGGTCATGTGCTAAGCCTGAAATGCAATACATTTGATTGTATTTTTAAAGAGTTGGGGGGCACATTGTCTGCAGTGCGTAGGCCAGCCAGATTTGGAGGTAGACACATGGTTTCCCTCAATCGGAAGCTACATGGAAGGTGCAAGGGCAGGCAGGAGGGTGGAGGTAGAAAGGCCCAAGTCTTCCATCTGGAGGAAGCTCACCAGATGCCACAGGGCAGTAGCAGTGGAATTTGTGCTGGTACAGCACAGTAAAGCACTGAGAATCATCAACTTTTCATTAGGAGCCAGCACAGGAGGAAGCATTGTTGTGGAGTGCTGGCTTTTTCACTGGTTACTATGATGTTTCTTGGGACGGTTGTAGTTTTGTAATGTTGATAACTCTTGGGAAGTAACTCTGGGACTTCTGGACTGGGAAATGTAAGTGTTCCAGTTGGAATCCCCATGACTTCTCTTAGTTTGTCACCAGCCATAGATTTGTAAGCTCGTCCATGAACCAGAGAGAAAGGAACAAACCCACAATGTCTGGGAGCTGTATATGGTCAGTCATCTCTGCTGCAAGGATGTCCCCAAAGGAAGATCAAGGGGAAACTGTGCTTGCAGAAGATACTCCAATGTTTGCTTAGTGTTCTGTGCTAAAATCAGATAATTTCATTCTCCATTTATTGTGTTATTTTTTCTAAAGCTTAGGCTGAAACCTAAAACATGATCTCCTTAGTATCTCTGGTTAAACAGAAAAGCAACCCAGCACATAACTTATTGGAAGCTGAGATGTTCAGAGAAGTCAGAGGGGACTGAGCACTCACTTCTGAGCAGGAGACTTGTGCAGTTAACTCCCAGTGGTTTCCAGGTCTGATTCTCTATGCTATTTCTCATGAGTTTATTCATGTTTCATAGTGGAGATAATGTCAACACAAATATTAAAAATATGCAGAAGTCTCTATTGTTCTTTGATTTTTTTTTTCAGTTGTTCCTACATTTTGACAGATTTCCTCCTTCTTCCTCTGCTATTAGCCAGCAGCATCAACCATCATGAACAGTGTCAGGGCAGCATTTTTTACAGCTCTCTGCTATCACATTTTTTATTGTCCTTACTACAGAAGAATGAAATCTTTTTCTTCATTGAGCAATCAAAGACATGTTGGGTGTGGGTGTGTGTTACGGAGCAAAGTGACAGAATCATTATCCTCATTTCAGAGCTTAAAAAGATGTTAAATACAGCAGGACCTCATCAGATTGTATTCTCATTGCCTTCCCAGTGCAAACTCAGTAATTCTTTCTGATATTAAAAAAAAGTGGCCTCTCACTTTTGGCTATTTGTGCTTTGGTTTGATTGCAAGTATTTATGCTTATATTAACAGGAATGAGGAAGGAGTGATGTATTGTGAGAAATTCTTTTACTATACAGTAAGAACCTCTTTTAATGAGAAACACAGAGAAAAACTCTTTAACTAAAAACTGGGATGTCTTCTGGCTTTCCCAGTATGCAGTCTGCTTTTACAGGGAAGCAGATGCTACCTGTAGGATCTGACTGGGATATGAGTTGACTCTTCTGTAGCCAGAAATTTCCATACTTTCCTTCTTCAGCTGCATTTTCCCTGGCAATAGAAAGCTGAAGGAATCTTTTGACAGCAATTTCTTCCTGCTAGCACAAGAGTGGATTTCCCTTCTGAGCTGCTCTGGCCCTGCCCATTTAGTACTCAAGCCAGAGAGTGAGCTGATATGAAATGTAGTGAGACTCAAGGCCACGTTCTGCCTCACCCAACATGGAAAGCTGATAAGGTAGGCTCTACCCTACCAGCAAAATGAAAGGGTTAGCTTATTCCTGAAATCCTGCTGATGTTTTGGGTGGAGAGGTGTGGGTCAGGCAATGGGAAAGACTTACAGTCGTAAGTCATTAATTTAGAAAGTTTTGACCCCTTGTGATTTCCCTACACTCTGTAAGTAGAATTAACTGGAAAACTCAGTGTGGTACAAGTGAGGTCATTTGAGAGGCTCAGGGCTAAAGGAATGTGCTTAGCTCTGGAGATGGGAATGCTCAGGTGCTGGCTGTGGGCTGGGGATGTAGAGCTGCATTTTCAGAGCCCATTGCACAGACACCTGGAGAGTCAGAGTGATGGGCCCTGCCCTGTGAGCACAGCTCACTCCTTAGGCTTGAGCAGTTCAGTCTTGCAGCAGGGGAGCTCTGTGTTTTCAAGGGGAGGAGGGGATAGTTAAATTGGCAGCTGGAAAAGATGCCATAGGTTAACTTCTGTGATCTAAGATGTTCCAGCAGAGATGACAACAGCATCTGCTTTGCTTGTTTTGTGCATACCTACATATTCATGCACAGCTTTACTGATTTCTCAGGAGATGACTAGTGAGCTGTAAACCTCCTGCTTTAGATGATGGGAGATGAAACATCTTTTCTCTGTTGTGTTTTCACCTCCAAGGAGTTTTTCAGGCTTACAGGAAAAGACAGGTCTTTTAGAGGGTGTTCCTCTCCTCACCTGTTTCCTGATAAATGCAAAGAGGAATAGGAAATTTCCAAAAATAAGTATGCACTACAAACAGGTCTTTCTGAGGAATAATACATCTCTGTACAGTCCCTATGAGCGAATGAAGAAATGTAAGGGAGTGACGAATAGTCCTGGCAGGATGTGGGTGGCCTGCAGTGAAAAAAGGTTCCTGACACATCCAGCAAGGAGTGTGGAATGTGCTCCTCAGCGAATCCAGGCCCTTTTCTCTGATGCCAGCCAAATGAAAGGAAATACAATGATGGCATTTTAGAACAGCCAGAGAAGTGAATCCCATGTGACTGTCAGCTTCCCAGATCAAGGATATAGCACAACTCCTCACACCTGCCAGGGAGGCTCCTGGAGTTTATGACTTAGAAGCTGCAGGTAGCAAAAAGTCTGAGTGTGATGTGTGCTGCATGACATGTTAGAGAGCTTGTCTTGCAGAGTGGAAAAAAATGAAGGACACTCTTTAAAGTTATCAATGTGCAGCCCTTGTCTGGGGGGGGCAGGGGATATTGCTCAAATTTTCTTGATATTCTGAGTACACCAACAGCACAAACATCTGGGCTATTATTCAGTTAAAACCATCTAAAATAAAAGTTGGATTTCTGATGTTGAGGATTGCATGTTTTTATTCCAGTCCCCAGAAATCACAATAGTACATGGCAAGTCTTTCCCTTTGGATACATCCCAGATTTGCCCTGTACCTGGGAAAAGACATCCAGTCTTTTTCCTCTGTTTTCTTCCTCTTCCTCCCTTATCTTCCAACAAGTGGTTAAAAATAATGATATGCATTCAGCATCTCACTTGATATTTGATCCCTGATTTCCATCCTACTGGTTGTGTTGCTGTGGTGAGCATGTGGTGTTCTTAGTTGGTCCTTGGCTTTCTTAAATTGTACCTTACTCCATTGACGGATCTGTGTTAAGGCAGAGCATCCCAGAAATATGCTTGTAGGTTTGACACACATTCTGCTGAGAGGATTTTTTTCCTTTCTCTGTTCTCTGCCACCCTGCTTCTCCAAAGAGAATCAACAGGTTTTCAAGCCAGTGTTCATCCACTGCTGCCTCTACTCTGAAGCCTCCCAGGTACAGCAATCATTCTGAGGTTTGGCATTTGTGTTCTGGCAAAAGAAAGCAGAATGAATTTTAGAAAGGTCCTAAGCACTTGATAAAAAGGAAAGTGGCAGTCTTCAGTTATAATGGGACTTGTGTTTCAGTGCAGTGTGTGATGCATCTAATGCTTGAGCAGCTCTGCACAGAAAAATGACCTTTCTTCCATAGAAGTCTCTTCAGAGAAAAGCAATTATAAGTTATATTGAAGGATTCATGGCACCATTTTATAGCAAACTTCTGGCCACAATCAGTCAGGGCAAAGCACATACCAGCCAGGCAGCCAGGGCCAACCTCCGTTGCAGCAACCAGAGATGCTAAACATCCCACACAGGCAGCACAAGCAGAGGAGCAAACCAATTGATCCCGGCCTGTGAGTGACATAATGACAAGCCAGGAGTTTGTGTCATCCTGTTTGTACAGACACGGAACATGTGTGGCAGCTTTTCTTTGTTTCCATCAATGGCCGTATTTGGGGGTCATCTCAGTCTCTACCTAATCTCTCCATGGCTTCTGCCTCTTCTTATCTGCTAAAGGAGTGGACTTTGAGATTATCAAAAGGAGAAGTGGGTACTCAGAGAAAAGAGTAATGAAAGGAGAAAAAAGACATTTCTGCCTTAGAGATGGGAACTGCTCAGTGCCATATGGGAATGCCACCACATAAATGCTGCTGGGAGAACTGATGTGGGACCTGCACCTCCACACTCAGGCCTCCATGTGACCCTTCATTTCCCTTCACCAGGGAAATTCACTCTGGGGGAGAGATTTACAAAAACTGAGCACTTGTCTAATCACCAAATTCAGGTCTTGGTCTGCTTCCTGCTGAATCAAAGACCTGACTTGCACCAGTTTCTGTAGTGCTGGATGGAGGCCTGGAGAAGTCAACATTGCTGGGACTGCCCCACTTTGAAACTACAACAGCAAATGTAGAGGGAATGCAGAGCAGCAAGGACCCAGAGCTGTGCTTGCAAGGACTAATATTTAACACTGAGAACATAAATACTCCTTAAGTGTTTAATATAAATGGTTGTGATCACAAAGCTGGAATGGCACAGGGGCTTCATGCATCTTTGAAATGTTTTGACATAACAGCCTAAACGAGGATTTAATAAAGTTCTTGTGCTCTAAAAAGTGCTCATAATTTTTGCTTAATTTCTACATGTTTTCTCCCCCTTTAATTGTAGTTCAGCAAAGCAGAGGGACTAATCTCAGATAAAAGTAAAAACACCAAGATTAAAGTGCACTGCTGTTTATTTTTAAGGGCAGTGGGTTAATATGAGCACTGTATTGTTGATGTCAGCATCACAAGCCAAAGATAAACACCACTTTTCTGCACTTACATCACATTTTCAAGGCATTATTCTGCAGTATCAAATATTTTCTTCCACAATGGAAAAGAATGACTTTGTCATAAGCTTATTGGCTTCCAATCACAACCATTTTGTGCCTGTTCTGTAAAATATTTCTTTTTATCATGACCTTTGCTTTTAAGTGTAATTTTTCTTTTACTTTCCTTAAGTTCTGACTCTTTTTTACAATTAAACTATTCCTTTATTTTTAGAAAATAATTTTATTTTTTAAATGCATGTATTTTGTGTTATTGTCCCTTTCTTACCATTACTTCTAATAAGATATTAGAAACTTGATGGTCTTGTTACTCTAAATCTTTCAAATGTCCCGTGGGTAAGAGATGATAATGTATATTTACAGAATTGTTCCCTGCTTCTGTTTTCCTTCTCTTGCTCAATTTATTTTTGGAGACTTTAGTTGTTTCATGAGTAAAGTCATGTAGTAATTTGCTTCAGAAAGACCGGGAGATTATATCCACCTAAAGAGTTACAAAGACACTAATCATTGTAATGTTTCCTCTTGTCAATACTTCAGTGTTCCTTTAAGAAATTTATCACCTGTGTTCAGGTACTTGTGTCTTCCCATAAAAATTTCAGTATGTAATTAATGAATAGCATGCTTTTCTAAAAGAAAGGGAGAGGTTTCAAAGCCATGGAGAAACATATTTGCTTTTTGTTTGAAAGGTCTTTCTGCAGACCACCAAGAAGTACATCCTACAGCTGACAGATGTTACATGCTTCTGATGCTGTTGTGTAGAAAGCCAGGCAATAAAAACTGTGCTATGTGAAATAACATAGACAGCTTGTAATTTATAATATTTTCTTGCTGACCATTTATTTTGACCTGTACCTCTTGCAGGACAGTCACTGAAATGTATCTGTCCCTTGCTTATCTATGTCAAAATCATATCTCTTGCACCTTACTTGTCTGGATTGGCACATGCAGGTTGTAGCTAATATTCTTCCTCTATTGCTCCTATTGTTCTTCAGATGAGGATGAGTCAGAACAAAAGTTTAATTTTTTTCATGCTTAGGAAGTAAATTTAGTTAACATAAATTACTGAGACAAAAATCCCATTGCCCAGGCCCAAACTGATTCTCAGTTACGGTTTTCCTGTGTGGAAATTTAGAAATATTTTGTTATTTTTTCCAGTTCAGAACACAAAGAAAAATCAATTATCTTGAAATATTTCTGAAACATTTTCCTTTCTTCTTGTGGCTCTAACTCACAAAGCAACCTACTCAAAAGTGTTAAAGGGGTTAAAAAAAGAGACTAGAAATGAGATTTCATTATTTAAAGCACTAACTGCATTTTACCAGCTCTGCTTGCATGCCATATTATGGTCACTAATGTTCAAGAAATAATTTCATCAACTGATTTCGGACAATTAGAACAACTCATCATGTAATCACAAGACAAAGGAAGGCAAGTTATTAGAAGAGATTATTTAATCTGTAAAAATTATCATCCTTTAAGTACCATCTAGTATATTCTTCTGGGTACAAATATGGTAACAGTGAAAAAAGCTGAGGACAGCTGACTGCTGTATCCTACTGAAATAACCAAAGCTGAATGATTCCTGGTTAGTGGGATAGGTGGTATTAAGAAGACCAACATATAGTCCAAAAATAATTTCCTTTGGCTATTTCTGAAATATTTAGCCATGTATGTTGTATTTTTCTGAAGACCACACAGGAAATAAAAACATTAGAAGTCAACTTGCTGTAATTAAGTGTGCAAAAATATGTGCTGTTATACAATCTGGTTTACATACTCCTGTAACCATCTTTCAACATGCAAATCCTGGTTTTGCATGAATATACACAGCTTGCAAATTAGTATACAAAAAGAGACTATTGTGATGTTCTAGTCCAGCCTCCAGCCGGAAATGCTTGTTTGCATCGAGTATTTGTACTTGTCAGTCTATTTGTATGTCCATATCTCCACCCATCCCTCAGTTGTTAAAATTTTTGAGCAAAAGTTCATGCTTCCTCAAATTTTTCTATCCACCCACTTAACTTTGAACATCTCCCTCTCCCTGGGAAAAAACTGATCTGAATTCTTTGATCTTCCAAATTCTTCTTGTAGGACAACAGACATCCGATGTGACCTGTACATGTCTGCATTTGCATGAGAATAACTTTCCCCCTTCCTACTTATATTTGGGAAAAAAACCAGAGGAGTGACTTAGCAATGTTCTCCTATTGCACAGATGCCATAGTAGCAAAGGTTCAAAACATATTTGATTGTAGCTTCTATAAGTTGAACATGAAACACTCTCAAGATTTCTTGTGTCCAAATCAAAAGTATTTCCAGCCTTAGAAAACTTACATTTTTAGTCTGTACTGATTTGTCTATTTTCATTTGTGTTGTCATGAAAGATGTTTCAGCCTAAAGCAGACTGGGACAGCAGGCATCAAAACAAACTAAAGGGAATTCTTGCCTCTTTTAGGCTTATTGAGAATTCTGATATAGTAGGTGTATGTTCTAAACTAATCAGATTACACTATAATTAAATTGCGTAACTCATCTTCAGCAGCAATCTTACATTTATAATGAGAAAAGCTTAAACTTGAAGCAAAGTCATACTGCTTTTCTCTGACTTAATTTGCAGTTATCCAAATAGCAATATTACAGGTAATGAATTCTGAGTTAATCAAGTTGTTGAAGCTGAACTACCAATGAGCTTGGTAGTTCAGCTTCAGTTTCAAGTTCATGAGATTGTTTATGGTCAGGTGCTTAAAAAGGAAAGTCTTCTCTTCATCAAAATTGTAGTCTAGTTAGTTCTAGTGATTTGTGTCAAGATGAAGTTTGGAGGACAGAAACAGAAACCAAAAGTAGAATGATAAAGTTTATTTTCAGTCAAATAAAGAGTCATTTAAAGGACCCTGAGAGCTTTCTTCTGCCTTCAGATAAATAAAATTTTTGCTGTAGTGAAATACAATTTTACTGCTATTCTTTCAGACTAAATATACCAGCCATTTCTCCAACCAGTTAAAAAAAAGTTACATGATCCCACATGCTCTGAATTTTTGCATGAATGTATAGACCATGACATGAAATCATCTGTTTAACTGCAAAGGGAGTAAAATATAAATTTAAATGTTTGTGCAAAATTCTAAATGGTCTTCACAGAACATTGGAACATTTTCTTTTCATCTGCAGTATGGGAACCTGTTGAGTATAAGTGAGAACTTTGTTCCTGACTCATTCCTCTAAGTAATTTGAGTTTAAATATCCACTTCCAATGAAGGCATTTCCATGCTTTGACAGATTTAATGAAATATTCCTAGACAGTATAAAATTTGTTATGAAACATGTAGGAGACCAAAATCAGGTTGATTCACAGATTTGGTCCCAGTAGCTTGAAATCTAAAAGACACCATAATTTGGTCTCCCCACAGTGCCAATGTGAGGGGCAGGTGCAGTCACACACTCCAGTTAGCAAGAAAGCTTTCACCTGCGGTGATGGACACAGGACTGGCCCCAGCGGGACTGATGTCCTCAGCAAAGGACAGCATTTGCAAGGTGCACAGACTAGTAGAAAGAACTGGGTGCCACACTAGGAATGCAGACATGTGGTGTGGGACAGGAAAGGTCGGCTTTTCCAGTGCCTGAACAAGAGCTTGTACCTACAGCATTGGATCATTCGCTGGGATGGGAAAGGGGGGAGAAAATTGACCTGGGTGATGGATCTGTGGACTGCTGGTGTGTACACTCATGTGCTGGAACCATGTGAGTGTTAACACATGGTCACCCTATCAAAGGTCTGTATATGAAACTCAGCTGCTGGAGTGACAGAAGATTTTGTGCTGTTAGTGCACACTTCATTAAAATACCAGCTGAAATCCAGCTCTGAAATCCCACAGTTTGTGTTAGTTGATAAAACTCAATTGCCTTCAATTACTGTTAGTATGGCTTTAAAATAATATTTTGTTGTAGTAAAGGTCCCTTTGTGATGAGGAATAGCTGGTGTTCACAACTTGAAATTTGGGAAAGAGTGGGCTAGGGAATATGATCAAGGCTGCTTTTACCACTGTGCTCTACATCTTCCAGCAATAGTGCTGTACAAAACCAAATCAGGGGTGCAGTACCGAACAATGGAAAGGTTAAATGTTTTTACCTCCAGTAGTTAAATGAGATTGTAATGAAATAAAGCAAACTGTTGCAAGTCCTACTCAGATCGAAGTGGCAGTTTCATGATCTGGAGAGGAGAACCTGTCATTGCTTTGTATCATTTGAGTAGTTCTTAATCCTGCAAAGCACTTTTCTGAAGATAAGACTTTTTCTCACTTTAATCCTCAGGTCTCATTCATGTACTCAACATTCAGCTCCTGTTCAGGGGTTTTACAGTAAAAGGACCTTGTAAGCTGTACTGAAACATCTGCTATTGGACAGTGCTGTAGGTTATTCCTTTGCCTGAGTGCAGATATGCTCTCAGTTAAAATGAGCTTTCTGCCCCAAAGCACATGGCAAAGACATGGGCACAGTTAGTTGGGTTTTTTTCCAGAGCAACTTGGCTATTCAGCAGGCAACCTTGTGCATGGGATTGACCTTTAAGCAGGGGTATAACCTTGTTGTCCTTAGGTTTCTAGTGGAGAGAAACGACATCAGCTCTTCTGAGCAGAATGTACAATCTTGATTTTATTCCAAGAAAGAAAGAAGAAACATGATCAGGTTCCTCAAATTTGTATTTCTAAGCTACATAGTAGTATTGTTACAATTATTCATATAAGGTGTTCACAAAAAAATGACCTTAATGCATTTGTATATTGCTTTAGCTACAGGCTTCTATTCATGACAAACCGTTTTAAAAACATCAGTGGATATCTTATGAAAGTTTAATAAGACTCCTTATTGACATAGTAGGAAATCTTTCAGAAGATTTTCTTTAAGATCAAAACTCTTTGGGCTTCTTGCTGGGAAGTGTAAGTGACCCCTACAGTCCTAGCTGATCTCCACTAGTTGTGGATGCAACAGCAGAGAAAAATTGAAAAATCCAGTGATGAAGGGAAGGAGGCACTAAGTGAGTGCTTAGGCATTAATCTTTTAAATTTTATTCTGTTGATTCTGGTCAGAGCTTTAGGCTTGGCCTGGGCCAGGACTGCATGCCAGAGCAAGAAAGTGCCAGAAACCATCAGAATTATTTTCTCCTAAATAATGGCTCTATTGTGAAGCCTGCTGGATTCAGGAAGAACGCTGAACTGCCTTTTGGGCTTCCACAAGGCACCTTCTCTTGGGCCACAATGCCTGGGTAAGGTGATGAGCCTGAGGACAGGTCCCATAAAATACAGCAGGCTGGGTCAGGCACCCACATGCTATCCAGGAGGAGGTGCTGAGGTGTATGATGCCTTTATGCCCCTCAGTTTCCTGAGAGTCACTTGGAATTGTGCCCCCTCCTTGTTTCACTAGCACTCAATTCAAACGGCACAGGTAGTGGGTTCTTGGCTCACTCACTCCACCAAACACCAGCAGAAGTCCTTTAACTGTTTGGAAAAACTGAAATTTTGCTTTCTGCTTGTAGGTCAGCCATGTGGACCAGGTTGCTGTATATCTTTGTCTGATTTAATACAGAGATCTGAATCACGGGCATGAATAAAAAGGGAGAGTACTATGCATCAGATACATGGGAAATGCTAAATTATCTCAGGTGCTCATGAGTTTGTTAGAAATATCTACCAGATACTGGGATTTTCTGATTCTGTTGAGCTGGAAACATTACAGACACAGTCTTTGTTGCAGTATCTGAACATTTCCCCCTGCTGAAACAAGACATGCACAGCAACAAAAAAACAACAAGAACTTTTCACACCTCAAAATAGATTTAATTTGGGTTCAGTCAGAGTTTGGGGCAAAGGTTTGTGATCTTTCTCATTTTAATCAAAGGAGTTGGCTCATGCCCTCAAAACTTTCATTGTCAGAGTAAGATCAGCAGAATTCACTTGTAGGTCTGTTAAGCAAACAAAACCACATTCCCTGCTGTCACCTCAGTTCATGCTTTGGCAAATTTTAGAAGCTTTTTTTAAAAAATAACTTTCTCTGGGTTCCAGGATCACTATGACTGCAGTCTCAGTGGTTAGACATGTTTATATAAACACAAAACACAATATAATGAAGTTCATACATCTGTCTTTTGCCACCACAATCCTTACTCTGAAACAAAACACAACAGACATAAAACTGCATTTTGATATCCTTTAAATCAGTATTGAAACCCTTCCAGAATGTGAAAGTTATTCTGGCATCTCACTGAAGGTTAACTTAAGCATTCTGGAAGGATTTTAATGGAAATGAAAAGAACAGTAAAGAGAGTAAAGGTATTTCTGAAGCATTCCTGAAGGATAATGCTGGCATGCTAGAGAGATTGCAACAGTAGGCTAGAGGGCAGCAAAATTATTTCTAAAGTATTCCTGAAGGAGAACTTCTATAATCTAGTAGTATTTAAAACAGTTCTGCTGTGGTGGTAAAACTATGCAGCAAATGTCCCTGACAGGTAATTTCATTCTTTGAAATAAAAAGTCAAAGCCCCAAATGCATGAAACCTGCTGCTCGGAAACTATGTCTGTAAGAAACAGAGAGGCAAAACACTTGCTCTGGAGGCTGGTAAGTGTCACTGACAGAAGTCACAGAGGTTGAAAGGTGACATCCAGCTCTGTGCAGAGGTCCTTTCTGAGAAGGTAGGTGTGTAGCTTAGGGTCCCCTCCACTGCCTCCATGTAGGTCAGTGAACTTTTTCTCAGGTGTCAAGTTCTCATTCTCATTTCACAAAAAAAAAATCCAAGAATGTGGAATCTGCACAGTCTCAAAAGAAAGTGAGTGGGAGATCTCACTCAGTGGATTTTTCTGAAGGTCTGGATGCCACCTTTTGACCCAGCTGGCAGTACCACAAGAGCGGGTTTTCTTATAATGTCTCACTTCTTAGTCCAGCTGACTCAGAGAGATACACAGATATGAAAATTAAACTTGGACAAAATTTAGCTGACCAAATATGCAACCCAACATTAAATTTGTTTGGGTTGGAACAAATTTTAGCTAGCAATTCTATCTTCTATGTTGTATCCTAAGTGGTATGCTGGATTAAGGTACACTATATGTTAGAGGTAACTATGGGCCAGTTGATGAGGAGCAATTGATCCCACTCATCTTTCCCACCATTCCCTTTGTTCTCTGTTGAGAGAAATAAAGGCATAAGGCACTTCATGCCCTGTCTGTACAAGCAGTGGTCTCATCCACAAGCAGGACATAACTTGCAATAGGGAGATTATTTTTGATTCTTTTCTAAAAACAATAGACTTATATAAAAAACAATGACAAATTTCAGTCATGCTTGGAAAAGATATGCATTTTGCTATCTTCACCTCATTTATGTGCTTGAGCCACCATGGTTCCACAGCCTTTAGCATTTGCTGCTGTTTACCAGAGATGACCAACTTTATCTAATCAGTTCCCTTTTTTGGGATTATATTAAATTCTTCCATTTGAAACAGCCTTCCTGAAAAATATGACAGCACACTGTATGTAAATTTTTGTTTTAAGCTCATCCATGTGGGCATATGTAGAAAAGAGAAATTAATAGAAGTTTCTTGAAATACAATCCTGTTAATTTACTGAGAGCTAAATTATGATTTTGCAGATGGATATTTGGTAAAGATCTGTGTGCTTTTGCAGCTGGGATATGATTTTGTGGAAAGTGTGTTCAGAGTCTGGTGCAGAAGGTGCTGGTAAAGATAGAAAGTATCCCAAGGGAAACCTCAGATATGCTCTCCACGAATGTTTAAATTGAGTATAGTCAAAACTGTCTTTAAACAAACTTCTGAGAAAATCTGTAGAGACCAGGGGTTGTTCACAGCAACTGTATGATGAATCATTCTGATGGATTAATATTCTCCAAGAAAAACCATAATCTCTTTGAGAACTGGAGGGTGGCGTTAGGAAATTGAGTCATCTGACCCATTTGTTTAACATTAAATACTCTCCTGGATCTTGCAGTAACAGCTATCAAATATGGAGTCGCTGCCAGTGTAAAATGTGTGGGTTTGCTAATATTCCCCAGAAATGCTCTCTCACCCTAAAGACAACGTCCTGAAACTTCCAGGTTCCCACTTATGCTTTACTTCTCTATTACATGATCTGAACTGTGCTGTATTCTTCAAAGGTGCAGTGGTTTACTGGCCATTGGAGTCCTTTCTCTTTTTTTTTTTTTTAATAAGGATTATTGCTGTTCACTGGAGTTTCTTCCAATGGCTTTTCACACTTAAGAGGCAGCTGTTCCCAGGTTCTGATAAAATCATCATTTGCATATCCTGACAAGGAAAGATTAGTTTTATCAGCGTTTTCTGTAAGGGGATGTCCTTCAAGGACAGCCCCCATAAAGCAGAGGTGAATGCAACAAATGGAGCGGCATTAATCATCTTCACTATTGGAAATAAGGAAGAATAAATAAATAAACAGCTTAGCATCATGATCAGGTATGAGGGGGTTACTTCAGGTCGCACAAACATTAAATGCAATCCCAAGGATGTCAGGACCAATGCTATGGATATTTCTGTTACAGCAGCTTTGTGAGTGGTGAGGGAGAGCTTGGCTGGAGGTGATAGAGTAATGTTATCAAAAATAGCAGGGTGTTTATTGTGGCAGCACAGCGAGTTGATCCTGGGTGTGAACCTTGCTGTAGCTGCAAGTGTTAGGGCTTCCACATTGCGGTGTGGAGCTAGTGATGGGGAATGCCAACGCAGGGACACCCGTGGGCTGTCTCCCTCATCCTCTGGGTAGTTCATACAGAGCAGAAGAAGTGCTGGCATTAATAATAGAAGGAATATCATCAGGAAGGAATATCGACAGAAGGAATATCCCATTATCATATTGATGAGGGCTATTACAAGTTAACTAATGACTCAAAAACAAGATGGTGCCTCCCACTAAGGAGGATAAGGTGCTGGGACACTGGGCTGAGGAAGAGAGGAAAGATGTCGTGATTAGCTGATAATACCTGGAGTCAACAAACTTGCACCCTAAAAAACAACCAGATTATTAGAGCCAAGCTCCTTACAAAATTCTGCAGCTTATAAAGCTGAGCCTTCTGCCCTAGGTTAGCAGGGGTGCTGTTTTCTGTGGGTTTGGAAAACATGGACTCTGACAGAGATCCTTCCAGGCACTAAGATTTAGCTGTTTCAGTACTCAGAATTTGTAGCTGTTGCTTTCAAAAAAAACCAAGAAATTGACAAAAATTTTTCAAAAACCTATTGAAGTGTGTAACTTTGCACATTGAGTAGCTTCAATTTAATAGTATTGAAAGTGTGATTGCACACATATTGCCAGAGTAGAAGCATCCTGCAATTTTTATAGTGAAAACTATAACTTTTTAAAAATATTTGGAAGATTGAATATCTTTCAAGAGAAACTGTTCTTTTCTAATTATTGATAAAAGGCTTATTAATTATACTAGACAAAATCCTTATCAAGATATTCAGTTCACTGAAATTCTGAAGTGGGAAATCAGCCTCTAATTTTAAAATGATGAAAAATAATGAAATTATCTGAAATTCAAAATGAAAGTAAATTTCTGTCCTTACATAGGAAAGCAACTTCAAATGAACAAAGTTATCAATGAAATCCTTCCCAATTTTGTCTTTATTCTGATATGTGCTGGAAAATAATTTAACTGCTTCTTTAAGGACATTTTATATATTTAGCACTATGAAAGCATCCTGAAGGCTTTCTGATACAGCTTGTTACTGGCATCTCTTTGTTCTTTTAATCTTGTTTAAATAGTCAGAATTTTAAAAAGCAATTTAACTTTATAAAAAGCTAATTTGATTTATTTGTATTATTTTTATTTATTAACCAATTTGCTTCTGGGTTGATTTTCTTAAGTGCTAAGCTTCATAATGGAAATGCTGACACAACTTTAAGTATAAGGGCAAATGCTATTCTAATAATTCAGCTGAATAAATACCAGCCAGCATTTAGTTATTTTCCCAGGAACTGAATAAACAGCCACTTCCTTTATAGTGTCTCTTTGTAAAGTAAAAGTTCTACAGCCTGCTAATAGTCACTATGAAATTTTCTATTAAAAAACCTCCAACCTTTCTTTTGTTTATTCTGCTAGATCTTTGTGGTTCCATATTAGTCATGTTAACCCCCCCCACCCCCCACACACAAAAAATGAGAAAAAAAAGAAAAAAAACCAACCAACCCACTGAGTTGGCACTGAGCCACAATTTTGGCCTATTTCAAAAAGCACTGGTTTTGTCTTCTGTCACTTTTATGGATGAGAAAAAGACAGTGAGCTCAGCTGAAAAATTCAGATGCTGATCCATGTTTGAAATGTTCAGAATTATTCTTGAATAAATTGATACTACACCATGTGGTTTAATGAGTTAAAATTCTACATGATGGGGTGTAGCTGTCTGTATGATTTCATTTGATATAACAATCTACTGCAATGCTACAGGTGTCATATAATGTCACAACAGGGCTGTGTTTGTAGGAATGGCTTCACTCTGCAAGCCCCTGTTATGCTAGAGAAGAGTAAAAATTTAAAAAATATGAACAGTTTGAGTTTTGGGATTTTGTTTTTTTTTGGTTGTTTGTTTTTGGGGTTTTTTTTGTTTTGTTTTGTTTTTTGTTTTTTGTTTTTTGGTTTTTTTTGCAACATAGGAGTTGCTTTTCCTGAAAGTTCTGCAGGTGAAAGGGCAGTTTCTCATGGAAAGTTTAAACTCTGAGTTGTTTAGAAGAGCTAATAAACCCTGGACGTATCCTTACCTAGAGATTACTTACAGGTGTTTTTAACTCAGTTCTGCCTAGAAAGAGAGAGAATGGTTGAGAAAGAGATATTCTTATAAATCTTCACTGATGCAAAGCTTAAACCTCAAATAGTGGGATTTGCCCAAGGTCCATTAACTTCAGTGCAGCAGCTAACCCTTCTGCCAGTGCCTCTGGATTACCCTGAGAGCAGCTGAGAGAGGCAGGCTTTGTGTAGAGCCAAACCTGCCCCAAAACCGTGGTACAAAAGCAGGCACGAGGCTGGGTCCCTTGGCGATGGGAATATCCATCAGGCTGTGCCGTGTGCCTCCGCTCACAAAAGTTGAATTATTCAGATCACGCAGCTCCTGTTTTGCATGCCAGGCCTTCTCTGTTTCCATTTCACTAATAGCTACCCCCACTGGGTGGATGGTGTGACAGCTCCTGAGTTTATACATCCTTAAACTGTACTAATTACTGGCTTTTAAGTAACTAGGAGTTTTTATGGCATCTTCATTAGGGTAATAGTAAGAAGGTGGATACAGGCATCAATCAAAGGAAATGGAAGATGAATTGCATGGGGTATTTTGGTTAATTTGTCCTGTTAATTTCCTGGTGATGTTTGTAGCTGTTGAAGAAGACAGCCTCCTTTGTGGGAACGAAATCAGCTAGCCGTCTGATCCCTCCCCATTGTGAGTGCTTGCAGTTTAACCAGCAGTTTCAGCTTGTTTCCAAAGAGTTTTGATCTGATTAGGTCAGGTCTGAGTTACAAGAAGGGAAAATAATGCCAGACAGTCAAGTCTTAGTTGGATATGCTTCCAGTAGCTTTTTTAAGAGGTTTTAATGACCAGCTTGGAAACTGGAAATAATAGAAGAAAAAATGTAAACAGTTGAAAATGGGGCAAAAGATGTGCCACTCTGACTCTGACCACCGTGACCAATATGTACTTTACTGCTTTCCTCTCCTGATGACAACTCTATAAAGTAAGAAAGGGGCAGCCCTTGGGAAAGGCTGGGGTGGGCTGGTCAAGGCTCTGACAGCCTCCCGCAAAAAGAGTTTGTGAAAGCCATGTAGCAAGAGGAGAAGAAGAGGAATGATCTCTGGGAATGGACACAAGATAAAAACAGTGAACTGTAAGAATTTATTTATTCAGCTGAGCAATGGTAACATTAGTTGAAGGCTGGGTTCTGTGGAGCAGCCCATGTCACATAAGGAGCATTGCCCAGATGACAGAGCAAAGGAATTAGGAAACACTGACTTGGCTTGGAGGTTTTGTTTGATTTGAAGTGTATATTTTATTGCCATGGATATTCATGCAAGCACTCTCCTAAAACAAGTGGGAAAAGTATGAACGCAAAAACTTGCTGAAGCCAGCAGGACTGTTGCTGTGTAAAAGCAGTAACAAAAAGCACCACATCCAGATTATGACATTCTGTACTTCAAAACACACACCTGTGTGTTTATTGTACAGTTCGACAGTACCCATGTCTCTGTGTCTCTGCCCTCCTGGGAACCTTCCAGGATGCAGACTGCAGGACCAGGAGTGTGTGGACCTCTACCTGCCTGTGGAGACCCAGACTAAAATTCTCAGCTCCAATGTCTCTAACAACCAACCTTCAGATACCTCAGACTAATGGGGTGAAAAGTAAGGAGTAAATCCTACTAGCAAAAAGAGATCTATTATTTTTTTTTAAATTGTGCATGTGTTACTGAAGTTTACTGTCATGCTCACGTCAATGTTGGCCATGGTTTGTACTTCTAACAGACCTGGCTGTGTAAGCAAGGTGAGTAAATTGTGACCATTCTCAGCTTTCCTATGACACAGAGATCACAGAAGGCTTGTTGATAATGCTGAGAGAACACTAAGAAGAGTGTCTTACCATGTTTTATTGCAATGTCAGTAATTTTATAAACTCCATTTTTATGGACTGTGTTCTAAAGCTATATTTCTCTCAGGAATGTGTCATTTTGATTACTCTTGACAAGAAATCTTGTAATGCCAGCAGACAAGCCTTTTCTGATTAAAATGGAAAATTTGGGTTTGAAAACTTTAAAGAGATTGGGCTCTGGGGTTTGGGTTTTTTTGTGTCTTCCTTTTAAACAGTGCATGAAGGGAACGGGGAAAGGCTTCTCCATGCACCCATATAATTTAACCCATAACAGATACAATTTTTATAACTGTTTCAACTTTCAAAACCTGACAACAGAAGAATAGAAATTTATTTTCTTTTTTTTTTTTCTTTGTACACACTAACTCCTTAAATGTTAAGCTAGTTTTGGCAAATCAAAGGAATTCAAGTGAGAGTGGAAAAAAAGAGAAATAGAAATTGGGTGTGCAGGGCAGGAAGAGACCCAGGACTGCCTTTATTCTTTCAAGTAAACAAAAGCAAATGCCCAGGAAAAATATACAGATATTAGGAGGAAAAAAGAAAAGGTGAAGATGTCCTGGGCAAATGTGGGATTTTAAAATTGTTGACACATTGGATACTTTCTTTTTAGAAGCATATGTTACAGGCACATAGTGTAAATGTTCATCCTTAGCTGTCTAAGGTAATAATATTTCTTGAAGATACCAAGAGATATTTGCAGAAAAGTGAAAATGCAAGAAATTCCTGCAACTTTTTGGATAGGATTGTTTTACACTTGGCCCAAGGGGCCAAGGCATCCCATCAAATTCATTAAGTGAAAACCCTTTAATCTGAGGATTCAGAAGCAGTGACCAGGTACTGTATCCAATTCTAGAACGACATCCAATTCTAAAAGCACAGGACAGGGAGCCAAATGACCTAAATGTTGTCATTGACTTGGAGCAGGGCTGTGAGCCCAGCTTCCCATGACTTGGAGTCTCCAAGTGCTCCAGTACAGCATGGCATCTCCTTGGGGTGCCCAGCAGCTTTCAAAACAAAGGCAGGAGACATATTTATGCTCTACAAACAAAATGGGGAAATTTAGGCAGGCCAAAGGTAATTTTCCAAACCATTTTTGAGGTGAAAATCTCCTGTTCTCAATTTTTATTTAAACACAATCACTTTAAGGCAGAGGTGAGAAAACCCATAGTGTGAGCATGATTTCATTCCAGTTTTCTATTGCCATCCCTCCAAGATCTGCTTACAGCTTTGATATTATAATGGTGTTATTTTTGTAACACGGGGCTACTATGGGACCCATTACTCATAAACCTTACCCTTGGAAAATGTAAAAGTCAACACCAACCATCACTAATAATGTATTTCACCTACTGTTATTGTAAGTATGTGAACACAGTGAGAATCTGCTCTGTGCCTGCTCTTGTTGTCCTTTGGAAATATCCTTTTGCACAGTGTCTTCCTCTGCTAAGCATAGCCTCCATTGAATATAATTATTTCACATTTTCAAATATTTCTCTACTTATGAAATGAAGCAAGTAGTCTAGTGGTTTGATACAAGAGCTTTTTTTCCTGAGGAGGAAATAAAATTCTGGCATGAACCTGAGGGGAAAAACCCTCTCTACATTTCATCTTGGTCCACCCCACCATTCCTTCTTGCTAATTTAAAAATATTCCTTGTATTTCAAAGGGCAGGTCTCTTATATGGAGCACAGTCTTTCCAGAGATTTTTTTTTTTTTTAATTTTTAACAGATTAGCAGGAAAGTAGTCTCAGTATCAGTGGTTTTTGTGAGGTGTAGCTTGTCAGAAAAACAGAAAAGGTCACTTGTTAAAATTTGTTTAGAAAATCTCAGCTCTTCCCTCATCACCAAGGTTGTCTGACTCAATTGCAGATGATTCCTTTTCTTCTTCCCCACCAGCATATCAGCTCATTAAACAAATTTCAGCATTACACTAAATGATGGGGTAACTCAGCAGTGAAAGACCTTGTGGTTCTTTATGGATTGCCTATTGGCTTTCAAAGACATTTAAGAGAAAAATAAAAGAATATTGTGTTACACCTTTGAGACTATCCAGAAGTAGAGTCTGAAAGGACCAAAAAAAAAATCCCAGCTTTGTCCAGCCCTCTTAGCAGAAGTTCTCAAAATGTGGGTAAGCATCATGCAGGTTTTGTCTGTGTTTGTAAGCCCAGGGGTGATAAAGCAACTAGGATTCCCTCATGGCAAGGAGAGAGGCAGAAGTCTAGATCTGGCCACCATTAACATGGTTGTGGGCAGACAAAACCCAGGGATCGTGGTGTCCTGTCGCCCATGCTCACCTTACATTTTCTTTTAGCTATTGCAATCACCACTGCGGCCAAACATTTTCACCATGCTAATAGTGTGATTAAGTATCACGAGAAATCATCGGCCAGTGAGTTTCCTCCCTAAATTCAGGGAATATGAAAATATTCTTCAGCTCCTTCATGCTGCATCACAGCAAGAAGAAAATACATATTTCAATCACAGGTCCCTTTGTTACAGGTTGTTTAACTTTGGTTTCCTATGTATAGGGATATATTTTTAAATCTTCTAGATTGAAATAGTTGTGGGTAGATTGATTGTGAACTGATTTATGATCTGTATTGCACTAGAGAAGTAATTTTATGCATATAGCTTCTCTTACAATTACCTCCACAATGATTTCAAAGGATTTCACTGCTTGTGGGAGGCCGTCAATAAGTGGCACTTGCATATTCATCCATTCCAATCTGAGATTTTTAAAGACCTAAGGGAATAGAACAGAGCCTCTGGAAATTAATATTTTCAGCAAGTTTCCTTTTTCAATTTTTTTAGGGATAACCATGCTTCAGTGAAAGCTTTTTTAAAATGAAAGCATTCCTAAATTCACAAATGCTGAAAGCAAGAGATTTCCACCAAAATGTAGCAATTCTTTTCAGTATCCTTTGTAATTCAGTTGAATGTAAATCTCGCATCTGGGCTTTTGTAGGTATTTCTTTTCTATTAAATATGCACTATTCCCAAGTGAATGAAACTACTCAGAAATGAGTTTGTCCTTTGACTACAAGATCAGCTTTCCCAATTTCTTGTATTATTTAACAGAGCTGTGCTTTTAAAATTGCCAGCTTAAAGCTCTCACTCCTGCAGCAAAAGAGTACCTGAGAAATGGTTTCCCACCATCTTTATTTCTCTCCTTTGCCCTCAAGGGCTTGAATTCTGCTCTTGTTCCTGGGCCAGATGTTAACACCCAGTGCCTGCTGCTAGGCTGGCACACTGGTATCACCAAGCTGCAGGGAAACAAGTGGATTGACAGAAATTGTTGTAGGACACAAATGTCCTAGTACCATCGTGCAAAGTGGTCCTGTAGAATTCCCAAAGAGTTTAGTGCATCACCACATGGAGGTACTTGCTCAGGTATTATTAGCACTGCAATTATCTCATTGGTTTTTGACAATTATCTCATTTGTTCTTACATGAAAAGGACACTGTCTTGGAGAAGTCATGATACCCACTCCTCTACACCAATAACAATACCCCAGACCTTGGGGTTATCACTTGATGTGGAGAAAGACTGGGGTAGGGGGACACACCTTTGCTCAAATATGGACTGCATACCACCACAGTTTTGCAGTCTCAAGCTATCCATAAACACCAGAACAAGCTCTAAAAAAATACATTTCCAAAATTCCTTTTTAATTTGTAATAAATCCATTTTGGAATTTACGAAGGCCCGTGCCAGATGGCCTAGAGCATGTTCTCATTCATATTTCAAAACAGAAAAACCTTTCTCAGAATCTGCAAGCTACGACTTTTTCATGGAGATGATTTCTGTTGAGCAAGGAAAACTCAGGTTAATTAGGCCAAATAAGCTGATGCAGTCAGAGGCAGAGATGCAGAGGTTGCAAGACTGAAATCCATCAAGGCCCAGTGTCGACAGATGCCCTCTTAACTTGTTTGTTATTTGCTAGGGGGGTTGCCACATATTTCTAGAGGAATAAATTGTGCTTTTTTTGTTATAATAAACGCAGCGATGTAAAAGGTCTTCATTCAGTAGAGTTACAAGGTGCAGCCCAGCACAACTGCACATTATGAAGACTACAAGGAACCTGCACTAAGGCGATACTGGAGGCTTCCATTCTGGTAGTGTAGACCTCTGTAAAAATGCCCTTGACTCTGTGGAAATCAGCATTTGGTTTGGAGGGAGCTAAAAGGAAGAACAAAGAATCCCCAAGGTCTCTTTCCAGCTATCCACTGTTTATAATTTTGTGATCTGAAATCTGAGTAAGGGAGAGCTGGACACTAAACTGGGAAGAAACACTTCAGGGGTGAAACAGCAACATGACGTACCAGAAGGGGGGCCTGAAGTTGAGACATTGACCATCTGAGAGAAAGAAGTGGTTAACACTGGTGACCAGCACTCTTATGGGCATGTCCAAACTGTGGGTTTAGCTGTGTCCCCCACAGGGGCAGCAGATCTCTCTGATGATGACCAAATCCCTGGAGCAGCAGTGGGTGTCATAGCACAGTCCAGCTGGGACCCCCAAGGGCAGAGTCTGCAAGGACATTTCTTTTGAGCTGAGAATCAGTGGTCATCTCTTCCAAGGTAATTAGACAGCTCAAGAATCCATTTCCAAAATGTTTTTCCAGTACTGGATGTGTAACATATTTGCTACTTTCCCAAAGGACTAAAACCTCATAGCTTTCATCCTGACTTTCTTTCTGAACTTCTACTCCATTCAGATAGACACTCCCCTTACAAAATCCCTGAAATATGCTAATAAAATATGAGGTTAGATTTTTGGCAACCTCTACATAACACCTCTGAACTGTAAATAGTATTTTGCCTGTGATTTTTATAACTTTTTGGATATGGTCACCTGCATGATTCACCACTATCATCAGGAGCTAAAGTCAGACAGGAAATGTTTGTAAACATCATCTTCTACAGGCTGGATGAAGAAAGAGAAATCTTTTTTGTCCTGGTTGTTTCTGGCATTGTGGAACACAGTGCTGTGACATCATTTTGCTATCCCTGTTGGTATCCATGCCCAGGTAATTCTGGGCTCTACATCTGTCCCAGACCTTTTCAAAAGCATTGGTAATGAGGGTTTGGCTGCAGTTAGAGCGAGGGTGGATGTCTGCCTCCCACTGCCTCTGGGCCATCACTGTCACCCTTGGACACTCAGAGTATGCCAGCTCCATTGACAAATTCCATCACAGACAAGGTATGTGTCAAGGACAGATATTCCCCATTTCTGACTAAGGTATCAATCTGCCTTCAGAGAGCATGACCTGAATTTATCCTTACACAATATGCAGGTCTCTAGGCCAGGAAAAAAAAAAAAAAAAAAAAAAAAAAAAAAAAAATCAGAGAAGGATCCTAACCAGTTTCACAAAATAAACACCATCTAACTTAGGCTTAGCACAGGGCTGGGTAGCTCTCTGTAAAAGGCATCTCCTCCCATAGTGCTCTTGATCTACATTCAGGGCAGTAGCTCCCTGTCTGCCTTCATTTGAAGCTAGCCATATCCAAAATCCAGTACTGCCTCTTTAAAATGAGTCCAAAATTATGTCTTGTGTTTTGGTTCTGTGGCTGCTCCTTGTTCCTCTCTGCGGAAGGGAGCAAGGAGCAGGAGGGGGCTGAATTAAAAGGATGGGACTCAGGAAAGGCTCTGGCCACAGGCTGTTTCATGCCTTTGGACAAGTCAGCAATTTCTTTGTGCCCCTGTTTAGATACATGTGGAGATGTCTCAATGTGTCTACACATTCCTATCCATGATGCCCAGCATTCACTGTTTGGAAGAGAAGTGCCTGGGTGTTCTGCCAAGCAAAATGGACACCCAGCCTGCACAGAATACTGCTGTACCTGGAAACACTGCTGTTCACAAAGCTAGGTGGTAGGATTGTACAAAATGTGAGTAACTTCTCTGTCTTGTCCAGTCTTTTATAACAGTGGCTTAGCTTTGTTAGAAAGTACCTAACAGAACTGCTTTTGTGTTCTGACAAAAAGCCTTTTACCATCTTACACTTAGTGTTTTGGAGGCATTGTGGCCAGGACATTGGAAATACTAGGTTTTATATTCAGTTTGACCACAGGCTTGCCAAGTGAGGAGGCGGCTTCATCATGCTGCACCACTTTCCTGTACTTCTTTTTCTCCCTTTGTGTTTGATTAGGTGGTGGCTCCTTGACACAGTGACAGATGCCAGGGCCCCTGGCACACTCGACTTTCCAGCCTGGGTGGGTGGGTGTCCTAGGGATACATCTTTTGCTGCTGAAAACAGTGGAAGTAACAAGTGAAGGATATTTCTCCACTCCAGGCTCATGGCTAAACCTTCCTCCCATTGTCAGTAGTGCTCTGACAAGGGGACACTCATGTATGTGGGCTCTGTCTCCATGTCTAATGTTTCCTTGGTGCTGATGGAGTCTCTCGGAGAAGTGCTCACACCGTGCTCCTGTAATGGGTCAGAAAGACTAGCTTAGAAGAGGAAGTGAACTTTGTTTTTCTTTGGCAATTTTGTGGTGAGAGCCGGGGTTGGCGTGCAGGCTGAGATGTAGCAGGGTAGAAGAAGTTTAAATATAATTACAATTCACTGCTCTTTGCAGCCAGCTCTGTGACTTAAACAAGGGGTGGAGAGAACATTTTTCCCATGGTCTTAGGAGAGCACAGAGGATGCCCCATTTGCTGAAGGTTTGTACAGATCTGAGAGGCAAGGAGTTGTGTTTGGGAATCGGAAATAGCCTTCAGGGAGTAAGAAGAAAGCAGAAAATGAGTCAAGCTGTCGAATTTATATGTTAACAAAGCAGATAGGAAATTACTCTCATCCACGAATGTTAGGAAAAGGCCACTCAAACTTCCGAATCAGAAGTCCATCTATTTTCAGTGTTGAGTTATTCAGTCTTGATACACTTTAGTTTTGGGAGGAGTAAAAATACTACATAAATATTTTCTCCTTTTCTCCGTTCTTAGTAGGAAGATGCTTCCTACCTACAGAGACCACCGGTCTCTGTAATGTGTTCTGCCTTCTTGGCTGGGGTAGCAGAGAAATGCTCAGAGGCTTGAGCCTCTTTTCTGGGTACTCTATTCTATGTGTTGGCACTTTTTTTTAGTTTTACCATTTACAGACTTTGATGCACTTTATGGAACCTTGAGGAGGTTTCCATCACAACCTCACTGCAGAGAACACTAATTTGGGTGTCTGCAGAGTTTGTAGTTTTGTAGGATTTTTTAAACAACTAGATATCTTTGGAAAGAGTCATTAATGCACAAAATGCAGCAATTAAGCCATTTATTTCTAATTGAAGTTCAACATGCATTGGAAAGGACGGTACGAAAGGCACAGTAAAGTAAGGGCTAATAAATTCTGGTATTTTAAAGATAATGTTTGAGTTGTGTAATAGTTTGGAGTGTAAAATGTTCCAGCTTGTAAGCCTTTTTCCAGGAAGACTGCTATGTTTTAAAAAAAAAGGCAGAAAAATTTTCAGGCACAAAAGTCCTTCTTCAGCCTACCCTCAAACATTTTGTGAGCAAAGGCTTTTTTTCTGTTGCATTTCTTTCCCACAAGTACATCTGTTTGTATTCCTACAAACCTTGCATTACATGAATTCAAGCAAGACAGTGCCATGTCCCAAGCTACTCTTATAACTTCCCCTGTTATTTACTTAGTGGTTTTACATGCATATGAGGAAAAGATATTCTCTCCCTGCATCCTGCAGATGATTTTTTGAGGTCAAGAGTGCATTGCACTCAACATTTTTAAAGTTCTGGATGTGAACAATTTGTCTCCTGAAGCACAATTGTAAACACTCAAGTGTCAGAGAGTTAGTTCCACAAGCAAGTGAGGATGTATCAGCACAGTTGTATTCATGTTTTTTAAACCACCACAAAACCACATCCAGGTACTAAATAAAGAAGCTGGTTTTCCACTGAGCTGAATTCTTTAAACTCCTGACAACCAACAGCTATTTAGATTAAATCAGAGCAAGTGGGGGTGCTTTTCCTTAGAGCCTTGATCCTGCTTGGAGTCTTGCTTTGGTTATTTGTGTAAGAAAATGCTGTCCCAAGGTTCCATATTTGCTCAGGCTTCTCTGTTTCACAGAGGGAAAATAAAGATAAATTATATGGGGTTAAAACTCTTCTTTCATATGCCTGGTAAATCTGAAATAATTTCACAGTACTTTCAGTTCAGCTGAGGTTAATCTGGGTTCAAAACAGGGAAGCTACAGGCTGGCTGTTCATGCTGCTACAGCAAGGTGATGAGTGCTACAGAAAAAGCTTCAGGTTCAATTTGAAAAAAAAACCCTGAAAACAGCGAGCATGTCCTGTGATTTAAAAGGCCAATAGGTTCCTGTGTATCTCTAGGAGCAGAGTAAGAGAGAAGCAGTAACTCCAGATGGAAAGCTGCATAAGAAGTGTGGTGAGTGTCTATCTGAAAAGATACACCTGGACAAGCGAAGACACTAATAAATAAGCACGCTGGGCTTTGAGCCTTGTGAGTGCTTGTGAGAGAACAGTTGGAAAGCCTTAAATGAGGGTGTCTTGTACGCAGCTGACCAAGTGTGTTGCTTACAGTTACCATGTGTCAAGATGTTTCTTGCTCATTAGTTTTACACTGATGGAAAGCAACTTTAAATCACTCTTTAGAGGAATCCACCGTGAGGCACACCAGCTGTGTGCCAGATGAAGGAGTTGTAAAGTCATGTTGGGCAGGCAAGAATATACCAGAGAGAGAGATTTAAAGTCATGAGAAAGATAATTACTTTGCACTCAGAGATTAGCTATAGGAAAAGAAAGGAAAGGGAAGAATTACACTCTGCATTTGTTAGAAGGTTTCCTGCCATCTCTCTGTCCCACTCACACATGCAAACCCATGCACACAGCTGAATTTACTGTCCCAGTGTCAGGTTAGCCAGGACTGCCAGCATGGGAGAAATCCTTATGGGATATATTTGCTTGTTACTGACGGTGTGAAAACATTCCCCCTCTCTCATTATTATTTCTAAAAGGCAGGTCTGGAGCTGAGGCAGGCAGTGGGAAGCATGTCACTGGTGGTAGTGAGGAAGGTGATGGCATGGGGCCCTGCTCAGGCCAGAAGAAAGCATGAGTGAGCAACTCATGGTCCAAGAATGGACCAGATCATCCCAAACAGCTGCTCAGGGCAAGTTCACTGCATACACCAACATTTGCATTTCTGCAAATGTGCCACTCTATCTGATCAGCTCTGGCAAGGGAGAGATACTAAGCTGTCTTGTTCAGGGGCTTGTTGAAATGTCTTGTGGCTTTTGTCACAGATTTGCTGGTCCCTTTAGACCAGAGCCTGGTGTTCTGTCCTTTCACAATGATCTCTTCTTCCTTACTGGTCCTTCCAGCTTCTCTGGGTTCTCCTTATCCCTATTTCATTGCCTTTATCCATTCTTTCAGGCCAAATCACTAGTCTTTTAAGGCACTAATATTGTGCTTGCAGTGGGGTTTTGGGGCATGTTGGCTGTGTGGGAATTTGTGAACTGGTGGGCTGAAGAGGTTGCTGGCCCCCAGGGCAGAGCCCTGGCATTGCTAAGCATGTCCCCCAGCTTGCACAGCTGGGAAATCTGGAATTGCTCAGATGTAGCTCAGGTCAGAGAATCAACGTGGAAGGTTCTCGGCCTTGGACACTTCATCACTGTATTACCATAGTACCTTTGGGCACTGTCTCAGGCAAAAGCCTGACATGATTATCAAAGGAGTAAAAAGAAATAAAATTGCTTTTCATGTCCAAAATATATGTCACTCATGCCATGTAGTATTTTGTTAAGTGATGCAGGAACCTCAAATATTTTCATTAGATATATTAGGAAAATGTTTCTGCTTAAAATAATGCAAAATATTTTTCTAATGGAAATCCTTTCAACCCCTTCTAAAAGACCACAGGCAGATGCCCTGATGTTGACACCCTGCTTCCAGAAAAGTCACAAATGAGTTGTAGGGTTTGCACTACCTGAAATCAGCCTTAGTGTAATGAAACTCCCCTTTTGTCATTGATTTGGGTTTGGTATTTTTAAGTCATTCTCCCTAAATGGAAGTATCTTTACAGAGAATTTATTTCTGCCCATTTGTCAGGGCCTTAAACACTGCAGCTGCAAGCATTTGTTGCTGCCTGCCAATGGCTATTATAGCCCTATGAAGTCTCTATAACATAACCCAATAACCTACTCCCCTTCCTCCCTTTCGTCTAGCTTTGTGCACTGATAGACCTTTAGGAAAGTTATAATTTGGATGTGAAACAATTATTCTAAAACAGAGCAGAGTGGACACACAAATTTATCTTCTCTCTCTCTCTTTTGGTGAAGAACATCTATCTTCCATGACCTCTTGATTACTGAAGCCTTCAAAATATATTCTTTGGTCTGTGACACTGTGCTCAGTGCAGGGCTGAGCATTAAATATCACCCTCTGTGATTAATTGGAAGTTAATTAAATCTATCACTGAAACAATGGGAAGGCAATGATCTATGTAATCACTGAAATAGTAAATGAAATGATGTAAGGGCCGTCCATTTTGCTTATTGACATTGATGGAGGGGTGCCCAGGCTCTGCTGCTCAGCTGTGTTTTCTGCCTGACCACACCAGCCTGCTCAGGCAGACACAAACCTCCCAATGTACCAAGGAAGCACAGCTGATGGTGGGCTGCTGGGCACTGCTTTTCCTTCTCCTTTGCCACCTCCAGATGCCATTCAAAAGACCTCCAAGGTGACTCTGGTGTTTTGGGCATGCAGTGCAAGCAGTGTACCTGAAATGGCAATCCTGAGGGACAAAGCCTTTCAACACCTTTTTCAGTGTGAATGAAAATGTTGCTGCTGAGATTGTTTGGTAAGCAATGATGTGATATTTAATATTTTACATCTTAACTGTACTACTTCTTACATGAATCTACAGTTTTTCAATAGATCTGAAACTGTTGCTGTTTATTCCAACCTAGCAAGGAATATTGACCTTGTGGTTTTCTTCTTGGTAAGAAAATCTTGTTCTCTTGTTCTTGTTAAAACAGTATAAGCAGTGCAGAATCCTAGAAAATACACCTGGAAAGGATGTCACATATTGTAGACAGTACGCAGCCAATTTCTCTAGATGTATTTGCAGGAAAATAAAAATATTATTCACTTCCCTCTTAAATGACGTTGCTATAGGTTTCTCATTGGGTGCTATTCTGTAGCATGGAAATAGGACTTCTTTTGAGTGTAATAGGAAACGTTTTCTAATACAAATTTCTTATTTCAGATGCATAATAACACCAGGTATACCCTCAGACATTAATCAATAAATCCTCTCTCATTTTGGGAACAAAAGACCAGCAACTTTGAAGGAAATATCTGAAACTATTTCTTTCCTTCTTGCTTCTGGGCACATGTGCACCCCTAGAAGGACAGAAGTCTCTGTGTTTCCTTTTGATAGGATGAGCTCAGTTCCTTGCCTTGGCTCCATAGACTCACAAAGTGCACCTGAAAGATTGAAGACTCCCATAATAAAAGAGTGTTCTCTTATCTTGGCCATTAGTTCAGTTGAAAAATGCACTCTTTAATCAGAAAATGCTATCATTTCTCAATGTTCCACTTTTCCATGCCTGCTTTTCTGCTCCAGACCTCTGATTCTACTTGTCTTTTAACCCTGGAACTTACCATGGCAGGCTTTATTTTCAGAAATAGAAAGCAGCTCCCCACCAAGGTTAAGCCACATAACTGTAAAATATAGTCCACAGAATAGCACATTGGATTGCTTATGAGGAAAATTTCTACACTCAAAGGGTGGTCAAGCATTGGAACAGGCTGCCCAGAGAAGCAATGGAATCACCATTTCTGGAATTGTTCAAAAACTAGGTGGATATGGCATGTGCGGATCTGGTTTAGTGGTGAACATGGCAGTGCTGGGTCAATGATTGACTTAATGACCTGCAAGGTCTTTTCCAATCTAAATTATTCTGTGATTCTGGAAAATCATCTGCTATCCAAAGAGTTTATAAGAAAATTTGGGTTAACTTCTCATCTCCCCCAGAAGCAGCTCAAGCCCACCTGTGCTGTTCTCTGATCCCCAGTACTCACCTCTTTTGTGGGTAGAATGTTTTAGTATCTCCAGCAATTATTTCCACACACAAAAAAAAATTATGGCAATGCATGCAGTGGTGAAAAGGCCTTTCTGAAGACCCATGATTCCTTTGGGAATGAAAATGTATCAATATGTTCTTCCCTTGCCTTCCTGGTTCTTTGTTCTTCCACTTTCTGTGTTCTTTTCTTACAGATAACCAGAGGTGAGGTCCAATTTGTTTGATTTAATCAAAACTATACCCAGCACTAAGTAACAGTTACTGACTAAGCAGAAGGGAAATGTTATTTATCATGAGAGTTTAAGAGGTCCCTCTCTCAGTGGCTTCCTTGCTAGCACAATAAATGTGTAACCTCACATTATCCTGATAACTAAACGAGGTTCCAAGCACCCATTCAAACTACTGTGATCAGCAGGTAGTACTTTTTAAATTCTTTTTAATCTTTATGTTTGATCTTTGTCTTTCTTTAACCAATATAGGAATTATTTCTGAGATGATCAGAGAGAAATAGTTTCTGCCTGAGGAAAATTTTAAGTACTTGGTCCTTACCTGAAAAGAATTGTGTTCTCTTTGACTCTGTAGCTGATTAAAGTATCAGAGATCCTGCTCATATGCTACAAATCAGCTTTACTAATTTTATTTGCTTGCCAGGACATTTCAGATTGGTTTGGCCCAGGGATCTGAAAACTATCCTGTGGGAAGCCACCTTTCCTGCTTCAGGTGAGCTCACCCATGAGGCACCTGAGCTCCAGAAGGAGAGCTGAAGACTCTGTGTGTGAGGTGGGCAGTGGTGGGCACTCTGAGCTGACATGTCCTGCCAGGCACTGGGACAGGCTGTCCACCTGCTTCTGTCAGCAAAAGAAACAGCTGGGGCTCAAATCAAACCCAGCCCAGCCAGCAGACAGTGCTAACTTGCCTGTTTTTGTCACAGCTGTACACTTGTCACCAAGACAAAGCTTCTGGGGAAAGCGAACTCAAATTCCTGGGTAAAGAATTTTTCAGATCATGTTTAATATTCCAGGTCAGGTTCCTACAATTTATTATTTATTGAGCTCTGTGAGCTTGCTCAGCAATGCTCAATACATAAAGACACAGACTCTACCATAATGGATTTGCAATCTAAATTTCACAGTGCAAGATAGATATTGGTGCATATTATACCTGGTGGTTAGGTCACAGTCTGGTCTCAGAACCAAGCAGAGATTTTTTTAAAAGCTTCTTCCATTAGCAGCCCATTAGAATGGCATAAACTTTTTAGATTTTAGATTAATCCCCCTAAAAATATTCAAATGGATACAATGAATATTTTAAATACATTTAGTATACGTGGAAAATGCTGACCTGACATAACTACATATCTGTGTCCTGCTGGTCACAGAACACTAACAGCAGGGAGTCCAAAGAAGTGATTTCATGCTTTCTGTAGTGATGCAATCAGTTTAAAAACTTTGTCACACACAATCCCCAGCTCTTGCTTCATTTTGGTGCCAGAGCCAAACAAGCTGTAGGGTGAGAGGCTGATGCCACTGGCACAGGGCAAATAGACTTTGTAGGGCTTCTCTTGAGGTCTGTTTTGTGCATGCCTCACCAGCATGTGTTTCCAGAAGAAACCTGTAGTGTCACAGATTATTCACTGCCTTCATGAGGCAACCCCAAAAAAAAACATCACCCCAGCCCCTCTAAATCTGACCACCTCTGTGGAAAGCAATGGCAATCCAGCAGTGCAGGGTGGGAAAGGGAGCTTTGCTGGTAGCTCTCTGGATCTGCTCTCCTGTTAGGATGAGGAAGCAAGGAGAAGCTATGTTTAATAAAATAGCCACTATTACTTAATCCAGGAAGCCATAAATGGCAAAAAGTCCTGGAGAGCTGGACTGCACCACTCACAGGAGAAAGCTGCCATGAGACTTTCTTGAAGAGTAAAATGAAACAGAAAAGAAAATAATAATCTGAAAAATGAGTAGACAGGGAGTGAATGGGTTTGAAATGACAGCAAAATCGGTAATTCTACCAGATGTGGTCTCTCTATGGGAAGCAGTCACAACAGTCCTGTCACCATCTGAGGGACTCTTCCTAATGTTATGCAGTGCATGTGCAGCCTCAGGGAGCTCCCTTATGTAGACTTCCACGGGATGGTCATGCAAACGCTTTATTGTACTGTTATTTCTCTGGGTAAAGAGACTGTTATTTGATTTTTGGTTCCAAGAGCAAGCTTTTGACTTTGACTCTTAGTGTCTATTAGAGCTGTGTGCTTAGAAGAAGAGTGTTCCTGCATTTATTTGTGTGCATTGAAGGGGTAGGTATGTGCCTCTGTGCTAGTGAAGCTGTGGTCTGCTCTCTTTTTCACCCCCTAGAGTGCCCTGAAGATTGGCCATGGAAGCTTTTCCTACTGAGTCAGGACACAAATCACCAATGTGGAAATGTGGCATTTTCTAATTTAAACTTTGCATTTTTTTAATGGCAGACTATTCCTTCATTTCCCACTAATCCTTCTGCTTGCTGAGCTCACTCTGTGCTGTTTCAAGAAACCAGCAATTAGGAACATTGCTGGTAAATTCACAGAACGGATGCTTGGGGGCTGGGGCCAGAATAAGAGCTGAAGATGTCACTTCTCTCAGGAGCTTGGGCATAATTCCTCATCACTGGATTTTTTCCAGTAAGTTGGCTTCCTGATGACTTTACAGTAGAACATGGAGTACGTAGTTTGAGTTGAGGTATGGATTTGGTAGGAGCTGTGTTTTCTTTTCCACCCAGAGCTGTGATTTCTTCTGGGTTCTGAGCACTGCCCAGCTTCACTCTTGGTCCCTGACAAAGCCAGAGTGGTTTCATCAAGACTTGAGTTTATGGTTAAAACCAAGTATATCTGAGGCTTTCACAAATATTGGTGATATTTGGGGATCCTATGAGTGTCCCTTGGGATAGCACCAGGGCATCACATGGAAACTGCTTGTTACTTTAGCATAAGAAATGGTGTTGGCAGCTTATTTTTAATACATAAGATAAATAGGCAAATACACTGAAATCCAGCTTTACACTTGGCAGTCTCTGCTAAGTCCACATGCTCTCAGCTCATCTTCTCAGTTATATATTGCATGAGAGAAAAATTTTGTATTCTATTGTGTTTTCTCAAAGGGCTTTTGTGTGGAGAGTGACTCCACAGGGATATTTCCTATCTCTGGCTGTGGGAGCTACCACAATTGCTAAGGAACATCTTAGCAGCAGTATCATTCCCTTGAGAACAAAATGCTACAGAATCCTACAGAAACTGTAGAATTTGCTACAATTAAGCTGCTTCCTTAGAAGAAACTTGAAATATTTAAGGAAGAGGCAAGAAAGCAGTACACAATTTTCCCTTTTGTATTTCTCCCACTACCTGGAAATGTTTTGCCAGTTTTTCTGAAGATATACCCATCACCAGCCCTGCAGATCTGCTGAATACTTTATGGGTTAAAAAAAAATAGACCTCATGATTCCCACAGGCCCTCCAACCATTTCTTGTTTCTAATTTCAAAGGCCCTTTTGAGTGGGAAACAAAAGGTTAATTTTCTCCAGCTTGCCCAGGCTGACTTAATGTAACAGAAGGCAGCAAATTGTATTGATTTAGTGACATGCAACTGTCCAGAAAGAGCTATTTATACATTATTCAGGACAAACACTGTCATAATGGACAAACAGCAGCAGCATCTGGGATGTTAATGTCTACAAATAAGATTATTCTTTGAAAGGATTAGGACGAAGCATTTTGTGTAATTAGATTTCTCAGTTTTAGGAATGAATTGCCTTTTAGCAGTAAAAGCTGTCACTGAGGGAGCCATTAGCTCCTTATAACTGAATTAAATGCATAATTAGTGACATGATGGCATTAGGATTTGTTTCATTTTTAACTAATCCAGGGTGCAGGGGGGTGTTCTCTCCAGGTCACTGCAGCCCTCCTCGGCAGGGCCCGGCCTCAGCTGGCGTGCCGGAGTTGGGAAAAGTCAGGCGCGTGTGAACAGGAGCCGGGGCCTCGCCACGGTGCTCGCGGGGCTATTCATCACTGGGTGCTGGGTGACAGTGACTGATGGGCTCGGCCCGGGCCTGGCACTTTACCAGTGCAAGAATCATACGAGCCAGGGAGCAGAATGACAGCTGGAGCGCCGTGTCAAGTGGTGTAGAGACCAGAGCTATTAATAATCTGTGCCACATGATCTGTGCCGCCAGAAAACAATGATTTAGACATTGGTTAGAATAAAGATTTCACATTTAGTATGGAGGGACTAGCCTAGCACCAGAGGAATAAATCGCTATTCAATCAGCATGTA
Source organism: Onychostruthus taczanowskii (assembly GCF_017590055.1). Taxonomy (NCBI): domain Eukaryota; kingdom Metazoa; phylum Chordata; class Aves; order Passeriformes; family Passeridae; genus Onychostruthus; species Onychostruthus taczanowskii. Next base: position 6,272,638 of record NW_024501237.1, on the reverse strand, counting down.
TGAAAATAAGGCAATGAATACATTAGGGGCTAGCAAAAAGGAGGGGAGCGCCTGAGCCCCGGCCCAGCATGAATCCTGCTAATCAGGACTTCCTGAGGCTTCTGTGATGGCATTAAGTGGCACTGGAAGTGCAATTCTTGAAGCCTATCACAAGTAAAACAGCAAGGAAATCTTGTAGATCTCAAAATTTAGTGCCTTGTCCTCCTGGGCCTGATACACCCTCACATGGGCTGCAGCTCTGTCAGATTGGCTGCCGCTATTCCCCTTCTCATTTCAAAAAAGCACAGCAGATGCTTTGTGCTAAGGAAACGCTTCCTGCAACCATTCTCCTGGTCCACGTCTTGGACAGGTGTATTTTTTGCTGAGTTAAAAACTGTTTGAATGGCAGTGCCCTGAGAGAGGCAGTAAATGGAGTTACATCTAGTTGGCTGTCACTATTCCCCAGGGCTCAGATTTGGGGCCAATTCTGTTCAATATCTTTATCAACAATGTGAAAGAGGGTATTGAGTGTACCCTCAGCCACTTTTCAGGTGACTCTTGCTCTCCCAAAAAGCTGCAGAAATACGTCCTTAGACTCTCCACGGCATGTATCATGAGGGTCAGTAGTGTAAGTGGGGAACCCTTGGAAGGTCTGCAGCCACCAGACTTCTGTTTCTGTAGCTCTGCTTCAGGGGGTTTTGTAACAGTTGGAGCTGTAGTATAAAGCAGCCATTGTTCTGTCTCTCCTCTGTCACCTAAATACTAATAACAAGGCTGTTTTGTGCATTGTACATTTTTCCTATGCCCTTTGTTTATATACTTCCTGCAAACAGACTCAGTTATTCCTCATTACTTAATGGTCATTATATGAATATCTTAGTTTGACAGAATGAAGGTCAGAGCTCAAATTCTCAGAGAAGTTCTGGTGCAGGTACCAGCTGAAATACTTCTGCTCCTTTCAGAGATGTGTTTTCAGAGTTTAAGTTTATTGAGACATTCTGGTTTGACTCAGGTAATCATCATCTGAATTCCTGTGACACAGTTGTATTTGTGATGTTACCACTGGTGTCAGATAAGGTCTCACTGAAGACCAGCTTTTGGTTATCCCAGGTGCTGGCTGCTGAATTTTTTCCAGCTGTAGTCCCCGCTGGAAAAAATACAACATCTTATTCCTTTGTGCTCCTTACCATTTGTCAAAGAGTGTTATTTTAGGGGTGTAATGCAAAAATGAATATTGGCAGAGTGTAACCACTATGAAAGTGGAAGGTCAGAGTAAGCCTCTGAGTGGTTGTAGGAGCAACAGAGGAGCATTTGGGAAGGCCAGCAGGTGTAGGGACGTATCAGCTGGTCCTGTTCCCCGTGTTTGATTGTCACTGATGGTCTTTCAGTGTCCCAAATTGTTTGACTTCTCTTTTTTCCTTTGTTGTTTTCTTGCAACTGCTTTCACCAGCCCTGAATCAAACACTTCAGAGAGTGATAATAACTCATCCTCTGGTGGGTAGTTTTTTCTGTTTGTGTTTTTTACAATTATAAATTGTGTAATCTGAGCTCTCACAGCCAGAGCTTAATATATTTGACTTTATTGCTTTTTGTTTTAGGGAAATAAATTATTGCTCACATTCTGACATTTAAATTAAAGGATCTGCACTAAATCTTGTGTGCCACAATAAGAAATTAAGAGAGCTTTTCTTGCTAAACAAGCACAGCTGGAAGCCTCAGTCCATCAAGGACTCAGGTCCAATTAAGGCAGTTACAAAGGGGACAGCATATTTGGTCCATTCTGTGCTTCAACATCAGTCAGCTGGGCCCTAGGTGACTATGAGGACTGGCTGGGAGTTTCCCAGGCCAGAGGAGGTCAGCTGGGGAGGATTTCTGTCCATAGGATGTGCCACACCAGTTTCTGAGGGGCTTAAGATCCCAGTCGTTTGTGGACAGGTTCAAGAACAGAAATATTCATACAACTCATATGTGAAGTGACACCAACAGGGGGTTCCTGCTCAGATCTGCAGCTCCTAGAGTTGCACAAGCAGACAGAAAAGCTGATTTAGAAATGACAAGCCTTTCAGAAATCACAAATTGGGAAGTGGAGAAAATGCCTCTTGGTTAGAAAGCTGTTCCTCTGCCTGGGGGTGGTGATTTCAAGCTTCTCTGTTCTGCATGAAAGACTGAGATGCTCTGTTTTGTGCTTCCACAGAAAACCTGAGGCATTTGTGCAGTCCAGCCACTGCTGGAATATTTCATGTACCTCACAGTAAAACATGGGAAGTACTGCAGTTCCAGTTTCATGACAGGACACTTTTTTTTTTCCTTTCCCTTACATATTTTAACTTTATGTATGCTCTATTTTACACCAGTCAGGGTCTCTTTCACCTAAACAAGAGCAGCAATAGCAGCAATTTCTGTTCTCAAAAGTGGGCTTCATTGGCTAGAGCCAAATCCTAGCTGTTGGAACGAAATCCTGGAAAGAGTAGTGACTGCTCACAGGTCCAGCTTTTTCTCTGCACCTGCCTGCCCTAAAGCAGTTTTCTGTGTTAGAAGCCTGAATTTGTCATGCAGTTTCAAGCTAAGGAGACTGTACATTTCTAAGGGAAACATGAGTAAAAATGTATCTTTTTCAGAGTTAACAGAAAATCATATTTTTTTGGTGGTGTCTGTCTTTCCTGGGCTTGAGTCCAAGACTAAATGTGAGCAAAGCTTTCCTGTTACTTCCTCTTTCCATCTGATGCAATCCTATGCATTTGGTGCCTTCGGCACCCTGTGACCTGTGTTAAGAAGGGACAAGGGAAGCAGGAGACAGAAACAAGAAAAAGAAGAAAAAGGGAAATTAAAAGGGGAAAGGAGAAGGAGGAGAGGAAAAGGGAAAAGGAGAACTGAGGTCTGAGGTGTAATGCCTCTGGTAGAATTGCTCTACAATAAGTTCAGTAGTTGAAGTCAACAGGGAACTGTACTCTGAATATCTGCAAGGCTAAAACTGGATGATTTTAATACCTAAAGAAGCCAATCAGAAATATTTCAAATTGATAAAAAAATAAAAGGGTGAGTATTGTTCACCTGAATCTCCCAGTGCCTGATTCCCAGGCATAAAATGAGTGCATTAAAAATCCTGTTTTAAGCAAGGACTTCACAGTAATGCTTGTGAAGGGCTCAGGTAGACGCAATGGTTAAAAGTTGCACCAGAACTTGCCTGTGCAACTTTAAACCCAAAATTTCCTCTCTCGGGAATGACAGACTTTGAAAGCCCCTACTTTTGTGTGTATTATGTAATAAATTGTATTGCAACCTGATATAAAACAAGCAGTGCAATGTCCTTAAATTTTGATGTCAAACAAGAGCTATAATTTCCACGTCTCGGTGGAAAGAGGACCTTTGTGTTACACAAACGACCCACTTAAACATGTCCCAGAGTGTTCCTGGCCATGGAGGCCAGTGGTGAGAAACAGCTTGCAACTTGGGTCATAAATCCTCTTCATTTCCAGGGTAGGGCAAAGTACACACATTGTTTACAAGCAATCCCAGGTATGGATGTGCATCCTCTGAAATTGCACCTGGGCATCTTTTAAAGTGGTGCTGGCTGGCATGGGCCAAAACAGTATCAGGGAAAATCAGATCTGTTTGTTGGGGCAGACAACTGCCTTCCAATGCCCAGAACTCTGTCCTCTCACTGTTTGATGATCTCACCTTGATGTAACCTCAATGTCTGATTGACCCAGGTCCTGGTGGTCTGGCCAGGTAGTCATCCTTTAACTTCAGTGAAGATGTTACAGTAGTTCGGCTGACTTAGTCCAGAATTATTGTCTGGACAATTCCTTCCGTGTGCTTGTGTGTCTTATAGTCATGCAAATTAGTGGCACAGGGCAAAATATAAAACAGCCATTGAAAGTCATTTAGACCTGAGATACAGTGTCAGGTAATCAGCATCACCAAATGGCATTGATATACTCTCATAAGCACAGAAGTTCTTTATATTTACACATTTCCATTGAGTAGCTACAGGTACTCAGCTGACCTCCTTGCTTTTATCCCACAGTGAATTCTTCACATCATTTCATCTCCTCCTTCTTCCCAAAGGGGGAAAGAAACACCCAGCATGCCTTAATAGCAAATACCTGTGACTGGGAAAAAGAGACGTCCTGAAAGGAAACCTTTTCCACCATAACCATTCCTGTAGAGTGGTCTGAAGAAGACCTTGCTGAGCGCCCTGCCCCTCCTGCTGCTGAAGTGCTCCCTTGGTGTTGCCTTAGCTGCTGGATGGCAACAGGAAGAAATGTAACACCAAAAGCGGTCCAGGAGTGACTTTAGGCTGTTTGTGACTGTGTGGGGCCACAGGCAGGCCCTGTGGGGTGCAGTGGGGTCTGTGGGAGGGCTGGCTTTGTGATACCCCACAGCTGCTCCAGAGGGGAATGGGGCATCCGCTCATGTCCCCCTAACTGCATTATCACCTCATGGAGGATTACATATTCCAAATCAAATTCACCATGTAAATTGATATTGGTGAGGTAATTCTCTTGTTTCCAAACAGAAAACATAGGGAAAAGTGATGAAAGTTGGGGCTTACTTTCTAGTGCTAATATACTCAAAAACAACAAAGTTTAAAAGCTGAGTTATAAAGTGAAAACATAATAAAAAAGTAGTGTTTTCCCTCTCCAATCACATGGAGATTTGGAGCAGTTAGAAAAAGCTTTGGTTGCTAGCTCCTGCTTCAAACAGATTTGTGGATTGAAGCAAACTTCTATGGCCATGACGCAGCAGCAAGGGATACGCTGCCCTTCCCGAAGGTGACCCCCAAGCACTGGCTGGCTGGGGCAAACCCAAACCTCTGCCTTCCTCCCAGCTGCCCCCGCTGACAATGGGCAGCTGGAGCACAGCCCTTGGCCCTGGCGTCCCGGTGGTCAGAGTGGCATTAGGGAGCAGCGGTGATAATCCCTCCTCCCTGTGGAGAAGGGAGGAAGCCAAAGGGAGGGGTTGGAGACTTTGTGACTTTCTCATACCAGAATACCCTTTTTTGTTTTTCCCTTTACAAGACTGCAGCAGATATTTTTATTGCTGTCTTAGGAACAAGAAATCTAGTTTTAGTAATTGATGCCACATTGAAAAGAATAGAAAGCTGTGGCATGCTACAACTTTTCTTCAGAGCAAGTGATCTAGATCTAATCCTCTCTGTTTCATCTGAAAAAAACCACTTGCCTATCCGAACATAAGAGTAAATTAGCATGTGCCTATGAATACTAATGCTGCATAAACTCTACTCTAAGCCTTCAGAAATGAATAGCACCAAGATAACTAAATGGGAAGAGGCAAATTCAGAAACAGCATTAGCATTGTCCTTAGGCACTTTGAAGAAAAACGTTTCACTTTGTATCAAAAATATTAAAATCAGAGGCTTTGCAAGCTGGAAAGTGACTAAAAAAATCCTTTGTGTCTAGGTTGATAATTCAAGACTCACATTTTTTATGCCAGAGAATAGATACCAAAGGTGCAATTGCACATGCAAGTGCATGTGGAGGTTAATATTTTGTGCTGTTTAACCCAATCCAGACAGATTATTTTTCTGAAGGGGGAAAGGAAATCTTTCACTATAGTGAGTACTGCTTTTGCACTTTTTTGCAGATCTCTTGTGGGTGGGCTCAGTAGCCTTGTGGCAACCTAGTGCATATATAGGAAACAAACTTTCACCTCTCTGTTTTCAAAACAGATCTGGAGGTGCAGGAGAGATTGTAAGGCAGGCTTAGGGCAGAAAGGACCTAATTTAGTCACAGACCCATAGTATCCCTAAAAGTAATGAACCCTGTTTATCATCGGGAAGGCTGCTTAGGTAAAATTAGAGCAATGTTTTGGGTTTTTTTCTCTCTGGGAATCATGATTACAGAAAAGTTCCACAGCACAGCATAGGAAATGTTAGTGTCTCACACTCTTGAAAGGAAGAGTAACTAGAATAACTAGCTGAACTGGGACAGAAGTCTTGTTGGGCATATAGAATCCGTACTCTTACCAACTCTGACAGCTGCTGCATTTTAAGCAGAGAAAGGATGTGGAGGGCAAGAGGGGAATGGGAGCACAGAGAAGTCAAGTCCCTTGTCTGAAGTCACCTAGCAAGTCAATAGCACAGGTAGGAACATGAAAATGTGGGCATACCCTCATCCTTCCCTTCGGCTGTTTGAGATGCAGCACTATCACAACTGTTGTGATCCAACAGGAGGGAAGGTGACGCTCCCATTGCTGCTCAGGCATGCTGCTCTGTGTGTTTTCCTTCCCTTTGCCTCATTCTCTGTGCTCCTCACGTGGTCCATGTTGTTGTAAGTTTGCTATTTTGGACAGAGTGATGCAAGAAAATTCTGTCATCTAAGGCATTGCTGAGTATCTTGGGAGTGACTGAGGCATTCACCAGCACTGAGCTGGTCCAGCACACCCCTCCCACACTTACATGCTGGGGTCTCCCAATCCTGTATGTGGCATCTACTGTCTGTGTGCTTATGTGACTGAAGAAGAATCAGCCTCACCAATCCTGTTAGCTGGGTGTCATCGTTACCAGAGGAGAATGGCTGTGTCTCTGTTACTGCAGGGGAGAATTGCACATTGCTGAGGTCAGGAGCCGTGTGAGTCGAATTTCAATGATCTGCAGTAAAGGCTGAAATAGATGAAGAAGCCCATCCAGAAAACTGTAGTGTAAACAAATGGGTTATCAAATGCATTGTAGGAAAGGAGAAAAAGGAGGAATGTGTGTAGGAACTCAGAGTTGTGACATTGCAAGTGGCAACGTAATGTGCTCTGTCGCAACGTTGTGTGCTCCTCTGCAATGTTTTGTGCCCTGTCAGTACCTGTGACATGAAGCTGCCTTTCTGAAGCTGCAGGGTTTATTACAGGGGCTTGATTGCCCAGACTGGGAAAATCTGTCTTTAGAAGGAAGGGAGAAAAGAGATCTCTTTTTTCCTCTCCTCCCTGAGGACTTCACAAACAAGCCTAACAAGATCAGTCCCCTGCCAATAAAACCAGTCCTGGTTGATACGCAGGCTTGCCTGTCTTAAACCACCCCTGAGACACTTAACCTGCTGGATTGCCTCTCTGCAGACACCTGGGCAGCAGCAGACTAAACAAACAGGGATTCTCAACTGCACAAAACTTGGCCTCTTTCAGCGGGGCTCCCATCTGTTAAAAAGCCATTGTTTGAGCAAGTGTTCAGCTAGCTGGGGAGGCAGCGCTCTTGCATATTGAGCTGCCCCTGTCCCCCATAAAAGTCCTCTTTAGCATTTTCTTTTCTCCCCTGTTTCCATCGACTGATTTATTCATTGGTTTCACCTCTTCTCCCCTCCCCCTGTGGTTCATAAGGAGGGCCTCGTTGTCTTCTGTACCTCGGGGGTCATGTCTTTTCAGTCACTGGGACAATACCTGCTGCTGGCATCTGCTTCCAGATCCAATCAGCCATATTGTGATCACATCCTGCCAGAGAATTGTTCCTTCTTTTGCTCGGCTTTGTTGCCAATTTCATGCCATGTATTGCTCCATGTTTTGTGCTTCATGAAGCTGTCACTGGCATAAAAGTGGCTTGACCAGGGTCGTAGTAAAAGGGGTGGGAATGAAACATCCACCGAAATGTTGAGCAGGCCACCCACGGGCCCCACGCACTCAGGCACACACACACACACACGCAGGCAGGCATGCAGACATGCAGGCACATACACAGCATCCCACCCTGTGGAATTGCCATCCTGCTGAGCTGCTTTTTGCTCTGCCGAAGGACCGGAAACTTTGACGGGAAGCTGGGATCTGTGACTGGTTTTTCCTCCCCTAGTAAAGATGAAAAGCAGATAATTTTCTTGATATTTCTGCAGAATCTTGGCTGCTTTATATCACATAAGCTTTAATAAGATCTGAGCATGAATTGCAGAACTGGTTACTCAGGCAGTTGAAAATTAGTCTGAGTTGTTAGTGGGTGTCAGAGGGGAAAAATTATCCTTTGAAAAGAAATCTTATGGGAAAATTGCATCAGTGACACCTGTCACTCTGTCCTCTTGCTTCCCATTCTGAAAGCCCTTCTAGAAGTTATACCAAGGTCTGCTGAAAATTGTGACCATCCTCTTTGATCTGGACTTGGATGTAATTTACCAAAGACTGAGTCTTATGATACTTTTAATGTACACTAGATAGGGGCACAAGCCCAAATTGCTAAGCAGAAAAATATGAGCCACCTCTGTGAAATCAAAAGCATGTTTGCACAATGGCAGAGAATTTGGCCCAGTATTCCCCATGCAGAATTATTTCTTTCCTTGAAAATACTTTGAAGTTAAACAAAAGTGAATTACATGTTTGTTTAGATACAAGTAAATGGAGAGTGTAAACCTCTTTGCTTTGTTCTTTGTTTTGATTTATCTTTTTGCATGTTCATTTATTCTGGGTGTTTTTTGTGATGTGACAAACTCATCTAATGCTCTCCTGTGTATACCCAGCCTCCGTTTGCTGAACACTGGGAAGGTTTTTCATGTTTGTCTCCTGCCTGTCAAAGCACCCAGTAAACCTTGGGGAAAGGGCTCATCCCCTCCAGAATACAAAGTGAGTCCAAGCAGGGTCAGGTGACTTCTCAACTCTCCTTCTAAAGGGGAACTGATTCCCCATTTCCTTTATTTTAGCTTGCTGCTGTCACTTGCATTCACACTGGGTACCACCTTCCCATGCTAATAACCTGATGGCAATCAATAGAGCTGTTCATGGAAGGCAGAGAAAGGAGAGGGATATGCTCACCCCTCCTTCTCTTTATGCCACGGCGCTTGACAAGTGGGCTGGGGAGCAGGGACAGGCCCATGCTTCCCAGGAGCGGATGCTAGGCACCAGGGATCTCTGTTCACGGAGCTGGTGTGAGCTGCTCTCTGTGTGCCCAGAACTCAGCCTGCTTCTTTTGGCCCAGTTTATACCATCCAACTGCACAATAAATCCAGTGAGGGCACCCCAAGTTCTCTTCAAAGGAGGAGCACCTCGTATGAAGGTTTTGTAGACCCTGTGATCCTGATCCTCTGTCAGGAAAGCCAGTGGGTGATTAGGTACCAGGTGCAAAGGCAGAAAGGTTATGCTCTCTCATTGTCTCCTCTGGAGCTGGTGCTTCTGAGGTAAAACCCTGGCAATGCTGAGAACTTCAGTATCTTGGGATCCTCACACACAAGCTTCCCATCTGCAGAGATGTGCAAGCAGGAAGTGTGTGTGAGAGGAGAGGGAGAGAGGAGTGTGTGGGGAGAGGAAGAGCAGACAACCTGTTCCACTCTTAGTGCACTCCGACAAGCTGCCTTTGGGGTTCTCACAACCTCTCTGGAAAGTTTCATGGTAGAGCCTACAATTACTGCAGCAACCCATGGTCCTCAGCATGCCCTCACAATCTTTCCTCCAGAAGTGCCCAGTATTTATTTATATTTAAAACGGAGCTTGAGCACTGCATGAGAGAGGCAGTGAAAAGAGTAGGAAGGCAAGAGGCAGCTTTGTGAGAGTGTGTGTGTGCAAGCGCGTGTGTGGTGTGTGCATGCGTGCGTGTGTTAAACAATTTCATGGACATCTGTCATGCACAGTTAACTTTGCATTGCTGCATTTTAAGTTGTAGGCCCAGGCTTGGCCGTCAGTGATAAAGTAGCTGGCAGTTTTCAAAAAGCTGCTGGATAACAGAGCATGAATCATAAAACACACTACTGTGTAGCAATATCCAAGTTCATTCAATGCAATGAAACCATGCAGAGGACCTTTATTCCCAGCTAATTATGTGGAAACGCCTAAGACAATAAAGCATCTGGTGGTCTTTCTTCCCCATTTCAATTTTTCTCAATATTGTGACAGGAGAAAGCATTGTGCCTTTCCCAGGGTAGTTGCTGTGAAGAGGAGTAAAAGCAAGGGTCAGGGAAGAGCAAATAGATGAATTTATAACTTTCTTTTTATTTATTCCTTTCTCATTGTTTCTCTGGAGATTCTTCCTTCAGGGCTGTATTTTCAAACCACGATTCTCACTAGCATCTGCCTGAATACTTTTTTTTTTTTATAATACCACCCAAACTGCCAGGCCCCTCTCTGTTCACTGTCTTTTTTTTCCTCTCTTCCCCAGACTCATCCCAGGATTGAAATCCAAGTCTGTGATCTCTGCTGTGATCTTCTAGCCATTAAAACAGAACCAGAAAACTCAGAAACTAGAAACAAGTAGTGTTTTCTGAACAAGGAGAGAAAGAGTTTGGTTTGGAGAACATTTTCAGTAAGTTTGGAGCTTCTTGTAACAAAGGCTCCACAACTCTGCCAGGGTCATTTTCTGTAAATAAAATTAAAATAAATTTTCTAACAGAAAACTTGAAATAACCTCACAGAAAATTATTTCTGTATTGCAATTTACTTTTAAGCCATCAAATGACAAACCCTTTAAACTCTTTCTCCCCTCGTTCTCAGGCTATGGTACTCATTAGTGAATACTTTAAAAACATCTCCTAATTCTTTATTTCAGCACACAAGCTTGATTTTCAACCGAATGCCCACCTTGATCAGACTATAAAACATTTTCTTCCTTGTGGGACCAAGGTTGTGAGAACAAAAGAAAACAAATTAGCCAGGTTCAGCATATGGAACAAAGGGTTTTGATTTTCAGAAAGAATAAAAGAATTATTTCCCTGGTTGCTGATGAGATGTCTGACTTAAAGTAATACCTTGTAAGTGTTAAAACAGATTTTGTTTTGTTTGAATAATGATAATTACTGCTGTCCTCTGCCAAAAGTTTCAGGAAGAGTCTGATTTGGATCATTGCTCGGCTAAGACCTCACCTGCTTTGGCCAGATGCAGTGAGGCTACCTGGAGCCCCCTGCATAGGGAGTGACTGCTCTGAAATATTTAGTAGGTGCTAACAAGCAGATGCTCCAGGAGGCAGTTCATCCCCATACTGAGACAAATCTTCCAAAGGGGTGAAGAGTGAAGAAGCCTGAAAACGCAGCTTAGACCCATCTCTTCTTTTTTTTTTTTTTTAGTATTTTGCACTGCAGTATCATACAGAAGGGACAAGTCATTGTTAAGTAAGTTTAAATGAAAGTAATAACGAAATTGGAAAGTTAAGTAATTTCCCTTACTGGCTAATACCTGGGATCTTTCATCAAGAGTAAATATTCCACAGGTTTCACACTGTATCCTCTTTTTTGGGTACTCTCCACTGCCACTGTGATATTTAAAGACTGTACAGCAATCAGCAGTTTAGCTTCAAAATACACTTAAAAAGAAGTACTTTTCATCCTCATGCTTCAGGTATTTGCAATTTGTATAGCACAGAATAAGACAGCTTCACTGTGAGAAAATGAACCCTCAGAATGGAGCTGTGCTAGCAGAGACCAAAGACAACATGAGATACAGAGAATATTCAGACTAGGAAGATTTGTACTTACCATGGATTTAGGGGAAGTAGAGATGGAAGTGCCAAGGAGGAACTCCTAACAGACCAAATGTATGGTAATGTGTGGAGCAAGTAGGAGGAAGCAGGAATGAATAAGAGGGAGTGTATCTGATGGGTGCAGCTCGAGGCTGAATTTCATCCACTGACACAGTAAGGAAAAATTCCCGTGGTGGTAGTGTATTCTTAACTCTTGAAAGGACATGAGTACATTAAAACTCCTACCTTTGGGAAATATTTTAAGCAGTATCTAAATTTTAAATAGGAACCCTGGGTCAGGGAGGGGCTGCAGTGTAGCTAAAATCACCAATTCATTGAGTACTGCACTCAAACTTCTGCTGCTTGATCCCTTGCATTAAGTGTAGGTCAAATCGCGCTGTCCACTCCTACTTTTTAGGTTTTCAGTAAACGGAATAATAATTATGGCCCTAGCTTTGACATCTAACAGTGAATGTTATCATTAATTTGCTTCTAATATTTCAGTTGTTTGTTCAGTGAAAGGGTTTGTGATTGACGAAAACATGGTCCTGTTACTAGCCTGCCTCTCTTTCACACATAGCACCCAACCAAAACAAGACCTGAAACATGAAGCAGAAAGAAACATAAAAAATAAAAAGGGGCAAGGGAAACAAAAAGCAGAAGGAGAAAATAGGCAGAAATTATCAGATGAATCTCAAGGATCTGCCAGCTCTGCAGACAAATCGGACTTCTTTTCTTCCTCTCAGGCATTCACATAAATATCAACATTTCTTCCCCTCTCCTTTGCTCTTCAGAGTGACACTAGTGGACTTTTGATAAAGCCACAGGTTCATGTGGCACATCTGTCTTTTATTTGTTAGTAAGAGCAAACAATTGTGCAGGAGTAAAGTTCCGCACTTTGGCAAAAATCAAATATGCTGTCTTCAATAAAATATTTAGTGTTGCCTTTCATCCTAAGGTTCACAAGTACCTGAAGGTGTGGAGAATTTTTAAAGCCTCAAGTGCATGTAATGCCATGCAAGTGATAACTTAGTCTTCTCTGGGAAGAGAAGATTGGAAAAAGGGAAAAAAAGGATAAATATGTTTGTTGAAAGCTGAGCATATGCATATGAGAGTGAAAAAGAAGGGAAAGGAAAAGAGCTATCTACACACATATTCCATTTTAAATTGGAATTATAATATTCTGGAATTGCTAGAATTTCACAGCTAGCTGCAGCATGGGGAAATGTGGATATCCAAAAAGGTTACATTTCCCAGTCATGCTATGGAAAAACATTCATAAATATCTGTGTTATGTAATAGGAGTTTCAGCATCAGAAGAGTGTGCAATAGATGCATGCTCAGAAATGCCAACATACACTCAGAAATGTTTTTCTGACATTCCTAGGATTAGGAATAGCGTGTCATGAGGTTGTGACCACAAGTGACAGTTGTGCGGTGGAAAATGCAGGTGCACTAGGTTTTGTGTGGTTTCAGCAGCATGCCGAGTGGGAGTGCATTTCTGCTAACAAACCCATTAGCAGCGTCCCCGGAGAACTGAATCCTAAATGTGTTTCTGTTTCTGCTCTTATCCTCCCACTGCTCTCTCTGAACAGTTAAAGGATTTGACTCATTCATCCCCTCCCTTTGTCTCCTAATCCTTATCCTTCCCAGCAAGCAATTACTATTTGTTACTATATAATTTCTTGTCACGTGGATTATTGTCCTAATTACAGTCCCTGCCTGGGAGACTCAGGTAGGAATTGGTTTGTTTGCTAGAGTTGTCCTCAGGTGATTGTTTCATTGCAGTGTATATGTTAGAAGGCTTTTTGAAGCCACTCCAATGGGAAATGAAAATTCCCCAGACCTGAGCCAAATGATATTATCTTCTTTTGGTGGCTGAAGAAGGCAGCTTAGTCTTAATTATTTATGACTGAGTGTGTGGAATACCCCTCTGGTGATTACATGTCTCACTTCTGCAGGCAACCCCATGACAGGCAGGATCACATGGGGACCCATTTAGGGCTACATGGCCCTGTATTTACTGACACCCTGTTACACAGCACAGATTCCTGTGAGAATTCTCCTCTGTAAAGCTGGGCAAATACATGGCAAAAGAGCAGTGGGAAGCCTGGTGAATGTTCACACCTCTTGTCATGAAGCAGGCTGAGGTTTCCTGTGGATGGGGTGGTTCTACTCTCACTAGCACTTTCTTTCTCTTGTGCTGTTGCCTTGGGACAATATCCAGGACAGCCAACCCAGCTTCAAAGCAGGTTGCAGACCCTGGAAATCTTCCAGACTGAAACTGCTGTGCCTTCCCTTTTGTTGTTTGCATTTTTGCATACTGGATGGCGTTAAAAGGTGGCTGAACTGGCATCTTTTGTGGAAGAGGAAAGGGTCATATGACAAAACTGTCCTTCTTGATCAGTGAAATGTGTCCAATAACATGACACACCATGGAACTAAGGAGAAGGTGGGCTGGAGGTCCAAGTGCCTCTTTGTCATCCAGATCTCCTGTCTGAGGCAGAGGTGCCATGAGTGACTGCAGAACAAGCACAAAGTGCCTGTCATGGCACACCCAGACAGAGTAATAGTTTCTGCCTAGGCTGCTTGTGACAGCGCAGTGTTGATCTGCCCTCCAAATGAGGTCTTCATCCATTCTTTCTAAATAACTAATTCAGCTGCAACTCAGAAGACTATGTAGGACATAAGTTCAGTCAGACAAAAAGGGAGATCATCCACAGGTAACTGAGAATTCAGTTATTGACCATCACCCCCAAATATACTGTGTTAGGACACTGAAAAGATGGGTTATTTGGTCTATGCCAATCTCTGACCTTGGTCCTATTTTACTCCCGGTCTCCAAGCTAGAATTACTTACAGAGCTGGTCTGGGTTTCAGTAAAATGTGGTAAATGTTATGAGGGTACTTTCCATCTACCACCTGATTGGGAAATGCTTGAATTATTACCAATGTTACAAAGTCTACAGGTGTTCCGTTTTATTGATCACTTTGATTTTGGCACCATGCACAGACCAAGGAGCCTTACAGTAATCTACAGAAACCCACCCAGTTCTGGAGGCCACTGACACCACTCTGGCAGCTTACTGAAATCATACAAGAAATCATGAAATATTTTGGGGTTGAGTATTTGGTCAAGAGTATTTTGTTCAATTTATGTCACAAGGTAAATTTTTAGAAGGGATTTCAGACCTGCAAAGTTTACCACAGCACTAGCAGAGGTCAGCAGCTCCTGCAGTCCTACAGAAAATGGACAGTGGGCTTTCTTAAAACCAAAGTATTTTTCAAGTAAAATTTTTAATTTATGATTTTGAATAACTTAGTCCTTCCAGAAGTTTGCTAAAAGGAAACTAAGACATCCAAATTTGGGGGGTTTTTTTGTGGTCCTCTAGTAAATAAGCATATTTTTGTTCAAAAATTAAGGTTAAACTGACATAAAATGGTTTTTTACACACTGTTTTTGAGACAGAAGAATTAAAACCAAAACAGAGCTTTATGCCTTCAGAAAGCTTCCTGACACTGGAAGGGCTCTGTTATATTAGTGTAATATCCAGATGCTTCACAAATATACTGTGGAAAACAGCACCATGAATCATTATTATGTGTTTGAAGTTATCCAGTGGAGATTTCTGTCAGGTTTTTTTTAAGGCTATAGTACTCTGGTAGTTTTTTTCTCCCTTTTCGGGGGCTTCAATAGAAGTTCCTATGCAAAACCAGCACAGCTGTAGGAGTTTTGAAGGAAGCTTGCTATCATCTCAGCAGACAGGCTGCTGGCATGGATGAATTAGCACAGCTGCCATCTACAATGTGATCTAATTCGCATGGCCATCAAAAAAGGGAAGTTTCAGTTCGTTAATGTGTTACTTGAACAAGTGATTAAAAGACACAGTGAAGTTTAAACAGTGAGCAGCTTCCCAAATTCTGATTTTTTACAAGTAATTCATTACTTTCAATATTGCTTTTGTATTCTTGCCCTGTGTTAACTTTCTTGATTTCACCTTAATGGTTTGTTTTCATCTGGGCTCCAACAACTCTGCTGGATGATACTCTTCTGTTTAGAAATGGGATTCCATATTACATCAGCCCTGTGATCCTGCTGCTCATGTGCTACTTGTGAGTAGAGACACAAACATGGTTTCAATACAAGGAAATTTGGCCAAATTCCTCTGCTGTGAAAGGGAAAAAAAAATATCTCTAAACTGTTTGGGGGAAAAAGAAAGGGGGAAAAAAGCTCCGTGTTTTTTACACTGTTGAAACTTATGTTCACAGTTTTGGGAGGGGGGAAACAAAACTAATTCCTGTGCCACAAAATCAAAGCAAAGGAGAGAAAGGAAGCCACTCTGGTATCTTTGCTTTCCAGCACTGAAAAATCTCCATCCTCATCCACAGGCAACATGTTGTATGCACAGATGGATGGCAGTATGGCCCAATAGCATGGTCCTTTGTAAAGAAAAAACTCTGCCAACTCCCAGGCCAAAAATCCCCCACTGGGTCCCCAATGAGGCAAATTTCCAATTGTAAGCAATAAGAACACAGGCAACAAAGGCCTTGGCAGGGCTGGGTACTGGCTGCTCCTCATGGCTCTTCCAGGGCTGCTTAGGTTGCCAGCATGGTGCCAGCAGGGGCAATTGATGCCACCCAGATCTGTGCTGGCAGACCCCAAACACTCACCCATGCTGTCCAAACAGCAGTCTGCCTCTGGGTCACAGAAAAGCAGTGACAGTGAATTCAATGGCAGTGAGGTCTAGCCCTGTTTTTCGTCCCAGCTGTGAGAAATGAGGGACTGAGGTGAGGACATCTGCTTCTGCTGCCCACAGTTCTGGTTGCTCCAGTGGCCAGACAGGGGCATTTTTATGGGGTGACAGAGGGTTCATTTGCAGTGCTGTTAAGCAAGATGCTCCAAATCTAGACATTCCTTTCCAGTAGCCATGGAGGGTTGATGAGTGGGGAGAGAAAAACAGAATCACTGTGTAAGAGAGATGGTCAGTGCAGTACCAGGTCTCAGATTCATTCAGCTTATCCACATCCACTGCATCCACTCCACATGCCCCCCCAGCTTGTATAACAGCTCGGCGGGCAGACAAATCCGAATCTGGCCAAGTACTTTTGCTTTATCTTATTACCTGGTGTGAACCCTTTGGATAAATAATGCTGCAGAAACAATGCCAGTGTCAACAAACCAGGAAAGAGCTCGAATGACCCTCACTCTAGAGCTGTGTTTATAATAAACTCCTGGAAACAAGAACAATTCCTCCACTCTGACGTACAAATGCAACACCAGAAGTGCACAAACCAAATCCTCTTCTGCTGAGGAAGCGCTCAAACACAGAACCTTGTCTGCAGTGATAGGCTACCTGCGTCATGCAAGTCTGGAAATTTAAGATATTCCCAGCCAGTGCAAGCCATTTGCTGGCGTGTTCCCACACTCCCTTGGTGCAGGCTGAGTTTTGCCTCTTCTAGAAATTCCTCCCGCCCTTCCCTGGGCAGCATGTTCCACAGAAGTTATACTCTGTGAGTGAAATGTGGGACAGCAAAACTAGCTGGGCACTCATCAGGGAAGGTCAGACAGACCTCTGCCTGGGCTAGTGTGTCCCTCTTCGTGGCATTTGTGGGTGGCAGCCAGAGCTGCTGCTGACAGGGAGTTTGGGGAGAAAGGAGGTGAAAGAAGCCATAGGTGTGTGACCTGTACCCAGGCAAATGGGACTGGGTGGATCAGGGTCCTCTCCAGGGACTCTGGGGCACTGCAGAGATGCCCCCTCCACCTGGTCCTGCTGCCCCCAGAGACCCTGGGGCTGGGGTTGTCCTGTTCTTCACAGCAGCTCCACCATTGGTTCTGTCTTCAGCTGAGTGAAATAACACAGCATTGCAGCTTTTTCTCTCCAGACACATGCTGGAGAGAAAAATCATCAGGAAGAGGGTGTATCATTTGATGGGAAAGTTTTTGGCAGGAGTCTGTGGCATAAATGTATTTCTTCATGTTGCTATTGCTGCTAAAATGCAGCTCCTCAAAGAATCTCAGCTGACATAACAATCTTTGTGTAATTGTGAGGCATTGCTCTCGCGTTTCCCTCATGTCTTCATTCTCTGCTGCTTAACCTCTTCACCCTCGCCCTCATCCTCGCCTTCCTCAGGCTCATCTCTTGCTGTGTTGCTGCTAGAAATCACTCTGCTCTCACTCTGTCAGCTACTTACTTATTTCCATATCACTTCCTTTATTTTATTTCTCCGATTCCTCCACTTATACAGCGATGTATCTGCCTGTGTGTGCTCTCCTACATTTTTTCTCCTGCTGGTTCTTTGACAATATTTCTATCCAAGGCTCAGGAATTATTTTGTGACACATTCTGTCTTATCTGCTGTAACAGATTTTGCATGGTCCCGTTCAGTTATGAATATATCTTCTTTGCTGTTTTTCTCTTCTGCAGGCTTGATGAGGCTTTCACAAAGAGCTGCACTCAGTTTGAAGAAAACTTCATATAAGCCTTCTCTGTGAAAGTTACTAATATAAAATTGTTTCATACATTCTGTTAAGAAGCTATTTAGGTATTTAATTCCTGGTGACCCACAGCCCAGCATAGGGACTGCTCCCAGATCCCATTTTCTTAGTGGCTGTTTCTGCATTGCTAGTCCTGTGCCTGCACTAATACTGACAGCATGGATGGGGGGAAACCAGCAGTGCTGGGAGAAATGGACCCAGCTGTGAGGTGCTGGCTGGTGCTGCTTTTCTTCATTTATTCGTTCCCACCTTGGTTTCAAAGAAGAAAGCTCAAAAGGAGATTCGAGCTCTCTGCCACTCAAAGCTACAGCAGGACATGAGTGTAGCAGCAGAAAATTGCAAACGTGCATGCACTGAATTGATGTTTAAGCACTGGAACCAGTTTTCTAATCTCTTTTCTGAATGGTGCCTGCATGAGCGGTGTTTTGATATGCAGGCAGACTCGGGTTGTGTTAAATGATAGGGAGCTTTCAGTGAGCTGGAGTCTCTGCCCCCAGAAACCAAGCTCTCGGTCTGTGCCTGTGTTTGGATGATTTTGAGGAGGGAAAGCCTTAGGTAAAGACGACTCTTTCCAGCCAGTTCGAGGGTGCAAGTGTGTGGCTTTGAAAGTACGGGGTTGGCTGGAAACGGATTCCATGCAAGTTTGTGCAGGATGGGGCCTGAAACACAGCTGACCCCTTAGAGCAGAGCTTCCAGTCTGTGGGAAATGCACACCGGGCAACCTTCTGGGCCAGGAGATGCTGCCCTCCCTCCTTGCCCCTGTTCTTTGGCGTTTGGGACAGGAGGGGAGACTGGCTGGGGCGGGGAAAGAAGCTGAGAAATGAGATGAGTCACGAAGGCTGCACGAGAGTCTTTTATCAGGTACATCTTCGTTTTTCAAGTGCCTATCATATCACGCAAACTGCTCTTGAAGAGCCCTCCATTTACCCTCTCCCCTAATTAAATGTGCACTTCATTAATGTAAATTGGGGGTTTAATGCTCTTGTTGAAATTCTGAAGAAAGTGCTATGGCCTTGCGAAATGCTTAAGCATCATTGCAAATTAGATTAGGGACCAAGAAAGGCAGTAAAATTAGAATGATAATGGTTGATGTGGCTTCCTGACAGGCGTGACTATTCAGGGATCAATGGGATGGAGAACAGTTTCCCCCAGCCTAAAGCAAAAGGCAGGGACAGACGTCAGCATACAGATGTGGCTTTTGGAAGCTCTTTCAATTAGTTTAATTTGGTAAATGGTGGGGATTTAGAGGCTCTTAGCCAGTCATACAAGACAAGAATACATTGAAATGTTTTTTCGCTTTTTAACATAAAATAGGATTGGTCACATTTGCATTTCTTAACGCCGGGGTGGGGAGGTGGAGGGGGAGGAGGGGGCTGGGAGCGGCTGGTGGGTGTTTAACCAACTCGCGGCTTTAAGATGGAAATGCTGGCCCTGGAGCTCGCTTGGGAGCTCTCCCTGCCGCAGCCCAGGGCGGGGGTCTCTCCCGAGGGGCGGGGCAGGGGGTGCTGTGGACCCTAGGGAAGGATCCCTCCCCACAGCTTGGGAAGCGATGGGATGGGATGGGATGGGATGGGATGGGATGGGATGGGCGGGGGAGACAAAACATGTGCTTAAACACAGGGGGTGGTGTGGTGGGGGCTTTCTCTGGGCCCCGCTGAACGGAGACGAGTGCCCCCGTCTCTCTCTCGGGGCTCCAAATCGTCGCTGCTCCCCCCATCTCGCACTCCTTTAATCGCTCTCTTTACCTCTGCAAGGTCCGGGAGGAAAAGGCACCCGGAATCTGCAAACACCGCTCCTTTTGTGTCTCTGCCGGAGCCAGGAGTTGGACCTTGTTTTTTAATCACCTCGCTGGATGGGCAATTGTAGTTAACGAGGTGGAAAACAAGTTCGACAGACAAGTGGCTCTGAGACTTGGCTGGGTTTGCGCGAGGAGGAGGTAAGAGAACGGTGCTCCTGACTGAGGATTTCTTTACTATAAATGTGCAAAAAAAAAAAAAATAAAAAACCAAACAAAAAACCAGGAACATCAGCTTTTATGGAAAGCTAATGCCTCAGACACAAACCAAACGGTGCAAAGCTGTGCAGTGGTGCATAGGGTGACCGCGAGCACTGCCTGCACAGAGTAGCCCCATTTAAGGGAGGTCCTCTCTCACCCGTAAAGCTGAGCTTTCACTGTGAGCCTGGCCAGTCAGCTGGGCTCCAGCGTTCCCTAATCCTCTCTTGACAGAAAATAATTCACGTGCCGTGAGGGTGTGTGTTTGCCAGAGGGAGAGGCTCTGCTAACTGGGAAAGAGCTGTTTGGGATCCATAGGGTTGGGCAGCTCCTGGGTAGGGTAAGCGTTGCACAAGAGGAGTAGAGCAGCACCCTAAATGAGGCGACTTTCCTTGTGACTTTAAGTACTCAGCCATAGGAAAACATCCCTACTGAATCTCAGCAGTTCAAAAGTTATGTTTTGGATGTTGACCGAGATGTTTCTGATAGACTCATATCCCTCCTTGTTTGAAGAGCATTGCAGTCATGCAGTACCAGATGCCAGGAGCTCTGGGTGTCAAACACCAAGTCCCAGGCACAAAAGCACAACACATTTGGTAATTCCTTCTCTACTCCAGCCAGTGTAATGTGCAGCTTTGCTCAGTGCTGGGCAGCTTCCCTGAAGCAGCCTGTGAAATGACTGGGTTTTTCTCGCTCTGCATTCCAAAAGCAATCCCAGACATCTGTCCCAGAGGACAAGTGAGGCCCTGGATTAGAGCACCTGATTCCACAGAGCTCAGGCTGGAGATGCCCTGCAAGCAGCAGATGAGAAGCTCCTGCAGAGCCTGGCAGGCCAGTGCCTTGTGCGAGCTATTGCTACTGGTCTTTCAATTTCATTAGCACTAAATTCACCTTTACAAAAATTAAATTTTTTAAAACTGCTTGACTTGGCAAGGGCACCAGCTGAAAGATCAAGCTACTGTTTGTAAATGCCAGACATTAATTAATTCAGCAGCGCACTTGTCCCATGACTTTATGAAAACATATCCCAAATATTGACTTTTTCTTTCTTCAGTAAAACCTCTTTTCCTTTGATGGGTAAGGCCTCTGTCTCATTCCAGTGGGCTGAGTCACTCTGAAGCTTTTTCAGTGCGCTGCTCATTGGGAAATGTAGACATGAAGTTGCTGAGTCTCTGCTGCCGCCTGGAGAGCTAGGTGAGAGAATTTAATGCTGCTTTTAGGGGATGAGTACTTCCAGTGCACTCAGGACAAACCTGAAAAGTGTGAGCCGTGTCATCTTTTTAACAGAGAGAGCCTAACATCATCATCTTTGAAAGAAAACTGGTAATAATGTCTGGCCGCCAGTTACCAAAAACTTTTTGCTGTGAAACAGGGTAATGGCAGTTGTGCCTTGTTAACCTTAGTGTTTAAAAAGAGGTGTGTCATTTTTAAAACAACAAGAATGGTAGATGGACTCCTTGCAAGTCAGAGGAAGTATCTGAAGGTGCTTTTTCTGTATGCCAGTTCACAACCTGAAAGCTGCAGCTACAGAGCCTGAAAGACCGACAAGCACAAAATAGGTAAAAGAAGATAAAAGAGCAAACAGCAAGCAGAGCAGATGGAAAAAAACAGGAAAGGAGCTAGTTAACCTCAGTTCTTCTTTAGGCAATCAGTAAGCAGTTTGCTCCTGAAGGTCTCCCTTCACCCCTGTGGACAGCCCGCTGGGAAGCAGAGGTTTTCCCTGCTGTAAGGGCATGATTAGGTGTGGCCCTGTGGATCACTCTCACTTATTCAGCTGTTAAAGCAGCTTAAACCCTTATAAGAACATTAACATTTGGGTGCCAATACCAGCTTGACCTTTATTCATAAAGTGCAAAGAGTTGGAAGTACAACAGATTGGTTGCCAGCGATTGCCTTTTATGTCCAGTTTAGAG
The DNA here is from genome assembly GCF_017590055.1 of Onychostruthus taczanowskii. Taxonomy (NCBI): domain Eukaryota; kingdom Metazoa; phylum Chordata; class Aves; order Passeriformes; family Passeridae; genus Onychostruthus; species Onychostruthus taczanowskii. Next base: position 6,250,895 of record NW_024501237.1, on the reverse strand, counting down.
GCTTTGATTTCTCTCCCCTTTCTTCCTTTAATCTGACATCGCTGCCTTGAATATGTTTGTGCTCTAAGTAAACAGGGCAGTGCAGGCCTCCCTTTTTGAAGAACTGTGTGTCTGTGTGAGAGTGAGGTGGGGGGTGAGGTGACCTCCAAAAAAAAAAGTTTGCCTTTGGAATTAGAGGGCTTAAGAATAGATGGAGGACACCAGGGTTGAATGGAGCTGTTCACAGATCTCCAAGTTGAGCTCCACATCAGTCCTCAGGAGCCCCAGCTATTTATTCCAAATAGCTGTGTACATGGGGAATGAGAATGTAAGGATTTATATTAACTCTCCCGGACTTTTGACTTCATGACATACACAAGAGAGAAACTCCAAGTGGAGAACAACAAAGGTGAAATGTCTGAAACAATCACATCATCTTGTCCAACAGCTATCTTGTCTCCCTTGTGTTCTTGGGTTGCTCCTGAGGTAGGAGAGACACACAAGACTGTTTTGGGGTTTTTTTATTTGTTTCTGGTGACATATTTATGCTGGTTTTCTATGATTTTCTGTTTATTACCCATTTTGCAGAGTGATAGAGTCAAATCATGGCTGACTGTTTTCCAGAAGAATGGAGGAAAAGCCGAGAGAAGGAGAATAGAGGAAAAGTGTGTCTAATGTCTCAGCAAAACCAACCAGCAGGATTATTGGCTGACCCCATCAAAACCTCATACAATTGGGACACCCTGGCTTTAATTGCTCAAATTCCTGATAGCCTTGGTATTCCTGATAGCTTTGAACCTATGAATTTCAGTGTTGTTTGGGCACTTGGCTCTGTCTTTAAAATTCCTTTTAAGCTTTTAGTACGGGTTTAGACAGCTTTTTGATATTTCTGTTTATAGGATACTTGTCTTCCATAGATCCTGCAGTGCTTTGTCACAATCTGCTTTGTCAGGACAGCAGTTTTCCAACCACACTGTTTATGCATATATATTTCCTAGAGAACTGGATTTTAAAAAAAATCAAAAGAAAACCACATTGTCTTTTAGTGGTCATCCAGCTACATCTGCAATGAGGCTGATGACTTCTCTTCAATACAAATACCTTTTAAATTCATGTGATATTTCCATCTTCCATCTAGAGTTGCAGATCTTAGCTTGCAGATCTTGCAGATCTGCTTAGACTGATGTTGCAGAGAAGAAATCTTCTCTATTCTACTTCCCCCAGCCATGGGGTTAGTCTTCACTTCTCCAGGTGTCTGTGTCTCTTGGCCATTGTGCAACTGTCAGCAGAATTTATTCTGCCCACGTCCTGCACGTCAGCCTACCCCGAGCCTTCTTGCCTTCTCCAGGACTTCAAACCCCTGCCCAAAGCATTCACTTCAATAAAAATGCTTTTTTTTGTGCTGACAAAATATATCTTTCTGGCAGAGGGAAGGTCTGAATGAACATTTCAAGTCTTACCTGTCACAAGCCATTAGCTGAATTGCTTAAAGAAATCCCCTGACGAGTGTAATTGCTGGTTTTGTGTTACAGAGCTTCATGATATTGCCTGCAATAAGAAATTCTTTTACAAAAGCCCCTTCTGTTTAATAAAGTAATTTGTTCCAGTTACAGTGATAATAAAATTGCTGAAATGAAACAGGATTGTTCAATGAGGACCTGAATCCAATTTGCTGTACTAGTACGATTACACTTTTATCTCTGTGTTTACTCATTTATAGAATTGCTACCAGACTTTTTATATGCAATTAATGGGATTAATGGATCCCAGTACAGGAGAGACAGAGCCCAGGAGCACAGCACCTTGTTTTCTGTGTCAATGACACACCAGCCTTTTGTGGAGTGCTGCCTCAGGGTCTAATTCAGCGTAACTAGCTGCTTTCCTCTCTGCTCTTTACAACAGGTGGAGGGGATCTCGTGGTATTTGATCTCATGGTTGGTAGTTACTACATTTGTACTGCTGTAAGGTCAGAAGAGTTGCTTTTGTGTCACTGCTAAGAACAGAAGTTTATCTATGGTTTCTTGGAGGAAGGGTAGCAAGACACGACCTCTGTCCTTTGAGTTCAAAACAACTATGAAACAATTGTTTATTCATGCCTTTTTTCTTCTTCTTTGTAAGTCTAGAAATTACTTATTGAAGATTTGTGAGGCATGGAAAAGGATGATTTATCACTTCATGGTGACTGAGGGAGTGCCCACAGAGATAGATCTACACTAACTTTTTCTTTTTAGGATTCTGCAGAGAGGAAGATAAAGGAGAAAATCCAGAGTGTGCTAATGTGGCTCACAACTTATTACACTGATGCCTCTGAAACTGATGTGGCCTGATGTTTCTTAACTTCAGCTAAGACCAAATCTCCCCAGCCCAAGGCATGCAGGATAGTTGGCTTCACAGCTCACACATTCAAGTAACATGTGCCAGCTTTTGTTCCTCTGTTTCCTGGCACTCTTGTAGCAATTCCAAACCTATAAGACTGATATTTGACCCTCTAAAGCTGGCATTATTTGAGGTTTGAGTAGAGGCAGTGACCAGTGATAGAGTACATGAGCACAGAAAGGGTAATTTACTTGCTCCCTAAAGCTTGCCATGAGATGACTTTAGGTGTAAGGTCCAAATGCTCCCTCAGTTGCTTCAATCCAAGCACAAACATATTTAGCTCCTAATGAAGAAATGCAGGCATACTCTGTGTGTTTATTAATATTTCCCTGCATCCTCATGGCACCAGTGCTGTGCTCGCTGCTGCCCACACACAGAGCCAGAACCAGCGCTGCTCCAGACAGCTGGCAGTGTAAGCAACAGCAGACACAGTCTAAGGATTTGCAGTCCTGGAGACAAACCTAAGACCCCTCTGACATGTTACTAACTCAGGGATATAAGTAGACTTCACTAAAAGCCAGACAGATTAACTTGCTAGGTTTGACTTAAATGCCTGGAGTGGAGGGGAAGAGTTTGCCAGCTTCCTTTGGAGCACCCCAGTCTGGATGGGATTTTTCAAGGGCCTGTGGGCAGCTCCCAGCTCTAGGGCTGTGAGGCTGGATTCTGAGCTCAAAGTTCACAGCTGATGGTGGCCAAGTGGGTTTTGTGCATGTCTGGAAGAACCTGCTGTTCAGAAGAAGGGTGTTCCTTGCTCCAGTTAGATGCTTTTATATTTAGTAAGAGAGCTGGGCCTCAGAGTCAAACACTGGCATGTCTTTTATGCTAATTTAAAAAAAATGCAGGTAAAATTAGACAGCTTCTAAACCATTCATGTCTTAACACAGAAACAGCCAACTTAGAAATGGCTTCATGATGCAGTAGTGGAAAATACCAGGGAAGCATGAGAATTATTTACATGGTGCTTATTTTACATTAAGTTTAATCAGATTAAGTTTTAAAATGCAAGAGGCAGACATTTTCCCTTGATAAAGTTCTGAGCCTATTTAAAGCCAGTAGGAGCCTATAGCTACAGGGGCTGGCTGGAATTCCTTTTGGTGTCAGGTTCAAGCTGCGTTTCATTTAGAGCATCTCTGCTCTGTGCTGGGGTAAATGAGAAACCTCAGCCTGATGCCTTGGGTGGCAGGCAGAACTACTGGCAGTGTTGCGGCTTACGGCAGAGGCTTTGGCATGTGGGCAGGGAATCTGGAGCAGAAACACTGAGTCACCTTGTTGCTCCCGTTGTATTGTCTCCCCAGCAGAGTTCGGAGCTGGCTTGTGGCAGGGGATCACTGTCTGCTGGAGTGGGTGACTGAATGCCAGGTTATGGTGCCTGAGGGAGAGTCTGTAGGTGGCTTGAGTAACATCTGCTCCAGTCCCACAGAGTTATTCCCTCTGCAGTCATTAAAGGTGCTGCATTACTCCAGGGTACTGGAACCCTTGAGAGGGGACTGCTTGGAGATGTCTGTCAATTGCCGTATTTCTTGATGTGCTGCTCTAACCATTTGGTATCAGCTATCAAACAGATCACACACAGAGAGCTCCATGCTATCAAGGATATTTTCAGCATCTTATGAAACTCATCACGTGGGCACAAACATCTACTTTCTCTTCCTAAAACCCCAAGATGCCTTTTTCCCATGGAGACAAGCTGAGGGGGGAGAGCAGTGACAGCAACTGACCGTGGCTTCTGTTCTCTGCCTCCTTGTACACTGAGGATTCTCCTCTGATATGTGGAAGTCTATTAGTGCAGAGTGTAGGGACTTCTGAGTCCTTGGAGATTTCCTGTGTCCACAGCATGATGCCTTCTGATCTTTGCATGGGAGTTCTCTGTCTCTCCAAAGTCCTTACCATCTTGTAAAGAGCCTTGGGTACTGATTAAGCTGATAATAGAATAAATAATAAGTGCTAGCCTAGTTCTCAGCTGCCAGCCTTCTTGACAGTCTTTGTTGGATTGCAGTCAGCTTATAAACCCTAGAGCCATAGATTATCCACCGTAAACTGTAATGTCTTCTGTACCTTGGCACTTTGTAAGTGCCACACAGCCTGTCTCAATCACTTTCAGTGTCCTGATCAAAGACTTCTGACTTATTTGAGCTAACTACCAGTATTTCTCCCTTTAGTGCTGTAGCAATGTCAGCTCTGAGTGTTGATACAATGCTGGTCTTTTTGCCAATGTGCTCGTATATCATCTAGCTTCACTATTGAAATAAGGTGAATATAGTCTTAAGAGGAATGTTGAATTTTATGTATAGTGTAATCCAGAACCCACCAATGTTTTAAAAGAGACAGGGTCAGGGGGAGGAGATGTTTTGCGGACATCTGTGTCCTGTGAATTCAGGTGTCTGAAAGGTCAAGCTTGTTAGGGATACTGCTGATAATTCTCTTGCAGTTCCCAGACCTCTGTGCCCTATGCTGACAGCTCAAAACACCACCCCTCACCACCACCCCACCAAAACTCAGATATTTCTGGCAATGCTACAAGACGCAGCAGAAAGTGGGCTGGCAGAAGACAGCCTCCCCTGGGAAGACCACACAAGATCTGGGAAGGTTTGGGAAGCAGGTTTGGCCATGCAACTGAACAAAAGTGTCAGATCTGGGAAAGGGCTGCACACCGAAAATCTCCAGTTAAAGGAGTATCAGGCCCACTCTTGGGAGAAGAGCATAGGACAACAGGCTGGGCACTTGCTGACAGGTTTATCCTTTCCATGATCACAATAACTAACATTGTGCTGTACCTATTGCTGTTTGTGTTTATCGTCCAGAGGCAATAACAGCCACCAGGGCTCTGCTGAGCTCAGAGCTCTGTTAAAATGTAGTATAGGTTTGGGAGTTTTTGAGGAAATTTATGTCATTTTTAAAAAGGATCAGGAGACTGGTGAGATGACAAACAAGCTGAGGAGGGCACATCCCCTGTCAGGCATAAGCTTAATGGCATAAATGTGAACAGCTATGAACCGTCTTGATCCCAACCCTAGTTTTATACACACTACACTACACCTCCTTCACAGCGAATGGGATAAAGAGGCACAACACTCCTTTTCAATGATATTTCTGCTACACTGCTATATTCACCCTGTCAAAACGACTTTGAGGTTAAGAAGAAATGAAAACTAGAAGTGACTGGATGTGTGCATGCCAAATCAGGACAGCTTTGCCTCTGCTGTTAAGCAAGCAGTCTCTGGTGTTAGACTGAGTTTCAGCAAGCTTGTGCATTCAGACTCAAGAACAAAACTCCATGCCAGGAGTCTCTCTTGCCAGACTGGGCCTTCTCTGCATCCTGTGAAATCCTCTGCTGCCCTTGGACACTTTGAAGAGAAAGGAACAGTGGTGCACCCAAAGCCCAGGTGTATAAGAGTCATGATCAGGCTGTAGTGCTGAGCCACAATGGGAGCTGGAACCTATTGCCAAGAATAAAGATCATTTAATTTGAGATGATTGTTGCCTTACTTGTTTTTTCCCCACAAGCTGTTGGGGACCTTCCTCGGCCCCTTTAAGAAGCCCCTCACTGTGGAGCAGCTCCTGGTCCGTTTGGCTAGACGTGGCAGGAATGGATGGGCCATGTGCAGCAGGATCAATCGTAAAAAGTGGAATTAGTCATTCTAAATCATGCAGCTGTGGTCGAAGGGAGCTCTTCTAAAAATCATTAAACAATCATGTATTCCTATTGATTTATTCAAAATACCTTGAGGGAAAGCAGATTAAACACAAGGTAAAAGTAAACTAATGCAGATTAAATGGATGAAGGATGGGCCGATAGTTCCCTAGGTAGTTTTTTTACTAATGAGAGGAAAATTATATGTACACTATTACCAGTATAAAAGGGTCTATTAGAGGTCTTTTGCCTGACATATTTATGTATTTCAAATACTAAGTAGCACAGTGAATTAGGTTTACTCTGGACATTTGTTATTTTTATTGCATCTCCAAGTGATAAACAGGGCTTTCTCTTGAGGGCAGTGCACTGCTTTTCTCAGGAGGCACAACCCTATCTGCATAGCAAAATGCTGAGATGACAATTGCATTCTGGATGACATTTATTAGCAATCCAAGTACAGTTTTATGCCCAGTTCTGAGGATCACAGCCAGTGTTTAAATTGAGTCATGCAGGTATAGGTCAGTATTTGTAGCACCATCATCCCACCTTCTTTCCACTTCATCCTCCCATGATGCTGCTTTTGAATGGCATTCATCCAGAAGCCATGTGAGGACTGGGGTGACACATTCACTGTTCCATTCACCTCTGTCATGCACTTGCAGCAGTGCCCTGAGGACAGCAACACTGCAGGGAAGATGATTTTGGTAAAATGCAGTGGAGTTGTCATCTCAGATGTGCCTGCTCACATGTGCTTGCTCTGACTGCTGCTTGTGCTCGAGGGGAGCAGGTCCACACCCTGCAGACAGCCTCATCCAACACAATTGCAAACAGGGCAATCACACTTGACGCAATCAAGCTCCAGTTTAAATTTAGGGCAAGAATCCTCACTATTGGTTTATAGAAGTGTCTGAATGTGGTAGAATCAACCACATGGATTATTAAATGCCAGGAGTTACTTTATAATTTTGCAGAAACTCAGAATCAGAAACTGTAACTCTGCTTTCTCCTGCAGATAAGGACAAGGCTGGTGACCTCAACCTCCTGCATTACACAGACCGCTTCTGGGTTTTCTGCAATGACTCCAGTAAGCAGAGATTTTCTAAAAGAGATATCTCAGAGGAGATTAATATTGTATAGGAAATAATGTTTCTGTGTTGAGAGATTCATTTGCAAAGCCAAATTAATATTATTGGGAAAAATAAATATATGGCTTTTATTAAAGGCAGAGCAGAATGTCAAGGAATCATAATTAAGTGGATTAGCTGTATATCTTATCTACTTTTGTAATTATTGCTCTTGTCAAATAATGTATCTAACTAACCAACAAAATGAGACCTTGTCATGACAGACAGATAAAAAGTTCAAAAACATTCTGATGGATAATTTCAATAAAGCTGCACTTAATTAATACATAGGTAGCAACCTGCAGGTATAATTTACAGAACTTTAGGTTTGATATGTAATTTATGCATAAACCACAAACTATGGCACAGTTCTGGTCTTGTTAGCTGGTATAGAAATATTTGCCCAAGAGTTACTGGAGGAAGTGTATGATACAAGAACACCTGGAGATGGGACACACAAAGTTCAACTCGCTTGAGAAGTGGAAATGTTTGATTTCATTAAGTACTAATTACTCACTAGCACTGTTCTGTCCATGTGGTGATACTGAACATGGTATTGTCATGTTTGGGAAGGGTCTCATGCTGGCTAGTATGAGTGTGGTGTAGAGGAAAATCCTGGGCTGTAAAAATATTCTGCCTTTTGACAAGTGATGTCCTGTGCAGTTTTGTTAACAAAGACTTTTAGTGAGAGACCTTGTGGAAAACTTCCACAGTTTGAACTAGGTTTGTGTTGAAAAGCAACTGGGTTTTGGGAGTTTGTCTTCAAAACAAGTATCTCTGGGCTTTGAAAACATAGAGTTTCTCCTAATTACAATACAGATATTGGAGTCAAGCACCGATAAGGATGTAGTGTAAATTGGTGGGTTCCTAGAAAGAACAGCAATGGAGAAACAAGATGACACTTGTGTTCAATCTAGCAGCAAGAGAGGAGTTGTCACTGCATAGCCATACTTGGAAGCTGCTACTTTTGCCAAGAGGTACCTGTGCAGTGAGAGCAGGGGGCTGCAGCCCTGGCTGCTTTCCCTGCTCCTGGGGCTTGCATTCCTCCCACACCCAGTAATGGCTCCAGCACTTCCCAAGGCCATAATCTGTTCCCCAGAGGCATAAAGCAACTTCCTCTGGTTGCAGAGCACAAGGGAAGCACAATCAGCATGTGATTTGGTGGTCTCATGTGCATGTGGTTCTGGATTTAACTGAAGTGATTCAATTGCTGATACCCACAAGGAAAGGGAGAGGTTGCCACTACACAACAGGAGTCCAACCTGCTGGAGAAGTGAATTCTGAGCTGCTGCAGCTTGTGGGGGATTGTGTTATGCCAAACTCAAGCTGACTCCTTAAAATTCAAAGCTGAAACTGGACATTTTGTTTCATGAGTGTTCAATCATTTTTGTTGTGCAGGGTGATGCAGTCTGACACCACTCAACTGACTTTAATCTTGTTTATTTTTACCTTGCTTGCTTCCCAGGGCAGCACAGCCAGGTACTGTCCCTTATTCATGAGAAACTGAAGGGTGAATCTCAGTCTCTATTTCAATTTTCTATCTTTTTTTTTCACCTGAAAACATTTTTCTTCAAAATCACATTGTCCATAAGCAGATCTGTACCCTGTTAACAACACGGAGGTTTTGTTTCTGTTAGTTTCCAAGTACAAAGTCTATCTAGTATTAGTGCATAGTAGCACATATGGAAAACCAATTTTTGTTTACACATACAAAGGATTGGTGTTTCTGGTCATTTAATGAACTGCAAAACATAACAAGTCCCTCTTTCCATGGGAGTGCCCATGGAACTCTCAGTGGGGGGGAGAGCAGTGGCAGCAGTGAGATGTAATGCCAACACACCCTGTGGTTTAAAACAAACTTTCAGATAAGCTACATCTATTGCCAGATAACAGAAAAAAAAGGGTAACAGCTTCACTGTGCAGCTGCAAGCAGTGAGCTGGCTGATAGGCCCTGGTACCACTCTGTTCCAAAGGAAAAAACTCCAACTGATTGCGTTTAGGTCCAGGTTTTCAGGAGGGTGCAGCCCTCCCCACTGGCTGAGAGAATCAACCCCATTCACCACTGTTCCTTTTCAGAGCTATACTGTTCACCTTCTTGTGGAAGATCTTGGAGCTGAAGAATGAACTCTTTCAAATTTCTTTTCTTAAGAGTTGTTCCAACATTACTAGAGGGGGAATTTGTGGGAAGGTGTAATTTAAGTTTTTTGGCCCCTGTGTTCAAAACAGCAGAATTCGGTTTGAAATATTTTCAGGTTTTGCTAACTATAGCTTTCCACCAAGTCCTATCAGTAGGACCTTCACCACTGAAATTCAACAGCCATCACTTGATGTATTCATTTTTTTATATATTCAGACCTATGCATTGGAAAATTGAATTGGTTGACTACAGGAACTCACCTGCAAGAAGATACAATTTTCTAAAGGGCATATCCTCTGAATTCTCTAAAGCCTTGGTGAGAATGGGCATTGCAATCACCTGCAGTAGATCTCAACCTCATTCAAGATGCACTCAGCCCAGCAAGGAGCAAAAGGGATAACCTTTTGGAGACATCAGCTCCAAGTAAAGTGGAGTGGCAGGCAGAAAGGTAGAGATGTTCAGGATGCAATCCTATCAAAAAAGAAAAAATTGGCTCTTCTGGTGGAGAGGGAGGAGTTTCCTTGTGCTGTAACTCATGCCAGACAAAAAGCAGTTGCTCCTGGCATGGGAAGTCTTGATTGTAAGCCCTTAAAAAGCAACATATTTTAAATTATTGACTTAATTACCTCTTGGAAAAGATTAATGTAGTCTAATTTCTTTAAAAAGTAATTTATTGGTTTGTCAAATTGGAGATTTGTTTCCCTTGGCTGTTTCAGGTGGCTGTCTTGACTGCCAGTTCAGCTTAGTTTTCTGTTCTGCAGGAAGATAAAACTGTAGAATTGTCAGACTTGATCAGGGCAGGCAGTCCATCTGATCAACTACCCTGTCACCAGGTTACTTGAAAAATAAAGACAAGGTTTGTCTGTCGCTTTTTTTTTTCTTTTGCTGCTCTTTAGCATCTTCTAAGCCTCTCTGAATATCTCTTACCTCGCTGTTCAGGCTGACTCTAGTCAGAGCAGAGGGAGAGCAGTGTTCCCAGAAAACAAGTTCGTTTCACCTTTGCTAGATATCAATTCATGGATAGGAATTCAGTTCCAGAACCTCCTTCAGAAACACAACTTAAAGTGATGATAATCGCTTTAGACGAATGAGAAAGTAAATTACAACAAAAGCTTCCCAAGTAACACTAAACAAAAAATAAATACCAGTTTGAGGGAGAGGAGGGAGAAAAGCTTCTGCAGTCAGAGCTTTTTGCCTTGTACAAGTCTGTCTTGAATGACTTCTGAGTCCCTAATAAACAGATATGATGAAATATAACCTGTCATCATGTTTGACCCACAAACTATATTTCCATTCACCTTTCCATTTGGGAGGAAAAGGCCTGCATTTTCTCCCTCTCTCTATGTATATGGGGCATCATTTCAGTTCTTTATTGTCATTGTGATAATGCAGCCCCTAAACAAAGCCAGCTATAAGCCAGTGTAGAGATGGAAATTCCATCTGTAAGTGAAGCTGCTGCAAGGCAGTTCCCAACAGGTGCATATTGGAAGTAGAGAGGAGCCTCGGGAACCATAAGCAGAACAAACTTTTCCCTACCTAACTTCACAAGTGAGGAAGATATGGAGGAGTAGGATGGCTTTTTAATAAGTTTATAGTAATCCATTGGGCTTATGTGATCTCCATGCTTACACAATGCACCACGAGATACATCAGTAAAAAGCTGCATTGTAACAAGGTGCAGTTCCTTGCTGCATCATACAAAAAAGTTCTCAGCTCTTGGTTAAGAGGTAGGAAAATAATAATCAGAATTAGTTGGAGACTGACTCTCTGAGTGCCCCTTTAAATCATTCCTTGTCTGTTTGCAAGGTCTGCTATGAATAAAGAACTTAACAACTTAACAACTATCCACCTAAGAAACAAAATACACATTTAATATGATCAGTATCAGATATGTTTTTACACCAAGCAAGCAGCACTGCTGGCTTCTCTGGCTTAGCATACAGTCATCAGCAGAAAGCCACTATACAGTGAATTGTTAGGGTACTTGGAAAGTGAGATTTGATTTGTGAGGGTTTATGTTATTCAGCATTTAGGCAAGCAATAATTCTGGATGCGCATGAGCTGTCAGATCAGGTTCTTTCCTGGAAAAATGCCAAGCAAAGCTCATATTCATGTTTTGATGACAGGAAATGCTTTGTGCCTTTTTGCCTAAGGCCCAATGTTTGTCACAGCCTAGACAATAGTGTCAAAAAACATGAAACATGGGATTTTCATAAAGAGTGGTGGTATTTGTCAGTCACTTGAATCCAGGATATATTTGGTGAGTTTAACCCTGTCCAGTTGATGTGCTACTATAGGTTGGTTTGATGTTTTTAAATTATTAAACATAGATGGATAATTTAAAATATTTTCTTGCGAAATATGACAGGTTTATCTGACTCCATTTTTCAAATCAGGCATTTTGATATTAAGTAGAGAAACATAGGTCATCATCTTCCCTATTGAATAAAACTGGAATTCTGTCTTTTTTTTATTTTGTTGTGGCCAAGCCATGACTTTTTGCTGTTTATGAGAAACAAGCAGACTTGTGTAAAATAACTATTGTCAATGAACTGTGTTATCTGGCAGCACTGAACACACTCAGTGGATTAAAACTGCAAGTCTGTCATGACCTGTGTGACTGACAATATCTCACTTCCTTCTCTTGGCTCCTTTCGATATGCAAGAAATCTCAGTACTTGGGGATCGTTCTGCCAGCTGGGAATCTGTCCTGCATCTTCAATGCCTGAGAGCTGTGCTTGGCAGACAGTGTTCTGCACTCCACCTTCCATGGGAGCAAAATAAAATTAAACACAATGGAAGGTCTATTTAACCACAAAATTTGCAAAACGAGACTCACTGATGCAAATCATGACCCAGAGCCCTTCAGTGTGTGAGCATGTTCTCAGCTAATTTCAATGAATTTTGGATAAGGCCATCCTAAGCTGTATGGTTTTAACTGCACTCACAGTTATCATATATATTCATGTTTGTGTAAGCTTTTTCCCTTCCACACAGTCTATTTTTCCATCCTGCGCTGACCCTGTAGCCTCTGTTTCAGTATCAGCTTCTGAGGTCCCTGTTCATTTTACAGCTTAGGAATGATGCCACATGTGTACAGATAAGGGTCTCACCTGAGTTGTAAACCACAAACAAAATCCAGCCAGCGTGAAAAACAAAACTTGCTTTCAGACACAAACACCTTCAACAATGACAAAGGAAATTCTGAAAAATTACTGGTGAGGCAAATTGCTTCTTGGATGAAGTGCTTCTACTTGAGAATTTGTCCTGTCACAAAAATCCTTTTCCAAATTCATCTCATGCCTCCTGTCTGAAGCACAGATGAGCATGCAAGAGGTTTTGCTATTTGACAGAGACAAAATTCTTTATGCTTGCCTTCAGTTCTCATAATATCTTTAATTTTCTGCCTTTCACATTAATTCAACTTGCAAAATTTGTTATGCAGATGTAATGCAAACTACTGCAGTAAAGACCAAGCTGAGCAAGACTACCAGTCAGAACCAAGATATATTCCTCATCCTCAATAGCAAAACTGTACAGAAAAAACCTATATACCCACTCTGCCAGGTGAGCTGTGACAGATTTGATTTTGCCACCTGAAGAGGTCACTGCCCTTTCACCAGGAGCATCTGCCCCAGCTGAGTTACTAGGGGCAGCCTCTGCTCCCAGGAACAGGGGTCATAGTGAGGTGAAGATGAGTTGTGTTGGAATGCCTGGCTCTCATTCTCCCTCTCCTCTGCCCCACAATCTTCTGCAGGATTGTTTCCCTGAGAGCAGACACATGGGATATTTGTTGTCATTTGAAGAGAGGGGTGCCTCACTTGCCCCTCTTTTCCTCTGTGTTGGCCAACTCTTCTGAAAAGTTAAGACAAGCAATTACTGAAAACTATCATAGGCTGTTCTCCTCACCTGAATTGTATTCAAACACGGAAACAAGTCTCATCATCCTTCCAGTGTGGGTAAAATAATATGAAAACTTGCAAGTGATTAAAAACCAGAAGAGAGAATGTTGATGACTGTAGCCAGCTCAAGAAAACTCAGTTCTGTTTAAGCAAGGCTATGTATTTTTATGTTCATTAAGTTTTAACACCTCCCAGTCTCACTTCAGCAGATTTCATTTTCTTGGAATAAATTGTTAACATTGATATAACTTTGACATGATGCTTTTGGAGACTCTTTGAGAGATGGTTTTGCTTCAAAGCTCAGACAAAAGTGCTTGAGAGAATTTTTGGCTCAGAACATGGGTTTGGTTTTTTGTTTGGTTGGTTTTTTTTTTAATTGAATGTGCCTGCTGAGAACTCTGGCTTCATGTACAAAAACAAAATTACGAGACACACAAGCTTTCCAATGCTCAGTATTCTCACCATTATCCAACTGGCACTCCTGAGGAGGAGGGTCTGATCAGTGTGTGTTCACATCCAGAAAAACAGACAAAACAGACAAAGAACAAAAGTGGACAAAGCTCAGGTAGTTCTTAACTAAGAAATGTTGTCTTGTTATTGTTTCTTTCTCTGCCTCTTGTCCTTACCAACTCTTTCAGTAAGATTGAATACTGCATCTAAGTGCTTGGCTTTCAGAAAGCCCACACATGGCATCAGTTAGAGCTTTTCCGAGTAAAATACACTATCCTTTGGCCACTGAAGTGATGTGGGAGACAGAAGATGCAGTATAGGAATCATATTTTGCTGTGAGAGAAACAGAACCCACGATCTTTGCTACCTGTGAATTTAGTTCCTTGAGTCACTGAAAAGGAAATAAAAAGTGGATCTTTGAATCTGTACTATGGTTCATCAAAACATATTGCTCGATTAGAGAAAATGAAATCAACTACTGGAAAGGGATCAACACCTGCAGAATTTCTCCTAGGACCACCCTACAGTGGTCAAAAATGGGAAGGAAGGGCCAAAACTCACTCCAGATCAATAACTACTTGTCTGCATGAAAAAGAACCAAGGAGAGATAATGTGGTATGAATAAATTGTTACCATTTATCCACAAGCATAACAGATGCAACAAACTGAAAACACAAAGAAAATGAGCTGGATCCACTTAAAAATGCAGCAATATCCCTGCTGCTGAGGAAGAACCTCAGAAACAGGAGTGTATGCTGTGTGAGAGCACTGCTGAAAGCCAGTGCTGTAGGCAATGCTTTAGGTATTCCATGCTATCAGGAGTTTTGTGGCTTTGCTCTTTCCTGCTTTGATTACCCACTCATGCTTTTCCTTATTGGAGTAATCATGTGTCCAAGCCATTACTTGCACTGAGAAACACTTTCAGACTCTTTTCTTCCAGCCAGCACCCAAATCCTTTCCCTGCTTTCTCTCCCAGGTGCAATTCCCTGCAGGGTTTGGGACAAACTACTTGCAGACCAAGGGAACACAGTATTCCCATTACAAAGATACCTCAAAGCTACACACTTGGCTCTCTTCCTTGCCTTTCATTTCTCCCTGTCTTATGTGTATAATAAAAGCCAGCCTCCTAACTCTTTGTGACAAGGCTTAGGCATAATAATAAGTGTTCAATAGTATGCCAGAAGAATGGCGTGCAATGTTGGGGTCCTTCAATTAATGAGGATGCTGATTAGTAGTAGTTAGCTAATTGACTTAATTTCAGTTTGTGTTTCCTGTCACTTGTAAATTCAAAAAAATGTAAAGGCATTGTGCTGGTTTTATTAGTAGTAATAATTTTATTACATTTCACTTGATTGTTCCCTAGGGTTTGTAGACACCTAACCAAATCTGAATGTGATGTGAGGTGAAACAAGTCCTGTTGTGTGCTCTGACTGTGCATAGAAGAAAAGCAGAAGAACCATGTGAAAAAATTCTGACTTACTAATGCAGTCATAATTTCCTAATGGAAAATATATACTAAAAACTGTTTTCATAGAGCAAATTTGAAAATACCGTGCAACAATCCACAGTAATTAGAGATGTGAATGCTTGTTGGAGCAAAAGGAGCTTGAAAAATTACAAAATTCCTGCTCATGCATTCAGTATTTTGGTCCCAGCACACACACACACTCACACACATCTGCAAGCAGAAAAGCTGTGGTACGTCAGAGGAGCTCTTGCTGTTTGCCAGAGGTCTTAAGAGGATCTTCTATTTCATTCGGTAGTAATGCCCTTTTTGTTGACAAAAGTAAATTGATGACAGGCAAGAGGGAAGCATTTGGTGGAAAAATTCTGTTGACCCTTCTCAGATTGAATTTGACCACAGAACAGGATACCAGCAGTTGTAGAAATGATAGATTTTTGTAATGACCACTAGAATGGCCTTTTGGCATGTTTAAATGGCAATAAATTTCACTAGGAAGAGAGCAATTTAACTACTTTAGGGCAGTGAGGATATTCTTTGTTTGAGGTGTAAATAAATTGCGGTTCATTAACAGTGCACATATTACGTTCACGGTGTAACTCTAAAGCAGAGGATGTTAATATTTAATTTAATTTAAGCGGGTATGCTTTGACTGTTTGAGGCTTGGGCTTGTTGGGTTTTTTTTCAACTTGGGTAAAAATTTTTCAGAGCACTTCAACCTCCTAAGGCCCACCTGTGCACAGCTTTAGTAATGGCAAATAAAACAGGGTGCACAACAGAGTAAAACTGCTTGGCATGACTTTTCCAGCTGGTATAATTAACTGAGCTAGCTGATACCAATTTACACTAGCAAAGCCTCCAGCTTTTGGTGTGTGGTGTTAAATCCTAATTTAGTTATGATAAGTGTGGAGAGCCAAACTCTTGTTTGTTACACTGGTGCAAAACCAAAGGAAAGGCACTGAATTGACCTGTTGGTGGCAGAACCACAGTGACATTATTGCTGGCAGGATTTATTTCTCATCTTTTACCTTGACTCTGAAATTCCTCCTGTCCCTTACTCATTATTTTGGCACAGTTCCTTGCTGAACTCTGCTATTCGGGGAAGGGGAGGTGGGGGGCAGGGAGGAGACGTACCCAATACAGTTTGACATTTCCTCAAAAAGATTGTATTAAAATCCACTTACATTTAGAGCACACTCTCATTTTGGAATGCTAATAAGCAATCATTTCATCAAGGTAAAGGGAGCAAAATCTAATCAAACCAAAGACTAGCTTGCCTTGCTGTTGACTGTGTTCCTGGAACATCATTTTAAAAGGTTGCTTTTAAGCATAGCTAAAAATGACAGACTTATCAAAAGTTTATAAATAACCATATCACTTGGCTACTTACCTCTGACTGTAATAAGTGAGCCTTATTTCTTTAGAAAAGATTCTGGGGGCTATGAGCTCATATCCATGCTGCTGTTTACACCAGTGGGTAACCATCCCCTGGGATCACATTCAAGTGATGGGAAGGCAAGAGGATTTCTCCAGTTCCCAGTCACTATCTCCAATAACAGAGCCTTGGCCATTACTTCTCTTTTGGCTTTGAAAACCCAAACCTCAGTGGAGGAATTATTTTAAAATCTAGTTGTAATGAAGACAAACAAATCAAGGGGAAGTGGTCCCTAATAAACACCACTCCACAAGACCTAGAAAGCAGAGACAAGTGCTTTAACCCTGTCACAACAAAATAGAGATGCAAGAAGGGAAGTACCAAGAAAGATGCATAGAACTCAAAAATCTGGTTGAAACTGGTGTGACTATGATTCCTGTTCTGCAGAGAATATTCTTTTAACACAGCACCTGAGTGTCCTGCAATGTTGCACAAAACAGTGTGGGTCCTGGCTGCTTTACCTGCTCCTGGCATGGGAAAAGCTGCTCATGAGGAGGGGCAGGAGTGCCATAGCTCCTGAGTGAGCAATTGTCATCTGAATTCAGTCATGACTCTGGTTAGTGGGCTTCAAGCAGCTGTTCTAGACAAGGCATGGCCCTGTGAAAGTCTCAATTTGCACTGCAGCCTCTCAACAGCCATCTACTGTTCACAAATGTGTTCAGGCCGGTCAGGGAACCAGAAGATTGGCCAAGACAATAAATGGCTTCAAAGGCCTAGGTGTGATGGGATTATTAAGGTATGGCTTTTGGGTGGACACAGCAGGTCGCTTAGATAAGACAAATTCAGAAGGCGTCACGTGAACAGGGAATGGGAATTCCCTGATGAAATGGGAAATGGGAATCCTGTGATGAGAATATTTCACATTTTCCTATATGCAGGCATCTACAAAGTCATAAGGGAATTGTTCATGCTTTCCACCTTCTGTGACCAGTGTCCTTCAGGTTTCTTGTCAAGATGCTCAGTGAGTACTAAGTGCCAGTTTAAGAAGAGAACACCTGCAAAAGGTTACCCAAGCGTCATGCTGATTTCTGTGTACACTTGGAGTGAAAAGGATTTGGCAGGGGGAGTTGGATCACTCTCATCAGGTTACAATAGTGAAGCTGATTTTTTGGTGCGTTTTCTCTTTGGAAGATTTCTCACTCTCTTCCCTGTATTTAATATTTCACATGTACAACCAATCAAACTATTTTACCATTTTCCCCCAGTAATTAAAGTCTGAGTCTGAAGGTTGCATTTAAACCAACCACAGCTACATGACTCACACAAGTTCCATTTAGTTCCAGGGAATAAAATAACATTATTGGCAACACATTTATCTGATTCATTCTTTTTGTACCCATTTAAGGTTCATACCCTCTGGAAAGTAGAAATTGCTCTTTTTTATTACGCTAGCATATTGTTGAAATGCTATTAGTGCATGCTGAAAGAGAAAGAAGCACAGCATACTGCATTGTTCTGGATTTGAAAGCAGAGAATTATAATATCAGTTTCTGAAACCTTTTAGAGAGACTGCGGAGTAGAACAGAAAACCATTCCATAGCTGGTGCCTCTCCTGATTCTTTCCCATCACCCATGCAAGCTTATATTTTATTATTTATTATTTGTATTAATGATTATTTATATTCACTATCTTTTATACTTATTGTTTATTTATGGTTATAACACACTCGTCATACAATATTAACCAACCTATAACACTGTCATTGACACCTGTTTTTTTCATTTTCCTTCATTAATATTTCAGTGTAGTCTGCCCAATTCTTCTATTTTAGAAAAAAACAGTCAAGAGTGCCATGTTGGGAGGTTCTATGAATACCAAAGTATACTTCCAAATGCCATTGATTACATCTCCTTGGGATGATTTAGATTTAGATTTATGACAAATGTATACTGATAGGAAGAGTCAGCCAGACATATATAATGATGGTGTTACTGAATAGTCTCTGCTATAAATACCTTCAGCTCTAAGGTTTTGATTTCCCAAACAGAAGTTTCCTTTCCTTTCCTTTCCTTTCCTTTCCTTTCCTTTCCTTTCCTTTCCTTTCCTTTGCTTTCCTTTCCTTTTTTAATTTTAGAAAAAAAATTATTGTATTTTTTTTATTTTGGAATTGAAATTCCTAACAAGTTCTACATGGTAAATTCTCTCTTGTCCACTTTTACACTTCCTTGACCCTCAGAAAGAGAAGGGCTTCGCTGGATGAAACTTACTGGGTGTAGTATCCTGACAACACCATAAGACCAGGAAAAGCTATGCAATAATGAATTTAGAGACATGTTAACTCATTCTTGTTGGACACTGGGTAATACCTAAGGCAGGAGAGTTTGTCTCTTCCAGAACTCTTAATCCCTTGTCCAGTGTTAGGTATAGGGTCATTTTTATCCCAATGCACAGCAATATGGAAAAAAATCTGCAGTTACTTACAGTACAATTGTGCTTTATTAAGTTACATGTTATCAAAATGACTAATTGACCAAAAGGTTGTTAGGTCTCATCTTGCAGTTGGAGGATGAAATTGTTAAGAGGTATTTTCTCCCTCTGCAAATCCATTCTTGTGCCAGCTGCAAGATAAAGAACCCCCTAAATTACCCAAACTTCTCCCAGCTAGAAATCCTTTTCCCTTCTGCTCTCAGATAGAGCTGTCATTCCACAAGTTTTTGAGCAGGGATCATGGTCAAGACAGGCTCAACTCCATCTTAGGGGATTCCCAACCCTAAACACAGGGTATCCCTTCTGCTCTGATGATTTCCATTGAGCCCTGCAGTAGCCCCTGTAATGATTAAGCCTCTTCCCAGTAAAATACTGTGCTTCCATTATCATGGCACCATAAGCTAACCATTAGGGATGATATCCTGTGGGGAGATGGGGCTCTGGCCTCATACTCTTCACACTGATCCTCATATGGAATTTGGTGGAAGGAGGCTTTTGGCTGCTGTGGAAACAAGGGGGGGTAGCATAGCACTGTCCTCAAGGCTCTTTGAAAACACGCCATGGTCAGAGCACACCAGGCAGATCAGCACAACAGACCAGATGTGTGTTTTGCAAATTAATGAAATGCCTTTTGAAATGCTTTTAAGTAAATGAGAGTTAAATTCACCCTAATTATATTAACCTCTGTGGAGAGCAGTATCCATCCAGGGTCACATCCGCCTGGGTTTCAGACACGTTCGGCACCTTGCAAACCAAGATCCTCTGAATGCACAGAAGGGAGGATGGATACAGGGGTGCCTGAGCAGAGCCTAGGTCCCTTCAGGTGTGAAGGGACCATTCTGGGCACCCACTGGAATAAACAGCAGGTCATCCTTTGCCTGTCAGCAGATTTAAGTCTTGTGGGAGCAGAGCAGGTGCCGGGGCCAGCCCCATGAGATCCTTGGTGTGCTGCTGTCAGCAGGTGAGAACACCGTGCTGAGCATCCTCCAGGAAGCAGCACCTGCAGACTTCACAGGAACTGGGAGGCAGGCAGGGACATGTGGAGAGTGAAGGTGCAGTGCTAGACAGCTTCTCCATCACCAGGGCCACCACTTTCATCTTCGCTGTGGTCCGCTTTCTTTTTTCAGACAGCACTTTGACAGAAGATTAATTCAAGTCAGCTGCTGAAAATAATTATTGCATTATGGGAGCAGTAATCATTATTTAGAACATGATTAAATATGTCTGCGTCTATTGACTCTGCCTATGATTTATGTATTTGTTTAGTCAATAGTCTAATGTAAATGATGTAATTAATTATAGATGGTGGTGTCAGGTCATTGGTAAAAACAATCTGATGAGAACAAGGGCTCTGTTTTTTCCTGACAGATGCAAAGGGAGGGCGGGAGGGACGGGCAGAGTTGAGGGAATTCCAGGGGAACTTTTTCATGTGTGAATGGCGGCTGGGATCTCAATTTGCATGTTGTCTTTCTCTTGTTCAGCATTCGTTTAGAAATTGAAATAACTTGTTAAGCAAAGGGGAAGGGAACACATGATTGCAAAGAGGACACCTGGGAGTAGTGACGGCGCACAGCTAAAGAGCCAGCTGCTCCCTAACACGAGAGAGCGTGCCACTATCATTTACCGCTTCATAAAATTAAGTGTTTTCCAAATTAAATCAGTAGGCAGCATGCAGGAAGACCTACTATCTCTAATAACAATTTTTCAATCAATATCGGGGGCCCGGCTGATCTGGAATCAGAGTGGAGGAGTCTGGGATTGGCTGGGGGGGAGCAGGGAGACAAGGAGAGGAGGAGGTTGGGGGGATGCTCAAGTACCACAGCTTTCAATCAAAGCAGAAGCTAAAAAAAATATATATGCATGGTAGATTCTCCATCACTGCGAGTCTATTCCCCATAGATTTTTCTCTTAACTGATAATTCGGTCAGTCACATTCCTCAGAGGGAGGTCATGGGTCACCCCAGCCCCTGTCAGGCCTCAGAGAAACCATTTCCATTTTAATGCCACAGCTATAATCTATCAAAGATGTGATGTACAAGATACAATGAATTTAAGTGGTCTTCATATATCACTGAGCTTTCATGCCTTCACCTGGGTAATAGTCTGAATTACTCTCCCTACCTCACAATCTGTCACCCCCAGTAAAATAACTGCCACACGGGTGTTAATGGCAGGTTTGTCCAAATTGGGGCCGTGGTAGCCCGAGGCATTACACATCATAAACTTTAGCATTCAGTGCTAAGCCTGGCAGTGTCACCAATTGAAAATTATTCTGTAAATACTTCAGAGACACTGCTCTGCTCATGTTTTTATTTATGGCAGCTAAAACAAGCACAGGAAGACAGCGCAGAGCACAGCTGCCGGTGCCACTGCACACCTCCCCACACAGGCAGCTATAACAAGGCTCTGGCTACCCAACACTGTGGAAATTTTGCAGCAGCAGTCCAGTGATGGACCTAGACATAGGTGGGCTGATAGTTTCTGCAGCACTTAGACCACAGCAAGGTCGGGTTATTTATCAATATCTAGTGGCAGAGTTGTCTGTGTCCATATCAGCTAAAGCCTGCAGGTTAAATGGAATGGTTAAATCTGATTGTCCTTCCATTATAAAAAGAGTTTGAGGACATTCCTGGAGCTCCTGGTTTGCCCAGTCTCACTTGTGACAGTGCAGAAATCATGAGCCCAAAATCCATTCTTGTGTTCTCAGGTCTCAGGGAGGTCTCCTGAGTCACAGCTATGGTAATGATTGTAATTGCTGGTGTAATTATGTCTGTAGGAATATGGATTTCTTGCTTTCCTTTAAATGAGCTCCTGCACTAAAGCATGGTTCCAGCTAAGCAGTTATGGAGGAAGGACTGTGAGAGGAGGAGGTCTGAAGGAGTGGGAGGGGAGGTCTGAAGAAGCACAAAGTCTTAGAGAGGCCTTCCAAAGTTATCTTCTGCTAAAGCCAGTGAAGCCTTCCTGCAGTGAAGGCTTAGGTGGTGCTTCATTTGGAAACATTTAGAGAAAGAGGCTGGCAAAGTGTTTGGGACTGGGTAGGAGGGAGTGCAGGGCCCTGACAGCTGAGGAAATGCCTCTGCCCTGTCTCTGCACAAACACTGCGCTTGAATCGCTTCCACAGTGAAGTCTGAGCCAGGCACAAGCCCCATAACATGAGAGCATCTACTTTGGAGGATGCAAGTATGGATTTTTTATCTTGCTTTGTATCTGTCTGTTGTATGAAGCTCAGAAAGTAGTGTTAGGTATGTCAATGAATGTAGTCATGCTGTTATCTGGTCTGTACTCTGAATATGGGCTGTTCTACGACGTGCTTGGGTGCTATAGAACTAGAAGAATTATTTCCTACTTCAATCATTTTCTTATTGAAAATTACAATAACATTGCTGTTGGCGGATAATCTGCTATAAATTCCCTATCCTGATATAACTATATCAAATCGTATTTATTCCTGTGGCCAGATGCAGCTGGTTTGGTACATGCACTCAGTAACAGACTTCCTTTAAATTACAGATCTTGCCCATAGGCTTATTGTTGCATTTATTTACAAATAGCAGGTTAAAAGTTACTGTGTTCTCTCAGTAGCCATTGTCTTTAGTTTGAACTTGTCACCAAACTCTTCCACACCCTGGGAAACATGAAAAACAGCTGAGGTGGTGCAACGCACAGTTTGTGAAGGCTGTGCCTGCAGTAAATACCCAGGTTGACAAAAGCAACATGTGCAGTGATAAAGTGTGAAACTCCTGGGCCAACTTTTTCCTGTGGGAAAAACCCCTTACCTTGTAAAACCTAACACAATGAGAACGGTATTTCTTTGACCCCGGTGTTTGCTCACTTCAGAAGGCACAAAGCTCTCCTCAACCTTTCAGGGTCAAATCAGGCAATAAAAACCTGACTATACACTGGGGCTTCAGCCCTGCTTCTTGTGCTTGTTGCAGCTCTACAACCTATCTCCTACTATCCTGAGGCTAATACAGGCCAGAAAATATGTACAAAGCTTTATATTGTCCTAGAAATTTTCAGAATATTTTCCAAGGGGTATAATATGCCCCACTGTCTCCTATAACATGGTGTGCACAGCATTAAGTGCAACACCAAAGACGTGCCTAAACAAAAAATACTTTTCGTGATCTTTTTAAAGGAAGGAAACAATTATATCCTTTAGCTGCCCTAGCTGAAATATATGCTTGATTTTTTAATCACAACTTGGAGTACTTTCCTAAATCAGGATCTTGATTTCTAGCATTGCATATAATTTAAAATAAATCAAACTCTTTTCTCCTTTGACATATTATGCTGATGTATGGCTTGGCTTTCATTTTGTCCTGTTAAATAGAAAACCACTTCATCATTAAATATATCCCTCATACTTTCTCCTACATAGTGAGAGAAAAACATTGATAAATATCAAGTGCCAGCCATTTCTCAAAAGCTTCTTGCAGGTCTCAGGGAAGGAGTAGGAAAACAAATGCTGTGCAAGTGCTACTGGTTCAGCTATAAGATCACTAGAGGAAGAAGTACATGGGAGTGAATATTGGAAGGGATGGATTTTGGCAAGCTATGCCTCTGGCTGTCTTACATTCAGTATGCAGTAGGCCATGGAAAAAAAAATCATTTAACTTCAGTTTAGGCAGGGATGGAATAAAGCTGATGTCTCTCACATGTAACCATATTCTTTTGTTTAAAGTGTGGGGCTTCAGATACTACATTTCCCCAGCACTCCTCCTGAAAGTGCAATGGGCTTGTTAAATAGTCTCTTGTTGCACTAATTAAAACATAACATTTCCCACAGAATTTCAGGTACAGCTTGTTTATGTGGAAGCTTTTAGGAAATAGAGCTAAGTCAGTTTTAGTAAAGGTATGAGGCAGGATAAGATGGGAGAATGGCTGAAACAGCATAGCAAACCAGAGCTGTCTGTCTGTGTCCTCTCCAAATCTGCTGCAGTTGGCCCCTGTCTAATCCTTATGCATCCCAAAGATTGGATTTTTAGACACTGAAATTTGCTGCCCACTGTGCAACAGAGGAGAGCTGTTTGAGCTAAAGAACAATATTGGCAGAAGAACAAATGGCTTTGAACCGACTGTGAATAAATTTAAGCAATTGCATTATTTCTAACCAGCAGAGGAGCCAAGATCTGCAAGACACTTCTTATAGGAAAAGAAGGAACTGAGCCCTGGCCTGCTTTAAGATGAAGCTTGATGGGTTTATGAAGATAATTATATGACAGAGTCCTCCATCTCCCTCTGAATAACTACAGGCTGGGTTCCTGGACCCGGCTGCCTCTTGCAACCTGAAGCACACCCACAGGGAAAATGGATGGGGTCTGTAGGTGAAGTGTGAAATTCCTGTTGGTGCTCCCAAGGGATTTCACAGGAGGGCTGCAGTAAAGCCCTGTTTTCTGCCAGTCTTTTTTTCCTTTCTTCCTTTCTTGCCCAGGAGATGAGCCTTATGGATTCCTTGGAAATATCTGGTATGCAGCTGCACAAGCACATGGGCTGTAGCTTGTGGGCAGGGTCCTGTTAACACAGGACTCTTAACTCTGTCTTCCCTGGCAGGCAGGGAGATGTGGTGGCCATGTAAAGTGACCCTGACACTGTGATTTCTGTGGCAAAAGCCTCTGGGATCCCTTCTCACAGCAACCAAAAATCCTGACAGGGCTGCCATAGGTCCTTTCCCAGGCTCCTGTCCCGTCCAACTGGGCTTGTATCACCATAAGAAACATGGTTTGCAGGTCTGGGACTCCAGCTTCAAGTCGAAGTAGCATTATTCCCTTCTGTTTTCCTTCATCCCAGCCTTTTTAATTGGGTGAACAATGTCACTTGAACTTCCTGAAAGAATGACAGCCACACTTAGTGCAGGGAGCTTGTAGTTTGGGTTTGGGTTTGCATTTGCACTTAAGTGCCTGGAGGCTGACAGGCCCCTGCTGCCATTCACTGGGAGAAGTTGTGAAGGATCAGACAGTGCCTTCATTTTTATCCCTAATTATGGGAATTTTGCTAACTTGGGAGAGATCCATGGGACAGCATCTCTACAGGGAGTGAATAGTACGTTGCCCTGAGGTACCAAGCATCCCAAATTCCAGGTTTCAGCATTATATCTCAACTAGGAAGGATTCTGTCTGCTTTGTTACCTTGCAGGAGCTATAATTCCTGCTCCTCATCACAAAATACATTTCACAGTGCGTGCACAGGACTGTGGGGCTCCAAGGCCCCTTGTTTCACCAAAGATCAGTGCACACTGGGAGCTTCTCCTTAGCCTTCTGCCAGCCTGGTTCTGCCAAGATGCATCAGCGCCCAGATGCATCTGGGAGAGATCAGAAATTATGAGGCACCAAAAATATAAGTATTAAAAAATTAGGCCAAGCTACTGATAAAGAAACAAATTTAATTTTCCCTAAGTAAAGGACATTTTTGTTAGGAGTTTAGTACTTTGATAGGGTGAAGATATAGAGCATATATGCTCTTTCCGAGAATTTCACCCCCATTTCAGAAGAGATTTGCCCATAAACCTCCAGTAATGTTTTTCTTCTAGTAGCGACACTTAACAAAATAATTAGGCAATTTATTGCCTAACCCCACAAGGAGCAGCAATTATTTCTTTTACTTCAAACAAATAAAAAGCTGTGTCATTTACTGATAGGGAATCGCATAATATTCCATGGCAGAACAGCCCTCTGGAGACATTACTCTATGTGCTGCAAATGCATTTTGAGAATAATAAACAAAACTCAGCTAAATCTTAAATAGCCTCATTCTTGTATTTTAAAAAATACTACCATTCATAAGAATTATTTATTGTTTATCAGTGCACAGGTGACCACAGCCCAGCAAGAGCAACTCAGCCTGTACCCCCAGGAATTTACAGCTGCAAACTCTGTTCTCATACCAATACCCGCACAGCTGAACTCACATGAGCTCTGATTCAGCAAAGGCCATGAGTGGTTGCCTGGCTTTAGAGAGGGCAGTACGCCCCCAGAAACCCCAGCACATATTTCAAGAAGCTTGCTCAGCCCAAGCCTTCAGTACTTCTGAAAATATGTGGACACCAGGCCTCCCAGCCAGCAAAAGTGGTCACAGATGCATAACTATTTTAATGCAGAACTTTAATTGCAGTTTTAATACTCAATTTCAGACCAAGGTGAAAATGAAGGTGCCAGGTGTTGCTTATTTTCAAGTACTACCTCTGACTGCTGAATAGAGTCGGGTGTGAGGTTTTCATTTATGCATTATACAGCAGGTATATCCTGGTTTTGTTGTTGCAAGTAGATGGACATAAATTCCTTGTAAACTACACATACCAATTTAAAGCCCCTGTAAGATTTAGTGTTATGTTTCAGAGGTAGATTCTCTGGGGTTTGCTGCTTAATTCAGTCTATATGATCTTTAACCTAGCAGCAGCAGAGGATCAAATCTTTTGGGTTAAGGTACTGCTGTTATCAATATATTCAAGATACTGACAGTATTGACGTGCAAATGCGTCCAAGATCAAGTGAAAACAATCTACATTCTGAAAAAACTTGGACTTTTCACTTCCGAGAAGAGGAGAAATACTATCACTGTGGGTCTACCTGTGTTCCTGCAGTGCCAGTACACATGTAAGAGAGAAACAAAACTCCCAACTCCCAGCTGGTGGCAAATCTGAATGTTGGGGCTGGGTGGAAGAGGTACCGGGTAGAAGCGTTGCTCTTGAGCTGAGTGGCTAGCAGGCTTGAAAGAAATTTAATTATGGTCTGTTTTTTTCTTTGCAAGAAAACCACCAGGAAGCCCAATGTTGACACAACATGCTGCAGTAATGTTCTTTGCATGCTGCATTTTCATATTTCATTTTGAAATTAAACTCCTAGGTTGGGGGTGGGGGGGGGAATATTCTATTTCAACATAGAGCTTTACAATAAGACACTGAGCTTTTAAAATGAAAGTTGGAATGTTACTTGGCAAGTTGATAGAAATGTCAGTTTGTCAGAAATTAAATGTTTTAATTAGATCATCCTAAAAATCATTATTCTGGAGCTTTATTTTACAAAGAATTTGGCAGCACTTCCTCCTCTGTGAAGCTAAACCAAATATTGAAATCACAGAGCCTAGAGCCTTTGCAAAGTGTACATCTGTCTCTGTACAACTCCGACAGATATACAGCTATTCTTTTTCCTTTCTTCCCAGATAAAGAGGAATTTTATTTTAAACTTGGGTTTTTTAATGCTTGAGAAAATAGGGCAGTCACAGAACCATGGCTTTAAACAAACTTTATTTGGGCGCTTGACTGACTGGCAATTGTGGGCAATCATTTTAGCTGTCACAAGGCCCAGAGAAATGTGGGAGAGCTCTTCCATGAAATGTTTATATTTCATAAACAAAATGATGTGCTTAACAGTCAGAGTGATGGGAGGGTTCCGGCTAATGCATTTTCCAATGTGTGAGGCAGATTATTAATGCGCTCCAGTAGCTGTTAATTTCAGTTTGCCGGAATGATTTATGGGGAGGTAAAGGAGAGAGACATAATCTAATTGAGATCAGAATCACTGTTCTAGTAGAGGAGTACCAGCATGGACCCTGGCCACAGCAGAATGATTAATATCTAATAAGCAAATAATCCGTTAAATTATTATAAACATTACTTTTGACAACTCTTTTGTTGCCAGGAGAGAAAGCAAAACAAGCAAGGAAGACTAACAAAACCCCGGGTAAATTTTTCAGGTGCTTCTCTTCCACTGCATACAGATAAGGGTTTGGTGCTGAGGAAAAACACGAGGTTAGGAGGGAGCATGCTCCCTGATCAATTGTAAATCAGTGGGGGAAGCATTGATGATCTTATATGAACAACAATTGAACAATCAGAAGAAAATCTATCTTGCAAAGGAAGAGAGAGGCAGGGAAAACTCCCACATTGTCAGCACGATCCCTGGCTCAGCTCGCATCCAGCAGCTCCGGGGTCATTACTGCCCTCATTAGTATGTCCTGCCCTTTGTCTCAGCATGACCACTCAGGTCTCTTTTTGGCATCCTCCCAAAAGGGGCTGATGGCCGTGCTGGTGTCCCCTGTCTCCGGTGCCCTGCCATGATTCTGGCATTTGTCACTGGTTTTGCATTTAGTTTTCCTTGCCCAGCAGGTGACTTGGATTTAGTCCTTTACCAGAAGCACACAGGGAGCCACCAGAAATAATTCTGGCTATGAGTTGGGTACTGGTGGTGTTTCTGTGGATATGTGAGGACATCAAAATCATGTGAAAAAATAATTCAAGAAAACCTGAAGAATGTGATACACAGCAACACAAAGCAAAATACTTAGCTCCTCAGTTTTTCTTCCAGAAGAAGTGTTTTCAGGGGTAAATACTGTAGTTCAAATGCACACTAGGTCTTCCTTCAATTTCCTTGCGTAGGGTATTAAAAGTGTATTTTAAATTAGTCAAAACCAAAGAGACTTTATTTTTCATCAGATGATAAATGATCCATCAAAAGTCTTATGTGGTTTAGCAGAATGTTATTCTTGACTAAAAAAATAGGTATTTAATTCATTATCAAGAGGTGTTTTTAATCAAACTAATTATGTTTTAAAGAAATAAATGCTTCCAATGAAAAAGAATGTGACCATATTGAAAACAGGAAATATTAACTTCTTTTTTTTTTTTTTTTTTTCTGTGAGTATGAGGATGTATTGAGTACTGAGGAGGTACCAAGGACGTACTGTGTGTGTAACTGATTTCAGTAAGATTTGCCTTTACTTTGTTATCTTTGCCTTTTTTCCTTCATCCCACCCCACTTTCCCATGGCCTGGTCAAGAGAGTTTAGGTTTGGAGAGCAAGTGAATGAAGCTGCAAACCTGCTGTCAGAGCTGCCAGCTCTGCTCTCCAATACCCAAGGCAAGCCCTAGGAGGAGCAGAGGAAGATGCAGCATGTGAGTAGTTGAAATTTTTGAAGTGTTTTAATTTTCATCATATTATGAGGTGGTTTTGGCAGATCAGGTATCCCAACATTGTGCACCTGGCAGGCTGACAGCAAACAGCCTTGTGCTACTGTGCATTGCCATTGTCTCTCCGCAGAAAAATGGCAATTCAGTCACTGCAAGACATATCTAAAAGAGACACATGTCCTACCTGAGACTGGGCTTCTGAGAGGAAGCAGTCTTACATCTCTTGTTTGTTTAAATACTACAAAATCTCCAAAATGAGGTCTGGAGTAAGGGCAATAAAGAACCTAAAGCAGTAAAAAGAGCAAGTAGCATGATTCCAGTACCAGGAAAAAAGTCACCAAATAAAGGATAACAACATAACCATTAAAATATTGGCTTTTGTCTCATACTTTTCTGAACAAAAAGCTGCTTTACATTAATGAGATGAATAAGAGCCACAGGCTTTGAACTGGCATACAGGAATTCTTGATTTGAGTTATTGTTATTAGTATCATTTGCAAGGAATTTCCTTTCTTTTGTTATTAATCTGATTCTCAGTGTTAATGTTTATAAATAATCATTATTATAATGATTAATGATTGATGATTATAAAATCAACATCATTATTATTATTATAAATAAGTCTTTCAGCTGGCTGGGGAAGACAAAACTACAAGTTCCCTCATTTTCTTCCTCAAAGGAAGATTTTCTGATTCATCTCAGCCTTTCTGAGATGAATTCATGAAGAGAAGTTGATTCAGCATCCTTTGGATGCAGTAAGAAATCTCCTTTTGATGCAGCACCTCTGCTGTCTACTGTGCCCCAAATCAAGCACCTCAGAAGGATTTTAAAGAGTCTTTCTAGACCTCATTTCTCTGTTCAGCTTCTGCATCTCGATAGAAACTTTTCATGGCAATGAAAGATAATTTCTTCTCATGTTCTTACACTTTGACAAGAAGAAGTGGGGCTGATTTTCACAGAGCTGTAGGTCAAAGCAGAAGGATACAGATCCAGCTGTTTCCCTTCCCATTCTCCAGCCAGGCCTGGCAGCCTGAGGGGCTGTCCTGTAATGGTGCTGTTACCCAGAGGCTGGCACTGTAAGCACGGGACTAGTGAGCAAGCAGCACCTTTTGTCATCAAGTCAGACCAACACAGTGTCCACAAAAATCAGAGAAGATATTGGCTCTGCTCAGTGCTTCAAGTTTTAAACTCTTTGATGTGCAACACTGTTAAACATGCAAAAATAACATAAATGGCAAGAACGTGCATATTCTCACCAAATAGCAGTGGCATTCATGTATAGCCAGGCACTTGAAAGGTTATTTAAAATCCTACCCCATTTTCTCTGGGTTAATTCAGTGTGTGACCCAGCTGCTCATCCTGATACTAACACTGAGAATCTTTCCTTTTAATCATGTGGATTCTCTGTTTGTTATTGTGACTGTTGTACTTGGCTCTGCTGGCTGTCCCACAGCCTTGCTGGATCCATGTACACACCCAGCCACCCCTCCCCAACGCCCAAGGGATCTGCCGGGCTCCTTCTGCTTCAGTTTTAGGCTCCTGCCTGAGCTGAACTGAAGGCAGCCTGCCTGCAGACAAGCCAGACAATGTCCTCTGGGTCCAAACCTAGCTGGGGTGACACAGGTGTCTGAAGCACAGACGCTGATCCAAAAATCATGCAAGACTTCCAGCACTTTTGAGTCTACAACATAAGGCTAAAAACCTTCAGGTGTTCCTCAGTCCTCCTTGACAGGATTTCATCTTCTTCTCTACCCACCCTCAGAAAGAGCCACGTGAAGAAGTTGTTAAACTACTGGCTGCTTCAGAGAATAACAAAGCCTGGCCTTGATGTGCTGCTGTGCATGACAGGGCCTTCAGGAAGACACAAGCATCTTATATTTCATGTTAAAAATCCTGGAAGACAAAGTTGCACAGGAACAAGCTTGTATGTAAGGAACTTAGGATCATTAGGTTTTCTTTGCCAGCCCCTGAGACTCTGCCAGATTTCATTTCCTAGGTGTCAGATGTTGGCATTCTGTCCTGCAAAATGTGCATTCTTCTCTTATCTTCTTTCCAATATTCCCCACAGTGTATTTGACACCAGGAAAAAGAATGTGTGAAGTAATGGTCACCCTTTAGGTTATCAGGCCTGGGAACAGAGGCCAGTTTATTTGCAGTGCAAGCATTTAACTTCCAAGTGCTTCACAGAGGCTGAGAAAAGCATTTTCAAAACATACAGAAAGTATTCATTCGTGACCCTCCAGGATGAATTCTTGATATGACTACACAAGGAAATAATGTCCATATTTTAGCTTCAAGGGTATCAGCAAATTAAATACTGTTTAATATCTGACCCAATATTTTGAGGAAGGTTCTGTTGATAAATTAATCCATTGGTTGTAGAGCCAAGCTGTGTTGCTTGGATTTATTTCATGGCACTTAGACACAAATAAAATTTAAACAGAAGCAGTAGAAAGTTTTAGTTTAGTAACCTAGAAATTTTGAAAGAAATGTTTGTGGGATTGGACTTATTTCAGGAGCAAAGCTGGACCGAGATATGCAGACTTAACAGTACAGTTTCTGATTTGGCCTGAGGAAAATACCTGTGACTAAGCTAAGGATAACATGTACCATAAAAGTCATTCTTTCAGTAAGACATGAAACTCATGGTGGTATGCATCAGCACATAGCATCACTTTCAGATCATGAGGGTCTCCACAAACCTTAGTGGAAGCTGGATTAATCCTTTTAAACACAGAAATACAGTTTCTAGAAGTATAATTCTTCTTATTCTGAATTTGTTCCCATTGTAAATTATGGGGCTAACAGCTGGCTTCCAATGAAGTCAACTATTAATTAATTGTATGTTCACTACCCTGCCTTGTGTAAATCAATATGAGAAATAAGCAGTCTTCTACTATACAGCGCAGACACTCTACACAGGGATGTAATTTAGGGTGGATGTCAGCTTGCTCGTAAAGGCTTCTTTACTGCAAACAAGACAATGCAAAACCCTTGCCCTAGGGAAAGCTTCCCCTAGTCCCTGTTGGTGCTGACAGAAAAATTCTGTGGCTCTAGCAGTGAACCACAACTTGTGCTGACATTCTTGCACAAATATCAGTATCAACATTAATTATTGCCCAAACAATCTGATTTTGCCGGCAATGATAGGGTTTGTGAGTTAAAATCACTGACCCTGCTGAGAGCTGTCCAACTAAGTGCTGAGCTCCCATTCCTGGGTGTGCTTCAGTTACTTCTCACCTATGCTAGCAGGGAGACAACTATCCCTTAAGTGAGTAGCAAAAACTATATTTCAGGCTTCTTTTTCTGAATGAGGAGAAAACAGAAGTCACAACTCTGGTTGTGTTTGTTTGGGTCTTTCCTGGAAATGTTGCTGGGAGTGAGTGTTTGGAAAACTAAAGATATTGTGGGCCTATTACTAAATCATTTTTCAAAAGGGGGGGGGGGGGGGCTGGTAAGAGAGGACACAGAAAAGACAAAGTTACCAAGCAGTTTTCCTCGCAACAACCTTCACTAACAAGACCAGCCCTCAGCAATCTTTGACCGAGGAGACCAGGGAAAGAGGAATACTGGAAGGAAGACTTCCCCTTGGCCAGGAAGAATTGGGTTAAAGAATACCTACATAAATTTGGTGTCCACATGGATGGGTCCTGATGGGATGCATACACAAGTGCTGTGAGACCTGATAGACACCGCAGTGAGGCTGCTCACAGTCATCTCTGGTGATCAAGAGGGGTGCCTGAGGAAGAAAGCAAATCTCTCTCCAGTCACCAAAAAGGGCTAGAAGCTGGACCCAGGGTACTACTGGCCAGTCAGTCTCACCTCAGCCACTGGGAAATTTATGGAACTGTTAATGCTGGAGGCCATCTCTGTCCACATGAATGACAGGAAGGGGATCAGGGTAGCCAATGTGGATTCATTAAAGGTAAATTATGTTTGACCAACCTGATTGCCTTTTGTGATGAAATAACTGCCTGGACAGACAAGGGGACAGCAGTGGACATTGTCTAACTCAACTTCAGCAAGGGTTTTGACACCATCTCTCACAACATTCTCAGAGGCAAACTAAGGAAGTGTGGGCTGGGTGAGTGGAAAGTCAGGTGGATTGAGCTGAATGACAGATCTCAGAGAGTCATAATCTGTGGCATAGGGTCCAGTTGGAAGCCTGTCCATGGTGGTCTCCCCCACAGTTCAATACTGGGCCCAGTATTGTTTACCTGCTCACCAATGACTTGAACAGCGGGGCAGAGGCCTCCTCAGCAAGTTCACTGATAATGCAGAGCTGGGAGAAGTGACTGATACCTCAGAGGGATGTGCAGCCCTACAAAAGGACCTCAGCAGTTTGGAGAGGTGGACAGAAAAGAACTGTCTGAAATTCCACAAAGGCAAGTGCAGAGTCCTGCTTCTAGCACCAGCACAGGCTGGGGGCCAACCTCTTGAGAAGCAGCTCTGTGGAGAAGGACCTGGGGGTCGTGGTGGACAACAGATTTTCCATGAGCCAGAAGTGAGTCCTTGTGCCCAAGAATGCCAATGATGTCCTGGGGAACACTAGGAGAAGCATTGCCAGTAGACTGAGGGAGGTGATCCTGCCCTTCTGCTCAGCCCTAGTGAGGCCTTACCTGGAATGCTGTGTCGAGTCCTGGGCTCCTCAGGACAAGAGAGACATGGAGTTCCTGGACCAGGTCCAGTGGAGAGCAAAAAAGATGATTAAGGCTAGGCTTGTTCAACCTCAAGAGGAGATGACTGAGAGGGCACCTCATCACTGTCTGTCAGTATCTGAAGGAGGGATGCCAGCAGGATGGACCAGGTTCTGCTCAGTGGTGCTGGTCAACAGGGTAAGAGGAATGGGCAGAAACTGATGCATAGGAAGTTCCATCTGAACATGAGGAAGAATTTTTTACTGTGCAGGGACTGGGACTTAGCACTGGAACAATTGTCCAGAGAGGGTGTGGGCATGAATATCTCACTGGAGATATTAATCATCAAGGACCATCTGGATGCAATCCTGTGCCATGTGCTCTGGCATGACCCTGCTTGAGCAGGAAGGCTGGACCACTGTGGTCCCTTCCAAACCTAACCATTCTGTGACTCTGTGATATGAGTGGACCCTGGAGGTCAGACCCCTTTCCCATTCCTGTTCCACTGTGGGGCCCAGCAGTGGGGCTTGCTGCCCTGCCCTGCCCTCAGGGACATGTGGTGATCTCACAAACTGACTCCCTGTTTTCCTTAAATTAAACTCACAGATCCCTTGTAAAACATTGGAGAGCTAATGCTCAGGAGTGAAGTTATTTCCGTCAGTTAGAACCTGCCCAATCCACTTTGTCTGTTCAAGGAGAAAGAAAATATGAGAAAACTATCAAGTTTTAAGTGAAGCATTGTGAAGTAGTGGAGCATAACTGCACAAACCTTGTTTTCAGCAGTAGATTGGATTATCTCTATATTGTACCATAAATGGGTTAGAAGTACAAGCAGGAGATGCCCTGATGTTTTTTCATCCCATTCTTCCAACGTCTTCTCTTTTTTTTCCTGTAAATCATGTGTCAGGAAATCTTTGACAAACATTATTTCCATACTTAAATTGAGCAATGAATTGAAACTAGCAAAAGAAAAGGGGAAGAGAATATATTCTATAGATGTGCCTTTTAAATTGCTTTATCTATTGATAGTTTTGTCCCATGCAAAATGCAATTTCAACAATATAGAAAGCACAGACTGAAAACTGAGCACTAATTAAATCAGTAATGTTTCATTATTTCATGTGAACAATGCGAGTCTAAACTGATCTTTCCACAGAAAAATTAAATCAAGCTCCATGTGAAAGTCTGCCATTTCAAATATATTTCATATCCTGTGTTCCTAAGAGGTTTGGGTTGCACAGAGGAGAACTGTGAGCTGTGAGAAACCTTCCCCAGAAGCAGCATTCCCATCTCATCTGTGCCCACCACAGAGCTGGGGAGCTCCTCAGGTTTTCCAAATGTGGTACCAGAGTAGTATCCCATGGATACAGGAGTGACTTCCCTGTAAGAGATGTAACTGCAGCCCATGCTAAGTTAACTAATAGGTCTCTTTAGATGTGTGGTTAAAGTGGAACATATTTAAAAGCTGCTGGCTTATTGTGAAATTCAGCTGCATGTGCTCAGGGAGTGGGTACTGCCCCTCACTGCACTTTAATGATGATGTTTGCACAAATCAGGGCCTGGGATATCATCTGCAAACATATTCCCTGCTCCAAAGCAACAGGGAGACCCAGCATCCAAACTTACTGCTGAGCTGCAGGGAGAACCCTCCCTCAAATTTTGCTGCAGTTTCTGAACACAAACCGTCCCATCAGCTGGAACATGCAGGTGTTACCCAAAAATATCAGAGACCTTGCTGAAGACCAGAGACCTTGCTGAAGACCAGAGAAGACCTTTCAGGAGTATGTCCCAGCAATCCTAGAGGAAAGTGAAACATTATTGCCCATTGCTTCGGGTAACTTGAATTTCAGGTGACTACCCCTACAAGGCATCCTGCCACCAGCAGGATGTCAGTGCCAGCAATGGACATCTATGCCTGCCGAGGCTATGAAGTGGCTCTTCTCCAGTACTTGTCATCTGAAAATTGCAACTGCCTGTGCCTGTTGCACATTAACATTTTTGCCAGTGGTGTGGTTATTCCTGTTGTTGGTGAGGAAACAGAGCAGTGGCAGTGCAGCCGGCTGGCAGAGTCAGAAGCCTCAGAGCTACCTCGCTTCCCGCTCCACTGCTAACCGAGCACTTCCACACAGACCGGCACCAGGCAAGGGGAAAACCACAGGGAGACCCAGAGATGTGCATTAACAAACTGCAGCAGCCAAATCCCAAAATCACCCAAGCACACTTGCCTTGCTAATCCACAATTTGTGATTCTGAAGAAAAAGATGATGATGACGGCAAAGAAGGGGGAGTTCACAATTCACAAACCAATTTGTGTTGTTTCTGCAACACTGCAAAAGTGCGACTCATGAATATCCTAATGAAATTGCAATGAGAGTTTTGGCACCGTTTCATCACCTCAACTAGATTAGGGAGCAATCACACTGTTAGTTTAGATGTCTTTGGGAACTGCCGGGGAAGGGGGGAAATAGATCTGCAATATTTATAATTCAACAAAAATTGCACTGCCTCTACCATAAAATAATAATAATGACTGTGAATTGCCAAGAAATGGCTTCTGAGTAAGTGAAGGTCTTGTTGGTAAGTCCACTTCCCATGCTGCTACACTGACACAAAAGTCTCCTCTCATAGAGGAGCACAGTGCTGTAGTACAGTCACCCTCAGTAGGAGCAAGAAGAATCTCAGAAGGAAGCATGGGTATAGAAATAAGCCCACAGATCAGATTGCTTGTTCCTGTGAATAATCCCACTGTGATGAAATCTTTCCTTGTGCCATTTCAAGTGAAATGGGAAATGTAAAAGGTGCATTTCCTGCAGCAACCTTCTGGAGTTTTGTGCCAGTCTCTACCAGCCCCTTTTCTTGCTGTTTTATGGGCAGTCATAACCTCTCAGTGGAGCTGATCCTGTAATTAGATTAACTCTTTTATTTCTGAGGCATACATGAGCCAGGTAAGAAAGACTTTCACTTTGGGCCACTTTTTTTAAATCTTAGTGCCTGCAGCTGTCACCAGGATTAGAGAATGCACAGACTGGGACAGTGCTGATATATACCAAATGAGAACGGTTTTCCAAGAGGCTTCTGCAGTGACATTTCCAGCCGTGATGGCTAGTTCAAAAGAAACTTCAGAAATGGGCAAGCACCAAATCCATGACCTCTGATGGAAATTTGCATGCAGTTTTTAAGGATCCCTGTGTGCTGATTTTTTCAGGGTTTTACACATGCAACATCGGGCTATAAAAACAAACGGCATTGTTGTCATATGGGAAGGGGGAAAGAAATTCCTCAAACCTGATACAGAAGAAGATATCAATGCATGAAAAGGTGTGTAAGGCATCATAATCCTCTCTGAGAGTCATTTACCTGTTTGATACTGGTAGGGATCTGGGACGTCTGGTACTATCACCCTTGCTGGTTTATTTACTAACCATCATAGTTATTCTTTTCATTACCTCCACAGTGTAATGGTTATTTTATGAAGGCTCATTAAATTTAATGAGACACCACCAGATTTTATTGCCTTCTAATAAAATGGGTAGGGGGAGCTGTTTTCTTTCTGATTCATGCAGCTCCAGAGTACCTTAAAATAGTCAGGTATTCCGCTGGGTTATGAGCAAGGCCCCTGACATTCTTTTTGCTGGTCTCCTTGGGGAACATCAGTGATTAACAGCTATTCAAATAAAGGTGTGTAATGGGATATGCCCAGGTCTAATATATATATATATATATATTAGACCTGGACACTTTTTTTCCCCAATGGAAGATATTTCTACCAAAATAGAAAGTTATTGTTGGAGTATTTGGTCAGGAACTTGCCAGCCCCCAGGAAAAGACAATTGCCGAGGTCCTCAGCAGATGACCTGACTAAGCAAGGATCATTTTTCCTAGCAGAGAATCAGATTCATTACTGCTTGGTTTATTTGTTTATTTATTGCACAGTTGTTCCTTGCAAGTATAATTTTTTTTTCTTTTTTTTAGTTGTGGGAGACATCTTGGAAAACTTTGTGAAAAAGAATGCCTAAACCCCAGAAAGAAACCAAGCAACAGTCCTCTATAAATATTTCCTTCTCAAGAAGGTGGACCATAGAGCTCCTCTTCCAGTGGGATATTGACTGAGAATACCATGTCACTTAAATAAGGAAAAAGCCAAACTCACAAAAAACTGAAGTGAGTTTCTTTAGAAGCTTATTGATGAGCTAAGATGACTGGAAAGGCAAAGTCCAGTGAAGATGCAGTCCATGGCTTGTGTGGCTTGTGTCTGAATCACCTGCACTACAGGGAAAACAGAAGGTGGGGCAAGTGCTCATTTGGATTAATCCTGATGGAAGTATTGGGGAAGAATTTGGCTGGCCCAGTCAGCAGCTAACTCTGGTCTGCAAAGGGTCTCAGGGTAAGATGAGAGTCTCAGGGTAGTTGTGGGGGGAGAGCACCAGGAAATAGTGATGTAGCATGCGGGGATAGCAGGACACCAGCAGCATGTACCAATCATACCATTTAAATAAAGCAATAAATGTAACAAATTACTGTTATAATAAAGCAATACATTTAAAAATACAGGGTAAACCCCAAAAATCCTCCAAGAGCAAGTTTCTCTCCTACTGATGTTTTATGCTGTTGTTGGGAGCTGTGAGTGTCGGAAACCACCGTATCAAGATAGAAAATATATACATAAAATAGCTTGGAATTTGGTGATTGTGTTGTAACTTAAGTAACAGAACAACCAGATTTAGGAATTGAAAGGTCTCTGAAAAATAAGTAGTGAAACAGCCTTGCTACCTTCCAAGTGAGCAGCCTGAGGGAATTAAACTCTTCCATATAAAACTGGTTGAATTATTCATTATAAATAAATTATCCAATAAATGCAGTCCTTTCAGTGATCATAAATAACTAACAACCTGATTCTGATTTCGGTAGATCTTTTTGGTACCCAGAGGTACCAAAAGGAAGGAGCTATTTCCAGGCTGTTTCTTTTGAGGGTACCTCACTAAGTGTTGTTGTGCCATTCACACTCTCTTAAGATGAAAATAACATTAGTGACTAGGTGCTGCCAACTCATAATTCAGGGTTTTCATTGTTTTGTCTGGCACATAAGCTCCCCAGCTCTCTCTTCTTCACTTCTTTCCCTCTGGTGACTTGCCTGGTACTCCAGCTCACCTGTGTCTCTGTATCTCCCAGCCCTGAGATGGCTTGCCTTTCCTGGTGACTCCAGTCACACTTCCATGGCAAGTCAGACTGGGGCTTTACAGTATGTCCTGGTGGTCTTTGACAATTGTTCTGGTTAAATGGTCATATTGGGAGCATGAGCCACACCATTATCCCTGTGCATCAGTGATTCATCCAATACCTGTAGTTTAATAATCAATACAAACCTTACCTCTAGCCTGATGTTCTGGCTTGATTTTATATGTTGAAGTGATTAGGAATTTTCACTACAGTGCAGGATTTTACTGGGAAAACAAATATCTGTCAAGCCACATTTTTCTCCTAGGAACCATAATTTGGGTTAAGTTCTCCCATAGAAAGTGTCTATGAAGGAGATTGGAATTACGCATCCAGTTTGAGAAGACATGAGGGATAAGAATCTTGATCAGCTAGAGGCCCATCAGTGAGGGTATTTCTCTAAAATAAGGATGTCTGGCCTTTCTGCTCAGCTCTGATATAGTTGCTGACTCAAACCTGAACAGCTCCATCCAGAGAGAAGTCCACACCAGAGTATCCTGCAGCCTAGCAGTCAGGCCATTGCGTGGGAGAAAGGAGACACAGGTAGAGGTCTTTGCTTTCCTTCAGAAGGGATAATGGGGTTCAAACCAAGGTCTCTCATTTCCTTGGTCTCTTCTATCTGGATTTTTTTGGAAAAAAAGAAAATCTGGATTTTTCAAGTGCAGGGTGCAAAGTACTATGAAAGCTCACAAACACTTGCCAGATCAGGAGCTGCCTTTTCATTTGGTTCAGCACTCTTAAGCAAAGTATTGTGGTGTTTTTCAAAAGAGGCTTGTTGTCTCTGTGAGGTGGCGATACCAGTCCAGGGAAAGTGCCTCACTATCGATGAGTCCTGCTGACTTCAGTGATCACACCTCCAGCATGCACATTTGGGCATTGAGGCTGGTGTTCCTCAGAGCAGAGCAACCCTGGGCTCTCTGTGAGAGGACAGAGGAAAGAGTAGCAGGAAACCCAGATGCCCAATCTTGCAAATAAAAAAAGAGTTCAAACAAACCAAGAGCTGTATTTACACCTTGCCAGTGTAAAGCCAGAGGAACTCTTTTAACTTGATTTGTGGAACTGACAGCAAGATTTCGTCTCTGATACATACCCTAAATCCTTATCATAAAGGAAGCAGTTAAGAGGTGTCCTCATTGAAGTTGAATATAGCCTATTTTTGCTTTAATGCAGTGATCTAATTAACCTTTAGCCAGAATTAAAATGACCTTGAATTGGCCTTGTGACCTCCAATGCTTAATGTCATTAACTTTAAACAAGCTTTTTGGGGTGGTCAGAAGCAGCATCTGTTAAAATGGCCAAAAGGTCGAATCCATTTACTTAAATACACCTCCTGCACGCATTGCTGGTGTGTGTGCTGCCTGCATTTAAAAAGGGGATAGAACATGTACCTTTGAGGAAAAGGGGTAGTTTATCTACGAGAAAGCATGTGAGGAGGGTGAAAAACGGCCCTGAAGTTGTGTTTTCACCATCTCGTTTTGTTTTCTTGAGCGATAAGCCTTTTAGGGTTTCAATTTTAAGTTCTGCTATGTGCAGATGATTACAGTGTGGAAAATGCTGCTGCTCGGTGGGCTCTGCAGCTGAGGTTTCTGTTTGCAGAGGAACGTGTGAGGCCGGTGGACACTCATCTGGGGCAGGAGGTGCCAGGTGTAGCAGCA
Organism: Onychostruthus taczanowskii; assembly: GCF_017590055.1. NCBI lineage: Eukaryota > Metazoa > Chordata > Aves > Passeriformes > Passeridae > Onychostruthus > Onychostruthus taczanowskii. The sequence continues at coordinate 6,210,559 of NW_024501237.1, read as the reverse complement.
GTGTCACATTTTGGGCTGAGGTTTTTGTTCCACTGGAGTCCGAGAAGTACACGTTCATGTTTAAAAAGAAGTAGATGCCCAGCAGACTTTCTGGACCACAAGGTCATTGGTGGAAATTACTTTAAAAAACCAAACCACACCGTCAGGGCGAGGAATTTCAAAGGCAGCACGTAAGGATTTAGACGAGAGCAATCTGTTCAGGCGCCTCCTCTGATGGATATTAAGGCGCTGGGACGTTCTGTACAGAAGCTGTTTTGGCTCTTGGCGTGTGCCGATGCCCCGGCCGGGGGGGTCCCGGCTGGGGATGGGGCCCCGCCACCCCCGTGGTGCCCAGCGTGGGGCCGCAGCGGGGTCACCTCTCCGGTCCCCGCGACAGCGACACTGCTGTAGGTAACGCTGTCGGTATTGCTGCTTCCGATTCCCGGAGCGTTTCCCGAGGCTGCTCTTTCCTTCCCTGCGCACGCCGGCCTCGCACGCCGGCTGTTTGCAGTGCATTACCATAGTACATTAACATTTGTAATGTGGTGATTATTTTACATAATCGATATCATCAAGTTCCTTTTCTTGGGAACCCTCGTGTTTATTTACACTTATTCCACACACGTCAGTTCCCATCAGGAGCAAAACCGATTTTCTTGTCCTACATCTACTCTCGGGATAACCTTAACTCACCGTAAATCTATCGGCGCTCCCGTCACCGTGATTCCGGTGTGATGTGAGGGCGTGGGAGCGTCCCGGCTCCTCCGGCCCGAAATTGGCCCGGAGCGCAGCCGTACGGGAGGGAACGGGGCGGCTGCGATATTAGTTGTTGTTATTATTGTTTATTGTTATTTATTTTGCGGCAGTTTCTGTTTATGGCGTGATGCATTTGAGCCCAAACACATTAGGTGCATTATTCATTGGGTACATTTGTCAGAACATGCATGTGTATAAAGAACTAATGATCCATATTAAATTAATGATGCTATAAAAAAGAAAAATACCCCATACATGCAGTTTATGACGGCAACTCCAGACTTTGATAAACCATCGAAAAGACTTAATCAGATGAAGCATTGGACTGTTCCGTCTCCAAAATTACATTTCTCGAAATGTGCTTGTACACAATGTTGGTTTTATTAAAACAAATTAATTCAGTCATTAAGGAATCATACGGCAAGTGTCTCATAAGTCAGGACCTCCAGTGTAACAAATTGATTAAATGACTGTGTAATAGTCTCTTTAAACAAATCTAGTGTAACAAGTTAATAGATCTGCTCAATTACCATGCCGGGGTGATGAGGATGTGGGCAACTCTCTCATTAAATCCGGGACAGTCTAGGAGAGTGCGGAAGGGGGCGGTGCGGAGGTGCGTGTCTGTGGGGCAGGGCTGCGCTCCCGCAGTCCCGGCCAGGAAGGGACCGGGGAAGGTGCTGTTGCCGGGCTGGGATGACTGCGGGCTATGGGCAGGGCCGCCCCACCATCGCGCAGACGGGCTCCTCCTGACACCCCAGAGCCGGGGGCGCGGGCGGAAAATCTATTACCCCGCTGCCATTTTGTTAAGTGTTTGCTCCCCGTTGTGACCCTGCCACTTTATCTGTTGATTTTTATTTTCTGAGTGCATGTTGCCCATATGTTACTCTAATAGTTGCTATAATTCTTGAGCAATAGGGCTCGTATTTTACTGAGCTGAATTAAAAAGAATGCACTTTAATAAAAAACCCGAGCAATACACTAATGGCTTGACATTGATGTATTTGCATAAAGATGAATTATGTGGGCTCGCTTGACACGACTTCTAATAAATGATCGAGGACGTTATTACAGGGATGCACTTGCGTGTGCGGAAGCGGGTTATTGCCGCGGGGCCGGTGCCAGGCGCTCCCCGCAGCCCGCCGGCCCCGGAGGGCAGCGCGGGCACCGACCGGCCCCGCCGAGAGATTCCCGCAAGCCCCGGCTCTCCGGGCAAGGCTTGAACCCCCGGGAGATGCGGAGAGGCGCGGTGCCGCCTGCTCGTGCCCTGGTATCAATAACTTTATTCTTATCAACCACGTTGGCTGGGCGCGGAGGCGCTGCCGGGCGCGGTGCGGGCTCGGTGCGGGTGCAGTGTGCGGTGCCCGCTGCTCCCCGCGGCAGCACTGCCTCCTCCTCCCCGGCAGATGTTTGCATCCCTCACGGAGACTTGCAACCGCTGTTGGAGACAGCTGGCAAACGCCGCCAGAAACGCGTATTTGGGAAGTACCTATCGGTGCAGAAGGTAAAGGCAGAGCTGCAATTAGGAGGGAGCAGTTCATCTGACTTTTTAATTTGCGGCTAGTGACGCCGGCTCTGAGAGGTTCATCCTGCAACAAGCTCCTAGTGCTCCCTCTCCCCGCGGCCGCGATGCTGGAATTATCTCGGAGTGTCCGGGCCGGGGGTGAAAGCCCATCACCCTCCTTTTAACCCCCGTGTACTTTGGCCTGAGGGACGACTCATGTCCCTAGGGAAGGGGTGCCTAAAGCAAATAAGCCTCGAGGCGGCTGGCAGGGACACAACGAAAGTCTTGCACGAAATAACATCCCGGCAGCAAACGGAGCGAGAGTGGAGGGAAGACGGCGTGCGTGTTATATGGGAAGAGTTAAAAATTAATAGCACTGAGAAGTGATGAGCGATAACGGGATTTCAGGAGCTCATCACAAGAGACCACTCGTGAGGGAAAGGGCGGGAGAAGCCATCGCTCGCTGAAATGGTCGCGCTGTCGGTATGGGCATCCCTCTGGCAGGATGTAGGCATTGCCTTCCTTGCTGCCTGCGCCGGGGGCTCTGGGTGGGAGTTGCTGTGGGAATGAGAGAGTCCGAAGGCCTCGGGGCTGTGACAGCGCTGGTGTATGGCCTTGTCGGGGACCGGGTGACAGCGGCCTACGGACTGGCTTCCCCCCAGGGCACACGCCCCGAGTAGAGCGGCCCCTTCGCTACCCCGCGGAGAGAGGAGAGCTCTTCCTTTTCCCCCTCCCAGCGGCCACTCCCGCCCGCCGGCCGTGGGCTTCCCCTTATAACCTGTGTCCCCGCTGCGGCACTGCGGTGCGGAACCTGCCCGCGTCCATATGTCTACATCCATATGCATGCGTCCCGCAGGCAGCAGCTGCCGGCCGGGAGTGGGGTGCGGGCGGTGGGGTGGCCCACGGTCCCTCTTTTGCTTCCCGTACCTCCCCTCCCTCCCTCCCTCCCTTCCCTCCCTCCCTCCATCTCTCCTCGCAGTCCCGCGATGCCCACGGCTACTGGGTCCGGTGCCTGGGGCGCTTCTACAGGGAAGAAAAAGTTTTTCCTCTGTCCCTGGTGACGCTCGCTTGGGCTGGAGACGCACCGCAGAAGGTTCCTTTTGCGAAGTACCTCGACAAAGAAGGGGCGTCGGAAAAGTAGGGAGGATGCTTTGGGCACTCTGGGATTGCACAGCCGGGAACTTCTCCCGCGATATCTTCTGCACCCCAGAAAAGGCACATGACAGGGGCCGAGGCAGGGTAAACCCAGCCGCCTCTATTTCCCCTGAGCCTGGAAATCCCAGAAACAGCTGTTTTTATTTCCTTTGAGCCTGGAAGTTCCGCACGCGGAAGGAAGTGGGATTTAAAACCGAGGGCTCTGTGACAGAAGGAAAGGAAAGCCAAAAGCCGTGTGCGAAGGGAGCTGTCGGGAGCGGCCTGCGGTGGTCTCTCACCGCTTAGGCAGGGGCCTCCCGCCCCGCTCCGCGGCCGCGCAGCCAGCGCCCGCTCCTCCCCACGCGTGTGCGCAGCTGCTTACTCCCCACGGGGGTTTCGGCCGGGGCCCGAGCTAGGGGCGGCTGCCGGGGAGCTGTTTCACCGGCCCCATTCCCTATGGACACGGTTCTGCAGCACTTTTAATATGTCGTTTTCCTGGAGTTTATACAGTTCCGTCACAAATTCCTGCCTGCGTGAAGGACTGAGCCGAAGCTGCAGCTGATCTCGGCCAGGCCCCCGCGCACGGGGGGAACCTCGTGCCCCGTGAAGCCAGCTGACATTTGTCTTTTAATTGTTCACCGTGCTGTCCGTGGCAGAGATCCAGAGTCAGCTATTGAATCTCTTCCTAAAAAGTCCTTTCCTGGAGAAGGAGCCCAGCCGGCTTTGGCTTCCAAAACATGTCCCGAAAAGGGGGGCCGTGAGCTCGTGTGAATCCCCTGCTCTTTCTTCCAGCGCCCGAGACAAAACCAGCCTAACCAAGCGGACAGCGTTGGGCTCTTTTCCCTGCGATTCCACTTTGACGGTGCCAACTGCAACTGGTGGCCAGCTGGGTCTCTGTGCAGAAGTAAATTAACTGGAAAGCCTCAGTCGGTGCTGCGGTGAACTGGAAAAGGGGCCGGGGACGGCCGGAGCACTCGCAGCAGCCCCGGGCAGGGGCCGGGAGCCGGCCGCTGGGGAGCGGGGCCGCGGAGTGGCCGCCGGGGAAAGGGGCTGAGGGTGTGCGGGCGGAGACCCCCAGCCGGGCTCCGGCGGGTCCCCAGCCCCGTGGTCCGGACCCCGCGGTATTTTGGTTTCTCTCCAGCCGCCCCTCAAAACCCGCGGGGATATCGCAACGGCGTGAGCCGGCAGGGCCGAGTCAGCGCTCTGGGAAACGACCGGCCTTTCCCTTCCTGCCTTTACAACTAGCCGGGAAAGATGGGGGTGGGAGTGGGATTGCCGGTGGGCGATGGGCAGCCTCCGGTACCCCGGCCTGGGAGAGCCGGGGCAGCCGCAGAGCTCCGGGCTCGTTCCCTCCTCCGGCCCCGGCTTTGTGTAAAGCCGAAAGAGGAGTAAAACCCTGCTCTAGCTTTCCCCCCCACCCCCTTTTTCTTTCTGTTTAGAAAATTATTCCTAAATTATTTATTTATTTATCTCCTCCAGAATAGCTGGCCCCTTTTCTCTCTCATATCAGCTATTCTGTTTGCTCTGATGGTCCTTGGGAAGGGAAAAAAAAAAAAAAAAAAAAAAAAAAAAAAAAAAAAAAAAAAAAAAAAAAAAAAGAGGCGATTGTTCCTGGACTGTTTAGATATGGAAATGATCGCTTCAGATAATGAGTTTCAATTTAAACCAGTTGTTCTGATATTGGGTCTATTTGTTCTAGACACTTAGCCGGGCTCCTTTTTCATCCATTGTTTTCTTCTTGGAAAGCGGTTTATTTCCCATAATAATGGTGGTAACACTCTGCCGTTAATAAAGCCCTGCGTTGCCTGCCTCTGAGGAAGTTGAAACAGCCTAATTTAGGCTGAGCCAAGCCTCTCCAGTGGTCGGGTAGAAACTACCTGCCCGCTCACGTTTCCGAACAACCAGCGGCTTATTTTATTTGTATCCTTCTTGAACTCCCACAGCAAAATAGTCAACTTCCAATCTTTTTAGAAAAAAAAAAAATAAAAAGCGTCCGAAAATCTTCAAACAAACCAAACAACAAAAACCCTGCTACTAAGAATCAACAGAAGACCATGAAAATTATCTCTTCTCCTTTTTTTCCTCCCCCTGTACCGTGGTTTCATTATTTAATCTCTGATAAAATGAGATTATCTGTACCCTTTAGTGAAGGCAGCAGACGTCTTTAAACTGGTTTAATTGATTTATCGTTTTGTTGTTTTGTTTGCTTTTTTTTTTTTTTTAACAGAAAGTGCATTACATTTAACTGGTCTTGCAAAGGGCTTTTCTTCTCTTTACAAACCGAATTATTTTTAATATAAATTAATAAATGTTAAGATGCTATATCACGATATATCATCGTTATTAGCTTTAAAAAAAAGAAAAAACAATTTACATTCTCTAGTATTCGGTATGATACAAAAGAAAACACACTTTAAATTCAAATACAGCAACTAAATTAATTTTATACTTTTGACTGACAGTGGTTGTGACAATTCCCACCAGCTACTTTTTCAACGCGCGGTTGATTGGAAACGGTGTAAATGAAAGCAAACTCTGTCCCTCCGCCCTCTCCCCCCGCCCCCCCCCTCCCTTGCACGACGACCGCAACAGAAAGTGTTTCAAAAATACTAATAAATAGCACGCGGGGCCGCTGCAGTTTCGGCCCGAGGGAAGGACCTGTGGCGGCCACGACGGCTTTTCCTCGGCGGCCCCGCTGCCGCCGTCTCGGGGGCTCCCGCGGTGCCCCTGGTGCTGCCGGGGAGCGCGGGGCGGGCAGGACGGCTGCGCCCTCGGCCCCCGCTGTACCAAAAAAAAAAAAAAACAACCAAAACGTATATTACATTTTAAATATTCACAGTAAGGAACGCCTATGGTCGCGGTGACTCACGGTTTATTTACAAAGAGCCAGCAAAGACGCGGCCGCCGCACGGCCGGGAGCGGGGCCGGGGTCGGGCCAGCCCCGCCGCTCCCCTCCGCCCGCCACCCTACAACAACACGAGGCGCGGGGGACCGGGCGGGCCCGCCGGGGTCCGCTGCCCGCAGTCCTCTCTACTCTCCCTCCGGCGTCTCCTCCTCCTCCTCCCGGGCGCGTAGAGTCTAGAAAAATAGATCTGTACATCTCCGAAAGCGGCGGCTGGCGAAGCAGGCTAGACGGAGGCCTCCCCCTCCGGGGGATGCAGCAACAGCCCGCCGCCCCCCGGCTTGTGTTTCTTCAGGAGCTGCGTTATCTTCTCATCGTCCGAATTGGGGTCCAGGGGCTTGTTGTAGTCATCATCCTCCTCCTCGTTCTCCGAGGTGCCCTTCAGCCGCTCCGTCTCCGAGTCCTGCTTCTTCTTTGCCGTCGCCATCTCCGCCGCGTGCTTCTTCCGCCACTTGGTCCGTCGGTTCTGGAACCAGACCTGCCCCCGCCGCCACCGTCACCATCACCGGCACGGCCACCTGCGGCGGCCGGACCGGGCCGCTCCCACCCCGCTGCCCTGTCAGTCCCATCCCCGGCCCGCGGCAGCGATTTCCGCTTCGCCGCCCTCCAGGCAATTTCCCCACAACGAAAGCGGCCGATCCCCGAGGCACCGCGCCCCCGGCAGCCGCCGGCACCCGGCCCGGCACGGGGCGCACCCCGCGGGGGTCGCAGCCTCCCCCAATGCCCCGAGGCCCGCGTCGGGCCCGGGCCGCTCCCTGCCATCCTGCCTGGGGCGGGCAAACACACATTTGGGGCTGATTCCTTTCCCAGTCCCCCTCCCCGGCCAGATGTATTTAGTCTCCGACAGGGCGCTGCCAGACGAGGGGGGCATTTATATTGCGGAAGCTGCAATAATTTATTCGCAGCCATCGGGACGTATTTGCTGTGACAAAGGAGGTTCTGCAGATCAGACTGAAAGCGCGAGCATCGCCGAGGGGCCCCTCTGGCCCAGTCCGCCAAGCAAACGCCTCTGCATATTCTCGGGAAGCTCAGCCCGCTCTCCCAACCCCTCACACTTCCACTTTGCCCAAAGCACAGAGTTTTTAACCTAAACGTAAGAGTGCGCGTGCGGCAGTGAGACGCCCTAACATCACCCTTTCCCCGGCTTTCCCAGAACGCTGGCCACCTCCGTGGTGTTCAGGGCTTCTCAGTCTTGCTTGGGTTTGTTTGGTTCAATTTGATTGGTTTTAAAAATGCTTTAAAACAACCTTCTCGGCCCCGCAGTAAGGCAATAAGCGGAGAAATGCCGGTGGTTGCTGGGGAAGCCCTCGCCGTGTGCCCGCGGGCTCGGCCACGCCAGCCCGCAGCATCTCCGGCTGGTTCAGACGGGACCCCGTTTCCGCAGTGGGGCCCTTTTGTTCCCCGCTCCTCCAGCCCTGCACCACTCGGTGCGTGAGCTGTTGCTCTCACCTTTACTTGGCTCTCCGTCATCCCCAGGGAATAGGCCAGCCGGGCTCGCTCCGGGCCCGCCAGGTATTTCGTCTGTTCAAAAGTCTTTTCCAGAGCGAAAATCTGCTGGCCAGAAAAAGTGGGTCTTGTATGTTTTCTCTTTCCGTCCTTATCCAGCAAAATTGAGCCTTGATCTGGCGAAGGGAGGGGGGAGAGAAAGGGAAGGCAGGGACAGACAAGTTAATCTACGGATTTGGGAAAGCGCTTCACCCTCAAGCGGCCCCAGGGGACGGAGGGGTCTCTACGCGGGGGGTGCGTGTGTAAGAAAACTACTGCCTAAGCCAGGCGACGGCTCTGGCCTTTCGGCTCTCCCTGATTATTTTTCCTTTAAGGAACAAAAATCTGAGCAGGCAAATGATAGTTTTTTCTTTAAGAGCCGTGCCCTGTGGTAGCAGCGGGTGGTAGCAGAAAGTCCTGCTCGGGGAAAGTTTCTGCGCGCCCCTAAAGCCAACCCCGACCCCGAGAGTCCCCAGCAGCCCCGGCGGCAGCGCTGCCAATTTCCCCTCGGAGGGCTTCGCTTTTCGCCGGCGATAATCGGCGACATATTACAGAGTTTTGCGCTGACCGAGGGAACAGAGAAGGCAAAACGAATTTAAGAACGAAAATAAAAGAAATCGAGGCAAAGCCAGCCCCCTCGGCTACGGCCGGGCCCTAGGTGGAGGGGTGGAAGGGTTTTACAGCGATGCCGGGGCGCGGGGATTCCCTAGCACCAGGAGCGGACTCCCACCGGGGCTCCCCGCGCTCTTCCCCCTGCTGCCCCGCGACGCTGGGTACTCACGGGGGGCGCAGGCGAGGCGGGCGTCCCTCCACGGCGGGCTCTGCATCATCCCCGGCCAGAAGATAGGCGTCCGGCCGGGCAGCTCGGCCAGCGGCTTGGGGTAGCGCCCGGCGGCCACGGCGGCAGCGGCGGCGGCGGCCCCAGGGCTGAAGTAGAGGGCGGGCGGCGGCGGCGGCGGGGGGCTGAGGCTGCCGAAGCGGGGCAGCCCGGCCAGCAGCCCTGCGGGCGCCGCCGAGGAAGCGGAGGGCGAGGCCGAGGCGAGCGCGGCGCCCGGCAGGGGCATGGAGGGCCGGCTGAGGATGTCGTTGATGCCGTGCGGGGTGGCGGCCGAGAGCTGCGGCGGGGCCGTGCCCAGCGCCGAGAGCCCGCCCGCGGCGGCGGCGGAGGCGGCGGGCGCCTTGAGGCCGGGGGAGCCGAGGGGCGGCGAGGGCGAGGCGGAGGCGGGCGAGGCGGAGGCGGAGGAGGAGGAGGCTGGCCCGGCGGGAAGGGGGTACGCGGGGTACAGCGGCGCCTTCATCTCGGCCATGCTGTGCAGGGCGGCCAGCGGCGGGCTGCCCAGCAGGAAGGCGCCCTGCCGGGGCGCGCCGTCCATCTGCCCCAGCGCCAGCATCCCCGTGCCGCCGCCGCCGCCGGCCCGGGGCGGGGGGCCCGGACGGNCGGGGGTGCCGCCCGCACCGGCGACGCGCATCCAGCCCGCGGGGGCCGCCGCCTCTAGCGGGGAGCTACACGCCCGAGCGGCGGCCCCGCCGTCCCGCCGGGCATCGGGGCTGCGCCTCGGCGGACGCTCCCGGGACGGAAAGCGGCGGTGCTGTCGGAGGGCGGCTGTACGCGAGTGTCTGCGCAGCGGCCGTGCGCCTGCACTGACAGACCGCCGCTCCCGCTGCCCGCCAGCGGCCGGGGGCTCACAGCGGCGCGGGGGCTGCGTTGGCGGTCCCTGCCTCCTTCCCGGCGCCCCGCATCCCTCCCGGCGCGGTTCCTGCCGCCTGCTGTCGGGGCTGCGGGCGCGGCTCGGGGCGCACTGCCGCGCCGCCCCGCTCCCTGCCTCCTTTAGCGGGGGCACGGCCGACAGCGGGCGCGGCGGCGGCGGCGGCNNNCGGGGGCGGGGCGGCAGCCGGCCCTGCCCACCCGCGCCGCGCCCGCTCCGCCACCAACTTCGGACTCGCCAGGCTCCCCTCTCCCGGCTTTTCTTTTATTTCCCCCTCTTCTCCTTTCCCCTCTCCTTTTTCCTCTTTTTCCTTTCCTTTTTTCTTTTCCCTCTTTCCTCTTCTTTATCTTTTCCCTTTTCCTCTCATTTTCCTCTCTTTCCTTTCCCTTTTCGTTTCCTTTTACTTTTCGCTTTTGTTTACCCTTTTTCCTCTCCTCTTTCTTCTCCCTATTTTTCTCCCTTTCGCTTTCCTTTTTTGTCTTTTTTCTCTTATTTTTTCCTTTTCTTTCTTGCTTCCTTTTTCCTTTGTTTTTTCCTTTCTCTACCTTTTTTATTTTTTAAATTGCAATTTATTTTTCTACATTTTATTTCTTTTTCCTTTACTTTCTCGTTTCACTTCCTTTTTAATTTTCTCTCTCCTTCTCTTTTTATTTCCCCTCTCTCATTTAATTTCTCCGTTTCCCCCATCATTTTATCTGTCTGCATCTTTCTTTCTTTCTTTCTTTCTTTCTTCCTTTCTTCCTTTCTTCCTTTCTTCCTTTCTTCCTTTCTTTCTCTCTCTCTCTCTCGCTGTCTTTCTGTCTCTGTGCCTTGGGAGCGACTCCAGAGAGCAGAGCTGCACGAGTCCCGGTCGGGCCGGGCCTACCCCGGCGTTTCCCTGGGATGCGGATGGTGCGGACCCTTCCCGCACGCCTCTGGACCGTGTGGATGCTCTCTGTCCCCGCTGGAACCGGGTGTTGGTGCCGCCGGGTCTGGCCCCTCCTGCCCGGGCACTGCCCGGTGCTGTACACCCGAGGTCCCCGTCCCTGGACACTTGTGCCCAGTGCCCCCGGCTGCTCACGGCAATTCCCGTAGCCTAAGGCTGCAAGGGGAAAAAAAAATTCCTATTTGTCCCCTAAAGAGCATTCTACGAAAGAGTGATGCAAAATCACCCTGAACAATTTTTACCCTGTGCTGTCTGTGCCCGTGTGTTGTACCTGTGGGGAGCGCTATTTACCTCGAGCGTGGAAAAACGGGATGATGTGAAAATTAATTTTATTTTAATTACGAATCTTAGCTAAAGAGGAGGTTGGTGCTCTACCTGCAACGATGTTCCCTTTTATTTCTAAATAATCCCTTGTTGTTCTGAATTGTTTTAGTTTAAATTATAAATTTGCTGAATACATTTGTAGAAAGGGCACGCAGGATATTGCCTCGCCTTTACTTTGGCACAACCACAAAAAGGGCACCTCCGGGAAGCTTAAGTTAAATCTCCCAGTCTGATTTTTTTTTTCTTTGTCCTCTTGTCACTTCGCAAATATTCTAAAAGAAAAAACAAAAAAAGTGTTTTCCTGCTGGTTGCAGAGGAGCCAGCGAGCGCTCGGCCGCGACAGCCCCGCACGGCCGGCCCCGCAGCCCCGGCCGTGCCCAAGCTCAGCTCCGGAGAGGGGGGAGCCGCCTCTCAAAGAGACCGATTTGCATTTGAATTAGGGGGGATAGAAATGCTAAACTGCTTTTGTAAGTGCTGAGGAAGGCGCGGAGCGGCCCCGCTGCGTGTCCAGCACCCAAGGGAGCCTCTTTTCCTCCCTCCTGCAGACTAGACGGTGCGGGGGCAGGGGCTCTCCCCCGGCCCGGACCCGCTGCCTCCCTCCTCGCAGCGCCCCGAGGGAACTCTGCCAGGGCCGGGCACCGGCAGCGGCGGCAACTTCGGCCGCGGGTCTGCGCTGGCGGGGAAGCGTGCCCTGAGCCCCCAGCGCCGTCCTGCCGGGCCGGCCCGAGCTACGGTACCGCCCTCGGCCCGGCGGGTACCGGCGGTACCGGCCCTTTCCCCTCGCTCCGCGCCGCTTTCCCGGCCCGGCCGGGAGTTCGCCGCCCGGCACCTCTCGGCTTGTTTTCTAGCGGAAGTAAAACAAAACGATCCCTCCAGCACAAGAGCTTTTCCTCCCTTTCTACTGTAAGAAGCTGATGGCATATTGAAAAAACGAGTGTTTATTTGGGGGTCTCCTCGTGCAACTGCTTCCCTAAAGATAGCATCGCAGGTGGGATGGCGCCCAAAGGGCTGCCCCTGCATGAGAAACGGATTCAAAAGCAGACACCAGAATTACCTCCTCTCCGTCTTTAACAACCGAAGTATTCGAAAACATTAATATTTGGTTCCTTTTCCATACTCAGCTTCTGTTTTCCCTAAGCTAGAGCAGTCAGTCCCTAAGCTAAAGTAGTGAGGCAAAGTAATTCAGGAGGCAGCCTGGGCTGAGCTGCGTCGCTCACGGGGACACCGTGAGCACCCCAGGCAGCGGTGGGGGTGAAACCCACCCCAGCAACAAACTTCCCTGACAGGGTGAGCAAGCCGCAGTGTGGAAACGCCTCAGCCGAAGTACTTCTTGAGCAGATGGGGTAACTGACGGGACCCGCTGCAGCCGGGGCTGCTCACCAATACCCGGCTGCATTTCACCAGTTTCACGGGGTCTCATCGTCGCTTCGCCGCTTCAGATGGAGCAACGACTAAGTCTAATAATGAAAGAGAGAGCAGCCGCCAGGGCGAGAGCGGGGTGAGGGCGGAGAGGAGGAGCGAGCGGCCGGCCGGCGGCCGGTGCAGCGGAGAGCGGGGCCGAGCGGCAAGCCGGAAGATGCAAAGCCGGGAGAGGAGGGCAGCTCCCTCGGAATCCCATCAGGGCCTCGGGGAAGTAGCCTGCAGAGCCCCCGGACAGCAGGGTAGCGGGGACAGTGGGGTCCCGGGCTGCGAGGGGCGGGGGCTGGGGGCAGGGAGGGGCTGAAGTGCGATGAAGAGCCCAGCCTCCCTGCGAGGAAGTAAAGACGTGTGAATGAATTCACAGGTACGCAGAAGAAGCGTTGTCAGAAAAAAAAAAAAAAATAATAAAAGGGGGAAAAAAGAAGAAGGAAAAAAAAAAGCTAAAAAGCTGCACTGCTCGTTCGAGTCATAGGAAATACGAGTGCTGGAGCAGCTAAGCCTCCAAAATTCACTTCGACCGGAATGGTCCCAGCGTATCTGAAAGGGAAAAAAAAAAAAACAACAAACCCAACCAAACCATAAGGACACCTAAAATTAAAAGGTCGAACGTGCTTTGGTATTGCAGGGCCAGATGTTCTTCAAGCTGACGAGACAGGACCGCACTGCAGCATCGTGCCGCCCGCGGGGTCCGGCTGTGCGAGTGCTGCCCTCGAGGGAAGGGCTGCTCTGCCCCACAGAGCTGCTCCAGCGCCCAGCAGCAGACAGTGAACCCCACCTTGCCCAGCTTTTCCCCTAATAAGTCATCGTGGCTATGAGAGGAGACTGTCTGAACTAAATGAAGCAGTCACTTTATTTAGCAAATAAAATATTTTGCCACTACCATATGTTCCTCCTTGCAAGCAAGCAGCCGGTTATTTTCCTAAAGTGGTGGATAGGTATATAGACACCTTTTTGTTGTAGCAGCACTGTAAAGCCACTGAATCATTTGTTGCCTGCCCTACATCGTGGGAAGGAGCTGAGCCAGGAAAGCATAATGTTCTTCTAGGTGCTAATTCGAACTCTTAATCAAGATCTGATTACCAAAAAGGAAGACAGAGCATAAAAACGCTATAAAGATTGAAATTTTTTTTTTCTATCTCGGCCATAAGTCACCCCGCAAATGTGTCCATTATGACATTCACTCTAGCAGGAAAATTGTGATGTTGCTGCAAGATTCCCTACAGCAGAGCTGCTGCCAATGATGATGAATAATCTCGGTCCATATGCTAGCTCTATACATCTTTACAGCACCAGCCTGCTCTCATCCTCTTTCTGCTTCCTCAAAAACACGGAATATTTGAAGAACAGTAAAAGTTAATTAAAAATAGTTAATAGGTTAATCAGACTTGGTCTTATATTTATCTAATGCAGATCACTGATTCTTCAGTGATGTAGCCTGAGGCATTACCACGAGCCAAGAAAATGAATCAGACATTTAATGGAGATGTGGAAACGGAAATTTCTTGTAAGACTACAACATCGGACGCCAATAATACACTAAAATATAATAAATTTATCATTAAAATTCCACGCATGAAATGCCATCCTGTGTCCTCTTGCTGGCGATGAACTGAGACAAAGCTCGCCAGAAAAAAATTTCAGGAGACGGGCCTTTGGGTACATCTCACCTGCTTTTTAGCATTCTTGTTCCAGAGTGTCTGCCCGCAGACCTCTGGTGACAGCTTAGGAGAGAGGCGTTACTTCGCGGAGATCCCACTGCGGACTCCCTGGGTTACTCTTCAGAGTGCCAAGGACCATGAAACGTTGCCAGCTCTCTCTGGGGGTGTGCTGGAGTCGCCCTAGGACTGGCACCGCTCTGGATTACTTACTTGTTCTGACCGCGCAGGAATGGTTTGTGCGGGAGCAGCTTTCCCTCTCCAGCCGGTGGCGGATGCTGCGAGCTCTGCTTTCCCCAGGGGCTTCCAGTCACTTCTGAAGAAACGCTCCCGTCACTTTGCCCCGCTAACGCTGTGGTCCGCGCATTCTGTCCGAATTTCTCTTTGCATTTACACTGAAGCGTATCCAGAGTTACTGGGAGCGGAGGCTGCGACTGAGTGGGAACAGGACACGGTCATTGCCTTTTTAAAACAGCTGTAAAGAGGAGGGTGTTGCAGGCTGCTGCCAGCACTCACCTCTGTTACCACTTCAATATTTCTTTTACTTTTCTTAAGTGAAATGCTCAAGCATTTTCTGTATCCTCAGGAAGGCAAAATATTTTTCTCGTTTCTGGAACATTGAGAATATTTGTTGCTGAAGCGGAATAGTTACTTTTACTTTTGATTTGTGATCGTTGGTTCAGCCTGACCCCTGCTGGGGGAAGCTAGGAGGAGAGGATTACGAGTGCAGAGCGTCTATTCAGAAGCCACAGGTTCACCGGAGACCGCTCCTGGCGCAGTCCTGCTCCGAGCCCCATTCCCACCCCAGGCCCATGCCCTGCTCAGGCTCTGCCCACGCTGCACGCTCCCCTGTGGGCAGTACAAGCCTTACCTGAAGTTTGCCCAGCTTCCTCCTCCAGAACCTGTCACCACCTCCACTGTTACACTGCACTGTAGAAACAACACATATCGATTTAACATGGCCACAGGGGTGTGCTGCAGGTGCACCCACCCCACTGCTGGCATCCTGGCCCCAAAGCCCTGCTAGCAACAGCCCTGTGACATTACTGATTACCAGCCCTCCATCTATCCTGATTAGTGCACAACAAATTTCTCAACATTCCCATATTTGTGTATTCCCGTGTGTGCTACTAAACACTGCAGCCAGCACAGATGTGCCTGTGATGTGACCTGACATTCAGACAAGGTATTTCCCTCTAACTTGCTAAAGGATGAAGTCCTTGTGGCAGGGATGGCCCTTCTCTCCATCTGGGAGCTGCAGCAATGGGACTGCTGCTGCCTCTGCACATCGCAGTCTGTGGTGTGATGGCTGGTGAGGGACCTCCTTAATTTCCAGTTGGGAATTCTGTGGGGACTGGATGCATGTAGCTGATCAGCCCCAGGCAAGGAAACTCTTTTGGAAACCTGCTGTTAACAGTGATGCCATAGTGTACCTGCCATAGGCCAGGTGTGAAACAGCAGGTGTGCAACAGCAAGAAACACTGGCGCTCCATTTCCTTCATTCATCTTTGCCTAAGGGCTGTGAAGGTGCCACTCTTCCAAAGTTTCCTTCCTTTTCCCTTCCACTGAATATTTCTGCACAGAAACTTCCCATTTTGCAGTATGTGTACATATGAGATGTGGATAAAGACATCAGTTTAAATCCAACAGAAGTTCACCTGTCATTCCCCAGCCCTGGCTGACCAGCTGAACCTCCCAAGCACTTGCAGGGCAGTGAGTGTCCCCACAACTGTTGGATATGGATCCAGGCACTGCTCCCGCATCCACGTGAGGGATTTCTTGATGTGGATAACCACATATACTCTATGGCTAAAACTAATGTCTGGCTTTACTTCGGTTCCACGTTAGCAGCAAAAATGTATGTAAATCTAATTGGCAAAGCTGGAGCTTTTATGCAGTTTCTTTCACTCTGTGAGACAAATATATGTATACTAGGCCATTGCTGCTATTGATCTTTAAGTAGCCCCACCATGGAAATCAGCAGTGAGAGCTTTACTTAGGAATTGTTGACACAGGGTGGTCCAGTGTCAGGGAACGGAAAATCATTAAACTGATGATCTAAATGGGGGTAGGAGGGGCAAAGCAGTGGCGATGGCTATCATTATGTGCATAATTTTATGATTTTTAGAAAATCATATTTCAGCATTTTCCATCACATCAAAGGCTGTCAGGGCCACATTGATTAGCAGATTCATCCCAAAGGATGGAGAAAACCACTGATGGCGGTGTACTTCGTACCACGACTTTGTTTAAGAGAAGATCTTGCTTTCTCCGTTTCTGCCTCAGTGTAACCGAAAGGAGCCGAGGGATGTCGGCGGAGTCAGGAACGCTGGGATCTCGGGGAGCAGGGCTGGTTCCCGGCGCTGCCGTGCTCGCTCCGGCAGCTCCACCTAGCGAGGAGCGCCCGCCGGCCGCTGGAAACCACAGCAAGGCACAAATTTATCTGCGCAGTCTGAAAAGAGAGTGTGCGTCAGCCTGCCCCATGCCAGTGGAGGCTGTTGTGCAGTAATGGAATGGGCAAGAGCATCTCCCAGGATAGGTCAGGGTTGGAGCTTCCGCTGGTGCTTTTGGTGTGTAGAATTCCTGCCTTTGGGACTTCCTGGGGCAGAACAGCCTGGCAGTACAGTGAGCAGCTGGAAAGAGTTACTTCCCTCCCTCCCTCCCTCAAAGCACGGTGCTGGTACAGCAGCTGGCTAAAACTGAGTCTTCTTGTGCTGGCAAACAGAGAATTTCTTTAGTTTGCAATTACTGAAAAAAAAAAAAGAAAAATGAAAAAAATTTACCTAGATCAAAGAGTGAGTGAGCCTGAAGATATGGTTCTGGACTTTCTCTTGTTTTGGCTTTACACTGCAGGCTTTAGGTAAGCAGACATTTGTCTGGCACAATAGAAGCAGTAGAAAGCCACTTGCTATGGTTGCTTTCCATTCCCATTTTGGGTCCTGCTCTTCTGGCAGTAGCTGACTGAAGACCAGCCAGTTTGGTCACAGCCCCCAAAAGAGTTAAAAATGTTAAAAGGCAGAACTGATTCCTCTTTTGAGCAACTAGTACCCACTCCTCCTGGTGTTACAGACCCATCCTTCATTGTGAATAAGTCAGGCAGCCAGCTGGGGGGCTTGGGGGATAGGCCCACAGGTGGAGCCCGGATGCCTTTGCCCATTTAGCACAAAAAGCAAGTCTCTAGAAGAAGCTTTCCAGGATCAAGTGCTTTCCCAATAAATCTGGCATTTTTGGGTAAGAAAAAGAGGAATAAGAAGAACTTCCTGGGAGCTGCATCTGCATATGCTGGTGACTTAGGGAGAAGAAAAGTGAGATCAGGAATGGGGGTGCTGTGGCATATATCCAAAAGTCACTGGTGAGGATTTATTAAGAGGCTTTCAACCACAAACCTGGAAATGCAGAGAAAAAAAAGAGAATAGGCCATAAGTCTCTGTCTTTTGAAGCTCACTTTGTCTTGACTCTTCAATTACGGGGAAGATGCTTCTCTCAACAAGTATCCCCCTAGTAAAAACCTCAGGATCTCGTGTAACACAGTTCCAGTCTAAAGGGTTTGGAGAAAAATGGAAGAGATGTATAACCAGCTGGTAATTTCTAGGGTATTTTTATGGCTATACCACTAGAAGGTAACTTTCAGGGAATGCGCCTAAGTGAATACGTA
This sequence comes from Onychostruthus taczanowskii, assembly GCF_017590055.1. Taxonomy (NCBI): domain Eukaryota; kingdom Metazoa; phylum Chordata; class Aves; order Passeriformes; family Passeridae; genus Onychostruthus; species Onychostruthus taczanowskii. The sequence goes on along the minus strand of NW_024501237.1, from coordinate 6,193,118 downwards.
GGAACACCATTGTAAAGTACAAGATGTACTTCAGTCTGAAGACTACCACAGCAAAGTGGCAGCAAACCAAGACTTTACAGGGCAACCTCTGCAGATCGTGACTGTAATACTTGGCTTAATTGCATCCTGTTGGCTCCTCACCACTTATAAAATACACTCTGAGTGGGCCATAATGCTCCTCCTGTCCCTTGAGATAAGATAGTTAGATGGTATTGCTGGTAAAACAGAGTGATATTTCATAAACTGCTAAAAATCAATGGTGAGACGCCTGATCATACCTTAGATGAACTTTTCTCATGAACTGAAATGTAATAGAGTGGGTAATACTGGAGCTCAATTAAATGAAATTATATAAAACTTATTGAAAACAACGCAAAGAGGAGGGGAGCAAATCTGGTGACAGAGAGCAGAGACAAGTGCAAGCTGTGCTCCATGCACCACAAATCCAGTAAACAGTAAATACCTCCTGTGGAAGCTACTCTGACCTAATATTGGGACATATTGCTGAAACTGTCAAAGAGCTTTTGCCTCAGCCTAAGACGGCAAAATTCCCACTGATGGGACCAGGGCTCAGCCTCATATCTGGCCTGTGGGGGAGCACGTGAGTGTTGCCTGATGATAAAATGGGGATTGCTCATAGTGTGGTAGGAAAGCCCATTCCCAGAGAATCTGTCCATCAGAGAGCATCATGGTCTGCTCAGTTACACAGGAAGAGCCAGAGCGACCTGGGATTGAAGAGGGCAGTGAAGTTTGGGCACAAACACAAACACGGCTGCCTTGATGTCATACATAAGGGATTATCTCTTGCAGCTGGCTGTAAATTGCAAGCAGTTGTGGTGTTAAGGCTGGTGCCAACCATATATGTGTTAGCATAAATGGACTCCACCTCCAGGGAAACCGCTGGGAAGTGGCACTGGGAACAATCACTTTGCTCGGCCAGATTCTCCTCACAAGAAGGTGCTGCCAGACAGAGTGATGGGAGCTGTGTAGGAGGCAATCACTCTCCTCTTCCTTCCTCCTACCCATCCTGCTGCAGGCTGTGAGTTAGGGCTCCTGACCTTGTCCTGTGAGGGATCAGGTGTCCCAGCACCCCCTGAGTCTCCACCAGGTTGGTACCACTCTGAAGGTGCTGGGGAGCTACTGTGTGTGGGGTCACCCAAAGGAGCTGTGGTGTATCTACTGAGGCCTTTTAAAAAGCATCTTATGCAACTTTTTGAAGAATGGTTTGCTCTTCAGTCCTGCCCAAATCACGCAGAGGTAAACTAGTTTCTCCAAATACTTTAGACTGAATTTGTTGGGGGACAGCTGATTCTGCAAGTGCTTCATTTTGTGGGACTTGACTAGAATGGAGCCAGCTCCTCTGTTTTCTCTGGCAGCCACCTGTGTTTGACAGAGTGGTGCCATTTGTCCCTTTAAACAATCCAGTGGTTACCCCTTTAGCCTTTCCCTGCTGGAACTGTAAACGTATAGTCCTTAACCCTGCCAAGTCTGTTTCCTCATCAGGCTTGTCTCCACCTTTTTCTGTGCCCACAGCTGCTTGCAAAAAGAAGAGTTGCAAGTTATGGCATTCCAAAAGGAGGTTTGTATGACAAGAAAGACTCTGCGTGGATAATATAACACATAGTGCACGTGCAATTGCACAAGGAGGGTGTGTTGCAATTTCATGGCATGCCCAGACAGCCTCAACAAGCTCAAGAATTAATTTCATGTCTAATGCAAAAACAGCAGCAGCTTGCCAAGCACCCACCACCCACCACAAATGAACCCTGGTGGGGTTTTTTTGTTTGTATTTTTTTTGTTTTTGTTTTTGTTTTGTTTTGGTTTGGGGTTTTTTTTTGTTTTGTTTTTGGGGTTTTTTGTTTTTGTTTTTGTTTTTTGGTTTTTTTTAATATGACCATCCCTGGGATTATGATAGCAATAAAGGAAAAAGAATAACTCAGTAGCTGTGCAATACTCAGTCACTTGGACCAAACAGAAGGTGACAGCTGCCTAGGGCAAAGGTTTCTGCTGGCAGAGCTTTCACAGTGGTCACCAGATTATGTTCCTCAGACTTTGGTGCATAACTTGGAAGTAATGAGGTCAGCTTGTTTTGTTGCTTTGTTTTTTCTGGCATACAAGTGGCCTATTTTATAAAGTTCAAATGTACAACTAATAAGCAAATAGTCAACCACAAATGCCACAGACTAGAGGTTTTTATGCCAGACTAGCAAATGAAAGCAGATTACACGACATATTAACTAAACACAAAAGAACAATTCAGTGCTGTCAGTAGATTTAAATTACTAAAATATAGATATGTATGCACTTCAGGATGCCTTGGCAAAGTATCACTGGCTTTTGACCCCTGTTAAACCCAGTAAGACAGTATTAGAGCTCGTGCTGTGTTCATTTAAAGGGGAGGAAAGCAGCTTCTTTATTGACTCATACAAGCCCATATTTCAGTGCAGCTTTCCCTTTTTCTAGCATCTGAGTCTAGCGCCTAGATCTGGAGGAGGATTCATCCCAGAGTGCACAGGTTGTGTAATAACGAGCTTCTGACCTGGAATTTCAGCTTTAAGCATATCCTGAACACCTGGGCTCCCATGCGCTGCCTCAAAGCAGCACCAGGCAGTGTTTTGCAGCTCTTGGTTTCGTCAGGGGAGCACAGGGTATTAATAGCTAGGCTTGTGCTTTGGGGAGCAATCATACAGCCTGATTGAGCTGTTGTATAGCTGTTTCCTCTGCTTCTTTCTGACTTGGGGTTATCCTCTTTAAAATCATTTAGGGATGCAAAAAAATTATAAATTGATCAAATGCAGCACATTACAATATTGTTCATAATTAATATTATTTAAGAGGATACTGAACTGTTGCTGACAAGGCCTGACATTGCTATCTGTGCTGACCAGAAGGTATCAACATTTTCCACTTGTCTCACTTCTGTGCATTAGTAGGGATCCATTAAAAAGAAACCCCAAACCCTGCAAACCACTTCTGTTTCTGAGACTGCTGGCAATAGGGATCCTCAGTGTTACAACTGCAGACGTGCCGTTCTTTCCAACACGTTTTGAGGCAGATACTTTCTGTTCCCCAGGTTCTGAGCAGACAGGGAACCAGTTCCTTCCATTTCCTTCTGCGGCTGCAGCCATGAAGCAGCTCCACCCCGCCTCTTCGCCATGCAAGGGGCTTACTGCTGCTCAGTGGAGACAGCAGCAGCTCCATGCCGGCTGCCTTTGCAGGAGGCTGGATGCAGCTTGTGTAAGGGCTTATATAACTCCTTGAATGTCAGGGCTCCTGTTTTGCGTCTGCCTGCAGAAAACTCCTCCTTTTGTACGTAGGTCGAGGCACAGAGCAGAGGCAGCTCCGGGCTCAGCCAGCAGCAGACGAGGCAGATCTGCCTGCTGCGGATAAGCGGAGCGCAGGGCAGGGGGCAGCATAGCCCGGGCAGGTGCTGTGTCCTAACTTGGGGCAGTCGGGGAAAGTGCAGGGATTTGCTTGTTAGAGGCTTCCCTGCGCTGCAGATAATGTTAAGTCGGTAGACGAGGTTTGGGTTGTTTACTGGCAGCTTTGAGCCACTAAATTCATGTGGGAATACAAGGCAACACAGAGCAGCAGAAACCTCTGGGGTCTCACACATCAAGACACTGAAATCCACCCAGGAGTGGTGATAATATTTGAATATCAGGAGAGTCGTCAGCTGACATGCTAATCCCTCTGTCCTGGGAGCATATGGAAGTTTCTGCCACACATTGTGAAACCATGCCTGGTCACAACATTTGGAGAAGTGATGTTACATTCCAGCCAGCGTAGTTACTTGCCCCAAAGGAACCTGAGTAACAAGGTGTTGACTTGGAAAATTCCCATCCAACCAGTCTAACCAGGTACTAGGCTCCCATGGCTGCAAGGTGCTGCAGCTGAGATGCAGGACAACCACTCTCCCATGATCTGCTTCATACATAAGCCCCCTGACCCACAACTCTTCTGGGAGCCCCTTGCCTCTTCCCTCTGAGCTGGAGAGGCTTGAAATGCTTTGCTGTGATACAACTGTTTTTGCTGTCCCTTCTTGTATTTCTGAGCACTCCGTGGGTGAAAAGGTACATGGCAGGAGCAGGAGCACCTGGCTGGGAGAGAGGAGCTGGACTCCTGCCTGATCCCATGGGGCCTAATCCTTGTTTTTAATTTTCTCTCCCAGTGGCCCTGCCCAGAAGACTGTTCACCCCTCACCCCAATGTCACCAGTTGTTCATTGCTTGCTGTACACTGACTCATCTTCTTGAATTTGCCTTGCCTCTGCTCATTAATATGCATCAAGTACTTCACCTTTTCCTTCTTTGACATTATTGCTACTTTTTTCCAACACATCATTTGCTAAACAAATATATTTTTCCTCTCAGTTTTTCTAAACAAATTGTCTTCCCCTTCACTGCTTAGGTTAGGGATGGAGCACAGATGTAGAAGAAATGGAGGTTCTTACTCTTCTCCTAGATGGGATGTAAAGATCTGCCTAATGATCTTTAAGCAGGTGTTGAAGCATAGTCTCTGTCTCTTCGACCGCAGAAAGGTTTTTTTCTGTGGGAAAAGAAATCTAGTCATTCTAGCCCTATATTTTTAACTCCAGATTTACCAGAAAGGGCTGTAACAAGGCATGTACTTCTTCAGCTAGACCCAGCTGCTACATGGTGCACATAGGGCAGTTGGTGTCTACCCCAATCCAGGCTACTGATGAACATGTGGGACCTGCATGCTGGGGGAAACAGCATGGCTGTCTGCTCCACACACTGCAGCAACCGAGGTGTGGGGACCACACAAACCACTTCTTATTCTCTCTGCACAGAGAAAATAAACATCTATGCTTTCCCCCAGACAGCTCCTCCCATTTGCAGGGCCAACAGGCTAAATGCACACCTTGCACTTGAAGCAAGGGAAACTGGTTTCTTCTGAGAGCTTTGCTGGAGGAACATTCCCAAAGGAAAACTCAATAGGAGAAACATATTGAAGGAGAGAGTGGAAAGGATGCCTCATTATTCATCAGGGTCCTCTCTGCTCACCCTGTATGGTTTAGGTTTCTGACCTGCTGGGGATCTGTTTCCCACCCTCTCATATTCTGAGCAAGGGAGAGATGAATTTTTCCAACTCAATTTACCCCACAGTATTTCACTTATGGAGAAATACATCAAAATTTTACTTAGCAAGAGCAAAGTGTTGGAGAGGCCTGGCCGTATGGCCATACCACTGACCTGCAGTGGGCTGCTGCTTTAACCTTTCACATTATGTCACCAAGGGACACAATGCCAGAAACTGTGCTTCTGTGGCCTGTCTGGCCTGGCTTTGGGTCTCTGCTTTGCCTTGTGCTGGACCAGCCCTTCTCTTAGCACACCATATTTTTGCAGTTTTTTTGGGTCCGACACACTACCCCCTGACACTTCAGCAGTGCACAGGTAAAATCTTTCACATAAATGGCTGTTTTTCTGAAATACTGGGAAGTCCCCACTTCCTGGCAGAAAGACTGGAATTGTTTTACTAATGTCATAATGTATGTCCTCCCACAGCATCAGTTCTGAACCATGGTGTTTACATTAAAAACATACCAAGCATACTTTTGGAGGGACATAATAATAATCTTGTTTATGTAATTAAAAAAAAATAAAATAAAAAAGAAAGAAAAAAAGAAAAGAAACAAAACCAGTCAAGGTTGGTAAAGCCAGTCACCATATGGACAATGTAAATGACGGCAGGAGGGGTTCAACACTGCCTCACAAGAGGTGCTGGCCCAGTTTGCAGGCACAGTAAGCCAGTGTGTGGACATTGAGGTGACATCTAGACTGAATGTCTTTATGGGAATGCTAGCAGGCAGGCAGCTGTTGCCATGGCCAGGCCAAGAGTAGCCATACAAAAGTGGTGGAGTGGCACAAGCACCGATATAGGGCGCTGCAGGAATTCAGCATGTGTAGCCGGCCTTGCAGAGCGCTTTTCTCGACTCTGAGCTCCTAGGCAGGTGTGTTTCTTTTCTGCACAGTCTGGTGGCACCACACTCGGCAGGGCACACGGCACGGTGGGGCAGAGACGAGCCAAGCACTGCACCTGCCTCCATTAATGGACATAGAGCAGGCGGGCATGAGCATCCCAGAAGGAAATAAAGCACTCTGCGGATACCCGCGCAGGCTGCAGCACGGGTGCCCGAGGGCGCTGATACGAAGTTGACACCGGGGCTGGCTGGAGATGCCTGTCCCGGGCGCCCGGGGGATTCCACCGGCGGGCTGCAGGCACGCAGCGTCTCGCGGCCATTCTGGCATCCAGGAGAGAACAACCTGGAGCTCCACGCCCGGGTCACGGCGCTTTGCGGGTACTCACGGCCTCAGCCGTCCGGCCTCGGGCGGAGGGCATACACCGGGCCGGGAGCCCCGCGGGCCGGGCATACACCGGGCCGGGCAGGGCCGGTCGTTCCCCGCCCCTGGGGGCGGTGCCGGCGGCGGGGGCGGAGCGCTGGGCGCACCTGAGCGACACCGCCCGCCCGCTCCGCCCCAGCCGCGGGCGCTTCTCCGCTCCCGGGGCGCCGGGTCCGGCCGCGCCCCCGAGCTGCGGCGGCATCCGCAGCTGGAGCGCCGCCTCCCCGGTGGTGGGGACGGCACCGGACTCCGAACGGGAGGAGGAGGAAGCAGAGCAGGCGGGCGGGCTCCGCAGCGCGGCCTCCGCGCCCTCCCCGTCCCGATCGCGGCCCCGCCTGCACCCGCTCCTGCCGGGTGGGCGCTGCTCTCCGGCGGCGCGATGTCGGCGCGGCGGCGGCGGAGGGCGGCTACAGAGCAGGAGGAGGAGGAAGAGGAAGAGGAGGAGGCGGCAGAGGCGGGGAGCGACAAGGTGAGGACGCGAGGAGGCGGCGGCTTTTGGGGCAGGGGACAGCGGGACAGCGCTGCCGGCCGCCACGGGCCGGACCGCGCCGCCCGCGGGCTCCGCGCTGCGCTGCTGGCCCCGGCATCAGCCACGCTCAGGTCCCTGCCGGGCTGTAACGCGACCGCGCTCTCCGGTGGCGGGAGTAGGGAGAGGGCCAGGTGCCAAGTTAGGGGTTGTGTGACCACGCGTGTTTTACCTCGTAGCCATTCCCCCGTGGCGAGACCGAAACGGGAGCGGCCAGGCTCTCTCCGGGCCCGCAGCGAAAGCTCAGCGCCGTAACTGCGTGTCGTGTCTCACCTCTTGACTAGGGAGCTGGCGGCATGGTGTAACCCCAGCCGCTGCTGAGCACCACCCGGCCGCTCCCTCACATCCCCCGTTCCCCCCTACCCGGTGGGATGGGGAGGAGAGTTGGGGGAAAAGGTAAAACCAGTTGGTTGAGATTAACACTTTAATACTGGAAATGAAATAGTAATATTAATGAAAAGGGAGATGACAAAAAGGCATATAAACCCAAGAAAGTGCAAGTGGTGCAGAATAAAATTGCTTCACCACCTGCCCAACAACGAGCAGCAATCAGCCTTTCTCAGCCAATACTCCCCAGGAGAGCCTTTTGCCAGGTCAGATCAACTGTTCTGGCCCCTCCTGGCTTCTTGTGCACCTCCTCACTGGCAGAGCACGGGAAATAGAAAAGTCCTTGACTTGCGCTAACCAGTGCTCAGCGAAGCCAACACATCAGTGTGTTATCAACATTATTCTCCTGCTAAATCCAAAACACAGCACTGTAGTAGCTACTAGGAAGAAAATTATCTCTATCCCAAATGAAACTGGGACACCAGCCCAGGCCAAGAGCACGCTTCAGTGTGGTTGGGCCAGTCCAGTAGCAATGGAACTAACTCAGAACAGTGATCTGCTCCATTTAAACGCTGTGTCAGCCTTTCCTCAGCAACTCTTTCTGCTTTATGGCCTGTTAAGTGATAGGTATTCACCTCTGGCCTGGAAAGGACTTACAGTATGACATTTCTGCTAAGGCAAGAGGTTTTTGAAATACTAAGTCTATGCATCAGGTTCATTACAGTGGCAAAACAGCCACAGTGCTGTTCTTTTGTTTGCTGTGGAGTTAAGGCTTATCTCTACAAAAGCTAAGCACATCACCACATCACAGCTGCTAATTGTATGAATAAAATGAAAGAGAAGGTCTCATTTGGGTAACTGGAATTAAAGTTTTAAAAAAAGCTTTCTGATGACTAAATTGAGGAAGCAATATTTGTGTTTTTACTTGAATCAGTAACTGCTTAAACTTGCATGGATGTCGATGTTGCAGAGTGTGTAGTCTGCCTTAGGCATTGTGGCAAGGAACTGGAAAGTGAAACTCAAGACTTTTTAATCCATGCATTGGTTGCTTTAATTAAAAGCAAAAAAAAAAAAAATTTGCAAATTTTTAGTGCTGTGCTGCATTGAGAGCTGTGATCACATAAGGTAATGTTTAGACTATAGCTGTGCACAGTATTTCTCTGTAGATGAGAATTAACTTTTAAACATCACTTTTCTCATCACAATGTGCTCCACAAGCTGTTTTTCTATGAAGATACTCTGGTTTGCTTTATTTTGCAGAGTAAGTTTATTTCTGTGGTGTGCAGCGAGCTGCCTTTAAAGAATTCTTGCTGTTCAAAGCCTCTGCTACCCAGATCTCCAAAGGGTGCTTCTAATCTTGGTTTACCTGTGTGATTTTCAGAGAGGAAAATGCTGTTCTTACTTACAGGCCTACTGTGGTTTTACTCCAGCTGCTCGACAACTTTAGTGTTTCATCCCATTTCAGATGATGTTGAGCAGACAGGAGGCTGGTGCTGTGTATGCAGCCGGGGTGCTGGTCACAGGAGATGGATTTCAGCATGCATACATTTGTGTTCACATGAACAACAGATATGGAAAGCCTTTTCCACTACACAAGAGACTTTCTCCTGGGTTATTTGTGGGACCCTCTGTGTTCCCACTGGAGTTGTTTAACCTACCTGCAATGTGCCCAGCACTGGTGACCCTTGACGTGGCTCACAAGTGACAGTAAGGATTGATTTTACATATTAAGCTGGCTTTAGTGCCCTTGGTAACTGTAGAGATAAAGCAGTATTTTGTACTGAGGTTTCAATTAGTGGTCACAATTTGGGACTCTGTTTTGAATATGAGCACACACATAATGTCTGCTGTAGATGATTTGATGAGTAGCATATGGTCATCAGGATTCACAGGTGTCACATTATACAGCTTCCTAGATGGTTATCACTCTGCTCTATCTCTTGCCCGGACTTTACAGCAAATGGATACATTTATTGTCCTCTGGCTATTTTGAGATGACCTTTTTGGTGTGATGATCCTGTATTTGGACTCAAAACTGGTTCTTTGGCTCAGGATAACTACTCAGGATAGCCACGATGCAGTAGGTTTGCACTGCTTTCTAGAATGCAGCACAGAAACATTGTCCTCTTCATCACTTGTAATGAAGGAGAAAGCTTGTTTCTTTGGATTGTATGTGCTTCATTCTGCTTCTGCTCTTGTTGGCCCAAACCAAGCCTTCCATATATATAAAGGCAACATGCAGCTTCTTTTGCCCAAGCAGAGAAGCCCTCTGTGTTTATTGAAGAACTCCAGAAATACTAAATACATTTGAAGGTTTTTCTGTATTCTACTTTGAACTCTCTTTTCAGTGTGCTATCTGGTACTTTTCATGTTACACTTACTGTGTCTGCAGATGCTCATTTCCTACTGAATTTAAGTGAAGCTGTTGGGGATTTTCTTCCTCATTTGCGTGCCTTTTTGTCATTAATTGGAAACAACTGGTAGCTGTTTCTATATTGATGTAGTTTCAAAGGAAAGTTAAATTCCTTGGTTTTGTATGAAGGAATGTGATATACCCTTTGTGAAAGCTTCTTGAAGTTCCCAAGCTCTGCAAGTCTTAACATCTCCAGTTGCTCACTGGCTTGTTGAGCTTGTTGAGCTGGTGATATTTTTCAAAATTGCTGGTGATATTTTGCAAAATTGCTGTGAATGTGCCTGTTCCATGTAGGGTCCTGCAATTTCACAAGTTTGTTGTTTTCTTTGTATTGTCCTGTGGCATACAGGAGTGATTTTTTGGTTGTCACTTTCTTACTCCCTGCTCCTTGCCCTGACTGCTCTTTTCCTAAGAATGTCTGGTCAAAGTGCCTTCATAAATACCCTGTGAGCATTGAGGGAAAGAGGAATGACTTGGCATTCAGATGCTGATCTTCATGTGTTCATGATTCTTCTAAAATTTTAATTGTTTGCTTTCTTTGCTAAAAAACAAGGGACAGTGCTTTCAAATGCTTCCAAAAAAAAGTAGCATATCCTGGAAGAAATCATACAGTTATTCTTCTTTGTACTATACAGAGTTGTCAGAGTAGGATAGGGAGGGGAAATTGTGATTGTATTGCATTGCTGGCTGTTAATAATTTATAACTACAAGAAGCTTGGAATCACTGAATGCTGTTTCTCTTGTGGTATTGAAAAAGGTGTTTCTGTTCCATGGGATAGCCCTTCCAGGAAATCAATTGCCAGATAAGTTGCTCAGACCTGTGGAGCTCAGTTTGGCACTTGGATCTTCGATGTCCAAAACCTCAGAAAGCTGATGGGAGATAATGAAATTCCTAGTTGTTGTATAGCCTATTGTGGATCTGTCTGTCTGCCATGGATCACTTAGTTACTTCATTGGGATTACTTCTCTTGGAGGACCCCAGAAATGGATCAGTTTAATTTTCACAGAGAAGTCTAACCTCTATGCTTTCTGCTGCAAGCATGTTAATAATAATCAGGGCAGACTATTTCCAAGCCTCTGTTTTCTTGGAAATGGTGGTAAATTAGTACTAATGCAGAAAGAAAAGGGTCTGTAGTTTCCAGTCATTGATTCAGTATGTGCAGGTCTCTCGCCTGTGTTTCTGCATATGTCGGGCTTTAATAGCTTGGAAAAAAAGGTTTCATTATTCAGGATCTTCTGATACTTTGATGTCTTGGCTTCAGAGGAAGGTATCAAGGTACAACTAATTAAATACTCTACAATGTGTTCTAACTGAACTATTGACTTTTTACTATGGAACTTGTGACAGAGACTGCAGAAAGATTAAAGATGGAGAAGAAAACATACTTCGAGTAACACTTAGACTTATAAAATGAAAATAACTAAATTATTTTGCTCATTAACTTTTCTCATAAATTGTTGGACAGTGGATTCATTTTTTTGGTTGCTTTTCGTGGGGATGTTGTATTCTCAAAGAAGAACATATTTGCTGTCTACTAAGGAGTTCCTTAAAGTGTCCTGGAAAAATGCCATACAAGGGGAATGTTGCAAGTGCCTTTGTAACCAGAATAATTCTGGTGCGTGATTTGCTTGGCATGTATTAATTGTAGTGGAGGGCATGTGGTACAAAACAGCAGTTCAGATGTGTGGCCTTTTAGATGATGAAAGATGGAGAGGTCCATTTCTCTCTCCATGACACATGGCTGTATTTCATGAGCTGTTGCAAAATAGCCGGCAAGCAGAAATCCACCTGGAAGCCTAATTTGTGGCAAGATGTCACATGTTCTGAATTCCTGGTATGGAGGCTCAAGCCCTTGAGTGGCTGAGTTTCCCCCTTTGTATGGCCAAGTACTTGTGTTCTTGTGGAGAAGATTGAGCACAAGGATGAATGTCTTGTCTTTTGAGAATACTAAACTTAAACCATCTACCCCTTACAGACACTTTGTGTGTGAATCAAGCAGGCAGGAGTGGTGCACTCTCTGTATATAAATGAAGAGTTCTGTCACCAGCAGTTTGAAAACTCTAGGAAAAAATCCAAACACCTTGGATAAAACACTTAATTTGGAGTTTGGGTTGAAACGTTTCTGAGGCACTTCGGACAGTACAGCCTGTGCTGGTCTCAGTTAATCTTTGTAAACCTCCTAAATACCTGCTCACAGTGTGGAATCCACAGCATTTCCCACAGACCTTCACAGCTCCTTGATGTTACTGTGTACTAAGCTTGGCCACATCTCAAATCTGAAGAGCAGGAGAAGGAAGGGCATTTTGGGTTTGTGCTGAACTCCAGAACTGCTTCTACAAGGTCAAGCTGCAGTAGCAAGGCTCTTGATTGATTTTTTTTTTTTTTTGAGTGCTTTTATAGTGATTAACTTATTGTTTCCTTCCATAATGATTGTTGTTATTTGTGGCTATAAACTGGAATGTTTATAATCAATCACATAAAATAATTTAGAAAGTTATTAGCGAGAAAGTCTTGACCCTCAGTGATGGGGTTCTAAGCACTTAATGATGCAGAAGACAATTAACTAGCTTTTAGTGAGCAATGTCCTCTTTGGCTCCTGACTTTACAAATTAAATGCCTCATTCAGGAAATTGTTGTGGTTGTGATGGCAGTTAACTGGAAATTAAAGCATTCATGCTAATTTTTGAGGTGTGTTGCACAAGGAAGTTGAAGATAGTTGAGGTGTTGATTCCCCCTGGTTATTTTAGTAATATAAGGCAAAAAAGTGCACCAAGTTCTAAGCAACTTGCAGGTTGCACCAGCCAAACTCCCATGAGCTGCTGAAAATTACATCAGATAAACACAGACCCCTTCTTCAGGCTGGTTAGATACTCTGAAGAAAGCTGTGCACTTGTGAATTCAGATGTTAGAAGTAGCTAGAAGTAGCAAATTTAAAGTATTGCTGATAATGAGGTGCTTATAAGTGATAGTTGTGTATTAAAGATAGTTGTGTATTAAAGACGGACAAAACTAAGTATGATTTTTTTAAAAAATTGTTTAAACACAATTGTTTTCTGCAACACCTAAGTAGAATAAAAAAGTTTGGGGATATTCTTAGTTCTGAGTGCTTAGAAGAGAGAACATCTCTGCCATCTGCAAGCAGAGATTAATATTAAAGATGCTAAGTCATGGTCTTAGGGCCAGGATTACTGCCTGTCTTTTGCACAGTGAGGAGTGTCTTCTAGGACTGTACAGACAGCTTGCTGCACTCCAGAGCAGGTCACAGGAGCTGAAACATGGCTTTTGGAGGGAGCTGTGATCCCCTCAATTGCATCTATAGTTGATTTCCTAGGCTATGGTACAACACTGTGAGAAACATCTCTGAATAGCAGGGTTGTGAGAGTGGAAATTTTTTATTTACTTATGTGCTTTTCAGGTGCTCTACAGACTTTCTGAAGTCTGGACCACAGCTTATTTACTGTTGTTACTTATATTCATTATAGTCAGAGTCTGTCTAATTACTCAGCTATGGGGCTTCATGGTCTGGGGAAGCATTGATCACCTTTTTGAAAGAAGTAAATGGTGTAAAATTGATGATTTCATCTTTGGCATGTATGTGGTACATCAAGTGAATGAGAAAAACCCAGGCCTAACTCAAAAAAAAGAGAGTATGTACCTACCCACTTGCCTTGTGCATATGTGTAGTGCCAGCACACTGTCTTGGGTTCTGAAAGGTTAAAAGCACTGTCTTAATGGAAAGGATGTTGTTTTTCCTCTGATCAGTGTCCCTGGAGAGCCTGGGGAGGGTCTGAAGTTGCCTGCAGCACCCTGGTCAGCTCCTGACCCCTGGCCTCTCCACGGCCCCTTCTGCCTAGCCCCGAGGTGTGGGCTGGGCCCTTGCCTTTGGGCAACCAGCTTTGTAAGACTTTATTTTCATGTTGTTTGCAGAGGCCAGGCACTGGGACAGAGGTTACACCATAGTGCAGCTGCAGGGAAAGGGCCGTGGATTATAAACAGTGTAACCATGCTGGGCTTGGGTGGGATGGCTGGGGTGTAAGCACCTAAATTCTATGGTGTCTTGTAGTGGGGGCGAAAGAGAGGATATACCTCTGCTGGCTTATAAAAAGTGACAAAAATACTCAGAACAAGGGGAGAAAGTAATATTGTTGTGGAAGAGGAGGAAAGAAAAGCAGAAGTTTTTAATTCATGGAAATAGAGGAGAATGGAAATGAAGGAGAAAGAGCTGAGATGAGGAAGTTGGAAAGAGAGGGAGATGGAGAAATAGCATATAGGAGTGGAGAAGAAAGTTTTAAAGCACAGTTACTTAACAGTCCCCAGAACTGTTAAGAGCTGATGAACTTGAGGCACCAGGGCAGGCTGAAGCTGTTTGAGATTGTAAGAAGGTGAGGCGAGTCAGGGAGGTTAGGAAGAAGTTCAGGTCTCAGAAGAGCTGGACACTGAGCTAGAGATTGCTCTCTGCATTACTGCTGTACCAGGGCTGAGTGCAGATTTCCAGCTCCCTGGACCTGTGGTGTTTGCAGCTTTAGAATGACTGAAGTCACACAAAGTTGGCTTTAACTGAGGGGAAAAATAGTCCTGACATTGTGCTCTGATAGTTGGTCACAATTTGTATGTTGTCACCAAAATACATAGCGCCTGTTTTGTATTCGAGTTAGACACGCAGTCTGTCTAGATGATGTCTTCTCTAGCAGTCCTCAGCAAACACTGAAGAAAGAATTACAGTGTTGCAGTCATACACAAAATTATTTTGAGTAATACTCTGTCCATGGGACACTTGGTCATTTCACAATTTGGTTTTGGATTGTTCTTTTCAAGCCTGAGGTTTCAATGTACCATGAATAAAACTGCCAGCAGCCTCTTCTCATTTTATTATTATTATATTTTGTAATATTTTATGTATAAAAATATCTTTTATTATATTTATTTTATTTTAAGGGACAGTTTTTTCATGCATTACATTTTCTCTATTTTTCCTTCTTAATGTGATATTTAACCTTCCCCTTATTCCATAGAAGGGTAGCTTGAGATGTCGATGAGGGAGTGTGTTAGAGGCTTGGGGATTTCTGGCAAACTCCAGTATTCCATGTCAGCTGGAGTACTTCTGGAAACATATATCCATGAAAAAGTGATGCCTAGAATGGGAAGTTTCTTGAGTACTGCAGGTAATGTCACAACATCCGAGTACAGGCCTTCCTATAAACATTTACTGGCATACATTTGTCTCCTACAACATCTACAGTTTCACTAGTACACCATTGTTGTTTTTTAGAGGGTAATGCAGATATTATCAGTTCACAAACTAATGTTTGACTCACAATACTGTTTTCTGACAAAAGATCTGATAATATTTCATTTTGTATTGAGTTTTCTGATAGTTTTATTTTTCTTTTTGTGATAGGAAGTGGATTTGGAAGAAAGACTTCATGAGTTGGACCTTAGAAGTGACTCGGATATTCCTGATGTTCCTCCACCAACAGACAGCACTCCAGAAATCCTCAAGAGGGCTTTGTCAGGCTTATCTGCCAGGTGCAGCAAAAGAAAGAGATCTCAAATTTAACAGCTGGTGGCTAAAAGTCATACAGATTATGTTGCAGTTTTAAGTCTTACAAATTGTATTGCAGTTTTAAGTTTCATATGGTAGATGTGAAAATTTAAAGGATAAATTGTTGCTGGATATTACTGATTTATTTAGGCTTTGATAGTCCCTTCAGTAGAATATTTTTTGCATACACCTGTTTTTACCCAATGCATGCTTTTCTAAGTAAACACAGTTTACATAAATATCTACTGAATCTGAGCATTGCAATAACATGGCCTAAAGAATTTTAACCACAGAATGGTTATTTCTGGAGGTTTTAATAAACTGATATCCTACCTCAAAGACTGAGAGGGGGATTGGTTTATGAATGAAAAGATGTGTAAATTCTCAAGATAAGATTTGCTGGAATTTTGAGACATTTACCCTTCCAAATAATTTGCTGTGCAGTTAAATACATCATAGCTGATACGTCCATACTTTTTAAAGCAATGCTTTTTTTTTTTTGCTTTTTTTTTTTTTTTTTTTTAAACCTATTTTTTTTTTTTTTTCCTTTTTTTTTTTTGCTTTTTTTTTTTTTCTTTTTTTTCCCCTGCTGTTTCTTTTCAAACTTAAGTTTCTACCTCCATCTTCCCAGGGTCTTGATGGCCAACAAATGTGAGGGGATGTGTATGTGCACAGATACAGATAGTTGTGTGGACCTGCATATTCATGAGGGCTGTCAGATAAAGTTCCTTGTATAATTTTTATGCAGTCCCTTTACAACACCTGATCATCAAGTGCTTTTGGGGCACTTGCATTATGTTTTTTGCAAGTTGCATTATGTTTTTTTCACTGATGCAATGAAAGAGCATTTAGGTGATACATACCAAAAAAGTACTTAGTAAAATGAATATGGGTGTCACATGTTATGTTCAATATAACAAATCAAGCAATGTACAGTGTGTATTTTAGAAGCAACTTAGGTCTTGCAAGAGTCAAAAGAAGGATCTCTAATCCAGACTACAATTAAAACCTTTCAAATCCTTGTCAAAAAACTAGTCTCCAATTATTAGATAGCAGATGTCTCCAACACTGTGAAATGGGTTTTTTGCCTTGCTCGTTTTCTAATCTGTTGTCTGTTTCTGTAATGTCCATGAGCTATAAGCAGATGTAATGTTTCGGGTTTTAAAAAGCCTGTTTCTAAACTGCACCAGCTGTGAGCAGAATGTAATATTCTCTATTGCCATCATGCTGCAAGGAGTGTGTGTTTCAGAGTTCTGTCATTGTGTTAAATGTGGAAGTCAGGTCTCCAAATCAGACTTGTTCCAAAGGGCATGGTGATACCTCAAAGTCTGAAACTAAGAGGTGCAGCTGAAACCTTTCCTGTTTCATGGGCTTGAAATTCTTTATTGGAGTGTTTGCACCAAGGTGTATAAAGGGTGCTTTGACTGAAAAATTAAATTCTTGGTGCTTTATGAATGCTGGAGTTGAAATTACCTGCCAGTTCAGTAGCTTGCAATCCCAGCGGAGTTGTTGTTCATCATGTGCAATGTGAGTGGGTTGCACTGTAAGTTTCAGAAATATGAATACTCCTTGTATTTGACCTTTGAAAGAAATAGTATCTATAACTTTTAACAGAGAGTTAGGATACAATAAACTTGCCAGGTAGCTTCCTAAATTCTGGAGCTTCTTGTCTTACTGAAGTTGTCTTTCCAGTGCTGTGCTTGTCAACACCCCCGAGATAACATGTGGTATTTTACCATTACTCATAAAGGAAGCTGAATTCTTCTGGAGGAGGCTTGCTCACTATGGGTATGGCACCAGGGCCAAGCTGCTACTGTGTATCCCACATCATAAAGCAGCATAAAACATGTTGTGATAAAGCCTCTCCTGTCTCTATTCTGATACTTAAGGCAAATCCAATTAGCGGCTGTAGCTGCCATTAACTTGTCAATGAGTCACATTGTAGAAAATCAAATTATTGGAGTTTACATTGGAACTGGAGTTTAATTCAAAACTAACACTGAACCAGGTGTATCTCCTGATGAAGCAGTGAAAGCCAAGACTGATGCAAAGCAAAACATTAGGAAGAATGTCTTCAGGCTATAGTAGGGGGCTTTGTGTTTAGCAGTAGCTTGTGACTAGTTGCTTCAGTGGACTTTTAGAGGAAATGACCTCAAATTGTGCCAAAGGACATTTAGGTTGGCTGTTACAAAAATTTAATTTAGGAAAGAGGTTTGGAATTAAACCTTTGGAGAGGTTTAATTTAGGAAAAAGGTCAAGCATTGGAACAAGCTGCCTGGGGAGCTGGTGCAGTCACCATCCCTGGAGGTATTTAAAAGATGTGTAGATGTGGCAGTCAGGGACATGATTTAGTGATGGACTTGGCAGTGCTAGGCTAACAGTTGGACTTGATGATCTTAAATGCTTTTCCGGCTCAAATAATTCTATGACTCTGTAGTAACAGAAATTTTTATTCTCTTTTCCTTAGGTAGCCACTAGCAGCTGCCAAGACCTACAAGGACAAAAGAGTATAGCTAGTTTGACCCATAAACCCCCACTGTCACATATTCTCCTGTCCTGGTTCCAGTGCTCACAAGAGCAGAGGACTGCTTCCAATAGATAACCTCCTGCCTGGCAAAAGAGCTACTTTGCTGTAGGAAGGATGTTTTGTTCAGAGGTGGTGTTGTGTGTCTGTTACTCCTCAAAGAATCATTTGCTTTTTACCTGGCAGCCTTTCTTTCATATGCCAGCCTTTGCGTGGCTGGGCCCCCATCAGGCTTGCAGCTGACGTGATGCTTTTTGAGGGTCCTGCTGTTTTTTTCACAGCAGCTCCAATATGGGGTTTTACCAATTCATTGCAAATGACATTTGGCAGGGTTGAGGCAGCACACGGAAAGAAGAAAGGTGTCCAACTTTAATTTCTTTTACTGTGCATCCTGTTCAGTTGGTTAGTTCCTTGATTCTGTGTTTCTTGCTATGCATTGATTAAACACAAAAACTTCTGCTTTTCCCACTGTTTCTAATACAGTTTAATCTCTAGTTAGCATAGGAAGTGGAATTAATTTTAATTTATAACTGTTTGCTGCTTTTTTTTTTTAATAGATGGAAAAATTGGTGGATTCGTGGAATTCTCTCCCTAGCTATGATTTCTGGTTTTTTTCTGATTATATATCTGGGATCATTTATGCTGATGCTTCTGGTAAGTTTATTTAAATGCATTCTGTGCAAGAGTTATTTGATCTCTTCATTCATCATGCCTAAGCTGAAAGGAAACTGCATGGACAATTCAGAGCAATTGTCTTTTATTTCTGTAAATGTAAATACTTCTGAAAAACACTTGAGGGATTCAAAACTGGACCTTACAGATTAAGGACTTCTTATATACTGTATTTTTTAAATTTTTTTTTAGGAATTAAAGTAGCTCCAAGAAGTTGAACTTCTGTTGCCTTGCCTGACTAGTATGGTCCATGTCATTGACTAGTTTGTATCACCTACTGTTGCACGTTGAGATTTGTTTGAAAAAGCAAACAAACAAAAATCAGACCAAAACCAATTCAAGAAAAACTCCAGACCCACTAACAACAGAAAAAAATCTAAAACCAAAAAAATTAAGAGACTGGTGCAATTTTGAGGCTCAGGAAAGCAGGCAGCCCTGGCCTCCTGTCTGCAACTGGCACTGAAAGGGTTTCCTCAGACATGCTCCTTTAATTCCATATTTATCTATGAGACTTCATTGTGGCCTTGCATTTATCTGTAAGTTGGAGCTAGATCCCTTTCTTAGGTACAAAGTGCATTTTTAGGTCATGAAGTGAAATACTGATGAGGATAACAATAAAAAAAGTTATAATAATCTTCATATACGCTATACAGCAGGTCAGCCTTTACTGCTTCTTTGCACCGTTTTAATTGCTAGTATTATTATGGAAGGAAGGTTTAACTATCTTTCTCAGCCTTAGAAAGGGACAGACAGGAATTTAGCTTTTAATATGCTGAAATTGGTTCTTCTAGGTAACTGCTTCAGTTTTTGACTCTAAGTTTGTTCAGGTATCAAAATTTTTACACTTTTTTCTTGGCCTCCTATGAGAGAATTCTAGGATTGTATTCCTAAAAACATTTAGGTTGGAAAATACCTTTAAAATAATTGAGTTGAACTGTTAACCCAGCATTGCCAAGTCCACCACTAAACCACGTCCCCAAGTCCCCCATCTAGAGATCCTTTAAATATCTGCAGGGATGGTGACTCAACCACTGCCCTGGACAGCATCTTGCAATGCTTGACAGCCCTTTTGGTGAAGAAATTTTTGTTGATATCCAATCTAAACCTCCATCTAAACTGAGGCCAAGTTCTTTCACTTGTTACCTAGGAGAAGAGACCAACCCCTGTCTCCCTCAGGGGAGCTCAGGGGACAGGGTAACCAGCTCAACAACTGGTCTTACCAGGCAAAGAAAGCATTAATGACCTCATTAATGTTGTTCCTCATTCTTTGTCACTGTGTTTTCTCCTGCATCCAACAAAGAATGGAGCTTCTCCTTTGCCCTACTTTTGCTTCTGATGTCTTTATAGAGGTGGGTTTTATTGTCTTTTATGGCAGTAGGCAGATTAAGTTCTCATTGGGCTTTGGCCCTTCTACTTTTCTTTCTGCATAACCTCACAACATCCTTGTAGTCATTCTGAGTCACCTGCCCCTTCTTCCAAAGGTCATAAAATCTAGTGTCTTGAGAGACTGGAATGCTGTTTCACCAGCATTATGGTCTGCATTACAGTTTCTAGACCTGAATAAGTCTGGTTAATATTTCCTGTTTTCAGATGAATGACATGACAAACTACTAATTCATTGTCTCATTCATGAAGGATTTTCTTTTTTTTGTGTGAAGAAACAACAAAACAATCCCTTTTAAAGTGCAGCTTGCTATAAAAAGATTTTTTTTTTCTCCTGCAATCCTTCCTTTAGTAGTCAGTTACATTTGAGAATTATGATTATGAACAAAAAGGAACTAATTAATTTGCAGGGTGATTTTGTGTATTCATGGTATACTGTGAGATTGCAATCATGGGAAAGCAGTTAAGACATGAACCAAAAAGTAATCAAAGTTAGTAGAGAATTGTAATAGAGTTCCTCTTTTGTGCCATAAAGCAAAAAGTCTGTCTTCTATTATACTGAGCTGGTAATTAAGTTGATATTTGAGATGACATAAAAAGGAGAATGGAGGGAAAAACCAGTCTTGTTCATGAATTATTTAATTTGACTGGAATAAAATAGCTTGTGTTTAAAAATAATAGTTGTCATGTTAAAACCAAATCTCAATATTGGGACTGAAAATGCCCAGAGACTTGTAGGAAGAGTAATCCAGTGAGGTTTGGAGGACAAGACCCGAGACTGCTGTAAAGAGCTGGGGTGTGTGCTCTGCATTTGCTGGGTACTTGGGTAACAGGCTTCCGTGACTTGGACCCTGGTGCCCTGTTCCACTGCAAAGTGAATTCCTGTAATGTTGCTCTTGTCTATAGCATTTAAGTTTTATAAGGTTGGCCAAGCAGAAGAAAGAGCACAAGACAGGGGATCGTCAAAATGAACTCATGGAGGTGGTGCAAGACTCTGAATCCGTGTTCACGAGTTGAGCAAGATGAGAAGCGCTGGTGAGCGCAGGTGGGCAGGGCTGCTGCCGAGCCCTGCGTGCTGACAGCGCCGCCTGTGTGGGCAGGCCCTTGCTCCGGCCCTGCACGGCGTTACCGTGGGCTGAGTTTGGCAATTCCATGTCTGGGCAGGGTGGTCTGCTCAGAGACTGTGGGTTGGACACATGTGGCAGAGTCCTTTGAAGCCCAAAGGCATGACAAGACATACTGCCCCACTGAGGCTGGCAAGGCAGGGAAGCAGTGAGGTCAGTAAGACAAAATGGAGGCCTGGGAGGGTGTGACATTCAGGCCTGGGTTAGGTGAGCTTTGCCTCTAATAATAAAGGCTAATTACCCTTAATGAGATGCTTGCAAGTGAAAGACCTAGGTGTCCTGTGTTGCACAGCTAGTTTTTTTCCATTGGGCCCAGAAAATATTTCTAGAATTAAATGTAAAGATAAAACTTAGCCAAAAGAGGAGAGTTTTCTTTACAGGAAGCACTTCTGGCCTGTTGCTATCAAACTGTTTTAATGCAGACAGGTCAGGAGCCGTCTCTTGTTTCACAAATATATTCTTGAAGCCAGCCCAATGCGGGGTATTTTTTCCTTCATGTACAGTGGTTTGGAGATTTTTTTAAAAGTTTTAAAGCTTAGTTTTTCCTTAGATTTGATTTAAAGCTGTTTTCTGACTGGAATTTGACTTCAGAATAATGTTTTCCCTTAATGTAGGCTGCAGTGCTCCTTACTGCCTGTAAGAAACAACTGCAGCATATTTACAAAGTTTTTTATTTCTCTTATTTTAGGTCTTAAGCATCCAAGTGAAGTGTTATCATGAAATCATTACTATTGGTTACAGAGTATACCACTCATATGATTTACCCTGGTTTAGATCCCTCAGCTGGTGAGTAGCAAGCCAGAACGTTAATAAGCCAGGATGTGATACTTACATCATCATCTGCCTCACCTGTTGTGGTGGAATGACAGCTCTGTGGGTCATGTGCAGACATAAAACTTGACATCTGTCTCTAATACAGAATTTTGTAGTTGTGTTCCCCCTATGAACTTGGACAAATCAGTTGGCATTTTACTACTTATTTTTTTTAACTTGTTCTAAATAAATCCTTATTTGCTTGTTTTGTTTTTAAGAATTGCATTTAATATATGTTGTCGTGTTAAAGTGACTGTTAGATGTTGCATATTGCAGGTACTTTTTGCTCTGTGTGAACTACTTCTTTTATGGAGAGACTGTAGCTGATTACTTTGCTACATTTGTGCAAAGAAGAGAACAGCTGCAATTCCTCATTCGTTACCACAGATTTATATCTTTTGCCCTCTATTTAACAGGTAAGTGCAGGAAATCACAAAAATGAAAGAACTTTGTGCTGTTTGCTCATTTAATTTTAAAATATTAATTATTCCCCATAATAATTTAAAATATTAATTGTTCCCCATCATTATGCCCTTCCAGTCTCTTTTTCCTCTTAGTACTTGAGGAAATGAGGTGTTTGCAGTTATATTTTTCTTGTGAAAAGATGAGTACAAATTTTGCACTCACTGAGAAGAAGAAAGCAGCCTAAACAAGGGGATGATCTTGAGACAGTTGAGATAATAGTGCTCAAAATAGGTTGGCAAGCATTAATTTTGATTGCTGAAGACCTGGTGCTATTTTGGCAGGCTGTAGAGATGATTTCTGTGTGTAATTGCTGTGCTGGGTTGATTCTTTACTGTGCAAGTGTTTTCCTAGGTCTCCAGTAATAGGATTTACGAATATATTTTTAAACTGATTAGTCAAAATGCCTGAGTCTTAATTTTGTCTGCAAGATATTCAGATACTTTCCTCATGGAAAAATTTCCTCCCTGTCCAAAGAAAAGCTTTTAAAAAACATTTTTCTAGGAAGAAGAGACACAAGTTGGTACTTTTTCGGGGTATTGCTTTGTGAACATGTAAATACGTTTTTTCAGCAATACAGTTTAGCATAAAATTAAATCAGCTGAAGACTCAGACTGTTTAAGGGACAGGGGCCTGCTATGCTACAAATATTTCTAAAGTATACTGAGAAATCTGATTTTTGTGATGAACTGTCAATCTTTCTATTGCTGTTTTTTGGTTTTTTTTCTTAAACCAAATAAAAATTCTGCTCAGTGCTTAGATCACAAACTTGAAACCAGCTTTGCAGAACTTAACCTTTTTCAGCTGCCTTTGGCTTGCGGAAACTAACTTAAATAATGCCTTGTGAGCTGGTGAGGGGAGACATGAGACAAGCCAAGCACGAGCAAAAGGAGGAGGCAGAGCCCCCTGGCACTGGGATTGTGAGGTCACTTTGGGGCGGTCCCTGGGGTTCAGCATCTTTTGAGGGCCTCTGGCCCCCTGTTGGTGCAGGAAGTTGCTATAGGAGAGAAGAAGTGCTCAATTAGCCACCCACAAAGTTCTTTTTGGTCAGCTGAATTCTCCAACCCCTGTGCTTCACACTTTCATTGCCTGCAGTCATATGCCTATTTGGGGGAAAGGGGCAAGCTGGTCTTTTCCTTTCATTTGTTTCTGTTAATTATTCAAAACTAGTTTGTTGACCTGGCTTTTGAGTGGCTTTTAAAAGTGATGATCTCCCTTACTAAAAATTGATGTCCACAATGGGACCTTGTGTGTGCCTAGAGGGTTGTTCTTTACTGGTGGTTTACTGTGGATGTTCTTTACTGATGCTAGCTAAATCTGTGTCAACTAAATCATAGTCTTGTATGAGAATAACTCTATATGTACTTTTAACTGAATATAAGCCAACTCTTCTAGCAGCAGGGGGATTAAAAACTGCTTCAAAGGAAGAGAATTACTGGTATATCACAGTTCAGTGTCATTAAATATAAGATGGTACAAACTGCACTTGCTTTATTTTACAGGATTCTGCATGTTTGTTTTGAGTTTAGTGAAGAAACATTATCGTCTGCAGTTCTACATGGTGTGTATTATCCACTTTGCTGTGCTCATTCATGTTCCCAGTGCCACTCGAAACAGTCACGTCCACGTGCTCATAAAATAGTTCGGAAGAGCAGTGTGGAAAATGTGCTTAAATTGAGAGTTACGTGAAATCAAGTCATGCTGGACTCTGTCTGTTCACCTTCCAGATGATGGTGATTATTATATCCCAGGAAGTGGCCTCTCAGTCAGTACAAGCTGTCCTTGGTGAGGCCTTGTGCAAGTCCAACGTGGTATGTTTCCCTTAGTGATAGGCTGATATGAAAGAGGTTGCTGGAGAAGGGGGATGCATCTCCCTACCAGGCCTGAAGCCAAACAGTTCAGCATTGTGTGGAAAGTGGTTCTTGTGATTCAAGTGTTGCCTTCTAGAGGCCCCACTGAAGTACCATGAAGGGTCTTGATCTTAACCCCTGTGTGAAATATTTACTCCATGACATTTCACAGCTGTTCTGGTCTTTTGCTCTGCAATGTCTCAATAGATCATTGATGTATTAAAAGAAACCAGCATTTTCATCTCTCATATTTGTCCACTTAATAATCAGCACAGTAAGCTAAGCATGAACCTTTTTCCTATGTGTATCTTATATGTTGAAAACTAATTCTGTAACATTGCAGGTTAAAACAAAAGTAAACAGCCAAAACACCCCATGGACAACACCCCACCTCCCACTTCTATGTAGGAATGATTAGAAATCACAGTGAAACAACAGTGCAGTACAGCTCCTGTCTTGAAAGAACTTGAGCAATCAGGGCATTGCGCAATTTAAAGATTTCCTAAAGCTCTGGTAATGCAGTTAACCCTTCTGTTTTTGCACTGCTTTCGGTAGCACTTCACCATTGAGGATTCCCAATTCTAAACTAGGACTTAACTGAGCCTTATAAAAACATGTAAAAAGATCTTTTACTCAAAATCATATATCCTGTTTGTAGGAGAGTTTACCTGACAGTGAGATGCAGCTTTTCTAGTCTTTCTCTTCTAATCTTAAAAAGAAGAAAAAAAAAAAAAAACAAAAAAACAAAACAGAAAAAAACCCCTCCTCATCTTCAGATGAGCACAACCTAAATATATTAACTTGCTATGATTTTTTTTTTTCCTTTTTCCTCTTCTGGAAAGGAAGTGAAAATGTGTAGTTTCAGTCATGTGACTTGTTGTCTGCCCAGAAAACATTAAAATGTGACTACCCAGGAAGTGCTACAAAATGAAGTGAAGCCATATATCTAGTGTGTGGCAACACAGTGTTTAGGAAGAAAAGGAGAGTCTATCCCATCCCTAGAAGTGTCCGAAGCCATGCTGGATGGGGCCCTGAGCAACCTGGTCTAGTGGAAACTGTCCCTGCCTGTAGTGAGGGGGTTGGAACTATGTGATCTTTAAGGTCCTTTCCAACCAAACTGCTCCATGATTCTAGTAGAGTAGGTATTTGGGTTTAGGTGGTGTTCCAATGTCACTGTACAAATACTAAAAACTTTGCTGCAGCGCTGCATTAATTAACCAGCAGGTAATCCTTTCAGAAACCTTTTGTCATTTCTTGTAGCCTCCCCACTCTGTCCTTTAAGGCTTCTCCAGTTCTTTTATCTGGAAGTAGAGTCTGGCTGCCATAGGTAAACACATGTGATAAGAGAATTAAAGAAGTAGGACATTTTGAGTGTAAATGGCTCAGACATTTAGAGTGCTTAAGTTTGTTGTATCATGGGAAAGCTACCAGTTCTTGATTTAAAAGCGTTTGGAAAATAAAATGTATTGCAGAGTCTTTACTGGTAACCTGTTTGGAAACCACTTTATTGTACACTGGCTCTACAGATTAAACACCAAGTACATACAGTACTGAACTA
The DNA here is from genome assembly GCF_017590055.1 of Onychostruthus taczanowskii. Classification (NCBI taxonomy): domain Eukaryota; kingdom Metazoa; phylum Chordata; class Aves; order Passeriformes; family Passeridae; genus Onychostruthus; species Onychostruthus taczanowskii. Next base: position 6,167,559 of record NW_024501237.1, on the reverse strand, counting down.
AATGATTGTTTAAATAACCATGCCCTTAAAAAACAAACACTTCATTTTTGCTAATCCTGAGAATTTTCATGTTTCATAAGTGTATTCTGTTATGAGAGACATCCACATCTGTGTAACAGTACTTTTTCATGAGTAGTTCATTGGCATTTTATTGTTACAGTTCTAACGTGTCTGTTATATGTATATACAGAATATCACATTGCTTAAACTTCTTTGCTGCTTTCATGCTGGAGGTGTAGGTCTTATTAAATCAGGTCTTAAAACTGCATGTTAAAAAATTCTGGGTGGAGGTAAGCGATGAAGAGACCTGCTGAAGTTCTAGAACTTGCTTCAGAAAGCCAGCTCATTTGTGATATACTGTATGCACACATCTCTTGCATTATCACTAGAACTGGTGTTCCTGGGACGCTCCTCAGTGGCTCCTGTAGCTGATGTGCCAGGATTTATGGAGGTGTGCGGGTCGGTGTTATCACTAACTGTTGTGTTGTTGCATTGTTAACAGTTCGCATGGACTCATGTCACTTTGCTGATCACTGTAACTCAATCTCATCTTGTCATCCAAAATCTCTTTGAAGGCATGATCTGGTAAGGGGACAGTAACAAACTGATTTGTACCTCTATTGCATTGAAAGTTTGCTTCTTTTGCATAGATCTGGTTAGGGAATAATTGTGGGAACAGTTAAGCAGGACAAATTGTAGGAGCATTAATGTTTAATTGGAAGGGGGATCGGAAGAATTGGGAGTGGAGGTAAAGCATACAGGAGAGGAAGCAGAAACCTCTTTATCTAGATTGACAGACAGAAGTCTGATAGTTTTGAACAATCGCTTCATTTACTTGCAGGGAATAGGATTGATTGCATGCTAGGTCAAATAGTTTCCACAGCATTTTGCTGAACAGATGAATATCCAGCAATTCTTTTGCAATTACTTGGGAGTTTCGAGTTGCTCAGAGCTATTGAAGTTGGACCATTTAATTTGAAATCCCTAATCTGGCAATGTTCCCTGCAGCCTGTCCTGTTCAAATAAATTCAGAGTACTTAAAATATTTTAAGAGTTTTAATATTTGTTATGGTTGGGCAACATTTGTGCCCCATTTTCAGTAATACATTAAATTTTGGCAATGCAGTTAAACTTGGTTATGTAAAGCCACTCCTCAAAGAGCGGGTGTGTTTTCCTACCCCTCTCTTCTTCAGGGACAGGGTAAATTTCAAGTTGAGAAAGAAGGAAGAAGCATGTGGAAGATGGTTTGTGTTCTTCCAAGGACATAATGCTGTATGTTCTTCTCTTCCTCATACATGTACATCTGGGGAGATTATTGCAGACAAGGCATACTTACAAAGAGAACTCAAAACCTTTGAAAAAGTTTCTATATACAACTACTTTTCATAGTGATTATGTTCACATGTCAAAAACTGAACCTAGTTGCTTTGCTAGCCTACTGTTTCTTGTTGCCACTCTTGCTAGACAATTTGGCAGGAGATCAAAAAAATCTGACTTTTTAGCTTATTAATACATCCCTGCTTTGAAAAGGGGGGGGGGGGGGGGGGGGAAGAGTGCTTAATAGGCTTGTGTAGCAACTTCAGATGCAGTCTGCTTGCAAATATCACTTTAAAAGCTGCTCCAAACTGACAACAAGGGAAAAACATATAAGGAAAATGATTTTTATTTTTTATTTAGCTGTCATTTAAAATTGTTGAGTAATTTGCTTGTTTTAGTGTCACCAAAAACACTAACATGTTGATTTCTTCTTACCTATGGTACCAGTCTTTAAGCCTGGTAGGAAAAAGCCAGCCCATTCATGTTTTAAGGTCATGCAACAAAATAACACTTTAACTTGAACTAACATGAATCTGTTATGATGAAATTTGGCTGAAGACTAAAACCAGTATAGCTAAGTGGGGTGCTCATGGGGAACAAGGTGAACACATTATGAAACATAATTTCTTCTAAATACTGCAGAAAAATTTTCCAGAAAGAAATTCAGCTCTTTCAGTTTTAGTCTGGTTTTTAGGTTCAGGCTGTTTTTCTCTGTGAAACTTTTAATGCCTTTCTCTAGGTTTCTGGTTCCAATTTCAAGTGTTATCTGCAATGACATTACTGCTTATATTTTTGGATTCTTCTTTGGCAGAACTCCATTAATTAAGGTAGGTGCTTAGGCACTTCCTTGCTAACAAGTTTTACAATCTATAGCAATTTTGTTACTTGTTAAAAAGCATGTTAATGGAAAAAATACTTTGCACTGTACTGTATAATTCACATCTTTGCTAAAAAAGCCCAAACTGACTATCCTGTTCCTGAAAATTTGAATATGGGAAACTGGGATTAATGTGAATGTGATATTGGCATTACAGGATAAAGCAGCTTGAGCCTATTGCGTCATAATTTATAATTACATTCTTTTCAGATTTCAGATGCAGGTTTGGCTGCATACTTACTGCACAGAAACTTTTTTGAAATAAGACACTAGGTGATATATACCTGCTCCTCTTGTTGACTGAGAAGGGCTCAAGCATTAATCTTCCTATTCTGGTAGAATATGCAAGATGCCACAGAAAGCCATGAATTATTTTCATGTTAACTTTTGGGGATTTAGTTGGTTCTGATACTAAAATGCTCTTAAATTGAAAATGTGATAGGATTTGGTAACAGCTTGGCACACTGGTCTCTCTATAGTTATTTGCTGTATTTGTTATCCAGTCTCTCTGCAGAAAGCTTGTGTCTCCTGAGGAGCATCCCCAGCAGTGGTTGTGTCACACCCAGGTTTCTGGCACTATCTAAATGGGCACTTGCTTGCAGAGCTCTCCAACAGAGCTGAGGTGTGCTCATGCAGGTCTCCCAGTCTTGTGCTTGAAGGGAGTTAAGCTGCTTAATCTGGGTCAGATGCAGCCAGAAGCCGGCAGCAGCCTCCAAACAGCAGCAGATGGGATGGGATGGGAGCTCTCCCTTCTCTCAAATTGGCCACTGGCACCAGCCAAAGTTGATTGGTTGGTTTTTCCCCACCTTGCATGGAAGGAGTCGTGGCCATACTCTTCTATTTGTCACATTCAGTGGCTGCAGCTGCTGACATTCATTATTTCACATGAACCTTTGGAAAATAAAGTAGGAGGTTAATTTTCACAAACGAGATCAAGAAATACAGTAAAAAAGGGTGCAATGATTTAACTGATGGACTAACACTATTCTCTTTTGTGCCTAGCTGTCTCCCAAGAAGACCTGGGAAGGGTTCATTGGAGGCTTCTTTTCCACTGTTGTATTTGGATTTATTGTAAGTAAGCACAGGACACTCATAGAACCAAAGAATGGTCATGTTTGGAAGGGACCTTTAAGATCATCTCATTGCAATCCCCCTGCCATGGACAAGAACAGCTTCCACTACCCTAGATTGCTCAGAGCCCATCTAACCTGGTCTTGAACACTTCCAGGCACATGGAAATTTCCTTGTATAGAATCAGTCTTCATATTTTTACTTGAAATAACCAAATTTATCACTAAATTTATCACTAATTTTATGTCAAACTCCTGAAAACCTCAGGGTTAGGGTGTTTTTTCGCCTAGAGAATTCTGCCAATTCATAACTAGCCGGAAAGAGTAGGCAAGGTTTTAACCTCTACTGAAAAGATCATATTGACCATTTTCTGCCATTTCTGTTACAGTATCTGGAATAATTTTATCTATTAGTTGCATCCCTCTTTTGAAATTGAAGTTTATCAATAGCACTATTTATGCTTTGTGAAGTAGTCCTTCTGTGTTACATGCTTTATAATGATATTTCTCCTGGAAATCAATTTACTCAAATGATATGCACAGATGATGATACCATCATAAGTAACTGTTGTGATAAGTAATTTGTCACCAAGGTCAGCAGAAGTCATAATAGCCAAACTTAGTAGAGGAGATATTCAAGTTTTAATGGAAAAGTGAACTGCAAAAAAAATATGAGTTGATGACATTTTTGGATTTTATAATGCAGAAGATAACTAGATAGAAATCTGAGAGACAGAAAAAGTAAAATAATTTGGGAAATCATCACTAAGCTCATGGAACAACTGCCTTGTTGAGGCACTCTCTAGTTTAAGCAGGCTGCTTTTTCTTCATTATGTGTCTCTTATTAGAAAGATTTTTACTACCCTGACCTTGTGGTGATAAAGCCATTTACTATGGTTTTTTGAGTGTAATAACAAATGCTTAATTCAGGAGTTCTTGTTTTGCTTTTCAGTTTTCCTATTTTTTGGCTCAACATCAGTACTTTGTCTGCCCTGTGGAATACAACAGTGAAACCAACAGATTTGTGACAGAGTGTGAACCTGCAGAGCTCTTTCAAATGAAGAAGTACTCTGTGCCACCATTGCTTCAGGCTGTATTGGGATGGGTAAGAGAAAAAAACCAGGCTTTAGTTGAAATTGAAATTTAATGGTTCCCAGCTTAATTGGGTTTCCAAATCGTTTTAGAAGGGTAGCTGAATGCTGGTAAAGCTTAACATGAAGTACTGAGTCAATACCATGAGCCCCTGCATTGCTCATACAGGGGATGTGGTCACCCAGTCAGAATCACCACTGGAGTCGACCGAGGGAACCCGCCTGTGTTCTCCTTGTGCTGCACGTGGATGCTGCTTAAGCATTTTGCAAACTTATTTTTGAAGAGCAACCTTTGAATTTTTTGTGGGAAGTGGACAAAGGCTTGTTATGGCCTGAATTAGTGGCAAGCTGAAGTAAGCATGTAGAACTTAATTCTCTTTTCAGCTAGTGTAACTGCTTTTAGGATTGAAGTTTTACTCTCTTCACCACACAGAATCCTGTGTGTTAGTGCCATTACTTCCATGCTGTGTGAAAAAGTACTACCAGCAATAGTTACATGTAATGTACTCTCCGACTTTTTAAATATGTAAGCTAAAAATGCCTACAATCAAACATATTGAAACACAGTGTTAATTATTTTTCTTGTAGGAAACAGTGAATATGTACCCATTTCAGATGCACAGCTTTGCACTGTCAACATTTGCCTCGTTAATTGGGCCATTTGGAGGATTCTTTGCCAGTGGATTTAAAAGAGCTTTCAAAATCAAGGTATGCAATGAATGCTGTAAGCTTCTGTTTTCTTTTGTTTTTTCTCTTTGGATTAGATAAATTGGTGGGTTAGGGTTTTTTTAGTCCTTCATTGTAGTTGTGTTTCTACTAAGTTGCAACAATGTTTTGGCTGGTTTTTAGTATCAGAAGCAGGACTTAGTTTTATCAGATGTGTGTGTGTAATAGTCTTCAAACTTTGCATAGTCAGCATGTGACTTCAATGCTGGAAATCTAAGAATAATTTGGTTACATAGTTTGGACAATAATTACTTTTCCAAATCGTGTTGCAAGTTTAGACAAGCAAGATGTGAGGTATTATACTTGACATGAAGGGTGATCTGTAGACACCTCAGAAGTGCTGACAGTGGTTTACCCTTCAGATTTTGGCTGGCTGGTTTTTATGGGTGGCATTGGTGTCACAGGCAGATGCTGGTGTGTCAGGCTCACCAAAGCATGAGATGTTTGGCTGCCTTTGCCAAACATCTGCCTTGTAACAGGAGTGTGTACTGGCAAATTGTGACCTGCTACCCTCTGTTTATTGTAAGGTGTGCGCTGTCGCTTGTGGCAATGCTGTCCTTGGCTGGTATTAAATGGCAGCAGGAGTATGGCAAGAGGGCAGCCCCAAATTTCTCCCGACCTTCTTTATGTCTTGGTAGGACTGCTGTAATTCTTACCCTGTTGCTTGTTGCTGTTCATGTTGTTGTTCCATATGTCCACCAAGCTGGCATGTGCTTTGCACAAAAGTGTGTAAACCTCTCTGTTTGTGCTGAACTCTGTACATGTGCTTGTACTTACCCCTCTTTCTCGTGCTGGTCCCAGCAGCTTGCCCAGCACTTTGCTGGCCACAGCACTCTCATACCTGTACATCCACACAGCAAAAGACTGTTTGTGTGAAGAAGGAATTTGGGATGAAAAAAATGTTGCTGAAAAGCAGCACTTGTTGTTAAAGTAGATAAGTAAAAAAAATAGATTCCTTTTAAAACTTCTGGACCCCCAAGTGATGACTGTCAGAAGACTGTCTGAAGGACAGTCAGAAGTCAGGGATGTTGTGGAATTGCTGCTGAAGGCAGCACACTCCATGCCTGCCCCGCACTGGACAGAACTAGTTTAACTTGCTGGCAGTCGCCCCACGTGACTAAGGCCAGGGTTTTCACTCAGAGAGGGCATGAGTGAGTGTGGCTGACAGAAAGGATGTCTGAAGGTATTTTGATTGATAAAGTTGTAATATAGACAAGCTAGGTAACACAAAGGTAGTGTATCAAGTGTATCTTGTTTGCAACAGAAATATATTTTTTTTTAAGTAGTGATCATTTTTTCACAGTGTGTTTTTTGATTCTGTTAGATAAATTTTTATTGTTTGCACATATTATGGTTTTTAATTATGGTAGAGGATAAAACAAAGAAGTCTTAAAGAGGAGAATTAGATTCTGCAGAGGCAAGAAACAACAGCCAGCAGCTTAAGAGGTTTGCTACAAAATGAAGTGTGTATAGGCACACAAGCGTTCTCAGTAGTGGCACACCTGCACCTGACCTACTACTGTCCTCTTGTGTGAAATGTGGACAAATTGCTGCTTCTCTTTTTCTTCTCACCCCTTGGCTTGCCTTTGCAGTTAAAAACTCCTTTAGCAAAGGAGCCTCTTGCTAACTTTTGGCTCCAGGCAGTGAAACCATGGCTTACTTGCAGCCCTAATGTGCTGCTGCCAAGAGATAACATCATTTGTGTGTTTCACGGGAATCACTGACTTTTTTTTTTTTTTTTTCTCTTTCTCCTTCTTGTCCTCACTGGAATCACTGACCATTTTTTTTTTTCTCTTTCCCCTTCTTGTCATTCACACCCAAAAGGATTTTGCAGACACAATCCCTGGGCATGGTGGGATAATGGATCGCTTTGATTGTCAGTACTTGATGGCCACTTTTGTTCATGTCTATATCACCAGTTTCATAAGGTATGGATTTTTTACAATATTAACTACTGAAACATGCACAGGAGCTGTGCCATGATGAATGCATAGGAGTTATGAATGCATAGCAGAGATTGCAGGTTGCTAAGTAGGATTTATCCAGTCACTTCAAATACAGGACTATTAAGAAAACAGTGTCCCTGCCTAGGATTTGTGTCGGATTCAAACTATGCCTGAATTTTCTGGGACTGCTGTTGAAGGTAACCTGTGTACCTGAAATACAAGAAAGTTTTGTGTAGCAGGTTATCAGAAAATTAATTCGAATTTATTGATTACAGAAAGGCATAGGATGGGGTTTCAGGCAGGAGGGTTGTGCAGCATCTGCTTTCCCTGTGTGGTTCCTAAAGATCTCGTAGGTTGAGAGACCACAGTTCTTCCCATGAGTTTCAGTATTTCTCAGTTGCTTGCCTTGGGATTTTCTGTTTAGAAAGAAAATGCTATAGTTAAAGAAAGGAGACAACTTCCTAAAATACTGCTCATCTTCCCTGAACCACATCAGCTTTCAAGAAGAAATCATGGGAATCACAATTCTCTTATAACATTTTAGTTTCTGAGGCAGAGGTGGTTCAAGGGGCCAAATCAAGACATGCCCTTAGTTTTGTGAATGCATATGGCTACTAAAATAAATAATTATTAGATACCTAATCATCAACAGATTCTTTGCCTTATATTTGGTTCATCTTAGAAGTAGATTGTAAGTGGCTAGCTAGAAATGAGGCTGATATTTAGAAAAGTTTGGTTTAATTTGCAGTTTTCTTTACTGACTTGGCCAATTTCCCATTTAGTTCAGTAGTACATAGCTTATCTGGCAGGCAACAGATACTAAATAAAGATCTGCTAATAAAAAAATTTATTACAGTGATAAAAGATGAATCAAGGAATCTTATTTGTCATAAGCCTTCTTAATATCCCCATTTGACAGCAAATAGAAATGCTTTTTAGTTTCTGTTTATATTTAGCTAAGAGTATGCTTTGCCAGTAATGCTGGCCCATGCATCCTGAGGAGACAGACTGAGAGAGATCTGTAACTTGGTGCCCTCAAGAAAGGGAAGGCATTGTTTGGGCAGCAAGAAGAAATCTAAAAGACTCATTAGAGCTGTGGTCACAAAATTTCTTTTTTCATTGACAGGGGTCCAAATCCCAGCAAATTACTGAAACAGCTGTTGATACTTCAGCCTGAACAACAATTAAGTGTGTATAAAACCCTGAAATCTCACCTCGTTGAAAAAGGGATCTTGCAGCCATCTGTAAGAGGATAGTTTGTCAAAACAGAGGACTAGAAGAAAACTCCATCTACCAGAAGCCTGTGGAAAAACATTGCAAAAGTGCACATAAATAATGGCTAAAGGAAGAGTAGTTTGTAGTCTGGAAAAGGTGAATGTTTCCTGAAAAGAATGTGAATGCTATTACTTCCTACTAGGACACTAAAGATTTCTTACTCCTAAAATAATTCAAATGCTTACAAAGTAATGGTACACATGCTGTGCATTTTAGTTCCTGAGATGGATGGCAGCATTCTTCAGCACCCAGTCTAACAGTTTTTCTATTTAAGAAAAAAACTTATAAAATTCACTGTAAGTTTTTAATGAATTATTTAAAGCTGTATATCTTAGCAATACCTTTTTGGTCTCCAATGGTTAATGAGGTGTAAACACATCAGGGAGGCAGTAACTTCTGTATAGGCTGATGCTGAAATTACTATTGGCCAGAAAACACTTGTTAGCCTGGTTAAAAAAGTAGTCTGAGCCTGCTGTATCAGACTACCTGTATTTACTTAGTTGTTATGAAGATTAAACCTAGCTCTGTTTTTAATTTAACAGCTTTCTTGTGAAACCATTTTGTGCTTTCAAGAGAAAAGTACATTTATGGAAATACAGCTGGGCATTGAAATACAGTTGGTTAGTCAGGCTGTGGAGCTGCTTTTTGTTGTTGTTGTTGACATTACACATCATAAAAAAGTGTGTACCTCCAGGAGTAGAGATTACCTGAGAAAACAGAATTTTTCAGCCCAATAAACAGATCAGGGAGAATCTGAAACTTAAGTCCCTAGTTTCCGTGGCCAGGTCAGTGTATGAAGACAGTAATTCAAGCCTTATTCCTTGTGCCACCTAACTGCTTTGTAGAATCGAGGTATTTCCTTCTTTTTAAAAGCACTTTGAGGTCCTGAGTGAAGAGTGAGGTTTAAGTGGTGTTTATAAGTGTGTTACTCAGTGAAGGCAGAAACACACTCATGAATGTGCACAGTGCAAAACAGGATGCGTGGTTCTTCTGCTGTGTGTCATTATTTATTAAGAAGATCCTCAAGCAAGCTTGGGTAACCACAGAGGGGTTTGAATGGACAATTTTTATAGAAAGCAGCTATTCTGTAGACTCAGTGGGATATATGAGGAGACTTAATGCTCCATTATTCTCAATCCTAGTTGTTTTACAACTTTTTTCATCGTGTAACATGTCTTGATGCAAATAAGAATATAAACTTTTTTTGAAATGACAAAAATTACTGCTGTACAAACAGAAAGCACAAATGCCAATTTTGTTTTCATACACTGTAAATTGATGCAATTTCATTTTTCCAACTAATTGTAAATAAGTTTCTCCACATACTGATACCATATCTATGTGTGTATATATAAATTATTAAAAGATGTATGTATATATACTAAAGATTAAAATTTAAATGGTTGGTGCTACTTGAGGATACAATCATGGAGAAAATCACTTGGGTGGGTGATAAGATGTATCAGTAACATTCAAACTGCTTTTTATTGAACACCATGTAGCTGAGACCACCGTGCACTCTGTTTTGCACTTGGGCTCGTACAGCTTGTGTATGGAAAGGGAGCCAACATTCAACAAAATCCAGGTCTGAAGTAATTCCTGTTGATGTCAAGTATCGACAGAGTTAAATTATGTCTGACCTGGATATTGCAGTACTGTATTGAAGGAACACTCCAAGAGGTGAAAAACATCACCTGCTGCTTGTCCATCAGTGGCTCTGTGGCTTGGCTTATTAGCTGGAGGGGATGGAAATTCAGCCCTCACTCCGGATAGAGCATAACCTGAAGTTAAAAGGTATCACAGTTAGCTTTGGAAAGGTGATTAAAAAGAAAGGAAGAGAAAATGTGAAGGAAACCAAAGCAGAATATCTTCAAAACTAGCTTTTAGATGAGGCTTTGGTTATGTATGGGACTCTGATGTATGTTACGATAAAATGCAGCCATACTGGAGCTAGTATATCTTATCCTGGGTATTAAAAAATCTAAATATTTAAAAATTATATAGAGAATATATATGTAAAAGGGTAATTGTTTCAGAATTTCAGAAACTTGAAATTTTTAGTGTAATTTTATAGCATGTACAATAAGGAAGTTAAAATATATTTTAGTATTTAATACAACAGAGCATTTGAAATTAATTGCTGTCTATGTGCACAATAGAAAATTCAACACTGCAATTCTGCTTTTCAATGTTAAAATGAAGATGGGATCACCTGTGAACTCATTCCTCAATTTTCTAGGTAGTTTAATAGCTTCCTTCTGGTTTAGGCTTGGTGTAAAGACTGAGCAGGATGTGTCACTGTGAAGTGACATCCATGCTTGGTTACTATAAAGAGAATTTACCACACTGGCTACTTCTGTTAGTTCAAGCATTGCAACATGATCAACAGGAAAGTTAACTTTCTACACCAGTGATTCTTTTCACTTGCACTTTTGTCCCAAGTGGCTATAATTACCTGCTGAGCAAAAAAGAAAAATGTATATTCTGTAAATATTGTAAATGGTATGAGCATTTAATGTCTGTTTTAGTTTGGCTGTTTCAATCTTTCATTGAAGCAGGTGTTGTAAAAAAAATAAAATTGGGACAGAAGTCCTCCTGTCTTTTATTTCCTATAGCATATATAGTGGGTGGAGTTTTCTTAACAAGAATTTATATTCCTTTGATTCCTTACATTTGTGTTCTTAATAGAAAGTCTGCTATTAATTTCCAACCTTTTGCCACTCCAGGCTTCAGATCATCCATGTCTGTTGCTGAAAATTGTACCATATGCCTCATGTCCAAAGATGCAAGTCTGTCATCTTTTCCTAAAGGTGCTCACTCCAACAATACTGATATAGACCTATCACTATTCACCATTTGTGGTGCTGATGGGGTGGCAGCTACCTCTCCCTGGTTTTAAGTCTTGGATTTGAGGCCCTTCACCTCCTGCAGCCTCAAACAAGCCAGGTAAAAAATGCATCTTATTTCTTAATTACACATAGTGTAACCTCTGTTAAACACTCACCCTCAGCCAACTGGGTGTGGGCGTGCACCTCCTTGGGTTTTAGGAAACTTGTGGAGAAGCACAGAGCTTTCCTGTGGTCTGTATCTGCTTCTTAATGGTCTTCTGAGGAAATGAAGGGGAAAATTAGAAGTGAGCTTTCTCCTGCTAGACAGATAATGATTGGGACTTTTACTCACTGTTACTCACAAAAGGACTTAGAGTCCTTTTGTCCAGCTGGTACTACTACCTAAGTTGCAATTTCTCTTTCTCTTGCAAGTAGTTTCCTAATTATAAAATGGATATTCAGTTCCTTGTTTAGCAATTTCAAATTGCATTAACTTAAGCATGAGTCCTGTATCTGACAGGATGCCAGAAACAGGTGGAAATGTGTCACCCATAAACACACACCAAATTTAGGTCAGAAAATACCCTTGACGTGATCAAGTCTAGCTATTAGCCGAGCATTCCAAGCCCTCCATTAATGTACAGCTGAGTAGTACAGACACTGGGATTTGTTCATTTGTGCATTGGATACCACACCCTGGCTTTTCAGTACTGATGCTTGTTCCTTGGTGAATTACAGGAACACGTTTTGATCCCTAAATGAACAGGTGGCAAAGACTGGTATTATAAGGATTTTGTTGGCAGCATGCACATACCCTTTGTAAGTGATTGTGTAAAGCCAACATATTTTCACAGGAAAGTCAAGGTTTGGCCCCCTTTAATTACCACCGGGTGACTTGCACTTGCCTGTGTCGAGGTGCAATAGAAGCAATTTGCTTCCTCAAGCGCTTGCTGCTCCCATGTGAAGTGACTGGGCCAGTTGTCCCCAGCTCAGCGGGAACTTGAGTTGTGAGCTAGTCCCACACAGTTTTCAGAGCAAGAGGCTGGATTTTCACTTCTACTGTTGGGACCCTGCTCTTTGATTGCAGGAAGTGAAATACTCGTGCTATCTGGCAGATACCATGCACACCTCTAAAGAAAACATACCAAGAGCTCTTATTGCCCAACAGTGGCAATTACCTACCTAACTGGGGCTTATCATTGGGGGTTGTATGTACTTGAAGGGTGTGTGTAGCTCTGCATACTTTGACCTTGTTTCTGATGTGACAAACTGTGATACAAGCATAGGCTGTTCCAGGACGGAGAGAAAAGCAAGCTCTGCCAGACTCCATGCTGTGTCATGTCCAACTGCACAAAACAAGCTTCTGACTTCAGATGGAAACAAACCTACAAAAACATGTCTGTTGGTCCAGCTGGTCCCATGGACACCAAGGATGAGCCAGTCACATCCCTGAGTCAAGTGTTGTCCAAGCGAGGGCAAGCCTGGCCCGGCCATCACAGAGAGAAACACTGGCCAGGCTCGCTCAGCGCCACCACACCCACAAGCACTGGCCATGCACCACCCCTTCCACTCCTTCCTGGGAAGAGCCCGCAGTGCCAGGATGCACTGTCTGATGTCCACACAGCCTCCTGGAGATAGATCTCCTCCTCTGTCCCTGGCATGTCAAAAACAGTCCCTGTTGAGGAGGGTACTCAGGACTGTGTGCAGGGTGTTCCTTGGCACCCACCCGTGAGTACCCTGCTCCCAGCGCCAGGCAGGTGCCTGGAGATGGCTGCTCCAAGCCTCAGCAGCGTCCTCTGAGAGAGTGACACAGGGAAACACAGCAGGGATGGATGCAGGGACAGTGCCTCAGGCATCTGACTGTCCCCAGGCCATCCTGCTGCCAGACTGTTCTTGGCCATGTCTTCCTGACACCAGTCTGTGATTCCCCGGTAGGCATTATGATTAGATCTAGTTCATCACACACATTTTGCAAATAGATTATGTTTTATATGTATTTTTATATAATATGCTATAATTTTTCTGCAATAAAACTGTCAGTTTAGCCCAATTAACTGAGTTGTGTGTGCACAAAAAATTGATTCAAAACCAAAAATAATGGTTTTATATGATCTCTTATATCTTCCATGGAATACCTGTACTGGGAATGGAATCAGGTACCAGGGCTTTGTGATGAGGGGCTGCATCGTGCCCAGAGACCGCTGTGACACTGCAGGGCCCCGCTCTGGCTGTGGTGTGATTGAAGGAGCACAGATCCCTGGGAGAGCACTTCCCGCAGGAGGCTGCATCTCCCCTGGAGCCCCTGGCAGCTCTGCAGCAGAGTGTCAAAGGCAGACATGGAGAAGCATATGAAGAATGCCAGCTCCCAGAGGCACAGGAAGCTGATGAACCTGGACTGGATGCACCAGGTGAGGGCCAGGGCAGGAGGGACAGGCTGGCTGAGGGATGGGGCTGCACGGAGCTGCCTGGGAGCTGGGTTTGCTGGGTTTGCTGGCACTGTGAGGGATGCCATGCCAAGGCTGCTGCCTCCATCCCACTCCTCTTCCTTCCTGGAGAGAGGGACTAAGGCAGACAGAGGCAGCACCTCTGGAGACCCAACCCCAGGCCTCATCCGTCAATGGGGGCAAGCTGCTTCCATGGAGCTCTCAAGATGGTGGGAACCACCCAAGCACCCTGCCAGGCAAGAAAAGCCTTCCTCAGTGGCTGCAGTGGAACAGCTGGGCCCGTCCCAAGCACAGGGCTCCGAGGAGAAATGCCACCGTGCCATGGCAGCAGGAGACACTGAAAGACAACTCCCACAGTAGGGGGAGCAGCTTCCAACACTGACATGGATGCAAGTCTTGATGGGTCGATGACAGCCAGGCCATCCTGCTGTCAGACTACTCTTGACTGTGGCTTTGTGAGACCAGTCTATGATTCCCCTTCAGACAATGTCTGAAGATCTGTTTCATATTTTTACTACAAATACTTCAAAAATAAAATTTATTGCACATATCTATATAGTAAGTATTAGATTTTCTTAACTAAACTGTCAATTTACCCAATTTATCTGTTGTGTGCATAAAAAAAAATTGGTTCAATCCCAAAAAGCTGAAATAAAGTACAGTTTTAAATTTCACAGGGTATTTTTTTACCTCTAAGCAGGCGACAGCTCCTGCAGGCATCAGAACTGTCTTATAGTTCTTACAACTGCTTAAGGTATAAGAACTGAGGGATATAATGTTTTTGTATAATTTCTTCTGTCTGCCATGGAAGATGTGCACAGGCAGCGGGGCCTGGGTTCAGCTGCCAGGGCTTTGTGATGAGGGGGCTGCATCGTGCCCAGAGACCACTGTGACACTGCGAGGCCTTACCTTGGCCATGGGCAATTGAAGGAGCGCAGAGCCCTTTGAGAGCACTTCCCGCAGGAGGCTGCATCTCCCCTGGAGCCCCTGGCAGCTCTGCAGCAGAGTGTCAAAGGCAGACATGGAGAAGCATACGAAGAATGACGATTCCCAGAGGCACAGAAGGCTGCTGAACCTGGACTGGATGCGCCGGGTGAGGGCTGGGGCAGGAGGGACAGGCCGGCTGAGGGATGGGGCTGCACGGAGCTGCCTGGGAGCTGGGTTTGCTGGGTTTGCTGGCACTGTGAGGGATGCCATGCCAAGGCAGCTGCTCCATCCCACTCTTCCTCCTGTTGGTCTTGCTTCCCAAGGGTGCGTCACAGGCAGCCAGAGGCAGCGCCTCTGGAGAGCCAGGCCTAGGCCTTGTCCCTCCATGGGGACAGGCTCAGACTGCTCCTCCGCCCACACAGCTCTCAGGATGGAGGGGGCTCCCCAGCCATCATGTAAAGAAAGTGGAAGCCTCTGCAAGGGCTGGAGAAAACTGGCCAGGCCCATCTCATGTGCAGGGCTCTGCAGAGGAGTGCCATCTTGCCACAGCAGCAGGACAGCCTGGAGGAGAAAATTCCCCCCAAGCAGGAAGGCAAGGAGCAGCATGCCTTCCTCACATGGTCTTGGTGGCTCCATGGCAGACCCAGGCAGGTGACTGCCATGGACAGGACAGGATGGGACAGGATGGGACAGGGGGTGAGCCTCCCTCTGACCAGGGCCAGCTGCTGCCACTGTAGCCCCATCATCTCCCACAGCACTGTTCCAGCAGCTGCTGCTGCCAGGTCTCCAGCAGGTATTTCCTGGAGGAAGCCAGATGACCTTTACAAATAACAGAATCACTGAATCATGTAGATTCACAAATATTAGAATTGGAAGGGATCTCAGGAGATAGTCCAGTCCAACACCCTGCCAAGGCATGGTCACCTTGAACTGGTTACACACATAAAAGTTCAGGTGGCTTTGGAATGCCTCCAGAGGGAGACACTCCACAAATCTCCCTGGATCACCTATTCCAGGGCTCTGCAAGCACAGTGTAAAGAAGTTCTTACTCAAGCTGGGGAAGAACTCCTCAAGAAATACCCCTCTCTCCTTTCTCACCTCCCAGGCGAGTGCATTTCTCAACCTTGGGCAGCCATTGCCAACAGGCCTGGAGAGGTTGGAGGTGATTTCGAGCACACAGAAGGTGCTGCAATGGCTTGAAGTCCATGTCCCCAGTGATCCACAGACCTTGGCCAATGAGGAAGAGGACTGTGAAAACAAGGAGCAGTCCCATGAGATATTGGAAGAGGACATCACAACTTCAGTGCCCTCAGACATGTGGGAAGACCGCAGTGAAAGCCAGGAGTCCCGAGACATGTCAGAAGTGTACAGTGACCAAGAGGTGTTTCAATGGGAAGAGGATAAGAGCACAGAAACAACAGAAGAGGCTATCAGCAAACTGCAGAGCACATCTCGTGACCTGGCTGGTTCCACTGACACCAAGTATGAGCCAGCAATGTTCCCAACTCAAGCATCACAGCAGCAAGGGGAGGCCAGCAGCACCACACCCACAAGCACTGGCCATGCACCATCCGCTTCTTCCTGGAAAGTGCTCTTAGTGCCAGAAGCACAGGCAGGAGCTTCCCTGTTGCCTTCACAGGCCCCTGGAGACAGATCTCCTTCCCTCACAGCCAGTCACACCATGGTGCAACAGCAGCAACAGTCCCTGTTGAGGAGGGCACTCAGGGCTGTGTGCAGGGCGTTCTTTGGCACTCACCACCCACGGGAGCAGGAGCAGCAGTGCCCTGCTCCCAGCACCAGGCAGGTGCCTGGAGATGGCTGCTCCAAGCCTCAGCAGCGTCCTCTGAGAGAGTGACACAGGGAAACACAGCAGGGATGGATGCAGGGACAGTGCCTCAGGCATCTGACTGTCCCCAGGCCATCCTGCTGCCAGACTGTTCTTGGCCATGTCTTCCTGACACCAGTCTGTGATTCCCCGGTAGGCATTATGGTTAGATCTAGTTCATTTTCATCACACACATTTTGCAAATAGATTATGTTTTATATATATTTTTATATAATATGTTATAATTTTTCTGCAATAAAACTGTCAGTTTAGCCCAATTAACTGAGTTATGTGTGTACAAAAAAATTGGTTCAATACAAAAAGCTGAAATAAAGTACAGTTTTAAATTTCACAGGATACTTTCATTACTTCTAAGCAGGTGATGGCTCCTGCAGGCATCAGAACTATCTGTCTTGTAGTTCTTATATCTGCTTAAGAAAGACCTCCTGCAGCAGGAGGGCAAGGAGTAGCTCTTGCCTCCCTGACATGGTCTTGGTGGCTCCATAGCAGACCCAGATAGGTGAGTGCCATGGACAGGATGGGATGGGATGGGATGGGATGGGATGGGATGGGATGGGATGGGATGGGCCTCCCTCTGCCCAGGGCCAGCCACTGTGCTGCAGCACTGCAGCCCCATGAGTATAAGGCATGTCTGCACTACACTGAGACATCCTAAATGGACAACAGCAGTAGGTGGCCTAGCATGAGCTGAAAATTATGAAGTCGGATGAGTATTTGGAGTGTCCCTAAGGAAGGCTCTGGTCTTATGCTTTTGGTGTCAGCTGTTTAATGTCAGTGTTGGACACAGGACATTAAAGTGAGGCTTGACTGGATTGAGTACATCCCGTTTTTGAATTGACCCTCCTCCTCTCTAACAGTTCATCTCCCTTCTTAAGCTAGGTTTGTAAGACTTAAAGAGTATTAGGCTAAATAATAAGTGTGTGTCACTTGCAAGCAGCCACACTTTGTGGACCCGGTTTTGTTACAATTACTCACAGTGAACTTGGTTTTGCCCTCTTTTGAACAGAGTGGTCAAAAAATACTGACTTGACTTTACTTTTTCCACAAGCTTTTCACCAGGTACCTGCATAAGGCAGCAGGAGCTAAAATCTCTCCCGGCGGGGCCTCGGTGCCACTAGGGGTCCCCGCCGTCCGCGCATCCCGTCGCATTCCTGCTCATCCCGCCTCATCCCACTCCCTCCCGTCGCGGCGGGAGGCGCTGCGGAAGGACGCGCCTGGCGGCCGAGCTGCGGGATCGGGAGACAAGGGAGACCTTATCACTCTCTACAGCTGCCTGAGAAAAGGGTGTAGCGAGGTGGGGGTGAGTCTCTTCTCCCAAGTAGCAAGCAACAGGATGAGCTACACTAGGGGAGACACAGCTCGAGTATTAGGAAAATTTCTTCACCGAAAGAATAGCAAGGGACAGCCAGCTGTGGTAGAGGTCACAGGAATAAAGGACAGCTTCTACTGGGCAAAGCTGTGTCTCAGCAGACTTCCAGTTGCACTAAGGATACACTGTTTTGATGCTAGAAATCTGGATGTCCTGATGTGTTTAGCGATTTCAATGCCTTGGTAACGGGCATTTTAAAAAATGTTGATAAGAATTGGGTGTTTCAGAACGAGGAGCTGGCAGTCAGCTGCACATCCTAGAGTCCCTTAAATTTCTGGTCAGAATACAGTGTCTTTTGGTACTGTGATTTATAGTAAGTTACCTCCTGTTGCTGAAGAGAGAGAACAAATTCTTCTCTCTTGAGAGTCAAGCAAGGACCATCATTCCCTCTACATCCAGCAGCAGGGCAGGAATGCAGCCATCACCCCTCCTTGTCTACTCCAGTGTAAAACAGTGGCCAGCTCAGGTTCCAGTCTCCTTCTTGTCTCTAGAGAGCACCTCTGTACTATGTCAGGAATTAAATCCTGTCTCCCACAGTGGCTGCTTGTAGCAGAATTCTATGATGCAGAGGTTGTCTTACAAGGAAACTCCATGCTTAGTTATCCTAAAAGGCAAGGCACTTACCTCCAAAGCTGCAGGTCCCAATTCCTAGTGCTCTCTCTGTCTTGGGAAGCAATCATGTCTTTGTGGTCTCTTCTGGAAAAAGCTGTCATTGGCAGACACTGCATGCCAAGCACCTTAGAGAGGAGGATGTGGCAAGCCATGATCTGGGTTTGGTGTGTTCAGGATAAGCATGGATATGGAGGCTAATCCTCAGGCTGAAAGAGACCAATGTATTGAGTTGTATCAGAAGCAGAAGTTGGTGAACGTGGGGAGCTTTAATTTGAAAGCCTGTGGGCATTTGTATTGTCAAAAACCTTCAGGATCAGTTAGCAGGAATCTTGCAGAACACATATCTGGATGTGGGCATTTAAATACCCCCTAACCTTTCTGTTTTTCTGAGAAAGAGTGACTTCAAATGTATTTTGAGATTATGGCTTCCCAAACATGCAGCAAAGGTTAAATGAAACTCTAGATTTTGCATTAACTGGAGTAGGCTTAATCGAAACATACCATGTTGATCTGAAAGATTTGTTTATCTTGATGGATTTTTTTTTTTTTCTAGAGGCTTTTATACCCAGGCACTTAAGCAAAGTGGCCTACCCCATGCAATCAGTACTACTTCAAGGCTAAGCATAGTTAGCAAGTAGAAAGGAAAAATTTAGGTTTTCAGCTTAGACTCAAAGCTATCTAACACCATGTTACTAAACAGTTTTTCCCACACTTGAATGGCCCTCCTCTCTTCAGCAAAAATGAATTCCCAAACCAGTCCCAAACTAGCTAATTCCAACTTCAAACAAAAACAAGGGAGGCTACTTGGAATGTGAATGGACATGAGGGGAAGGTTTTTTCTTCAAGTAGCAGCATCCTTGGCTCTTCTAGTGCCAGATGTACTTTCAAAAGCAGCATGTAAATTTGACCTTAGCCTGCTCTTTTGTAAACTGACAAATTATAGTCATTCCACAACTAAAGTAATTTCACATTGCAAAAATACATGTTTACAAACGCTTCCTATTCAAAGGGGAAAAGAAGGCTTAGCTAGAAAAGAAGTTGTTTAAAATCTCAGTGTGTGACAGGGACATAGACAGTGGGATTGAATGGAGGCACAGCAAGTTTGCCAATGACACCAAGCTATGTGGTGTGGTGGACATGCTGGAGGGATGGATGCCATCCAAAGGGACCTTGACAGATTTGAGAAGTGGGCCCATGTGAACCTTATGAAGTTCAACAAGGTGCAAGATCCTGCACCTGAGTCAGGGCAATCCCAACTACAAGTACAGTCTGGACAGCAAAGGGATTGAGAGCAGCCCTGAGAAGAACTGGGGATGTTGGTGGATGAGAAGCTTGACGTGACCCAGCAATGTGCACTTGCAGCCCAGAAAGCCAAGTGTGTCCTGGGCTGCATGAAAAGTGACACAAGGAGCAGGTAAATGGAGGCGATTCTGTCCCTCTACTCTGTTCTCCTAAGACCCCACCCTGAGTACTGTGTCCCCAACACGAGAAGGACATGGAACTGTTGGAGGGAGTCTAGAGGACAGCACAAAGATCATCAGAGTGCTGGAGCACCTCTTCTATGAAAACAGGCTGAGTTTGGGTTGTTCAGCCTGGAGAAGGCTCTGAAGAGGCCTTCTAGCAGCCTTCCAGTATCAAAAAGGGCTACAACAGAGATGAAGAGGGACTTTTTATAAGGGCGTGTAGTGATAGAGAAAGGAAGAACAGCTTTAAATTTCCCATGCTTGGAAGCATTCAAGGCCAGGTTGGATGGGACTTTGAGCCCCCTGCTAGGGTGGCACTGAAAAGAGTGCTAGTCTGCCGGCACTGGTGTATTTGACCAAATTTTTAAACCAAGGACAAAGTCCTCTGAAGCTTTGGCTAGAAGACAACATAGTATTTGCCTTCTGCCTTCTCTTAAACAATTTGTCAGCATTGAGGTTATCATGTTTATTCATCTGATATGCAGAAAATGTAATGCCACCCTTTTTTGAGCAGAGGCTGTAAGAAAAAACAGCTTGTAGATTTCTGCTGCTTTTAAGCACTTTTTTTCCCATGGAAACCCCTGTACAGCAGAACAAAAGAATGGCCAATCTTCTGCAGGTGGCATCATCCCTACTCATCAGATCACAAAGTGTAAGTCTCTAGGAGAAAGTCTTAAGTAATTTTTTTATTTATTTACAGTGTAGAAATTCACCACAAAAGGTCAGAAGAAATTTGCCAGAATCAGAAAAGGTCCCTTTGTGTACTTCATGGCTGGTTTTTAATTTGTGCAGAGATTTGGCATGTCTTCAGCACAAGAATTCGAGCCACTGATAACACTAACTACAAACAAATTCTTCTGGTTCATTGTTGTTTGGTTTGGTTTTATGGCCAGAGCATCTGTATACTCACAATACGTGAAAAATATCCCAACTGTCTGATAATTTGAATGTTCCTGGGCTAAAAACTTTGAAAACTTGTAAAACAGATTTGAGGCAATTTCATACACTTTCATTCCTGTCCCTCATCTGTTTGAAGGGCTCATTTTAAAACAGTCAAAAAGGGAATGCTGCCCAAGAAACACCAGGTTTTTCTCAACTGTCT
The DNA here is from genome assembly GCF_017590055.1 of Onychostruthus taczanowskii. Taxonomy (NCBI): domain Eukaryota; kingdom Metazoa; phylum Chordata; class Aves; order Passeriformes; family Passeridae; genus Onychostruthus; species Onychostruthus taczanowskii. The sequence continues at coordinate 6,146,666 of NW_024501237.1, read as the reverse complement.
CACCTGGAAGTTATGTGTCATTAGCTGTGCTGTAGGACAGAAGCAGCTTACAATTTACACATTCCCATGCTTGAAAACTTCCATAGAGTTCAGTGATTTTTGTTTTCATGCCACTGCCAGACAAAGATATTTGGATGATAAGAACTTTGAAAACCTCCCATGAAGAATCTTAAGAGATAAGAAGCCAAGCAGTGTAAGTGAGCAATGATTTTTACATGATGTAGTCCTTCAGTGTTAAAATTCAAGACAGGCAAACCACCATGAAGGTGCAGTGGTAAGGTAGCCTTTGCTGGCAGTGGCAGAAAGCCACTTTAATTTGCTGCTCCTGTTCTAAGGGGTCAGATGATGATCTTTACATTGGCTCACTAAAGGAAATAATTTAAACATAATTAACTTGAGCTAACACTGAAACTCTTGGGAATGTGATGGCATTCAATGCAAGGGGAGGTTCAACTTGCGCTTTATCAGGGATGTGATTACTGTTTGAATTAAGACAAGTCTTAATTAAACTTGACCTAAGTGAGAACACAGTTGGGTGAATAATATTACATTTGTTCAGACTGTAGTTTAGTGTACTTCTAGAGTGGAGAAGGACTAAACTATTGTTTTACTGAGGATTAATATAGAACTTTTTTATTATTATTAAATGATGTGCAACTTTTCCATTGCTTAAGCCTGTTCTCATATTCTTCTTTCAGTAACTGTTTTTTGGGAAAACTCATTATAAATCAACCTTCTCACCATTCAGTTTTGTTCTCTATCAAGCCATCGGTAAACAGTTTATATTATGTTTGTCTTTTTAGATGTAAAGATGGATGTTTGTTGGGTGGGTTAATTATTTTTATTTTAAAAAACACACAAAAAGTGCTAAAGTAGAAATCTCTACAGCAAGAATTTTGAGGAGAAACCTGGAAATCAAGTGCATTCACATAGGAAGAGACTGACAGCTGAATGCAGTGTTTTGAAAAACAATACTTGTGTCCTGGACTAAAGAACTAGAATATATTTTGGTAGTTCAAATGAAACCTGTTTCCTTTAGACAAAAGGACCAAGCTAGATTCTTTACCTACTTCCAATGTCTTTAGAGAACAGCCCTTGTTTCCACAAAACCAGACTAGTACTTTTGAACACTGTCTGATTTAACAGTGAGAGGAGAGGAGGAAGTTTGTTTGTGCCTACCCCCAGAAGAAGCTGCTTGCAGCTTCAGAGAAGATACTGATTCCCTCCCCTTTTGTACTGTCTGCAACCTACAGCCCACCTGCAGCATCCACCTGCTCGGCTGCGAAATACAGATTGCACCAGGCATCTCCTTTGCAAGGTATTGCAAAGAAAACCCTCAACGCAGAGCCAGAGGTTTGAGAATGGGGTGGTTTTTTTGGGTATTAGGTGCTGGGGTGACATTCTCATGTTCCAGCCACCCTGAAGGCAAGCCTGCAGCCCTTGGCACTGAGGATGGCCTTGCAGAGTGCACCTACCTGGTGGTCCCCCAGAGCCACAAGTACCTGATCCAACACCCACCCAGCCAAGGGAATGTAGTATAATGCCTAAATTAGCTGTATTCACAGACCAAACTCCCCAAACCTGAGGGAAAGATGGCACTTTGCCAGAACTAGCTGTTTAAAACACCAAGCGAGTTTCTACCTTATGACTTCATCTAGGTGTAACAACTTGAAAATCAAGTAATCTTCTAAAGTGACATATCTTTTTCACAAGAGAATGCAAATGCCTCCTGCAACTTTGGGACAGACCATCCTTGTGAACTGGCCGCTTTTGCTTCTCATCTGCTCATTGAGAAAAAAAAAAAAAAAAACCAAAAAAACTTAAAAGAAGGTTTTTCTGTATTTTGGAAAGAGAATGATAGAAGAAGCAGATGAAGGTTTTTCTGTATGGACTGAGATGACCGGAAATGAAAGCAATTGTGCAAAACAGCCAACTCTGAGATCTCCACGATCAGGAAGGAACACACAGCACTTCCTTACCAAAGCTGGCCAGCCTGGTTGGACCTGCTCAGGCACACAAATCATATACTTCAGGCCATCTCCATTAGAAAACACTTCCATCCCCCAAAAGCTCTGTCCCTTTCCTGGCACCTGTCTCTTGCAAGCAGCTCTCACCCCTCAATCCACCTTCAAAAAAATCCCCTCTGCAGCCTGCTGGACACAATTCCTCTTGCTCTGAATCACTGTGCAATTAAGACAAGGCGAGTCTGGCTTGAGTTTAGCCTTCTGGCTGGTGGTGGGATGCTGTGTAGGCCGGAAATGGTGTTTTGGTGAGCTGGGGCTACTGTGTGGCCATGTTGCATTGCCCTGGAAGCGCGAGAAAGCCCTGCTCTGGAGGCTGCTTCACAAACAGCTGCTGGTGGCAATAGGACATCTGGAAACCACGTGGAAGCTGCAGATGGTGGAAATGTGGTACGTGGGAAGCATGTGAATTGCTCAGTAAGCCTCTAGGAACAGTGATGGAAACTCCTACATGGTAGAGACCTTCTCTGGGTGTCTCAGGAAGGATTTTATCATCACACTGCAAGCTAGAGCTTATACCCATGCAAAAAATATCAACGTTATTTCTGGATAGGGAGATTGAGTCACCTTTCAATTTTAGGAATTCTGCTGGGCAGTTTGTGCAACACAGAAGTAGGAATAGAATGGTAATCATAGGTCATGTAATACAATCCCTACAACAGGTACAACCACACCACCAAGTCCTGATGACTAAGCAATCTCACCTTTAATTTAGAAGTTTTTTTACTGCTGGAAAATTGTCACAGATGTGATTCTCTGAGTATTAGAAGTCAGTCACATGTGCCAATATAATTTGAGATTTTTGGTTTTTCTTGCCTTCACCCAGTCTTTAGACAGTCATGGAGGAAAAGACAAATCATGTAACTTAACATTATATTGATGCCCCCCCCCCCCCATTAATATTTCTTGTTTAAGATTGCACATAAAGGTTAAAATCCCTTCAATTAATCCAATACTGTGAGTCTACCACAAATTCTAATCTTAGCATGAATTCTGCTGTGAACTCAGGATGCTGTTCTCTGCTTTAGTCCTAGTATTTGTTTAAATTTTCTTCATTTCTCCCTTTCAGTCACTGTGCTAGTAGAATTCGAACTGAAGACCACTCCCATAGGAGTTTTATCCTATTGCAAACTGGCAATAGACAGGTTTAAGAACCAGCTGTGATTCCCAGGTGAGGAGAATGAGAAGACTCTGTATTTGAGGGTGATTCCCTGGTGAGGGGAAATGAGAAGAATCTGGTGAGTCTATATCACAGATGTTGAAGGGAAGCAGCTTTTCTCCTACAGTCCTTATCTCTGACCAAAGGTGAATCATTTTCATAATAATTCAACATTGTGTCACAAATCACAGAATAAACTAGATCAATTACTTCCTTATGAGAGATAATTGAGGTCTTGGTGGACAAAAGGTTGGCACCTCTTGAAGATGCTGGATAATGAAATTACTGCACAAATTGTTTATGCAAACATTGCCTTCCATCTCTTTGGCTTTAGTAAGATCAGATAAGCAGGGCACTTCCTCTTCTTCTAAAAATGTGGTTTGTGGCTTTCCTTCAAAATGGAGAGAAAAATCTCCTTGCATGATTTCTTATTAGGTGATAGGGAGAAGGAACAGCTGAAGTGTTTTCTGCACAGGTCCATCTCTGTAATAATTTGAATCAATTGAATTGACATGCATTATTTTCCTCATAAATATCACTTCTTTACCTTGATTTCCTTCCTGTAGCCTCTGCTGGAAAATGTAATGTTTCAGATGTACTAATGGATTCTCCCACTAACCAGCTAGGAGAGGTTATTCAAGCTCTGTTGGCCACTTCCCAGATCACAGATTTTGCAGGAACTGCCATCTCTTTGCTCAGTCGTGATAGTCAGCATTTTATGCTGATGACTAGACAAGCGAATACCCCCGTGCCTTTCTGGTCAGCACCTGAATGAGGAAATAAAAGCCAGTTCCAGGGTTTGCAGTTTATCTCTTCAGAGGGTACAGGAGGAAATTATGAGGAGAGTGAGAAAATTTGTTGACAGGAAGGATTTGTGCTACAAGTGAAGGAATACTCTCAGGAAGAGTTTATAGGAAGGGACTGTTTTCCAAGAGTCTTTATTAGATATTTTGAGAAAGCAGGGTGGCTCATGCAGAGATAACAAGTGTCTCTGCAATAGACACTTGTTGTCTATTGCAAAAGACAACAAGCAATAATGCTCAGGACTGCCTTCTGTCGAAGGCCCATGAAATTCTGGAGGTTCCTGTACTTGGTTTCTTACTGCTGACAATGTACAAAGCTGTTGGGCATTTTGAGGAAGAAAGGATCATATGGTGGAGGATGATAGAGGATTAAAATGAACATGCAAGCTAGCTTGTGTACTTTTCAATCAGCTGATTTAGTGGGAGGGGAAAAAACCCCAAGCTTAAAATCATGCAGGAAACTGCTGCCTTTCAGACCCAAGTCTTATTTTCGGCCATGTTATCCACCTGTAATAGAATAAGTGCACATGCTAGCCACAAACATTATTAGGATGAATGTGCATCTGGCAAAGCAGGGTTCAAACCCCATCCTGTGTGATCGGCCATGTGGCTGACTTGAACTTCAGAAGCAGAATACATCAGGCTGCAACCACTTCTTCTGCTTCAGGGGGTAGCTGAGGGGTCTGCTTCATTTACAGAAGCCAACATTCTACATCTGGCAGTGGCAATTGGCTGTTGAAAGAAGAAGCCATTCTTTAAGGTAGCATTTATGTATGAAAAATTATTTAAAAAGCGTAAGGAAACGGATATCCACGTACTGAGTTGGTGGTAGTTTTACTATGGGATATTTGCACGTATCTTCTCCCAGAAATGGTTAAGCATCCATTTTGTGTACCAAAAAACGTCTTTGCAAAAGCTGATTGGCTAAAGTGATAACATAAAAAAGCTAGGAGTCACTGCTTTCCTCTTTTAACTGAAGGAAAGTGCCATTTTTACATGTTTAAAGTAGCATATGCTAGTGCACAGATGGACAATGGTGCTGGCAGGTAATTATCTACACCCATCTGCATAAATCAAGGAAAAGCTAAGACATGCTACATCTTTCTCTTATCCCTGCAACAGAGGTTTTGAAATGCATGAGTGCACTGAGCAACGATTGTAGGCCAATGGCTAAAGTATTCTGAGAAACTAATTGTAAGGACATCTCATGGTATCATGGCAACCTGGGCCCAGATGTTAACACATCTAGTCGTTTGGAAAGCATTGGGCAAGTCATTTTAGAGACCATGAGCTGTGTTTTGTTATCGTCAAGACCCCACATATAGACCAGGGCTATAGCTTATCTCTACTATAATTCCACTTCTCTGGGCCATGGATATCTGGACCCCTGCTTATTTTAGCCTGGTGTTTTCCCACTCCTCTCCAAAGGCAGGAACCTAAAGAGTGATCTGGTGGAGATGTGGACCCTGTAGACCGGGTTAATATAAGCCCACTGATAAGGTACAGGCTCTTTCCAGCCACGTTTCCCACAGCTTGCTCAGAGGATTGTTTAGCCATCTACCAACCTACTACAAAAACTCTCATCAAATCCCTTGGGAATAGCCAAAAGTTTGGCTACTAAGGAATCTCTTTGGATCACCTTGCTGGCATGATTCAGTTACCCTACTTGGAGGTGGAAGTTGTGCAAAATCACTTTTATGTGTGAAATTAAATGCCCTTCCCAGACTGTAACTTGAAGGGAGACTGATGACTGAAGCTGCTGTTAACAAGGCTGCCACAGACACTGACAAAACTTTTTTGTTGTTTCTTAAACCTAGTTTTATATGATATGGCTAAGAATATTAGAAGGGCTTCAAGGTGCCTGATTTGCTCATGGTCAAGGGACTGTCAAAGAAATTACTCTGCTATCTTAAGTTATGTACACATGCAAAAAATCCAGACTCCCTCCATGTATCCATAAGCAAGTCCAATGCCATTGGAGAGGAAGAAACTACAAGTTCTTCCAATGCAACACTAGTGATATAAGGACCTAGCTCTGTTTTGAATGAAAATGTAGGGATGTTTTAGGAAAAACATATATAAAGTGGCTGTAGATACATTAAGGCTAGGAACTAAATGGAACACGTTCCTTATCTTTGCTGAGCAGAGTTGTACAATAAATCCTTTGCTAGGCTCTCTGGTCCTTCGGTTACTTCATGAGTTTGAAGCTGTTCTTAGATTAGAGTATCTTTCTAGGAAATCTATGGTGTTGAGGAAGTTAGTTTATCTGCAAGAGTGAATTTCATTCCTGAGGTTTTGTGACGACTTTATTACAAAAATGCTGTGTCTAAAAATGAATATGGTATATGAACCACTTTACTCAGTTTACTTCTAGTCGGAAGCTGACCCGTGACCCTCAGATTTTCCCTTAGCCAAGGGATAAACAAATTTAAGTTCCCAGAAAGAGCTATCTTTATTACATCTAAAATAGAGCAATGTATGGGTTTAAATTGAATCAGTAATTTCAACCTCTCCAAGCTACCATTATGCTGTCTGTGAAAGCTTGTAAAAATAAAAATATCTTAGACAAAAATAACAGTCCCTCATTCTAAGACCGTGGAGTGTCTCAGTACATATTTGGCACAATCTCTGAGGTTCTATCAACAACAATCCAAAATAGGCTGATGTAAAAGGCGAATTATAAAAGTAAGTGGTGTTTAGTGTCTGGTCCTGTATCCTCTGAGGCTTCTGACAAGCACTCAGTATAATCTACAATGCTCATAAGATAAAATAGTGGGCATTAGAGGCTGGGCAGTGATGTTCAAGGTCAAAGTCACTTCTGCAAAAGAAATGCATTGAATTCCTGTTCTGTTAAACTTTTTCACTTAACTTGATAGCAAAACCCAGTGTCTCCATTCTCTTCTCTCAGGTGTACTTTACAGACTACTAGTTTCTTCTGCTACATAATAGTGATATATATATATACATATATATATATATATATATATATATATACACACACACACACATATATATAGGATTTGTGATAGGAGAGCATTTTGCAATCTCTGGATGTGAATATGCATAACTTCATCAAAATAAATAAGGTCTATGTTATTCTCAGACGTGACTTTGTTTGAAACCATCTTTCCTAAAATTGCCTTAAAGACTATATTAATACTTAACGATATTCCTCTTGTGGGCAAACCACTGTAAAATGCACTTCTTCATGTTTAAAGTAAGACTTGCAGAATGGTAACACCTCCTAACAACAAAAAGACAGCTGGAGGTCTGCAGGACTGAGCCAGAAGCACTGATACCACTGCAGATGAAACACACCATCAACATAATCCTTTTTTTTTCTAGTTTTTTTTTTTCTCCAGAGGCACCAGATGGCAGCATTTTTCCCTCACTGAGTGTGATCTCATCCTCTCAGACTCACTCCTGGGATCATCAGGCTTTGAGGCTTTGTGAGCCACAGTGACCTCAGCTGAACTGCACCTTTTCTGTTGCCACCTGCTCCTTTTTCCTACTTTTATTGGACATGCACAATCCAGGCCCTTGAAGTTGTGGTTGTCTTTTCCATGTGCAGGTCTGAGAGTCTAAAAAGAATCATTAGAAACAGGTATGCAAAAAAATTAGACCACAGAATAGGGCTCTGACCTCTAAATTTTCCACATCCTCTAAATAGTAAGTATAATGAAGTTTATTTGATATTCTTGTTAACTACATGCTCTTTTCCATATACACATGTTCACAATGTAATACTTGCCTACAAGCAAGTTTGGCATGTGTCCTTTTCTATCAGTGCTTTATTCCTTGAATAATATTTCATTATACAAAAGTTATGCGTGTCAAGTTATGCGCTACTAGACTTGTAACCTCCGTTGAAAGAACTCAGTTCTGGACAAATAATCTGAAGCAGAGCAGGGATTTTGAGAACTAAACTGCAAGCTCTGGGGTTTTTTTACAGTTACAGACGTGGTCTAAAGCTTTGTGGGCTGGGAATTCTGTTATCTCACCATCCTCTGTTCTGCTTCTTCCCTTCATCCTCATGTTATTGCTTTCAATGCTGCTTTGTTAGTGGTTTTGTCTTAGAAGAAAAAAAACTACACATTATGTCCAGCTGTAAAAAACTATTCTTAAATCATCTACCTTTAAACTTGAATTCTGCAGCACTGGGATGCAAATGTTTATTTATTTGAATGATGTGACTAACACTGACAGCATAAGAAAGACTCTTTATCCAAAGTGGGGTTGGATTGCTGGGCCCCAGAGGGTGAAGGAGTAGCAGCCCTGGCTGCTGCTTTCTTTGACTGTTACTCCATCAGGTTGCTGGTGTTTCTGCTGTGGTGACTGTGTTAATGCTTTACAAATGCTATGAGCTCAGTAGTAGACTATTTGGGGATTGTATAATTTATTAACTTCTGACAAGCAGGCCATTATTTTTCTGAAGAACCTGTGTGACAAGGGACTTTACTTTTATTTTATTTTTCAAATTTCAGCCAAATTCAACATGAGTGTCACAGGATAGGGGCACTAGATCCTTGACAGCCCCACCCTTCCTCTTATTTAATACCAAAAACTATCTGTAAACAAGCAAGAAGGAGGGAGGGAAGAGTAATTCTCAGAGGAAGTATTAAGAATCCTGTATGATTAAAACATTAGGCTGTGTAAATTTGGGAAACAGTGCTATTTTCTTCTGTTAAAAAAAAAAATCTAATTTAAAAAAATACTAAAATTCCTTCTATTTTATCTCACTTTCTTGTAGCAATTTTTTTTCCAGTTCTGGATTTGCCTGTACTTTGCCATAAGCTAGTATCTACAAAGAGAACAGATGTAGCTTTATGCCCAAGGTGTGTGAAATAAATGCAAAGTATATGAGCATCTCACCTGAAAGTGGAGTGGCACTGCACCGCTGGAAGTCAATTGTGTTAGTTACTCCTTATCCTCTAAAAAAGAAGGCTAAGAAATTTAAATATATCTCCACTTTTTTAATTATTGATGCAATCCCTTGTGCACAGTTGCTTTGCAAAGTGGAAGAAAGATTAACTGTAAATACTTTATTTTGTCTTTCTATAGCACCATAATTACTATTTCCCACCTTCTCTGAGAAAGACAAGCAGGTACCTGTGATGAGCTTTGTGAGGGGAGAGATGCTGAGAAGGTAAAAAGAGTGTCTGGTGTCACTCAGTATGGAACATTACAGCTTGCCATTATTTATTTTGGAACTGTGACAACTGACCAAAAGATGGGAACTATAAATAGGAATGCAATGAGCATTAGCTGCGCAAGAAGGAAAAAACAGTGTAACTTGGCATGCAGCAAAACGTGTATCTGGCACAGCATACAGCTGTCCCTGCAACTCCCACTGCCATCCTGGGGGATTTTGCTGATTTCCCACTACTTACAATGAATTAGGAACAGCACCATCTCTGTTAGCTTTGATTCTTACTCAGTAGAGCTCGCTCAGATAGGTCCTGATAAACCTTTAGCTAAGAAAGATACAAGTCTCCTCCTACACGTAAATTACAGGGAGAAGATTGTTTGTTTTGTGAAGTGTAACTGCTATGTTATTCACAGGCTGCATCTTGCACAGTAAGTGAAATAATTGTTGGAACAAGCTGATGGAATCACTGCTTTCCTTTGCTGCAGTTCAGAATGAAAACACCAAACAGGGCCAAATTCTGCCTAGAAGAGTTCATTGTGTTTTTGCTTCTAGACTGCCATGGCTGGAGGATGCATCGGTAAAAATTCAGGGCATGTTAGCTTAGAATGGACTGAGATAGAGACCTTGGCAGTTTTGCAGCAGAAACATATTTTCCACTGACTCCTGAGCTTAGCCTTCAATCATGTCAGTCTGGTATGTGAGAGCAAGCAACCCAACACACATACTTTCCTTTCTGTGTGTACATTGCTATATGATGCATACAAAACATGGTCAGTGTCCTCAGAAAGGCATCCCCTGAAAGAAAATCTATAGTTTCGTGTTTTGAGCATCTTCATTTCCCCTTCTTATCCTTGTAACATTTCCTATATGGCCTTAGCCACAGAGAAATGTATTTTTTTTTCTGTAGCAGACAGTGACAATATCAGGTGTTATAGCAGGTGATGTAGGAATGGGAGGCTGCAAAGAGTGGTTAGGAAGAAGTTGTTACAATGCTCTATGTCTAAAAAGTAGGCAAAAGTAAGCATTTCACTAGGAGGGGCAAAACAAGGTACACATGGAATAAAATTTGAGTTTTTCCCAAAAGACACAAGAATACCAACTGTCTTAAGAGCTTCTGCCACTGATCATATTACAGTTGCTGTGACAGGACTATGGCTGATATACTGTGTGTGATCTCTCTCTTGGTGCCTGTTCTCCACTGATTGTCCTGCACAGAAAAAAAAATACAGGTATTGCAAAGGGACAGTTGGCTGCATTCCAACCCAAACTATAGCCTGGACTGAGCTGGGCTAGATGTTGCTTCTGACCACACAGTGAATTTTGAATGCCTGAAGATGTCTTTAATAAGTAAAGATAGCACTGAATTGTGTAGGCAAGGATGTTACACACTTTTCCTTGCTTATTTTGTTTTTCAGTTGGGAGAAGTAGGCTTTCTTTGTTTGGAATTATATTTTTGTCTTCAGTGAGTGCTTTTTGGGAGCTGAAGTAGAGCTAGCCTCTCTCAAGACATCTCTAAGTTTTAAGCAGTTTTTCCCATCCGAATGGAACTGGATAATTTCCACTGCCAGATGAACAGCAGAACATCAGCCAGAAAAAACATTTAAGTGCATTTACACGTTTGATGCTAACGGCTAGAGAAAGAAGAATGGATAAATGGTGTTTACTCCATTTATCCTCAAGCACAACACAGTACACAGCTTCCTTTAATAAGCCCCTGTAGCATAGGCAAGAGGCGATGGTCCTCGTTCCTGGTGTTTGTGATAATTTGCCAATGAAACACAGAGGTGTCGGATGGTTTGTGCACTGTTTATTGCAGCTTTTACCCCTGCACCCAGATTCTCCAAACTGCTATTTTGTTTTTTCAATGAAGGTTTCAGAAGGGATTTTGTAAACAGAAAAATACCCCAACAAAACTGCTAGAGAGTGAAAGGCTGCTATCAGCTGAGGAGGTAAGTTTATAAGTGATTGGGAAAAGGCAGAAGGATATCTGGTCACACACGTGTGGACACACCTTTGCACTGATCCTCAGGAGTGTCCAAGTGGATGAAGCTTGCCCTGGGGTTGCAGTTACACCCTGCACTGTGTGCCCAGCGCGAGGCTAAACCGATGTTTTGTCCTGCAGACAAAAAGGAGTCCTTCGGCTTTGGCAATTTAACAGGAGTTCTGAATTAAGTAGGGAAAGGGTAACTAATTCTGTTGAAACATCTGGATCATACAGATGAGAGTGGTCGTTCAACACAAGAATACAATCGTCTTTGTGGTCGGCACTAGGGATATCCAGGGGACATTCCCTAGATGTACACTTGACAAAGAGCAAAAGGGAAAGCACCTCAAGCCCAGCTCAAGGGTGGGTTATTTGCTCCGGCACTCCCTTTCTCATCGCACGTCCAGGTCCCCGCCTGGGACGGCTTCTCCTCGCGTGTCAGCTGCTCGGGCCTGTGGCAGCGAGGCAAAGGGGAGAGGACACGGGCGGTCAGGGCTAGCGGAGTGGGAATTCTGTCACAGGACGGGGACAAGGCAAACCCACCGCTCCAAAAGGTGAGATGATTGTAATAAGCCCCAGAACTAAGACGCGGGCCCGCGGCCTGCCAGAACCAACCGGCTCTCCTCGGGCGGCCTCGCCGGGCCGCGGGAGCTACCGCAGCCAGCTAGGAGCAGTGGGAGGAGGAGGAGGAGGAGCGGAGGGAGGAGGCAGCGCTGGCAGCCGAGCGGGGAGGGGGCACGCGGAGCCGAGGAGGAGGACTAAGATGGCCACCAGCCGCCGCGGGGAGCGGCCCCGCTCCCTCCGCGGCCCCCTCGGCGCGGCCCGGCCTTGATGGGGCCGGGACGACCCCGGCGCCCGGACGGTGCAGCAGCAGCGGCGGCGCCTCCCGCTGGAGCCCGCCCGGGAGGAGCCGTCCTCCCGGCCCGGCCCGCACCGCCCGGCCGCGGCCGCCGCGCCGCGTAACCCCCCGAGCCGAGCCCTGCTCGCGGAGAGAGAGAGAGCACAGCGAAGAGAGGAGATCGAGGAGGGACGGACCGCCCGCCGCCTCCTCCCTGGGCCGGCAGAGCCGCACCGCCGGGACCTAGCTGCCCCCCGGTGAGTGCCCGCCGCCCCCCGGGCCCCGCCGCTTTGTTGCGCCGACGGCGGGCCCGAGGAGACCCGGCGCTCCCTCAGCCCGGCCGCAGGCCCCGCTCCCCGGGGATGCCGAGCGGCCGGGCCGGGCTGGAGGAGGGGGTGGCGGCGCAGGTGCCGGGGGCGGCCGATCATTGTCAGGGCGCGGGCACCCCCCCTCCGGCTCCAGTGCAGGAGCTGTGCCAGGGCCGCGGCGAGGGGCGGCCCGGGGGAAGCCCGGGGGTCGCGAAGGAGCCCCGCGAGCGCTGGGCCGCTCCGGCCGCCTTTGTTGTGGCTGGGGCGGGCGGTTTTCCTGCGGGAGCCCCGGCGGGGTGCGGGAGGGGCCCGCCGGCCCCAGCCCTGGGGAGGCCTGAAGGGAGTGTGGGGGTGTCGCCCCGGGCCGCCGCGGGCACTGGGTGGCTCATAGGCGGTGGGTCGAGTCGGCTTCCCCCCCTTCCCCCGCGTTTTATTTTGGTTTTTCGTGCGGGTACTGATTTTGGCGGCAGTCTCGAGCTGTCGACCCCGCGGTGCGGCAGGGACATTGAAGTTACGGAACCCGACAGGTTTGTCCCTGGGGACAGGGGAGTCGTGGCTCCTGGAGGGTTCGGAACATGGTGTTAGGGGGATTTGCGGGGTTGCTGAAGTACCTGCTCCTTGTCTTGAGCGCGGTTTTCGCCCTGCAGTTCTGAGAGGTGTTCCACTCAAATGGAGAGGTTTGCACTAGTCAGTAGTGCTGGGTGCTGAAACTCTGTGTGATGTTCACCTTGAAATATTAAGACTATAATTTCTAGCTGTGGCTGCATAGCAAAACACTTATGGAAGAAGTGCAAAGGACTAGATGTATTTATTTTGACCTATAGTTTCATAAATGATTAAACTGAAATTTTTTTGGCTAGCTAGAGTAACTAGCAAGATTTCAGTGTAGACCTCTGAGTCCTGGCCTTATTTTAATGACTGAATTTTGGTTTCTTGGTAATGTAGGTTTGTGACGAGGTCCATGCATGCCCACATATTGGACCATGAAATTTTACTACAAAAAACAAGTGGTGGTTTTCCTGTTAAGAAAAGTAATTTTTGCATGTTGTAGCTAACAGATGCTATTTTTCTGCACCAAAGCTAGGTTGCTCCCTGATGCCTGTGCATGCCTTTGTGCCCAGTTACGGCTGTACAGCTGTAGGATATTCCTGAGCTCACAGGCTCCTATGGATCCAGTCAGGCTCTGCAGAGAGCCAGCTTGATTGCATCCTTGGCACATTTTGGTGACAAGCTAGCAGTATCTTGAAGTAGGCTATGTGAACAAATTGTACAGTCTGTGTGAACTGACATTTTTGCAACATCTCACTCATCCTGTGCAATCTTGGTAGACATAGAGCATTTGAAGATATGAACTTACTTGCTGTGGGAACTGGTCAGTGGCAGTAAGCCAGCCAAGTCTCTTTGCTTTTAGGTTATAGGCAAGCAGGCATTGTGTCCTGGAAATGTGTCCATGTTAACGTGGCATTGTGCCTTTGTTCCGTGGTCCTGGTCAAGAGGTGCTGGCAGTCTAACTTCAGCTGCATGTTTGGTCTGTGAGTGGGTGTCTCCTCACTGTGTGGTGTGGGTCTTCCAGAGCCAGCTCTGAAATACTCAACACTGTTGATAACAAGTTGTTTTGGGTAGAAGAATCCCTCAAATATCAGATTGGAGGATGGTGCATGGTATTCTTCAGTTTGGTATGTGTTTGCTAGGAACTGGACACATTTCCTTTTCTAGTTAGGCAATTTTAGGCTGCCAGACTTGGAATAAAAGTGTAGTATGTTTTGGGTTTTATGGTCATATTGCATCTCTTAGGCAGCTGATTATCTAGTTGAAGCAAGTTAATCATGGTGCTGCTGTGACTTAGTATCTTCAGCACCCATTTGAAAATGTATTACAGCATTTCTATATCAAGGTTTAAGTAAGGGTTGGTGTGTCCAGTCAATTGTTTGTTTTCGGTTTAGTACATCAAGATCTGCTACTTGGTAGTACTTCTACCACACAGTGCTAGGGAAAGAGAACGGGTCTATGGGGAAAGAGCTCTTATCTTTTTGTTCAAAGTGGTAACAGAAAGATGCTAAATAAAAAAAATAATTATAGTTATTGATAATTTCAACCTTGGCATAACAAGGCTAAATTATCTTGTTGCATCTTGGTACAGGAGTGGTCTGAGAAGGTGATCTGACAGTTGTCTGTGTGGCTATGCAAACCTTGGTACTTAATTCTGGTTTAGTGGAGCTAAAATGGCAGAAGTATGCAAGGTGAGCAGGTCTTCAGGATGTGTGCTGCTGGTAGAGGAATTCAGCAGTGTGTTTCACATCCACCAACCTTGCATTAACTAATTCACAGTTTTCTGCAAGTGTTCTGTGGGATTTTTAGTGTTCAGGAAATTTCAGTGGTGCTTCATGTGCAGGGAATGGGGCTGAGTGTGGGCAGATGTTCTGCTTACCCCTTGAAATGCTCAATGTCATGAGATTGTTTGGAAACTTTGGTGTTGTAACATGGTGTTTCACTTCCCAAGTGTTGATATTAATTGTTCCATGTCTGGTTTCTGAAGATGCGCTAAACTGAAAAATGTAAAGAGAAGACAGTGATTCCCTCTTGGGTGGTTAAATTGACAGAGGAGAAATCTGTTCATGTTAATTAGCAGTTTCGTTTATGTGTGTAAGTGATTTTCAGTCCCTATTGCAAAATAGTGGAAATGCTGTTTCAGCAGTGGCCTTTGACTTGCAGGACTTCCTGCCATGAGGAAGTCTTGTGTCATCTGTCCAAAATAAACAGATTTTGAAAAGTGCAGATAAAGTATGCTGTGAGATACCATGCATCTAAGTAACAATTTACCCCCCTCTTGCTTGCTTGCTTTTCTGATAATTAGTACTATGGAAGTCTATTCTTACGATATGTTACTAGAATGTAACTTGCATTTGGTAATGGTAAATAGAATTTTCTGTTGGTCCACAGTGCAATTTCTGGATATGTATGTAGGTGGAAAACAAATTATTTCTTCATGGCTTTGATATAGAAGCTTTTAACTTCGCTGGTTTCCTTCTTGATTCTTTTTTTCATGCTGGTGATGCTGCTGATTACAATAGTACACTATTGAAAATGTCCAAGTTATGACAAGTACATAACAATATTAGTTTCTTTGATGTGTTTGGAATGCTGGTTGCTTTAAAAAGTACTTTTTGTGTTATCTGTCCTAAATGACCAACAGCTTGAGTCTTTAAGCCTTCATGTTCGTTGAAGGAGTGAGGTTCATTGATGTAAGATTGCCATATCTCCTAGAACAGCTCTCTTTAACTTTGTCATTTAGTTTACAGTTTCGTAATACAAGAGTGAAACTGTTTCTCTTCTGTTGGAGACTCTCATGCTGCTGCTGGACTGTTCATCCCTTGTCCAGGCTGGGGAGGACATGATTGTAAGGTCCCTGTGCACATTTGTTTTACTTCGCTGTCCCACGGACAGTATAGAAAGTGTTGCCATATCCTTTTGTTGGGTACAAAACCCTGCTGGCAGGATGTAACATTTTAACTGAAGTCCTTGGTGGGGAGGTGAGAGCAGTTCTTGGCTCAGGTGAGAGCACTGCAAGCTTTGCAGGACCGGCTATGCGTTAGTGGTGATCCAGCCTTGAGAGCATCTGTTTGGCAAGCAACCCATGTTTGATGAGGCAGTAGTGGAGGCTTTGGCTTTTTAGTCACATCCCCTGTTCTTCTGGATATTACAGGTAAATGTGTACAGCACCTTCCTGGTACAAACAGGGACTGAATGACAACATATTGCTGAGGAGGCCATGGCATGCTCTCAGGTGCTGGTGTCACTGTTGGGGGAACTTTCTTACATCTGCTAGGAGCTCTTGGCTGGTATCAAGGCTTTCAGAACAAGTGCGAAGGGCAGCTTTGTCCAGTCAAAGAAGGAAGAATAGGTCTTGTTCCTTTTATATTTGCTTTGCTCTAAGTATGCAGGAGGTTTTTATTTTCTTTTCTTTAAGTTTTTTGTGAGTGAAGATGACCTACATCTTTAGTTTTTTCCCATGAAAGTTCTGGGGCAAAATTTTCTGATTTTTTGTTCTGTGTGGAAATGTGCAATTGACATGATTTTTGACAATTGTGCTGATGTTTTTGAAATTTTGAATGACAGCAGGGAATATTTTTGGCTTTTTTTTTATGGTGTAATTTCTTCTTTTTTTCTTTTTTTCTCTCCCTACCTGTGGAGCAAAGCTGTGATAGTGGAAGTAGGACTGTATTGAGATTTGGGGGAAGAAAAGTTTGATTTTTTTTTTTTTGGAATTACTTTATTCAACTGAGAGCTATATGCCATCTTTGGGATCTTTCTTGTATGAGGGAAGAGGGGTTTGACTGCTTTGCTGGTTTTGGTGTTTCATCACTACCCTGTGATGGATTTCTGCCTATCTTAAGCATGTGACTTGTAATGCTTCTCACATATTGCAGAATAGGAACAGATTTGCAGAACTTGCAGATGTAAAAAAATACCTTCTGAAATTTCAAATGCAGTAGAACAGTGTTGTGCTAGGAAAGAGGGAATTGTGTGGGAGCCATAAACAATAAGGGATGTTGGATGGTATGAAGGCAAGTGACTTCTCATTTCTGGGCAAAGTTTAAGAAATGTCTGCGAAAGATGAGATGGATGCATCTGAATTGTAACAATCAGAAGCATAGGATCTTTCGTTCTTACACCTTCACAAATTTTGTTATTTCCATGTGTTTTTATTACAATATGACATGGAAAAAGCTTTAGTCAGGTTGGCTAGCCTAATGTACAGACAATAATAAATTTGAAAACACATAGAAGAAGTGGATTTTCTGGGTGGCTTATTTCATCCCTTTCTCTCTTACTGTGCAGAATTTTTTTGTTTCACTGGAAGCATATAAGAGATAAATTCCTGCTTTTTCATGCTGGCTGAGTATTCATCAGTTCCATGGGTAACTTAAGCTTCTTTTTCCAGTTCTAAGACATCTACCTTGGAGAAGTCAGACCCATTTAACTATAAAGCTGGTCCCTCTATTGAATCATCCATTTTCTTGCTAATGGTTGTGACAGTTTTGATTTTGAATTTGCATTTGAGGATTTGTAGTGAAGAATTTCGGAGTTAAGGAAGAGTTAGCAAAATTGATCATTATCTTAAATCAGCTATATCAAATAAGCAAATGGGAAAAAAAAACCCCAAACCTTCAGAGCTGTGACAATTTGGTAGTGCAAAGATAGACACATGGCTAGAAGAAGATACTCCTACACGTTCTTAGGTGTTTTGGGTTTTTTTTGGGCTTTTTCAATTTCGGAATGTGATGACTTCAGTGAGAGTGTGGATCAGTAGCTCTTGAGAAAAATGTACATCTGGCTTTCTATTTTACTGCAGCTTTTGTCAGAGTTATCACCATGCATTGGGTATGAGAGAGTAGCTCTACCTAGTGCTACTTTTCTCAGTATCATTCTGCCAGGTGGAGTGTGGGTGCAAGTGAACCATGTTTTATGTTCTTACATTACCAGGTGATTTATTATTTTCATTTGAAGACATGGTAAAAATCTCGTTGTTGTCCAAAGCAGGATGGTTTGGTTTGTGTGAATAGGTGATGGGATTTTGCTTCAGAAGGTGGAATGTGTTTGAATGCCATGGTGATAAATAGTGTCACTTCTTATCCTTGGTTCTTGTTGAGAACCAAAATCTGAGCTCACAGATGGGCTGTAACAGGAAGAGGGGGTTTGTACAGCAGGAACTTCCTACAGTCTATGTTTGGTTATTTGGCACTGTAAGCATATCCTTTTCTTTTTGTTTAATTTGAGATAAGGGGAATAGAAGGAGAACTTGCAGGGCTAAGCAAATGCTTAGGGTATCCAGAAGGTATGTTGTTTAAAGGATACAGAGGGATAAAATATGTCAAAATATCAACTTGGGTTGGTAGTAAAACTTTCTAAAGACTTTTTAAGTGCTTGGATGATGGGCAATCCCGAAAGGGAGAAAGGCTGTTCAGAGTGCCTTAGGTAAAGATCCCTGAGAAGGTTAATCGGATGTAAGTGCACTTGGCATAATGAGCCTGAGCTTTTGTCTGAGGTTTATTAGACCAGTGGGGAGTATCGGTCTGTGGCAGAGAGCTGTTCTAGGAGAAGCTTGTTTTTATGATATGGAGGCATCAGTGGCAGAACCAGTTCACGTGATTCCTGCAGCCATAGTGTGCAGAGGAAGGGGCGAGCGATGTGTGGAGCAAGCTCAGAAATGATACTTAGGAGAAAACCCCCAAGAAACAAACAAACAAACAAAAAAAAACCCCAAAAGCCCCAACAAAAAGCCCTGAAGCAACAAAAAAAATCAAACTGAACAGTTGCCTTAAGATAATGAAAGGAGTAATGGGAACCAAGAGGCAGGAATTTACCACCTTGATAGCATTCAGAGTGCCATTGATGGTCTCCGGATTTGGTTCTGCATTTGTATGCCTGCCAAGGCTTGTTTACTTCTAATGGGATTTTAAGGAGGTCCTTGGGTCTTCAAGTGAGAGCCAGGAATGAGATGAGGCCTTGGTTTGTATTTGTATGAGTGCACAGAGTACGGAATGTATCACATGGCAGAATGACAGACAAAACAGCTAAAGAGTGCATTTCTTAATGTAAAAGTTGGGCCTTTTGTTGTTCTCAGAGTTGAAATGTCATGGTGTAGGCCCTCAGTAGTGAGATTGGCTCAAGTTATGGCTTTTAAAGCATTGAAAGCACAAACCAAATTGATTTATTTTTTGATTTTGAGCCTTAACCATGAAGTTGTCATTTTTTTCCCCACAACTGTGAGGGTTACATCATCTTTGGAATCTTCACATGGCAAAATGCTCTGGACTGGGGTGCCACAGGTATGAGGCTGAGAAAGCTGTAATCAGAGCTGGTAATATTCTTGTAATCACTGATTTCCTGTCTGATAAAGTGACTGAGAAGGAGTGAAATTTATTTTATTTGGGAGTTTCTTTACACTTGCAGAAGAAAGGATGTCTCTCTGAACAGGCAGAAGTAAATATTCGTTATAATTTTATAAGCAGTCATGTGGAATAGCCATAGAAACCATTTTGGTATTGCATCACAAGTTAAATACTAATACTTGAGTCAGCAGTTGAGCAGTGAGCCACAGTACAAATCTAAAAACAAAGTCTCTGTGGATATGGTCTAAGAGAATGATAGTTTGCTTGTTAATTAGGTTTGGAAAAGTTTCTTTTTAAACATTTCTGAGCAGTGAGCCTAAGCTAGTGCTGAATACTTAATTTAGGTTTTGAGTGGGTCATGAAGTAACCAGGGAGTATCTTTTCAAGCTTTTCATTTTTAGAGTGTGTAAAGGCACCGTAGCAACTTGTCTTAGGTTGACTGTAGCAATTTCTGGAGACAGAAATATTTTGCTTGCGTTTCTTTCCAGCAACGTAGCCATGCTCCCAGCAGTGTTGGATCAAGATAGGGAGACCATGGCTTCCCTGCTGTCTGTTGAAAGCCCTTGTAGTTCAGCTGGTGATGTTTTTGTACAGACAGGACTCTGGATGTGCTGTATAAGTAGCAGGACTTTGTTTTTTTTTTAATTACTTGTACAGTGTCAGGGTTTATCCCCAGCTGGTAACCAAGCCCCATGGAGCCACTTTCTCACTTGCAGTGCGCCAGGAATGGGGAGAGAATCAGAAGGGTAAAAGTTGGGAAACCTGTGGGTTGAGATCAAGGCAGTTTAACAGGGAAAGCAAAAGCCACACACACAAGTAAAGTGAAACAAGGGATGGATTCTCTGCTTCCCATGGGCAGGCAGCTATTCAGCCTTCTCCAAGAGAGCGGAGAGCTCCGTCATGGATAACCATTTCTTTGGAAGACACCATCATTCTCCTTTCCTTCTTCTCCTCACTTTGTATACTGAGCATGGCGTCATATAGTCTGGAATATCCCTTTGGTCAGCTGGGGTCACCTGTCTGGGCTGTGTCTCCTCCCACCATCCCAAGCATCCTCAGCTTCCTTGCTGGCGTGGCTGGTACAAAGGGCAGAACAGGCCCTGGCTCTGTGTAAGCCCTGCTCAGCAATAACAAAAACATCTCTGTATTATTAACCCTGAGTTCAGCATAAATCCAAAACACACCCCCATGCCAGCCACTGTGAATAAAATTAACTCTACCCCAGCCAAAATCAGCACATAAACTTTCCTGGTATGAATTGGGATAGCCTACTGATCAGTTAAACCCTAAAGTTATAACCTGCTTTTATTTCAGTAAAGCACTTATGTATATATTGTATGCTTCAAATACAGGTGATGATGTGAATGTTTAGTTCTTTGTTTGTTGGGGTTTGGTTGAGGTTTTTTTCTCCTTTTTAATAAAAGGAATCAGAGGAGGTGTGGGTACTGAAAATAATGTACCTGGAAAAAGCTTTTTAGTCTAGCTATGTGCCTTTCCATTGTGATCTTTCTTTATAGGAGGAGATCAATATAGTCGATGTTTTTCTGAATTTGCTCAGATTGAGTAGACGTATAACAAGGTGAGGGTTTAGGTTCCTCTGGCACAGACAGAATAAATTTAAAAGGTGAAAACACTCTTCCTCTTTCATGTCTATCATCTTTTCCATGTTCCTTTGCAGGATGAAGTTGAACTTGCCACCTAAGTAAGGATAAACATTTCAAATGAAAACATAATAGCACAAAGTATGAGAATAAGCTTATTTAAATAGTTTAGGAAAAGGACACCATCATTAGTAGATGTTCATATTGTGTGGAATTCAGCTTAGAGTTGTCTTGTTGCATTAAGTTGAGGGTTGTGGTGCTGAGGTGGAAATCCCTAGACATGCTTGTTGTCTGCCTTTGAAATACTCACAATGAGTAGAAAAGTGGAGCAGCTCAAGCACTGCAGAGTCGTTGTAAATTGAAATACATTTTATTCACTTGGGTTCAACAGAGTGACTGCTGCTGTCTTTGAATACTCATCTTTATTATGTGATGTGAGGAAGGACTCATCTTAAATTTTAAGTTCTCCTGGAAAAGTTTGAACACACCAGACAAATTTTGGTTGGAAGGGGCATCTGTAATTGTGCTTGAAGCAGGACATTTGCAGAGGTTGGGAACATGGTGTTTAGAGCCCTGACTTTTTGCAGGAAGAGGTAAGGGTATGGGACAAGCTTTTTGTATGCTTTAAATAGCAAATGAATCATGGGAATATTTCATGTCCACTGTGACACTCAGTGGCAGATAGGGAGAGAGTGGTGTTTTTTTCTCTTCTTCTTTTTTTTTTCCTCACATGATCCTGAAGATAGATAATTTTTAACGTGGTAGGCTATGAAAGTACTGCATATTTTACTGTAACTGGTTTTTTTGGCTTATAACTAGTCTGTTGCTCAGACTTCTGTGTTTGCTCTCAGAGGGTGGGCAGCAGTGATGTGCCAGCAGCTGTGAGGTCCCAGCAGTGGCTGAGGGAAACCTTGTTTGAAAAGTTAGCACAGATTGCAGAGGGCTCTTACCTCTACCAAGGAGAAAGCAAGCTGCATTTGTGAATTTAAACAAATTAATTACAAACAAGTGCCCTTTGATCCTTTTACTTGGCTTAGGGTGGATGTTCAAAGAAATGAGACTGCACTTAATCAGGTGGAGAAGGACAGGAGCTTGATCAGGAGTACCCTGACTTGATTGAAAGTTTACTGTTAACTTGGAACATGCAAAGAACATTGGTCAGAAGTCACACTTTCTTGTTAAAGCATTAAGTAATGTTGGATGAAAAGTCTTTGAACAACCCATGTTTTTAAAAGAATTGCACTATTTGGGGTTCATGAATGGCCCTGATATTTAAGGAAGAAAAGTAGGTGCACAGTGGTGCATTTTCTTACTAATGTATGAAGACTGTCTTTGAGTAGTTTTCTGTATAAATGTTTCAGGAAGATTGCTCTGTCTACATGAATGGAAAATGGAGGCATGATGAAGACTTTTATTTTTTTCTGTGCTATTTTCTCTTTAATTCAAGTATTGCGGTTATTTTTTAGTCTAGACAAGAGATATTTGTTTGCATGTATCTTGAATTTTGTAGAATTCTTTTCAACTTCTTTTTAGTTTTGTTTATATGGTGATGTCCAGTTTGCCAGTTAACAAGCAAAAATCTACCAATAAAAAGTTAAACCAGCAAAATAATCCCTTTCCCTCTGTCCCTAGTTTCTTTATTAGCAACTTGTAAGTAGGAGAAGAAAAACCCTGGTCTGGCAAACAAGACATGAGGATTTTGTTGTGACCATTTTACTGTGTAGTTTACTGTAGTTCTTAGTGTTTGGGTTAAAAATAAGTTGTGTTGCCCTCCAGCTCTCTCCTCAGTTACTGTTACAGAATAATGTTATAGAATAATGCTTAGGCTGAGCTGTGTGGAGTGTATGTGCTTACAGATATTGCATTAATACTGTTTCTTATTCCTCTCTTGCAGAAAGAATGTGGCGTTCTCACCCTCCCTTTCTTTTTTCATTGCTATGCTTAAGTATGTTAATAGTTTATACCATTTGTAACAAATACTCCTGAGATGGGACTCTTCTAAGACCTCATAGAAAATGTTGAACGGGTCTGGGAGGACGATGGCAAAGCTTCATCATGAGCTGAAGGCTTGTACTAAGTATGTAGGCTTGTGCTACTGTCTCAAAATTTATACCTCTTAATAGGTTACTCTCATTTTCTGTTTGTTTTGAAACATCATGTTGATTCATCTTGAAGAATAGCTAGCCAAGTCTAAATTAATTTTTATTTCAATAAAAAGGCATGGTAAAGGAAGATGAGAGGAAGGGGTAAGAACAGAGAATGTGGGCGTTCCAGAGCAATATCTGAAAAATATTCGTAATGGAGCACTATAATTACAGTGCTTTAGATCTTTTCACTCTATGTGGTGTCCTTTCCTAGTTGAAAACAGCTACCTTTTGAAGGATCTGTTGCTTCAGTGGTGGTGATCAACTTTGGTGACTGTAATGGTTTTTTGCTGTAAGAAATGATTGTCCACATAAACGGTGCTGCAATGGTTGCAACATCTTTTATTTGAATGGAGATATCTCTTTTAAAAAGATGTTCTGTGTAATTAATGGCTGTGAGTTAAGGGGGAATCTTACATGGTTAATAATCTGTTCTCCTGGCCAGTTACCAGTCCTAAGAGGTTTCATTTTCATACTGAAAGTGAGTTTGCTCACTTTCAGTATGAAAAGTATGTGTTGCCATTATCTGCTTGGTCCAAGAGCTCTGAGCTGTATAAATATGATCTGCATGCAGAGATGACGACCCAGGCTCTTTTTAACTTTATCTTGACCTTCAATAATAAATTTAGCTTTTAGTAATAAAACTTATTTAAGTGTTTGGTAGTCATTTGTATTCTGGTTGCTCTCTTGAGCTATAAGAAGGCTGACCTTTAGATGTCTCAGAGTAGTCTGTTGGTGTGCTGGTTTATGCAGTAGTATTTCTTGCTTACTTTGAAACCCTCCCTTCCTTCCCCAATTCAGGGATGCCTTCTGCTGCACTCAAGGGTCATGTAACTTATGTTACCATGGGCGTGCTGTTTCTTTTGGGATTTGTATTCCGTGTGTTCAGATCCCTTCATCCCACTCTGGTTTCTAGCACATAGCCATGCATTTGGAGATACTAAAATTGGTGTCATTGGAAGGTGCCCTGTCTGCAAAGAGGTGCAAATAATTGTATCCAAATAATTGGTTCGTAATTACCACCTACTCCCCCAGTGTGCTCATCCAGGTACATGAATTACTGGCTTTTATTTCTTATATTAGCTGGTGTACCTTTAATGTGATTAAAGGGAGGTTGCTGAGCTGAAGGTATCAGTTTAATAATGCTGAGCAGCATGTGCCAGCTCTGGTAGTGACTGAGTATATTCATGTGAAGATACCATGCTTATCTCAAAATGATCAATTTAATAATGCAGGTGAGATAGCAAATATAAATGTCTCTGAGAAAGATGTCTGGCAAATCTGAACTAGTATAGCTTGTCTAAGTAACATTATCGTAGTCACAATTCAGTCTCAAAATGGTAGAAATTTAATTACTCAACCCAGTAGGTGAGGGTTTGGAGGGACCTGGGGTTTTGTGTCTGTTTAGTTGGTTTGTGGGATTTGGTGTTATTTTGGTGTGTTTTTTGTGGTGCTGTGTTTTGTTTTGCTGTTACCGGTGTGAGGGGTTTTTTTGTTTAATTTCCCCTCAATATTTTAAGCATGTCAGATGATTTCAGAATGTGAGGTTCTCCCAGTACTAAACCAGTTTGTTTCTTTTTGGCTTCCAGTGTGCTGGTTGTATTGTCAGTAGGGCAGGGAGATGGAAGTGGAGACAAAGCAGTGCCATTTGTACCACAATAGGTCTTGGAAGACAGTTTCTCTTCTGAACTATTTTGTAGATCTGCAAGCTTAAGAAAATTGTGTTGCAATCGTCATGCAATACCACTCTTTTCCTCATCATCTTTTAGTTTAGGAAATAGCACTAATCAGTCTGACTGGGACATAGGCAGAGATTTGTCCCTGCTTTTTCATTGTATGAGAAAGTTTGGTTAAATTTAAGAGGGAATATTTCTTTTGTACCTCTGACACTGTTTACTCTTCAGTTACCCTGAGTGTTTATTTGTACTCTTTGTTGCCTTCCTCCTTCATGTGGCTGGTTAGTGACACCTTTTTACCCTTGTGCCCTGCTGGGCACTTGTTGCTTGGTGGTGTTCTCCCTTTGGGCTGATAGAGGAGGAGGTGCTCTCTGAATGTACTTACATTGTCAACATGGCTGTAGGTTTTTCAGCCACTTGCTAGCAGAATGCTGACAAGTCTGGACAAGCAGAGGGATGGAATGTGTCAGCTTGCCACAAGTAAGAGAACCCAGCTTAGTGACCCATCTCTGTTTCACAGTTAGTGTTTCTGTTGCAGTGTTTGTTCTTGGAAGTCTGGCATGTAAGTGCTACTGTTGCTCCTGGGATTGCTTTAAATGAAACAAATGCATTAATTCCCTTTCCTGGCCCAGTGAGTTTGGTTTGTTCGTTTGTCTGTTAATATTTTCCTCTTGCAAAAAATGCTGCTTATGAGAGCAAGCAAAGGAGAGTTGTGTGTGTGTGTGTGTGTCTGTGCTGGTTTGTCAGAGCATTCATTTATCCATTCTGCTGGTTTGAGAGATTTTTTGGAGTCTTTTTTGTGCAGCATAATCTCAATTGTATGATGATCCTGATCTGCTCTTGAAAGAAAATTGTTCTGTGGACTTTCTGCGGGTCTGTTGCTGATCCAGACTGCTGGGCTTCTGTTTTAAAACAAGTGCTTTGGAATAATGCCAAAATATTGCTTGGAAAAAGATTGTTACAGAGAATTCCTCCAGTGTCCTCCTGGAAATGCATCAGAGAAGGGGAGAAACCACAGATAGCAGCATGGGCCTGATGCACTTGGCCCCATCTCAAAACTTGCTCTTCCTCCCCCCCCACTTTTTTTTTTTTTTTTTTAACTATGGAGACCTTATTATGATTAAAAATCAAAGGGAGAATAAACTGAAGATTAAATAGATTTTTTCCCCTCTTAATTCCTTCTAGTTAGTTAAGTTCATCTAAATTAAGGATATCATTTATGTTCTAAATACTATTGCTTTTTTAGACAAATAATTTGCTGTTATTTTTGTTTCAGCATATACATGCACAGGTAATTTGGGATTAACATAATTGTTTCTGATTAATAGAATCTGGAATGGCATCCTTTTTTCCATAGGATTGGTGATCAGTGAGTTAACTTCAGTTTTATGCAAGATATGTAAATCCTAAATCCTAATTTTGTTTTGTGTTCATTTCTTGTTGACTAGGATGATGTAAGGATGAAAGTTTTGTGGTTTTTTCTTTTGCTGGGCAGGAGAGTTGTTGAGACTTGACAGGTTCAGGAAGTGGTATATAATCCTTTGCTTTTTTTTTTTAGGCCAAAACACAGTAAGCTGTGGGATTTCCTAGGTTATGCTACCGACAAAGCGGGCAAAAGCCTTTTAATGTTTTAATGAGAAAAACAAATGGTGATTATTTTCATTATTTTATGCTGTTGTTGCCTTCATTTTTTGACCTCCTCTGAAAGTAAGCTTTAGGGTTATAAAGCAGGAATAATCAGATTTGAACATCTGCGTTTGAGGTTCTCATGGTTTAAGTAAATAGGTTTTCAGGACTTGTGTGTCCACAGAATTGTAGTCCATCTTCTATTTTCTGTCTCCTTCATGTCTTCTGGATACATCTCCTTTTTTCCTCCTGCATCCAGAACTTCCCTGCTCAATTTTGTAATTTTTTTTCCAAGTCACTGATAATTGTATTTTGGGGGTTTTTTTCCTCTTTCTTTGTAGTTTGCTCTTTTCTCTCTGCCCCCTTTGAAGAAGGAGATAGATTTAGTGTAATGGGGAATATTTTTCAGAACCCAGAGTGAGCTTCAATTACATTTACGAAGCCTGAAGACAAATTACCAGGATGTAAAAAGCGTGGAGTCTTAGGAGTGGTTCTGCAGTGAGTCTGAGTTAGTTGTGTGCCCATTCTTTATTGGAAAAGAGATCATTATAGACTTGAGGTATCTGATAGTGGATAGTGGGTGATTAAGTTAAGAGAAACTGCTCATCAGCTGAGCTGCACAGAGGGAGGAATTCACCTCTTTCAAGGGTGCGAACCCAGCTGTCCAAAATCAAGATAGAGTGTGGAATGCCCTTGCAGCCTTGGGAGGAAATAATTGTCTTTTGCAGGTACTTAATTCCCATTACCTTGGGTGTTGGTTTGAAGATCATATTTTCAGAGAGCTATTCAATCAGAAATTATCAACTCTAGAGCAACCCTAGCCACCTAAGAAGTGTCTTCTGAATCTGTTTGATGTGTTAGTCTTTACTAATAAGACACATTTTTATATAAACAATTTCTAATGAAAGTGAGTAGCAGAGTGAGGAGCTTTGGAAGCTTAGCTGTGAGATTTACTATTTACTTAGTTTTTAGCATTTTTAGTATGTGCCTTATAAGTAAATTTTTTTACAGTGCCAGATTTTTCTTATTGGATTCTTGGAGCACTTCATGTTAGTGGTTTTTCTCCTTCTGCTCCTTCTTTACCACCAAGTCCAAAAGAAATGGGAGAGTGGGTAGGATTTTTGGATCTTCCTTTCGTTTCCACAAGGAAGGGCATTGCGTTCTTTGTCCACAATAGCTGTTCCAGTTGCACTTGGATTAGTGTACAGTAGTGTCTTGAGAGTTGCTTGGTGTTGCTTTACTCTTTGAGTAGGTAAAATGGTTCCCCTGAGTCCCAAACATGAGAATTGTTCAAAGCATTTGCCAGAGCCAAGTGGGGATTGAGGGACTGCTGATGAAGTTGGTGTAAGGGGTGCTTGTGGCAGAGCAGGTCATTAATCAAAATTCTGAGTTGTTGCTGAAGCATTAGGAGAGGTAAGTGGCTTACTTAATTCAGAACTGAGATATTATGGATAAAGCTATGCTGCATTGTAGCATATTCACAGTAAGGGTCTTTAAGGATTGAATTATTGCCATCTGCAGCAATCCTTGATATGAAAAAAAAAAAAAAAGTAGAAGAAAGGTGGAGTTGGAATTTGCTGCTCTCCTGTTAAGGTGGTTGCTAATGTGACCTGGCCACTGGTTCTGGAGTTGTAACTGGTCAAGACAATCTGCTGAGTGTAGTAAGGCTGATGAGACAGAACAGCAGCTGCTGCATTTTCCTGAGGCAGGTTTAGCACTTGTGAGTTAAGCAGAGGGCAGAGTGCCTTTCTCAAATTGCTGGTCCCTCAATATCTTGTGTATACAGAATCAGTGCATGGCTAGCATATTCCTTTGTGCAGGCTTTCAGGTTAGCAGCTTCCTTTCCCTTTGCTAGGAATGTTGCAATTTTCATTCTGTTTGCTTATCCAGGAGCTGACAGGCTGGAGTGGAGGCAAGAGGGATACAGGTTAGGTGTCTCTCTTCCTTCTGAAATTGGTCTGTACTTCCACTGCAATACAGATCCTGGTATTTCCACTTCTCTGCTAATTCCTACAATTGTTTCTGGAAGTGGTGCATGCTGAGCACAGGAGGTAATGCTTGGAGTTTTAGAGGTGAGTAGCAGAGTAAATGTTTTTTTTCTGTCTTTGCACAATCAGTGAATTTTGCAGTGTTCTAGATGCTGGCTGGAAAATAACAACGGGACGTAAAGTGTCAGGATGGCCATCTTAGTGTCATCATTGTGGATTCTTAAAATTTTTTTCTGAAATGCCATGGGCTTCTGAATTTCATCTGGATGGCTTTCAGAGATTGGCAGCAATGACATGTACTTCCACATCCAAAGAAATTCAGGAATATTGCTGCATCATGTCTTTGCTGATTCTGCAATGCAGTAGCTTTGGGCTGTGAGCCCAAATTGTGGTGAAAAGAGACAAAACTTCTGACCCAGAGGTAAGAAGAACCAAATGGACAAGACTTGGAGCAGAAGAGAGGTAATCACCGGGAAATGCAAATTTTAGATGAGGAGATAGAGCTTTTGTTTTTTTGGCCCACGTCCTTAATGAGAGCTATAATTAGGCTAGAATTAGCTTTATGTATTCAGTGCTGGCAAACTCAAATTCAACTGCCTCTTAATTAGCATGCAGTATCTTTGTGGTCTTTCACTCTTGAATCAGACTTCACTTTCACACTTTGTGCAATGCCTCAGTGTCAGGTCTGCACAATACATGACCACTCAGGAAAATCTCTTTCCTGCTCATTCTTCAGTGATGTCATAAGTTGATTTGTCTTTGTTTCTCTTATAAATGTTACACTGGTTCTCCTGTAAGTATCTGCAAAATATCCAGTTAGACAATTAAAATCCAGTTAGAACAATTAGTGTGTTAATGCTTGGGATATTTTTGTAGTTTATGACTTTGGTTCAAATGCCACAATAGCCACAGAAATCATAAAGTTCTATAGCAGCAAGAGCGGTCACATGTCATGCAAGTTGGCCTTAGGGACAGCTTTCTCCCATGCAAACATGTCTTCTGAGAGTCTGGACTGGAAAAGCCAGGTGGGAAAATCTTGTGGCTTGACACTGGCTTTAGGACATAATGTTTGTAGGGGAAATAGATGTTTTTAGCAAGTGTCAACATACAATTTGGTGTTTAATGTTTCAATAACCTAAAAAGTAATGTTTGAAACTACAGAGCTCCTTCTCTTTAGTAGGACTTCACATGTTGTATTTCATTTATTAGCTTCTGTGCCCTAAAAAGACTTTTGTTGCTTATTTGTTTTCTTAATGATGAGAAGGGCAGACATTGTATAACTTCTCAGGCAGCAGTGATTATGCAACTGATCCTGTTATTGTGGAGCCAAAGTCCTTCCTAGTCCCTGAGCACCAGCTGCTTGTGCTCTGGTTGCTGCTTTTTCCTTTTCTTTCTTCCCCTGTGCCCCCACCCTGATTTGTTTGTGAACAAGGTTTTTTTTTTTCCTCATGTTGCTGTTTCCTTGTTTTTCCAGTGACAGTGGGACAGTGGTTTTTTTGGGTTCATTCTTCAATTCACTATGCTGCAAAATCAAACTGCCCATGTACATAATGGCAAATATAAAATGTATAGGGAAATAAAATAACTTGATACTTTATGGGTACATAAGAAAAGGCATTTGCTTGGATCTAAATGAAATATTGCAGATGGCTTTTGTTGGATTTCAGGTCAAAAGTTACAAGTTCATGCTCTCATGATTTTAGAAACATGTAAATAACTGCTGTTTGTTTAGTTTCTTGGTTTTTTTCCTCTTCCTTCAGAGGGTGGACCTGAGAGAAATTTTAATTTTTCCTCCTAGCCCTGCCCTGGGATCACCAAATAAAATGAGTACTCCTGTGTATAAGATGAGGTAGTTGTAAATCTCGTACTTTTACAGCTGAGTGATCTCACTGCAGTATAATGAAGGCAGTTAATATATTGTAAAAATGTTTGCCCTGTTCACACTTCATTTTCAGTTCTCAGTTTTATGTCATGTAATTTCCATTTCATGTTTCATGGCTTCCTGGGAGTGTAAGTGACTAAGGCAGGTTGTTTTGATCTTTGATAAAACATTTTGGGATGGGAGAAGAGATGGTAGACTTGTAGACTACAGTGCTTTCCCTGCTTACAGATGAAATAAGTATATCATCTACAAGTCCCAGTAGAAAGAAATTATAGTTGATCTGTGATACCACACTGTTGGCTGCACTGCTTGTTGCCATGTCAATTGTGATCTGCATCAGTCATAAATAGGCTCTAGTGCTTAGTGTCCTATATCAGGAAATGAATTGGGGCTAAGAGTTTAAGGTCCTTATTTAGTTTATAAGTCTTATGCTGAAGATGTTATAGTGAGTGCAAAGACTGTGTTTTCTTGCTCACAGTGTCTGTACTGTAGATGGGGTATTTGGAGAGGTGGGAAGGTGCTGTCGTTTGTAGGAAATTTGGGTCCTTTCTTCTGGGCTCTTTTTGTTGGAATTTCTTTTCCTTCAGTGGCAGTCTGTCCCTTTCTGCTTTCAACAGACCAGGCACGCAGAAGATATACTCTCTTTTGCAACCAAAAGACTGGATATATAGCGTGCATGCTTCAGTCTTGTCAACTTACACCTCTCCCCTCCAGTTTCTCATGACAGAGACACTGAGTTCTGGCTTGGAAGAGACTGTATGCTGTAGCCACATTTATCACAGACTTACTTGATTATTTCCATTGTTAGTGAAGGTTCTGCTAGAATTCTTCCCTCAGCCTTGCAGTTCTGGCACTGTGAATATGAGAATGTTGTACTTTATCAGAGCACCTGGTACTGGAGAAACGCAGAAAGTAATGATGAGAAGGGAAGAGTTAAAGGGAAAAAAGCTTGATATTATGTCTAATTCTTTGTCAGCATGGTGGTGCTAATGCCCTGGTCTAATGCAGAATTCACAAAAGCAGTGCTTTTGTAAGGTAGAAAACAATTGGGAATTTTGAAATTGCTTTTAGCACCTGTGAAATATTCTGTGGTCTGAATAGCAGTGTGTTCCTGGGGTATTTATTGTTTGCCTCAATGTCTCTGCTTTATATATGTAGTTTTTCCAACTGATTCATCAAGGATTTAATCAGTATGATCCCTGAGAAACATTTAACAACTGTTCAGCTGTTTCAATGAATATGAATAACTAATGTGTGACTAGATGACAAGGTCTGGGTAGACTGGTAACTTAGAAGACTTGCTTTTTCTTAGTATTGGTTTTGAAAACTAGTCAGCAGTTGAGTTAGAAATCTTAGGAATTGAACAATTTAGGAGAAAAATATTTCCTACTTTGGAGAAAAGATTTTTTGTTTGTTTTTAAATCTGGTGGTTTCTTTTCTGTGTTGCCATTACCTAAATCTTCTCTTAGTGCAGTGTTGAGTTTGGTTACTGGGGAGTTTCTATTCTGTTGAAGGCAATGAGAAGTGATAATTCTACACATGTTTCTGTTGAATTGCAGGTGAGGGTTAGTACCAATTTGCAATGGTATTAAGAGCATACTGGAAATGAACAGCAGCTCAAGTTCAGTAATATTCTTGAAGAATTTCTTTTTCAGTTTGTTCTCTTTCCTATTAAGCACAGTTTGGATTTTCTAAGTACTGAGGACATATTAATGAAATATTAATTCTCTTGAAAAGAGATTTCAGACTAATCTGTCCATTGTACCTTTACTGTTACAAGAGGTAAATCTGAATTGCGTTACCTGTTAAGGAGAGACATGAGAATAATTTTGATCAAGAGTGGTACTTGATCACACTATTTAAAGACTGTTTGCACTTCAAACCTAGATCGAGAAGAGAACTGAGGTGGTAACTTTTCACTGCAAGTACAGCAAAATATTATTGCCTGAATCGGTCTCTCTAAAGAAAATAACTCCAACTTGATATCTCCTGACAGACTTTGGTTGCAATACGAAAAACAGTTTTGTTTGGACATCGAAAAGCATGAAAATCTAGTATCTTATCTTGGTTAGGCTTCTTTTTCTAAAGAACTGAAGCCCTTATCTAGGAAGATGATGTCATCAATAAGCTTAATGACTTGTCTCATACAAGAGAAGTACATACGGTGTTTCCTGATACTTTTCTTGAGCTCTGTTTCACCATATCTCAGTTTTTAAATGTGTTTATTTTGA
Source organism: Onychostruthus taczanowskii (assembly GCF_017590055.1). Classification (NCBI taxonomy): domain Eukaryota; kingdom Metazoa; phylum Chordata; class Aves; order Passeriformes; family Passeridae; genus Onychostruthus; species Onychostruthus taczanowskii. The sequence goes on along the minus strand of NW_024501237.1, from coordinate 6,114,363 downwards.
CACTCCAGAGTGTTCAGCAGTGCTCCTCATTTTGCCAGAGCAAACCTAAATATTTCTGATTATGTCATGAAAAGCTCAATTCTTTCAAAATAACATCACATGAACTTTGGTTTGTTTTTCAATGACATGGACAGCAAGCCAAATGTGACATTTCTTTACAGAGTGGGTAGGAATCTAGAGTAGTGAAATTATGACTGCCTGGTGTCATTAATGATATTTTTCAGAGTAACTGTAAATACACTTCTTTTCCCTTGGAAAAATGTATCCAAACACAAATAAACAACAGTTTAAATAGTGTTAACAAGTTGGTGAGCTTTCATACCTCACCAATTTTTAGGTTTTTTTGACTTCTTCTTCTTCACTTATTTCTGCTACCATGTAGCAGAATGGTAACAAAATTTTATTATTGGCTTGGGGGTTTGTTTATTTTTTTCTCCATTATGGACATAGTTTATGTTTCTCCATTATGGACATAGTTTTCTCCATTATGGACACTTGGTTATGGCACAAAAAATTTTAGCCAGAATCTTGCTTTCCTGGTTTACTTTGATAATTCTAGTGCAGACTTTTGAAATAGTTTTAACTTTTCAATATAAAAAATAATTATGAACAACTTAGATTGCATTTAGTGTAAGTAGTAGGATTTCTTCATTTAGGAAATACTCCAGGCAGGTAGTAGAAGGAAAATTGTAAAAGAATGATACTGTTGGTAGCTCACAGGCAGAGGAAGAATAAGTTCTTCAACTTATATTTGCAGCAAGTTGAGTAAGAATGTGTTAAGAGCAAGGAAGGATCAAGATGTATCATCAAGTAGCTGTTAGAGTCCTCTTCTTAAATGTTGTCCCCTTTCCCTTCCTCACCAAAAAACCCTAAATCAAGTCAAAACACCTGCCCCCAAAAAACAGTAAGACAAAAATCCACATGGAAACAAAAACTTCTTGCATACACAAACTCAGTAACTACAAATCTATTAGAGATATTTACTAATGAAGATATGATTCTGTGCTTGTGTAAGAGGGAGAGCTGGATGACTGGAAGAAGAGTTAAATGTCTTATCTGTTGACATATCTTCATGATTGGTCATGCAGATCATGCAAATATTGAGGTTACTGGATGACTGAAGAGACATTGTAATTTCATATTGGCAAGTTGCACTTCCCTAAGTCATTCAGTGTCTTTAACTTTTTTTCCCCTCCTGTGTGCATTAAAATTTAGCCATTGAAGATTGTCTGGATCTGAAATTTGCATCCATGTGTTTTTACAGATTTTGCTGTGAACATTTACCCATGTTTTTTTATGTAATGACATCTATGTGTGAAATCTTGGCAGGAAGCTTTTTGCATAGAATGACAGAAAGAAAACATTGAAAACTAAATATATTATCTGCATTCTTACACTTTCAACTTCTTAGGACTGCTAGGCAATACATCAGGTTATACTGTTACTTGGAGGATAAAAATGTATTTATAAAAATAAAAATTAGTATTACTTACTCATCTGAATCTGATTTAAGTTAATAATAATCAGGAGTGGGTATTGTGAGATCTTTATTTGCCTTTGATCTCTCTTGGATCTGACATCTCAGGAAAAAGGAATGAGTGCATTGAAGAATGAAGGAATAGTCAAAGGAGACACTTTTAAGAAACAGGCTGGCGTGTTTCAAGTAATGAGTGCTGCTTTCTGAAAGAAGAGAAAGACGTACATGGTCATAATTTTTTCAGATGATTTTAAGAGTGAGTCTGTTTAGACACTTCTTTTTTCTTGTAGGACTTGTTCTGCAGTACCTTAGTTTCCCTTTGATTCAAGGAAAAAGAAAAGTCAATTAGCTTAATTTATTAAGTGCCAGTGATGTGCTGCACAGGGAGGTCTGACCCCCATTTGTGAGGAGATGTCTGTTCAGCTTGGGGGTCACTAAATAAAGAAGGTGGCTTTTTACTTTGGGCACTCTTTGATTTCACATTGCAAACTGAAGCGGTTATTGGGATATTCAGTATCATTTTATTCTGCTGATCTTTGCTGGGATTTTTAAAAATTTTATTTCTAATATATGTATTAACTGTACAAGACAGGGGAAGTTTGATTCAAAATGAGATCTCTGGCAGCTGCCAAGAAGGCAGAACCCAAAGATGTGAGGACTTTGCAGGCAGTCTGCAGAACAGGCTCTCCCAAGAACACTGTAAATGATACTGGACGTTATTCAGAATATCTGAATATCTGTTGTTCAGAACAGATATTCAGAATATCGGTCTTCTCTCAGCATGGTGGCTGTAGTTCAGTGGATTTCTTTGTTTCCATGCAGTTACTAGAATAAGGCATCCTCTCATTTATTATCAGATGCTGCAGTAAAATCTGCATTTGTGGAAATTGTTTTCCTAATGTTCCTTTTCTATCATGCCTTGTTGCTTCATTTAATTTAGAAATTGGACCTGGAGAAAGCTGTCCAAATATATACCAGCCTTGCAAACTTGCAGAGTACAAACAACTGGTTATTATTGGGAGTTCAAGGAGCTGAGTAAAAAGACTGTTCTGTGAGATGAGTCAGAGTTCTGCAGCACTCTCCTGAGAGGTGAAGGCTGGCAAATTGTGGTGATAGCGTCACAATTGTGGACTAGCACCACAATAACTACAAAACATTTTATAGTTGTGCATGGGCCTTGGAAACAGAATCTGGGAGCTTAAGATTCATGGTGGAATGTGTGATAGAATAAATAAATCTTTCTTATTAGGATTCCTGTATATCATCAACTTTGACTTGTTCAGTTGCAATGTTGAACAGAATCTTCAGTCTGTTAATAAACATTTAAAAACATACTCATCTGTTCTTTTGGTGGACAGGCTACTTACTGCCTTAACTTCATCTTAGCTGGCACAATTCTCTGTCGAAAAGAGACATGACCCACAGACCCTCTCAGAACAGTAACATTTAATTTAACAACAAGGAAACGATTTTTTGAAAAACATGTCCTTCAAGGCTTGAAGTCGAAGGTCACTGACCACAAGAGAGTTCTTGCAGAACAGAAATAGCTACCTGGAAACCCAGAAATGGAAGCTCTGCTGCAAATCTGTTTCTTCTGATCCCTGGATATACCTGGACACCAGCTGTGCAGCCCACAGCCTGAGAACTGTGTGCTGAGCTGAGGGCAGGAGCACTGGTGGGAAGTGTGTGTAGCCTGGCTGGCCAGTTACCTGGAAGTCATCTTCCTCTCTGACAGATGCCCTAATTTTCCTTTCTCTCAGCACACTCTGAGCAAGTGGCCCAGTGCTGTGCATGCTGTGAGTGGCCCAGTGCTGTGTTTGAAGGTGAGGACACTGTTGAGGAGGTGGATGTAGGCTAAAGCTGCTCTCCAGGAAGCACAGCTACGGCTCCATTAGCTCTGGGACAATTTCTCCATGTCACAGATGGACAAAAGCGGAGATTCACAGATGCAAGAATCCACTTGATGCAAGACAGCTCTTGCCTGTATTAAAATGTTACCTGAAGTACAGCACCATGCAAATGGTTGTGCTGCTATCAAAGGCAGCTCACCACGACAGCTGCTTTTGGGTAGTACCCTAGTCTTGACTCCAAGCAGGACCACCAAAATGTTGTCATGCTGAGATTCTCTGTGTTCCTGGTTAAGGAAGGGTTGTTAGCACAGGCCAAAATATTACCCCCACACTGCAGGAGCTGGAGAAAAACTTGTAACAGGACTTGTGTGCTGGACTGCCTGACTGGTAGAGCTCAGGAGGAAGCTGCTTGGAACCTGTAGGGATTGGATGTGATACAAATACAAAAGGCTTTGCTGTTCAGATCTGTATGCTTGGGGAGGACCTGTCCTCTGCCCAGCATGTTCTGTAGTCTGTCTGCTTTCTGATTTTTTCCTGCTGTTTTTCATGTACTCCAGACGTAGTGACTGGTTTTCTGGCCCTCAGGTAGATGCCTGGAGAGAAAATTGTATCTACTGGTGAAGGGTTACCTTCCCTGTTGTAAAGCGTCAGGATAGGCAGGAAGCTGAAGGCTGCAGAGGGAAAAGAATCCATGCAGCTGGGAGGTTTGGGAAAGCAGGGCAGTAAGTCAGCTGACTTTGCACATTAAATGTTAGAATGGGACCCTGGGATTAAGACTTGCTCTGTACATGACAGTGAGGAAGAGAACTCTCAAGGTCTCTCAAGTTGGGAGAAACTTTGGCAGGACTGTAGTCCAACCTCCTGTGCGCAGCTGGACCAGCTCTGAGATGGGACCAGGTTGTACTGGACTTGATCCTGTCATGTCTTTAAAGCCTCCAAGTCTGGAGACAGCACAGCCTCTCTGGGCCCCATTCTGGTGCCTCTCTGTTCTCAGTGCGGGAATAAAGCTTCTGTTATGTGCAGTCTGAACCTATCTTTTATCAGTTTATGTCTCTTGTCCTCCCACCATGCAGTGCTGAGAAAAGCCTGACTTGGTTTTTGGTTTGCCAATAGCCTTATAACATAGGTCAGCCTTCAGTCCTTGTTAGGAAATTGTGACTTTGTGATTAATTAAAGTGAATAGAAATGCTTATGAGCTTGGAATTAACAGCAGGGATAGCATAGTGATATATTGATTGCATTATGCAATATAGCATCAGTGAGTGTAGCTACATTGAGCAAGCTAGCATGTAGACACTAATTGAGAGGGAAAAATCTTTATTTACTTTTGAGTGTATTGTTTACAACAACTTATACACTTCTCTTTGTAAAAGAAACAAATAACCATACATCCATCAATGAGGTAATTGAACATAGATTTAAAATTGTGTTGCATGCCTCCAAATACCAAGGTAGCCAATCTATTCTTAGATTTCTGGCATTTGCCAGAGCATCTGTCCTCCAGGCAGGTATTTGACTTTTGGATTTCAGAATTTTAGATATCAGTGATTTAGATAGTCTGGGTTTGTCTCTATATCCAGAGGGTTTTGTTCATCCTGTGGAAAGCTAAAGAGTGAGCCAGTCATTAGTTTCCTGAAATAAACAAAGAACCCATTTCTATTATTCTGGTGTTTATTTCCCATTTGATGAAGTAAAATGTTATGTGTGTTTATCTATGTTTATTTTATTAATTCATAAATAAAATAATAGCTTGTGTAAAAAAAGACTCTCACTGTTTCAGTGTGTACCTGACTGATCTGATTAAGGGCCCTGTTCTCAGATATCTGATCAATTTATAAAGTATCTCTGTGGTCACTAATCTGTAGAAATTTTGACTATCTTTATCTTCTTGGAGATGCACAGGGATAAGATGAGAGGCATTGGACACAAGCAGCACAAGGCCAGTTACAAGTAAAGTAGAAATTTATACCATGAAGGTAAACAGCACAGCTGGTTTCTCAAAGGGACCATGAGATTTCCATTCTCAGAGATGCTCAGAGCTCATGTGAGCAACTGATCTAAGCTGCCCCTGTGCTGAGCAGAGGTTGAACTGCACTGAGCTTCACAGAAGTCTTCTATCCTACACCATTCTGTACTTACATGCAAACAACATCCAGTGTTTCAGTGACAGAGATCATAATGCTATAACGTTAAGACCCAGTTGCTTAGTTTGAAAACCTCTATGTAAAAGAGACAGTGCTTCTTATCAAGCAATATAACTAATGAAATTTTATGTCACAGGTGACCTACAAGTCAGTTCAGCGTGTCTATGTAGGGAGCATCTGGATTTTAGCACTGACACATTGTGATTTATTTCTACAAGAAGCACTTGTCTTGGCTGTTAAGAGCAGAAGACTGTTCATAAGTGACTGAATTAATGCCTCCTTGGTAGACTTTTGTAAATTGAGGATTCAATTTGGTAGGTGAGAGTATTCTGAAGACAACTTGAAATAAATTTTACTAATCTATTTAAATGTACGTGGTTTTGATGGTTCATTTGCAGAGAGAATTATCATTTCTTTCCATTTGGAACATCATCTTATAATAGTAGGTATTATTAAAGTATGCAAATTTAATTAGAGAGTAATTAAAAGGTGAAGTAACATGAAGCGTGTATGACAATTTTCGTGTTCCTTTTTCAGACTAATTTTGACTTTGACTTAACATAAATGCAATTTATGGAGAACTTTTCTTTCCAGTGGCATAGAAAACAGGTGTTGCATTAAGCCCTCCTGACTTCCAAATGACTGCAGTTACACTGAAGCAAGATTTGGGCTGTCCAACAGAGCTTGTCCACAATAGATGAGGCTGAATTTATTTCCTTGACTTTCATTGTCTTGCTTTAAAAAAGTTTAAACTGTCCTTGCTTTTAAATTGTACCCTGTGCCAGATTGTTGAAGTTCCTGTTTTGCATTCTGCCTTTCTGTATAGAGGATGCTTCTGGAGGAGATGTGAATGCAGCTGCAGCTCAAGCAGTTTCTCTTGGGTGATGTCTCCTTTTATTGTGTCTGGTTGGCCTTTTGCATCTACATCTTCTCGGGCTTTGCTGTATTGGGAGAAACCTGGCTGAAAGGCAACACTGGAATTTTTTAGATTAAGGAGGAACTTCTAAGTGCATGGTGCCCAAGTGATCTGTGAAGGGTTTCTGTTGTTTGTGTTTGACTCTTGCACAACTTCACTGAAGAGGAGCAACATTTAAGAGTTGTATATCATAGTGTGGCTGTAATAGTCTGTCATTAAGACCCCTTTTGTGAGGGTACTTCCCTTCACTCTTGAGAGTGAAGGTATTTTGAAGATTGGCTTGGAACTTGGCATGTTGTTGCACAGAGTGGGGTATCTTCAGTTTTTTTCACCCAATTAATTTTTATCTGTCTAAACAGGATTAGTTGTTGGGATTATATATTCCTCCTCCACCTCCAGAAGTTTGTATTTAAGCTGTAGTGGTGTTTCCTCTGTGCTCACCACTGGTATCATCTTTCTCGGGGTCTTGGGGACAGCAAGAACACAGTTACGGGTGTTCAATCATATTCTAATTTGAAGATGGATGGAATAATAGTCAGTAAAATTTTTTAAGCAGTCTGTTGTGACAAGTGTCTGTAGGCTTGGGTGTGTCATTTTTGCTGTTTTCTACTGTGAACCTCTGGGGTTGATCTCTGAGAAAGTGAAGTGCCTTAATGTGTTCCTTCATCCTCCGTGAGCAGGAGGAGGTAATGAAGTCTTCACTAGGAATTATGCATTCATTTGGAAGTGTGAAAACATTGCTGAAAGTTGGATTTATAAACAAAAAGCAAAAGAATCCAGGAATGCTGGTGAGGAGAAGAAAGTAACCAGGTGTTGGAGTTGTGAACTTTACTGGAAACAGATGTGGTACCTTTCTTTATTTCTTCCTGCATGCAGTTTTGCAGTACTAGAGTTTGTTTTAGCAGAAGTAGTGAATACGAAACAATAATGAAAAGAGTGTTTTGGAGGGAGCCAGAAACTGTAGTTTTTTACCTGTTTGAGGTTTTTGTTTGGTTTTTACAAATGGGTCTGACCCTTATGTTGGCTTTTAAGGTCTTGTCTTTGTTGGAGGGAAACATCTGGCTCTTCCATTCTCATTGTGTTGTTAAAACAGCTGGGAGTACTTTTATAACATATTGCCCGCATTTGTGTTTCTTCTCTCAGATTTTATGTACAGCAGAAATATGTTGTTGCCAAAGTTATTTCTCGTCATAGTAGGCAGTGTGAATTCAGATCCAGGCTCCTGCTGATCTGTGGTCCTGACCTCTGACCTCATCTGGCTGAAGTCAGGCTTTGACATCACATCCCTTGCAGTGTGTCTGAAAGTGAACCAGTGAGGTTGAGAATGCATGCTAAGCACACATCTCTGCTAGAAAAGGCAGAAAATGTACTTGGATCGCATCATGTTTATGATCCCTTTGATTTCTTTCCATCAGAGGCAGGATTTTTATCTTTATCCCATGTGGAGTAAGTGCTAGCACTCAGCTACTGTAATTCCTATCAACAACAGTTTATATGTAATGTCTTCCTTGACTCCTCTTTGATGTAACATGTGAGTGAGTTTTGTAACTTTGCAAAATGTGGAAGCAGAGAGGAAAATGGCTGGTTAGGTGTGAATAGGTTCCTATTGAATATCTGTGGTGTGTGTAGGCACAGAAGAAACCCTATGTTCCTGTAGGGCTTTCATTTTTTAGTATTCTGATGGCACCAGTATGGCGTGCATAAAGTTGATAAATATAGTTTATCCACAGAGGAATACTTGGAAAATAAATAAGGGGAAAGCAACTAAGATGAAAGTCTGTATAACATTTGTATTTCTTTTTCAGAAATAAGTTGTACATAAAAGCAAATTTGAATGGTGTTACTTGATCAGTTTTCCTCTTTGCAGGAACCAAGAGGTTTGTGATTGCTGAGGTTTTGTTATTTAGCACTTTTTGTATGATGTCTGTTGGGGGTAGCGATCAAATTCTATTTGAGTTGTTAAGCTCTAGAAATAGTGAGTACTGAGATACTGAGGCAAAATAAAAAGACCTAAAACACTAGGTTGAATACCTAGTAGGATGTAGGTCTGGAAATGTTTGTTACAGCAACAAATTATTTAATTCACAAGAACAAAGGAGTAATGGCAGCTAAGAGAAGTTATTCAAGTCATAAATACATATTATTAGAACTTGATTTAAACTTTTTGGCATTGGTTTGGAAGAAATGTGTTTGGATAAGAAATAGTTCAACATGTTTATATTAAAAAAACCCCAACTTATAATTCCAGATTTCATTTGTTATAAAATACATGTTCAGCCAATAGACTTTCCATTTAGAAAAGCCAAAAAGCTTTTATTCATATAATGGAAAAAAAAATTTAATTACCTTATGTAATTATGCAGATTACCTAAATAAACTCTTCAAGAACTGCCTGTAGATTGGGACTTGTCTGAAAAAGAAGATATCTGTTAAAATTGATGGTAACTGCAGTGAAGTGTCACTTAGGTTTTTATTGGTCATGCTCAAGCTGGCCATCCTAATATTATGTTTTAAGAAAATAGTTGCAAATTATATGTTCCAACTCTTTGAACTGAGGGAAAGGCCTTCAGTGCAGCAGGGAGCTTTATGTAAGCCATGGGTGGGGGTGTTTTGGATGGCTGAGACTTGTTTGCTGAATGACACTTCTGGAAAATAATAGACTTGGCTGCTGCCAGGGTTCAGTGGTGGGTCATGAAAACGAGGTGATGCAGACCTCGTCTGCACTGCCATCAGCTGAATCTGAAGCTACCTGTGTGCAGCGTTCTGGGGAGGAGAAATCACCATCCTGTTCGTTTCGCACTGCAAGCGGAACCACTGTAACTCTCTGTTGTATTGGTTGCTTACTCCCTGTTGTATTAGTACACTTACGGTGTACTTTTTCATGAGGTAATTGCCACTTGAGATGCTTTTGAAATGGTCAGGAGCAGACACCGGATACGGAATGGGCAGTTTCGTTCTTTGCTCTGCTGCTTTTCTCTTGTGGGTTTGAGCAGCTTCTGGATAGTGTGTGATCTGCAAATGGGAAAGCCATTAGCCAGAGAGCAAGGTGCTGCCTGTCTGGAGAGGTCCAGGGTGTACTTACGTTCCTTTCTGCACCCTTTAGTGGGCAGAGATGGACAAGGAAGCCTGGAGGCAACATAGCCATGGAGTACCATATTGTCTGCGTGTTGCCAGGAGATCCATGGTCCCTGTGGAAAGTCTGGAATCTAGTTCAGCTGGAGAGAGGGTGAATGCCCTAAGAAATAATCTAGGAAAGCTAAATCTGAATCTTTCTTGAAAAACATAATCCTTTGGTCCAGGAAAGGTTTTGTTGAATGTGCCAGTCAATATACTTCCCAGAGATATTTCTCCTTTACACTGGAGACTCAATAAGGCAGGAAGGTGACTAAGCTGTGCCGCCCTCTTGACATTGACCAGAACTGGTTCTCCTTTCTCAGAACTTGTAGCAGGTCTTTTGTCAGAGTAGCTGCCATTTCTTCTTGAGGGCTTCTGTGCCTCCACTAGACTGGGGGGTGTGAGGAAACTGGAATCATTTGAACTGTCTTTGGTGCTTCCAGAGTTTTACTCTTAACTGGTGGCTTCAAAACTAACCTGTTTTGTTGTTTAGTTTAGTTGCATTTCTTTGGAGAATGTTGGTGTTTTGGGATATTCAAGGTTGAAAACATCTTTTTTCTCATTGCTGCAGTATAGATGGTGTGTGCTATTGGTATTGCAGTCAATTTTGCTAACTGATGATAGGGAGAATTAAAGCTTGGGCAATACTGAAGATTGGTTGATGGAAGTAAGGTAGTAGTACTTTATTTTTTAGCACCGCAGAAGGCATTTTGTTTTTGTTAACTATGTTTAAACAGGACCTCCTGCTCCCCTGTGTTTATTGGTTTTGAGACTACAAGTCAAAACAATTCACTTTGTGCAGATATATTTGATAAAGTCTTTCTCAAGCTATTGTGACCCTGACAAAATATGGAAGTAGGATAAATGTAAGGGAATCAGGACTTAGAGACAAGGCATTCCAAATGTACAGTGGGAATATAGATGAACCATAGATAAACTTTTGGTTCAGGACCAAGTAAATAGCACATATGAAAGAGGGTTGCAAGCTGTCTTCAAGGTTGTACTTCCTCATGGCCTTTTTTACAATTTTAGCTGGAAAAGACGCTGATACTACCCTTTAATTTCTGCTCAAGAAAGCTTGTGAATTTTGTGTACTTGTAGTGTAGTTGGTCATTGGATCTTTGCAAATATAGTAAGTGTTAATTAAGTTCAGTGCAATCACAGTCTGTTCTGATTTGGAGCCTGAAACCTCTATTGTCTGTATTTAAAAACAAAAATCTATAATTTTGAACCTGAGAGGCATTTGGTTATATAATACAATTCTTAAGAGGATGAAATGAAATTAGCTGAAACGGCAGTTCCTTATTTGTTTTAAGGTTTGTCCAGTAAGTGTTCCTATAACAAAAGGACCATTTGTTTGTCATCTTAATTTAAATATGTATTTGCTTCTGCAGAGATAAAATCAAAGAGCTCTCCCTACTTTTGGTATTTCTGAGTTCCATGGTCCAATTCTACAGTTTTACGTGCTGTGCACACAGGTAGTATTTGATTGTGGCTGGTGGTTCCTTACTTTTCCCCGAGAGCTGATAGAACTGGAGGGAGGTTTCACGGTCATGGACGAGGGAGTTAAGAGAGAAATTCTCCTTTAGCTGTTAATGCTGATCACTTGAACTTGCTAGCAAGTTACTTAAGATTTTAGAGCATGGAACAACATAGTAACAAAATTTTATCTTGTTTTAACCTCTGCAACATCACTGTGAGCAAGATTTTCACATTAGTGCCATCTCTCTTGCAAAACTTTTCAAAGGTACCTGATGCTGTACTGCTTTTTTTACCCAAGTCAGTTTCCACCCACCAAAATATTATCTGCTCCTTTTAATATACATAATATTAAAAGAATAAATGATATAAATACAAATTTTTCCAGTTGCTTTAGGTATGCCGGTATTGTGCAGTGCCCCGGAGTGTGGGAACACTGTACTAATAGTGCCAAATGGGACTGACTGGGAATCAGAGGTAAATTAATCAGAAGTCTGCCAACTCATGGCTAATAACCAAGGTGCAGCATTTCACCTAGTTGTTTGCCAGGTCCTACAGTTGCCACTGCTGGGTTTACTGCCTCTACCACCTGTCTGGGTTAGCTGGAGAACCTTGTGATGGATTCATGGAGTTGTGCTGAAGTGAGCTCAGACTTGGTGCCCCTTGTTGGCTTGTGTGTGTCTGCTTGCAAATTCTAAGATGAATATTTTACAACTCTGAAAATAAGAGGCAGGCAAACTAGGGGAGAGGCCAGGGAAAACTGTGTGTTCAGTAGCTTCACAGTTGCTCAGCTGGGTTAGTATCAATGTAGTTTAGTTCTTATTCCCCTGCTCTAATGATGAGAAGTCACTTGGTTCCTCAGAGGGATGCTCTTGCTGACCACGGGCTGTCAGTGCATTGATTACTGGGCTTGCACTTTGTATTAACTCTTTTAGCACTTCATGTGCTCTCAATGGGTGTCGGGGTCCGCTGTTATGTGTCTCTGCCCCGACACGGGGAGAGGTGGTTCTGGGCGGCCGCGATTGCGAAGGATGAGTCTGGACTCTTAGATTTTCGGTCTTCAGTTCTGTTTATTATCTCTTATCTACAAAGTTTTTCTCTCTGCCCAGCCGAGGTCCGCTCAGCAGGACAGTCGAGTGCACTCTCCCCCGCCCACAGGGCGGCTGTGTCCTTTATAGTGAAAATTACGTGTGACATATTTACCTTTATTTCCCAATACTATTCACCCTTATAGACAAGTGTACCTTCACCATGAACCAATCCCCAAGTGCCAACATCACCCCCCAAAATGGAAGACATGAAGAAGAAAGAAGAACACAGGACCACGCCCTGAATCCTCCATCTTGCCTTCATGCCCCCCCTGTACCTATTTTTCTAAAATTTATATTTCCTTCCATAAATGTACCATTCACACCCAAGAAGCTCTCATTTCCTCATTCACAGGTTCTTCTCCTTTTGATGGATCGAAATCCAACCACCAAACCCTTTTGGCAGCATTCCAGGGTTTCCGAGCCCCCCAGGGGCTCCCCTGGTGTCTCTGCACATCCACAGTGATGTGCTGAGATCCCACAAATGAGTGTCATTTAATCAGAGAAATAGTGCTGTGTTGCCAGTTTCTAGTTTGCTACTGTTCCTTTTCCCAGAGCTATTTAAAATATTTCTTAGTTTGTGAAAGTCCAGTTGTCATAGGAATGACTCCTCTTTCATTTATGAAGAGCAGACCTCTGTGACTTCATTGTCACATTTATATTCTAACCTTTTTCTCTTTTACCTAGTGAGAGAGCAGCTTTGGTGTTGAAGAGAAACCTCGGAAAGGAATGGGCCCTGTTCTCTTGAAGCTGTTTGCCCTGCTCCTGGTAATGCTGTAGAGGTTAGTGATGTGAACGTTGAAGAGCTTTTGTGGAAATTGCCTTTTGATTTGTAATTGGCACACCCTTTAATAAATTCTGTGTGAAGCAGTTCATTTGCCTGTCACAGAGAGGGAGTTAATTCAGGCACTGTCAGAGCAGAGTCAGCTTAAAATTGCTCTTCCCAAACAAAATTTAGGATTTTGTTTATTTGTGGGGATGCTGTGGAAATACATTGCTGGGTGGTCACAGAAAGTTGTGTGGGTGTGATGCATGCTCAGAGACAAGTTGCATTAAAGTTGTAGGTGTTCATCAATGGGTTTAAAAAAAAAAAAAAAGGGTAAGAATGATCACAGTACATGAATCTGTAGTGCCTGATTCTTCTTTGATTTTTAAGGAGTATTCTTCTCTCATTTTTACTTTGAGAGAAGAATACTCCTGATCTTCAGTAGAGTTGACAGGCTAGGAAGGGTCCATTCTGTATCCACACAGAGGTAATGTTATCTCTACTTCTGCCTCAAGTGACTTGTATTTCGGTGTTATATCCTAGTTTACTTGGGTTTGTACAAACTGTATAGACTGCTTGCTGGGAATGTTTTTCCCCAGAGCTCTATAGTCCTACTACAAATATTACAACCTATAAGAGGCTTTCTTTTGCAACTAGGTCTTTCAGTCTAGCTTACTTCCATGTTTTTTTGAAAATTGCCAAGGATTAAGTATATTTATTACCTAGTGGAGTATTTTTTAACTAGTGAAGTAAAATAAAAGCTTGTGTAGGTGTTAAATTCAGTAAGGCTTGGTTTTGCTGATAAAAAATGAATGTAGCAAGTAAAATTAGATTAAGTAAGTGGGGGGGGAGAGAGGGAAGAGGTAGCCCTGTTGAAGTGCACTGCTGAAGCAAGGAGGTGAATTTCCATAGGAGCAGTTGAGTGAAAATCTATTAAATCTGTCTGGTTTACTGTAAAGGATTCTAATCTTTGTTAGCTTACTTTACAAGCATGGGGGTGTATGTGTGGTGTGGCTACTGAAGAGTAATGTCCAAGCTTTGCTAGGACACCCTTTGACATACAGACCTGTTTGCAGCAAAAAGAAAAACAGCCCAGTGGAAAAAAGGCTGCAACATGTCACAGACATTGAAAGTGAAGAGGTGACCTGGTGGGAAAAGACAAGGAAATGTTAGTTGGCGTCACTCTTTGAGGCATGAAGAGCAAGTGCTGCCACTTCATATCAAGAGCTTTAGTCACTGATGTATTCTCACCATTTTATATTGTTTCATATAAAACTGAGAGTTGTAAAGTGTTCAAGTGTGAGGTATCACTTCTAATTTAACAAAAGCATCCAGAAAGTCAGAAACACCAAAGCACATCCTTCCCTGTGAAATCCTGCACTCCAACATCAATGCTTTCATTCTAGCTCTGTGCTGCTGCTTTTGTTTCCAGTGTTTTATTCATTAACAAAAACCACAAACCTGTCCACAAGGGGGTCTGACAGAAGTATGCTTTTTTTTTTTACTTTTTTTAGCTGCCTTCAACTTATTGTGTTTAGATTTTTTTGAGACATATATACTACTTTATGGAGAATAGAAGAAGGTGAAAGATTCGTCTCCTCTCATGGTAGTCTCCATTTTGACTTAGTAAAAGCAGTTGGTTTCAAGCAGCCTGTTGAATGCAAACTATTTTGTGACACTGTGAAGACTGTCTTGTTAGGATCCGGATCTGCTATTCAGGTACTTATGTAGTAAATATTTCCTTAGTCCATCATGCATCCTGTTCTTCCAGTTCTGAGGACATAGAAGAACTGGTAGAACTTAACAGCTTGGTTTTAGGGTTGTGGTTATATTACTTTCAGACCCAAGCCTGCTATATTTGATTTGGTTGAGCTCTCCATGGGGCCACACTGAGTTTCTCTCCAGCTGTGGAATGACTTACCTGCAGCTATATGGGATAATAGTAAAAATCGCGATGCAGTTTATGAGCACATAGGAGATAATGAGATAAGGGAAGACAGCCAACCAACATAAATTTGCTAGGGAGAAAATTGTATCAAACTGATTAGTTTGCTTCCTTGACACATGAATTAGATTAGTGCATAAGGGAGGCAAGGGATAGAAGTGATACAAATAGAAGTGTATAAGGTTCTGAATGATGTTCTTTTGAGTGTAATATGTGCAGTATTTTGGTTTTTTCAAATGGGATCTTCCTTAAATTACTATATTGCAGGAGCAAAAATTATTTAAAATGATTCTGTGTAACCCTTAATAGGGATTTGAGATCACTTGGAAAAGCATTTGAAGTAGGCTTCCATATTATACTAGCTTGTCATGGCTGGATTTGTCAATGGCACCCATGATTTAGGTTTTAGTACATGGAGTGGAGTTCACTTATGAGCTGTGCCGGTGAGGTCAGTTTGGGAGTAGACAGAATGGGCAGCCTAGAGTGTTGATAGGAAGCTGTTGGTCACTGGAGTAATCAAAGTGTGTCTGTTGGCTTAACCTGACTCACCCTGTGTTTATTTGTTATACCCAAGGAGCTCAGTCAGTGTGTGTAACCTAATTATGCTGAGTTTACTGCATTGGATGGCCTCTTCCAACACTCGCAGCATAGCTTGTGGTACTTTTCTATCCTTTAGAAAACTGCAGCACTGAAACCTAGACCTTGAAAGGAGTGTTTGTTTATTTGTAGCAATTTTTTTATTATGCCACAGGGAGAAAAATGTGTGAGTAGGGAGGAGTGACCATATTTTTTTAAGAGCTTTTGTAGAATAAGATATGAAATATGGAAATAATTGTCGTCTTGGGATGGTGTCAGACAAGTCTGTCATACTGCTTTGTTTTAAATGCCCTGTGATAGAAAGGGGTGCTTGTGTGCCATGCTCTTGTATACACAATGCTCTTCTCATAGTTGTCAGGTTATCATGAAAGATTCATTTAATGGCTCCCTTAGAGGTGAGCACTGATATTTCACACTGGGTCAGTAATTTTTGCTAGCAATAGATTAATGCCTAAAACTCCCTTGTCTGACACGTTCTCATCTGTGATGCCGTAGTTTCTTACAGATGGGAAGCATAGTGAGGCAAAAAAAATAAATCTCTATTTAAGTTATCTCTGTGGGGATGTTCTGTGATCCCTCCTGCTGTTTTCCTGACTTCTTGGGGTATGGCTTTTTGCTTGGTATCCTAGCAAATGGTTTTCTAGAAAAACTACAAATTATGAAGGTACACCTTAGAAGCAGAGAGTGGTGCACCAGTGGTGTAATTGGAATTACAGGAATGCTGTGAAAGTTGCATGCCCCATCTTCTGTCCCAAAGGGAGGGGGAATATTGGAAGAGCCACTGCTGGTAAGTGATAACCTGTGAAAGGCAAGCCTTAGGCAGTCCCTCGGAAAGACTTTTAAGTCCCATGAATTGAAACAACTGGAGACACAGTAAACCTAGTTTTAGAGCTTTCCCTTGTTTGATTTTAATTTCAGGAAGCTGCCTGGGAGAAATCTCAAAGGCACATTCCTGTCGACGCAAGAATAACTGTTCAAAGTGCTGGGAGATGAAACTGATGTGCAGCAATTTTTATAAGTGAGGAAATAATAGTGCAGAAGTGGGCTACCACCTGCCTGTGTTGCAGTGAGAGTATATTAGAAGTACTGCTAACTCTTTGTTGTTGCTAAAAGGTCACCTTAGGAGAAGACAGAGGAGTAAAATAAAATCAAACTAAAGAAAGAAATGTACGCTAAAATTGTGAAGGAATATGTGGATGTATAAGAGAAGAAGCCTTTGCTTTGATACTATTGTTGCAATTAAATCTTAGTATTGAGCATTTATTTACCTAATTATTTAATGTGCCTTTGTTTGCCAGCATATTGTTGGGTTTCACTCTGTTATTGCATTGTGTTTGTCATAAAAATAAACAAGAAAACAAGAGTAGTTATCCTCATTCTGTACACTGCTTACTGTCAAAGCTTAAAAGGAACACAAAACTAGAGAAAAGGGGTAGCAACTAAAAAAGTCTGTTTTTCTCTCTTGTGGGGAGCAAGTTCTGTCCCTAGGTTCTTTGCATCCAGAAACAGCCAAACAGTGCATGTCATCTAAGTGAGGCCATACACTTTCACAGATACACTACAGAAGAAAGGACTTGCATTAAATAACTACTCAGTAATTTCTGTATCTATAAATGACATTACAGTGCATTTGATAGATAATTACTATTCCTTTTTTTGTTGTCTTCTTCATGATTTTTCCTCCAGCAAGGAAGTCTATTTCCTTAGTGAGTATTGTGTGTATGCGTAGGTGAATCCAAGGGAAAAATGCCATCTCAGTAGTTGTGCTTTTACTAAGTGGATGCTCAAGCGCTCTTCTTCTGGGATAAATTCAGTTGGAAAGCAGTGTCCGCTATAGTCATTTGAATATCATTCTGAGAGAATTCTTTTCAGAGAACTGCAACTTCAATCATAATTTGTTTTCTGTACCCTTGGTTATTACTAAGGGAGGGGGCAAGTGTAGTGGTGAGACATAATATGCAAGTTTGGATAACATAATGCATTTCCTTGGAAAATACTACCACTTCTGAATAGTTTTTTTTATTGAAACAAAACATCTGGCAGTTCTAGATTGTATGGTGCTGTACATGAAAGTGGCATTGCAAGCTAGAATAGTAAACAGTGTTAAAAAAACACAACAAATCAACAAAGCCCTTAAAAGCAGAAGAGTTAATCAAGAAAATCCACATTACATCTGATCCAGATTCTAGTAAGGGGTGTTTCTTGTCCTTAGTTTATTTTTTCCCCCAGAATAATTGGTTCTATTGTAACCAAAATTGAAACGTATTTACTTTTTTGTGTGATAAGAGAAACAAGAAAATGTCATCATGCAAATTAATTTGTAAGCCATGATACATCATTCTCCTTTGCAGTGATTGTACTGCTGACCGGATGTTGATTTGCTTGAGCACACAGTTTTTCATCTTGATCCAGTGCTTGTGTGAGTTGGATTTATTCTTTGTGAAGCAGCTGTATCAGTGACTGGGGCCTGTGCATTGCAAGGATGAGGGATCCCTTCCCTCGGAGTCCCAGCCTGCCGGGAGAGAGCAGCTGCTCCCTGCTTACAATCCCTCCCGCCTGGGCACTGGTACAGTCCTGGGCACTGGTACAGTCCTGGGCACTGGTACAGTCCTGGGCACTGGTACAGTCCTGGGCACTGGTACAGTCGGCGCGGGGCCTGGTGGCGCTAAGCTCGGCAGAGCCGCCTGACTGCCACAGGGATGTTTACTGACCAAGGGCCGGCAGCACCTTGGAGGCACGGGAGCTTGTCTCCTGTCTCTAGTGTCTTACAAGGGGACGACTTGAAAACTAAGATGCTGGCACTGAACTTCAAGAATTCAAGGTAGGATGAAACCTAAATGAATCCCAGCTACTCGTATTTCTTTGCATGATACTTTTCCCCCACAGACTAAAATTTAATTCCACGACTAGCACGTGTGAAGTTGTACCTCTTGTTGCCAGACTTGCTGCTATAGGAGAAGTTATAGGAGAACCAAAGCTACGATTGACCAGAAATTTAATCAAAATCTAGTGATATTTTTGAATAAAATGAGTAATGTACCAGTGCATAATTCTCTGTGTTTAGGATGTTGACTCTAGAGAAATGTGTTAAAAGTAGGTAGTTGACATTTATCATCCCAGCTAAGGAAGAAAATAATTGATTTTAGTTTGTCATATGGGTAGTTTTCAAAATACAGCTAATATGAGCCTTGAGTGCAGTACTTGTGCTGTGAAGCGAGCTTGTTATCGAGTTATGTTACAAATCTAAGAAATCTAACAAGTTGGAGAAAATAATATTAAGGTAGTGTTTTCCCTG
The DNA here is from genome assembly GCF_017590055.1 of Onychostruthus taczanowskii. Lineage (NCBI taxonomy): Eukaryota > Metazoa > Chordata > Aves > Passeriformes > Passeridae > Onychostruthus > Onychostruthus taczanowskii. The sequence goes on along the minus strand of NW_024501237.1, from coordinate 6,095,692 downwards.
ACTCTTGAGTGCTATAGGCTTCCTTTTCCCCCCTTTGAATAAGTGAAACTCGCTTCTGGGGGGATTTCTAGATGTTTACTCTTGTAATACACTGCAAACTGGTGTTGAGAAATCATTTATTCACTGTGAAATACAGGTTTTATTTTGGTACTATTGCCAAGCAGGGTTAAACCATGAGTAATGAAAAGAAAAACAAAAATAGTTTTGAAAGTAGTTATGGTAAATAATAAATATACCAACCTCTTTATCGGCAATCAAAAATGAGCAAAATAAGTATGGGTTTTCTAAACTGTTGCAGCTTTTTCCCTTTGTGAGAGACACCAGCTTTACAGTATACAATAATATCTACGCCCACTTTGATAATTTAATAAGTGTGCCATTGAAAAAAAAAATCACTGGAGAACTGGAAGAATCCATTCATTTGAGTAATTAATATTGCTTTTACAGTCTGCAGTTTTAGTCTGCTTTGTATGTTTGTGTTTTTTCTTGTTAAGTGTTTATTTTGTGGGGGTGTTTTGTCTTTTCTTTCCTCTCTTTTATTTTTTCCTGTTTAATCCTTTATCTGACACATTCATTCACTGTTGGGGATGGAAACCTTGTAGCTCTGATGGGCTACTTCTAAATCCAAACAGCTCAGTCCTGCCTTGGATCTGTCCCAGGCTTTCTCTGCAAGACAGTGTTCTGGGAGCAGCAGTCTCTTGTGTTACTGAGGAGCTAGAGCTGTTTTCTGTAAGGAAAGCTTCACAATCAGCTCTTTTGTCTTTGAAACCTGAGAAGTGTTTCCCTGTGCAGTCTGGTGGAGCTGGATCCAAAACCACCCTGGGAGCCCAGGACGTAGTCTAGCTCTACCGGTAATCCTCAGGAAGACTGAAGATCAGACTGAGAGGGGTTGAATTGCTTTTATCTGCAATTTGTGCCACCCAAAAGAGAAGGGGTCAGGGGAAGGAGAAGAGAGGGAGGAGCAGAAGAGAAGGAAGGTGAGGAGAAAAGACAGTATTTTTCTCCCATTTTTACAATACTTGCTTAGTTATACAAAGCATAGGAATCTTTACTGTTTTTCCCACTGGTAGTGCCTCTTATGGGGAGCACCTGAGGGAAGTGGGACTGTTTATCCTGGGGAAAAAGAGGCTCAAAGAGGACCTTCCTGCTCTCTGCAACTACCCGAAAGGAAGTGCTAATGAGATGGATGTCAGTCTTCTGTCCCAAGTAACAGGATGAGAAGAAATCACAGAATCATTAGCCTTGGAAAGGGCCTCTGGAGATCATCCAGTCCAACCCCCCTGCCAAGGCAGGGTCACTTGGAGCAGGTGACACAGGAGCATGTCCAGGTGGATTTGAAATATCATCAAAGAAGTAGACTCCACAACCTCCCTGGGCAGCCTGCTCCAGGGCTCTGCCACCCTCTGTGTGAAGAAATTCTTCCTCTATGTTGAGGTAGAACTTCTTGTGTTCTAGCTTATGGCCATTGCTCCACATCCTGTTACTGGGCACTGCCAGAGAATCTGGTACCGTTCTCTGGGCACCCACCTGTGTGATATTTATGGGCATTAATGAGATCCCTTTCAATCTTCTCTTCTCCATACTAAACAGGTCCAGCTTCCACAGTCCGTCCTCACATGAGAGGTGATCCAGATCCCTCATCATCTTTGTGTCCCTCCTCTGCACCCTCTCCAGTAGCTCCTTGTCTTTCTTGTCCTATGGAGGCCAGAATTGAACACAGTACTCCAGATGTGGCCTCACCAGGGCTGAGTAAAAGGGCAGGATCACCTCCCCCAATCTGCCAGATGCACCCCAGGATCCCATTTGGTGGTGTCAGCTGCTGGATGTCCTCAAGTTTTGCCATGGAAGGCTTTGATTGGATATTAAGAAAAAGTTCTTCATAGAAGGGATTGTCAAGCATTGAAAAAGTCTGCCCAGAGAAGGGGCTGCTCCAGTCATCATCCCTGGAGGTATTTAAAAGATGTGCAGGTGAGGCAGTTGGGAACATGCTTTAGTGGTGGACATGGCAGTGCTAGGTTAGAGGCTGAACTTGATGATCTTAAGGGTCTTCTCCAGCCTAAGTAGTCCTTTGGTTCTGTACTGTATAGTATGCAAAACTTGATTCCAGTGGAGCTCAGTGGATGCCTTTGGACCATCCTAATTCCAGGCAGTAGATAATGTGTATGCAAGTATTTCTGCTTCTTTTCCATTAATCTCTGGACTGAATTGCTAATTATAAGGCCTTGGCCTGCTGTATTTTGTTTTGCACTTAGAGATACTATGAACATGCGGCTTAAAACATTGGGGTTATTCACCTTTATTTACTTCCTATTGCTTCAAGAATAAACAAGAATTTGTGCCCAGCCTTTAATGCTGATTTAAATGCAGATATGCTGCAGTTTTTGTTACAATCTTTCTGCCTCGATGGTAGCAGAGAGAGGAATTTGATTACATCAGCCAAACATGTGCTGGTAGGATCATTTTGTTGTTTTTCTTATCCATGTTGTTCGAAACAAGGGTGGCTCTATGGAGACAAATTTTACAGGTAATGGGCTTCTACTTACTGTTCCTTCATATGCAAATTTCCTAAAGGCAGAAGAAATGTTTTCTTTTTGGTGTATAAATGGCTGATTTACATGGCTGCAGGAAGTTTTTGCTTTAGATTGCTGTTGAGAAGAAAAAAGAAAACCCCCCCCCGCTACCACCAGCACCACAAATGGGGACCGTGCTCCTGTTAAAAAAATTCGGTGGCTTTTTTAGCTAAATATGAGAACCATGCTTAGGGTCACTATTGTCGTTACTGAACATGTCCCTGTTTGGGGCTACTTTGCTTGCTGCATGGCCTTGCTGTGAGGATATACAGGCTGTCTCCTGTTCCAGTTTTGCTGGTTTCCTTCCCCGTCTTCCCCACCACATCCTCCCACTCCCCATTACTTCAAAAGGTGAATAGACTGAAGCACTCTTCCCCATTCTTGATGGTGGCTCATTGTTTCACTACTGGTTCGAATGCAATAACTTTCCTAGGAAGGCTTTTTTGCTTTGCTTGTTTCCTATGAATGCAAGAGCCACTCTCCAGAGCAGTGTTATTATTCCTATGCATTTGTTGATGTCTGCATTTCAACCAAGCACACGCTTTTCTCCTCAGATCCCAGATTATCTTCCATTTTTGTTTGTTTTTCTGTGTGTGTGCCTTCCCCTCTCATCCTCTCACCCCTTTTTTGTTTTCTAGGAGCTTCTTAGCAGAATTTTCTCTCCTGAATTTCATGGTTTAGTCATTGTCATGCAGTTCGGGACTTCAAGCTAAAATTTCAGTTCTGCTGTATTCCCAATGGGCTCTAACTATGGGCTCTAACAGTATCCTGTTTGTCCAATTAATGCAAATCAGTTTATTTAGGCCTTTTGAAAACAAAACAAAAACAAAACGAGAAAACCAGCATTCAAAGACGCTCAAGATACTTTACCACAGAACACGTCAAGAATTCAATTAGAAGTTGCTCTCCAAGATATTGAGGAAGCAAATAGTCTGTTCTTAGTTTGAGTTTTTTAACCAGTTGTTACCTATCTTTGTAATATTCTGATGCTGCATAGGTTAGTTGGTTCATAAGCTTCCGATAAAATGTTCCAATTGATTCCTCCATTTCAGATAATTTTGCTGAGCTGCAAATGTTTCTGAGATGTTTCAACTCTGCCAGCATATATTCAAAACTAAAATGATGTTTTGGTATTTACTTTTCCTCGATGTGTTTTTCAGCTCCAGGTGTTTATAGCAGCATTGAGGTTTGCAGGATAATATGAGTTTATCTACTGTCTTGTCAACCAGCAGGTGTTAAGTGGGGTCATTCCCACTTCAAATATCCAGTTACAAAGTTCCAGATTAACATTAATCTGACAAATTATAGGTTCCAAAAGTAATCTGCTGGGTTTATAATGTGTTATCTATTTTTGTTTAAGGTTACAGAGCTAAAACCGGTTAGACCAATTGCTGTTAAATAGCTTTATTGTTAAGAGTTCTTCTTTAATTGCCCATCAATGGTTGGTGATTTAGCCATTGTCCTCCTGATGCTTGCCCAGGAGCAACACCTGGACACAGCAGCATCAGGAAAATAGGAGTGGCATGAGACCACGTATGCAGATGAGAAATGCACTGCTCCAAGTGGCATTAAAAAGGAAAAAAGATCTCCTGCCCATTTATTTCATAATGTATTCATGTCGGTTACACTGAAGAACAGAATTTCTGTTCCCTCAGTCCAAAACCTGTTAACTTACTAGGCATCATTTTTCTATAAATAAGTGTTTCAAAAATACATGTTGGTGAGCAATGGCTCTATTTTTGTCATGTTTTGTGTCTGCTCCAGCCAAGTTGGACTTTGCTTCTGCCTGTCAGGATTTTTGTGTTACACATATTTTTGTCTCCTCGGTTAGCATATTTTCTATATAAAAAATGTCCTTTGCATTCCTTGAGTAGAGGAGGAATTTTATGTCCAGAGCTAGTTCAGACTTCGTGGCACTCAGAGCTGGATTGCCAGCTTTGAGACCACACTGGAACAGGTCAGAGGAGTGGAAAAAATGTTTCAATGGTATGATTGCACAAGCAGGGGCAAATGGTTTCTTGGAGCCTGGATGTCTATGAATGAGCCACCTGAAGGTGCTAATGCAGGTGTCTCCATTTCTAACATAATACCTGCATAGAGCCCTGTACTTTGATCTTCACTGTGACTGATGATTAGGGGTAATGAAACATGGCAAGATGGATTTATTTTCTGGAATGACCATTCCTCATCTCATAAAGAGAAACGTTTCTTTTACACAGGAAGAGTTTGTTTGGTCCTCAGCCCTGCACTGGCAATATATTTCTGCCTTGCACGAATTATTGAAAACCTTTTTCTGGTGTAAATATTGGCTTTTTTCTCCAACCTAAGCAGGTACTATGGAGCAAGTTTGAGATACGGAATTTTCTACCTTCCTTCATGGCTGGCAAACCTAAACTGGTTTTTGGAGATCAGGTCTGTGTTTATATGCAGATGAGATGGTTTAAGAATTTGCGTTGAAATTCAGAGATGAAGGTGTGTAGAACTCAGCAGTCAAATACGGATTTCAGGTAGCCTTAGGGTTGGTTGGATGGTATTTCTTGGTCTTGTGAAGAGATGAAGGACCATCTGTTACAGATGAGATTTTCTGCTCTTCCTAGCTGGATACAATATTCATTACATGCCATTTGGCTTCTGAAAAGTGAAAATTACTCATTCAGTTCCCGTGATGTTTTTCAAAAGCTGCTTTTAAACAAGTGGTGGATTTAGCTATTCAAATGTTTACAACAGAAGATTTACCTCTTGGTTCTCAGGATTGTGTGTGATAGTTTGAGACAAAATAAGAATTCATCTTTCATTTTAATTGAAAAAGATGTAAAGTGTAGAAAGGCAGACACCTTAAATCCACATGTCTCCAGTCTAAATAGCCTGTATTTGAGCTTTCTGGCAGTTTGCTTTTTCAGCATTTTCAATTCTTTAGCTTGGTTATCAGTTTATTACTGAACTGTGAAAATGGAAGTCCTTAAGTCTTGTTAAAGGCTTCCTTAAAGAAAAACGGTACTGAGAATTTGGTTCATGGTGATGGCAGATCATAATGAGTGCTAAATAAAGATATAGGAAGTGGAATTATCCTCATCCAGGCAAAAGTCACATTTTAGATGCAATGTGGATAGATTTGTTCCTTGTAGGAAAAGGTGGCACACATTTGCTTCCTTGTGCACTGTCTTATCTTTACTATTTGTAAAAGTAATTTGTAGTTCCCTTCTGTTTCATCAAGGTGTGAGTTTTGTACACGATCCCCAGATGTCTGTGGGCAATGATTGCAGTCACATCCTTTGCCTCCACATGTGAATGGGTAGTCCTTCATGCCAGGTGACTCTTGTTCTGTGCTATTGCTCTGAACAATGATGTTGAAGCAGGGCCTTCAGTCCCAAGGGCGTTCTGGATTGTGGGACTGCACTCGAGGTGTTGGAAGTTGTCTGTGCTTTTCTAGATAGCAATGAAGAAAAGTGATGCAACTTCAGCTGCAGTTTGGAGAAGTACTACACACTGTTTTCAGCTGGGGTAGGATTTAATACTTTGGTTTACAGGCTTTATTTTTTGGAGGTGGCAGAAGAAGTGCTTGTAGCCTGAAAAAAACCTGTTATAATAGTGCAAGTAATTTTGGGAAATGTGGTTATTAAAGCACTAGAAAATGCAGTGACAGTTATCTTCTAGATACAAGCTTTACACCGTAAGTCAGGGAAAAAATAGGCTATTTGCAGAGGTCAAAAGCAGTACTTCACTTTCTTATTTGAACAAAATGAAGTGCAAAAAATTGATATAACGAAAGGTCATTTTCATTTAAGTTATTACTAAGTAAGAATATATGCAGTATTAGTCTTTAGAAAGACAGCTCTCCTCCATCCCTGCAGCACAGGTCAAAAGTATCACTGTTATTTAATGGTTGTCCTTTTACACTGAATATAAAACATTAACCTTCAGAAGGGAACAAACCACAGGAAATCTACTCTATCAGCACTTGCTATTATGTGTCATTATCATGAATAATTTGTGGGAAATCGAAGAAGAAGAAGACTGATATATTTTATATCTTTATCTTTCTCAATAAACAGTTGCTAAAGTTCTTCATATTTGTTGAAGCATTAGGAATTTTTGGTTTTGCAGAGATTTCAAGGCATTAAGGTCAGATTAAGCATAAGAATAGCATTTCTAATATTGCAAATAACAGAGAAATTTTATCTTTAACTGTCATCTGACTGGAGTTCAGAAAACAGAAAAAACAAGTCCTGAATAAGGATAGCAAGGCTTTTTTGTTTGTTTGTTTGTTTCATAGAGGTCTTAAAGCAAAAAATAGCTGCATTGAATTCTCAGGTTTGGATACTACCCTGTGAACTGAGGCACCTCTGTAAGCAGCTCTTCAGCCTATAAAAACAGACCAGTATTAGCTCTTCTGTTCATTTTAGGTGGTAGTATAAGGTTACTCAAGGTAAATTTTGAATTTTTTCAAATTTTGCTATTTAGCAAAGGAGGAAAAAAGCCAAACCATACACACAAATGTAATGACTTTGAAATAATAGTGTGACCTTGGAAATCCTTGCCTGCGCGTCTTCCTTAACTTCCTTAATGGTACTTAGCAACACTTAAAAGGTGGAGTGGGAGTTGGTGGTGTTTTCATGTTGGGGGCATTTCTTAATGAAGTAGTTCCTGTTTCAGCCAGATGACTGGATATTTAACAAGAGGAAATCATAGTATGGGAATAGGCACTTTTATTACTGGGGCAGAATATGAGATTTACTTCAGGCTCTCTCTTACCAGGCAACATTCCCCAAAGGCATGTGTGCCAGTTCAGTCTGTCAGGGAGAGCTCATGGCATCCTTTTCAGCAACACAGCTTGCTTGTGCATGATTTTCTTTGTGTGTGAGTAGTTGTTTTGTGTTTGGTGGCAGGACTGGTGGGGGGAAAGGGAATGGGAGGAAGTAGTTGCGTTCCTCGCTTCCCCTCCTACTGATGTTTTTGTCTACAAAGAGAATTTTTTATTCCTGCTCAGTTCTAAGCAAAAATGGATGTCTATCTAGCCAGTAACAGCTCTTTATTGTTTCCTTTGAAGGCCAAACAATGTCCTTTTGAATAGTGCATACTGATGATCATCTTCAGAGTGTTAGTATTCACTACATGGGTAGGGAACCTGAAATTCAGGAAAGAAGTAACAGACCTAATGGGGAGGGAACTAGCAGGTGTGGAATTTACTGATCCTAATGGACTTCTGTGATTGATTATATCAAGAAGACTTACATTTAATTTTCCTGAGATAGTTTGGGTGGAGGTGTGTACTGGTGTCCCATTATAAGCTGCAGAGAGAAGTTGATTCCTGTTTCACTGCTAAGCTGCTGATGTAATAACAATATAGTGCCTGCAGAAACAGGCACTTGTGACTGTAATTACTAAGCAGTTAATTACCTAGCTGCTTATTTAAATAACATCCTTTTGGAACTAGATACAGAGCTCGGATTTATAATACCTGTTGTGAAAATGAGTGTGTCTCATGCAGTTTCTGTCTACTTTTTTTTCTTCACAAATGTTTTGATAGCTGTAGTAGTATTACCCATACATTATCATACCCTAACTTGTGTTAATGATTGTGTGTATGTTGTGTTTTTCCTGTAGAGTCTGCCTTTGAGCTTTGTAAGCTGTTGGTATTTTCTGTAACATAACTTATGATCATTTTTCCAACAGCTTCCACTAACAGCAGAAAAAACTTTAAAATATTTTGAAGGGTAGAAATTAGCTCTTACACTAACTCCTGTGAAACCTCTGGAGAATCTTATGGGTTCATCTTGTGGGATTCCCATACAAATTTAACAGAAAAGTGAGGAACCTTGGTGAATGGCTTTATATCAAAGCTGTTCAAATGGGTCAACCCCGCTTATGCTCATGGGGAAATGTGCAGCCATCTGACAGCCTGTGTAAAAAAACAAAGGGCAGTTTTTAAAGTGAGGATGCTTATGCTGTGCTTTCACTGCTTGCTTCATTTCTCCTCACATGGAGATTCTTCTGCTTCTACCACTAAGAGAAAACTGTGATTTTTGTTACAAGAGCGGTGGTTTTATTGTGCATGTTTGTAATCTACTCATCAAGTGTCTTATTTTAGTCTTGGTCCATACAGAACATGATGCTCTGCAACTGCCATTAATTCGCATTTTTAGCTCTAGTAGCAGAAGGTGGGTACAATAGGCTGAAATGCTTCAACCCTCCTGATAAACTATGTGCCTGTCACAGTGGGTCTGCGTCATAGAACTTCCACGTGCTTAGTTTGCTTTCTCAGAATAACTTATAACTTCTCCCTCAGTTTAAAAAAGCCAAACACCCAACAGCTGGAATGTCCAACTCACAGGTTCGCTATGAAGAGTGTGCCTGCTTGGGCCTGCTGTGGGAAGAAACTAATCAGGGCTGTGTAGTAAAGAATGTGGGGTAGCAGTGGGATATAGAAGAGGGAATGCGAGGCAGGGAAGACTCCTGTGCTGGGAACAGGTTTCTGTCCTTGCCACTTCCACAAAACTCTTCTTGAGGTTTTTGGAGCTGCCCTCTAATTGCATCTGGGTGTACTGGGTGTTTACTCTGAGATCACAAGCTCAGAGGAGAAGGACATCAGCTGCTCTCTAAGGGACACAATGCAAGCAAGCAGAAAGATTCAAGCATTGAAGGATTAGCTGCTCTCCAAAGCATCTTCAAATAGATACCATATTATTAGACATCATCAATTTTAGCATGAGGGAAGGATGTGTGTTCATTGTGTGGATATTGAGACTGTTGCAACGCCTGTGCTGTGGGGCATATCTGTGAAAGGAAGTTGGTTTATTAGTTGTGATGCATTCTGATCCCTGAGGAAATGCACAACTGGGTGTGCAGAGCAGCCTTTCAGTCCAGGTTGTAGGAGCCAAGGTTTAGCATCATGCTCAGAGGGATGAAGTAACAAAATACCAACCAGCTGCTCAGGAAGCATCTGCTGAGATAGGCAGGAGACTCTCTGGGGAAGTGAGTGTGCAGTTTAGGACTACTGCAATGCATGTGCAGAGCCAGGCCAAATTCAAGCTCTACAATCGTTTACAATACTGGTGTTCCCTAGCTTTTGGGTTTGCTTGTCTTAATTACTGTCATGTGATGTAAACAAGCAGTTGTGAGCAGGTGAAGTGGCTGTTACTGAAAATACTGGAATCTTTTCATTTTTGACATTAAGGGATCTGCCAGGTCTTAGTGCTGAATTCAAGTCACATGTGATGGTTGCAACTGACTGAAGATTAATTGTGCAGATGCTGTCACTTAGAATAGGAACACCCTTTTTTCTAGATTCTTTTTATTTATAGTGAAAGGTTTAGGTGTACTGCAAGCCTAATTCTCTCTGCAAGCCTAATTCTAAACGAAGAAAAGATCAGTCAAAATATTCGTACAGGACAAAGTAGCAATACAACACTGTTCTTTCACTGTTCACTTTCACATAGCTAAGATTTGGGCCTAATGCTGGAGGTCCCAGAGCTGACAGCTCTCTTCCCATAGATAATCTGTGCTGTGATAATCAGAGAAGATATCACTGGATTTGGGCAGGCAAAAATAAATCACAGAAATTCTTTCAGTTTTTATGTACAATATATTTCAGATGACATTGCCTGGAGCCCACACTAGCCTTTTTTCTAATAAGAGAGAATACACAGTAGGAGACAACTCTGGAATAATTCCAGAAGTAGTATCTACTTTGGAATTTGGTTACTTCTGAAGAAAAAAAAAGTAATTAATCGTGATTACATCCCCTCCCCTCCCCTCCCCTCTCCTCTTCTTGTGGTGAGGAGTAGGCAGGAGGGACCATGACTGTGTTGAGGAAGTGAGGACTATTGTAATGGTTCTCTGCATTTGTCTCCCTTGGGGTTAACTGCTCCGGTGGAGTTAAATAGATCAGAGCTGCGAAATGCCATTCCAGTAGGCTTCTTTACATTTGTGTAACATTTCTTTGGACTTCTCTGACTATACAGAACTTGTCAGATCTATAATTACAAGTGTGTGGCTGAACCAGTGTAGGCTTCTGGTTTAGGTGTGTGCTTAGGCTGAATAAAGCAATAGAATTTAAAAGAAGAATTGGCCACGTGAGCAAAAGTCCACAGCAGTCATGGATTTGATGACAATATGAATTATGGGTGGGTATATAAGTTCTCAGTATTTTGTGAATCATAAAAAGAAATTTAAAATATTGTCTTTAAAAGGTTTATTAAAAAGAAGATGCAGACTTTTTTCCTGCTGCTTAGGCAATGAAGGTTTGGGTCTTTGAGCTCAGATGTGGTATTCTGTTAGTTTACCTGTTACAGCAAGAGAAGCATGCTCAAACTGAGGAGTTTTTGAAAAGCTATGGGTTTCTGGAGGAAACTGTGTTTTATTTTCAGCTGCGTGGTTAATGCTGATTCGAAGTCTTACCTATGTTATTTCTTAGGGATGATATGCTAAAAGACAGGACTCAGTTCTATCTAATTTTTCCTCAGTTGTGAAAAGCCAGTGCACATTTCCAGCATGGACTTACAGTTGCTGGCTTGTAACTTAGCTTAGCTCTTTCGATGACGTCTCATTTTCTCACTTCATGAATTATGAAAATAATGGTACTAAAATGTTCATTAGCTTTAGTTCCCAATGTTTTACTATGTGTTAATAAAATACTTTTGAATACATTTTCCGAACATGTTCCAGAAAGGTATCTCTTTCTTGGGTTAGAGAGAGAATATTTTTCTTTCGTTAATGTTTCTTTCTTGTAGTTAATTTCCTTCACTTTTACAAGCATAGCTCTAGTTTGTTACTGATGTTATTTTCCTGGCTTTAGCATCCAGCTACAGTCTTTTATCACAACTTAAGCTTTGGGTTGGAGTTCTTCAGTAACATCTACTTTCCCTTTGTTACTCCAATTACAGCACCTTTGGAATCATCACTTCTCCTATTATTAATCGACCCTTCGTGGTAACCTCTCTTTTTGATAATTTAAATAATTAAGCTCTTTAAGTTTCTTGTTGCAAGGCATTTTCTACTCTTGAATAATTTTTACAGCTTTTACTGACCTTTGGTTTTTTGGCTCCATTTCAGCAGTGAGATATAGGCATTGCAATTCTGTGGAGTATTTAATTGTTGGTGGTCTTTATGTATGGAGCAGAAACTGTTTTCCATGTATTCCCCTTACTCCTTCCCTAACGTGAACTTGGTTGTGAGGTTAGTCCCTTTTGCTGCAATGTCCGATTGGTTACATCTGTTTAGGGATTTACCTGTTCTGACCCTCACACCTCTTGTGCAAGGTCCTGCCTGATGGGCTTAGTTGCAGAGTTGGAAGACTTGGTCCATGTTGTTTTGAGGACTGAGGTGCTATTCTGCAGAGCCAGTAGCTGAGGGGTGAGATGAACAATAGCTCCACTGGACAGCTTTGTCTCTCTTCCACAGGAAAAAAAATTTTACGCTTGTCTCTGTATGATAAAGCCGATGTCTGAGAGTTGGAAGGTCTTGATTTTAAAGTACGGTTTTTATTCTAGAATGAATTTGAGAATATTTTGCATGATGGAGATAACACTGTTGTAAATGCCGTGGGATGTGCACCAAAGGATCATAAAACTCATCCAATAAAAAGTACCAAAGTATTTTGCAGTGTTCAAAGCCTGGCCAGCCATGCTTTCTGCTGGACAATATCAGATGTTTTGCTCTTTCAAGTTGTTGGCTTTAAATTCTCCTAATCAATGCCTGGCATGTAAAATTAGCTAATGCTCTTAACTCCAGTGTGATACTTACTGTGAGAGAGGGTGCTATGTATTTGAAGGCTTTGGTGAAGTAATGCCTTAGTCTCTTGTACTCAGCATGTTCCTTTTCCTTTCTGAGCAGGATACAAGGGAGCTTCCCAAAGTCAGCCAAGATGAATATGGTGAAGAGGATCATGGGCCGGCCCCGGCAGGAGGAGTGCAGCCCCCAGGACAACGCGCTGGGCCTGATGCATCTGCGGCGCCTCTTCACAGAGCTCTGTCATCCTCCACGGCACATGACCCAGAAAGAGCAGGAAGAAAAACTTTACATGATGTTACCTGTGTTCAACAGGGTAAGCCGGGCAATTTGCAAGAAGTGTTTTCTTTATTGGAATTGTTTGCTCATATTTTCGATTCCCAAGACCTTTTGGTTCTAGCCCAGCAGGTTTTCTCCCAATGACATCCTTTCAATTTTCCCCTTATCCTCACACAGTTTTGTGTTAGGGGATAAACTTACCTTTGGAGATTTCCTTTTCTTATCACTTTTTCTCAAGTGTAATCCACAGATGCATGTAGACTGACAGCTTTTCTGCAGTGCTCACTGCTGTTATAGTCATCTGATTTCCAACCTAAACTTTGCAAGCAAGTTTATACCCACCATTTTTGTGTGACAGCACTGTTCTTGAGTCTAAATAGCTCTTCTCCCTTCTTTGCATTTATTGTACTGATGCATACTTAAAGATAACAGTCACAATATGTCCTGTCAACTTGGTTTTCCTAGGCTACGTGAACAATTTTAATTTCTCATGTGATACATTCTCTATGTTCTTATCACCCTTGTAGGCCTTTTTCTGTGTATTGGGTCTGAATCTTCCTTCATGGACACGGGAGATTTTGAACAAGCAATCTGTAGGGAATGTATAATAGCCACTTCTACTGTGGCATTCATATTGCACTATTCCCTTGTATTTAGGCACTGAGATTTTGTTTTGAGGCAGAACTATGGCAACTGTCACTGGAATTAATAGGAGTTAAGTCCTCCTGATGTCTTTATATCAGTCAGCTACCCTGCAGGTTATTGTAAATAATAATTTTGATGGTAGTTCTAGGGTCATGAAGGACCAGTAGGTACACATCTAGCTTTCTGGTTTTTTTCCTACTGTGTGCTCTTACTCTTTACTTCTTGGGTGATAGATTTGTGCTTGTATATGCTGCCTCAGAGAACTGGAATAATTATAAAACTAGAAGGATGTTTTGTTGAAAGTATGGCTTATGAAGGTGCTAGACACTGAGCTGCTTGCATGCTTGTGCTGGTTTTGCTGGGATAGAGTTAATTTTCTTTATAGTAGCTAGTGTGGGCTGTGTTTTGGGTTTGTGCTGGAAATAATGCTGACAATACGAGGATGATTTAGTTATTGTGGAACAGTGCTTACTCAGAAGGAAGGCCTTTCTGCTCTTCACCCCTCTCCACCAGTGAAGAAGCTGGGAGTGCAGATGGAGCTGGGAGGAGACTCAGTGACCCCAGCTGACCCAGTGGATATCCCCCATATATGATGGCAGGCTCAGCTTATAAAACAGGGGCAAGAAGGAGAGGGAGGTGGAGGGGATGTTCAAAGTGATTTGTTTTCCTAAGTCACTGTTAGCCATGATGGGGCCCTGCTGTCCGGGAGAAGGCTGGGCATGCTTGCCCATGGAAAGCAGACTGAATTCCTTGTTTTGCTTTGCTTGTTTGCTTGGCTTTTGCTTTCCCTGTTAAACTGTCTTTTTCTCAACTCATGAGTTTTCTACCTTTTACCTTGCTGTTTCTCTGCGCTATTCCACCAGAGAGCAGTGGGCTGGTGTGGTGCAAGTTGAGGTTAAACCATAGCAATGCTGTGTAGAAAAATTAATCCTAGTCAAGACATGGTATTACTAGGATTTTCAGTCTAGTAGGTAGCATGCTTTAGTGTATGGATCACTTGAATGCCATTTTGTTGCCCTAGGTCTTATTTCTACGGGTAACCTGTTCTGTGAGTTTGGGAGAAGTAAGCTCAGTTCATATGCCTCCTCTTTAATTTATCTTCTTATGATATTATTATTCTTAGATTATATGCCTTTTAGTTATGGACTTTCTTGATTTGTTTTTACAAATTAACACAGTAGAATCCTAATCTTGCCTTGAGCCCATGAAGGTTATTTTGATGCAGTTACACTTAGAAATCTCCCTCTGGTGGTTGCAGGAGGCTGATGCTTCTGGAAAATAGAATGCCCCCACTTGAGCTTCTTCAGCACTTAACTCTGATGTGCAGGTGGAGAAGAATTTTTTCTTAGCCTTTGTGGTAACTACTGGCAGAAGCGTTATATCTATAAAAATTGTAGTGGTGATATTATTGGGTTTAAGTAAAACTAGTGTAGCAATGCATGTATAGCAGTCTTAAGGAAAGACTTTGATTAGACTTCTGAGGTGAAAAAAAAAATCTGAGTTTTAATTTCTCCATTGTTTCTGCATTTTCTCTTTTTTGTTTTTTTTTCTTAATACACATCCCCCCCCCCACCCCCGTCCCTTTACACCACTTGCTGACTTTGTCCTAATTCTCAGCTCCTCCTCTGCACTCTGCTGAAGCCCAGTTGAAGTTACTTCATGTCTTTGCACCATATGTTCTAACTGTCCTTCATTCAACTCGTGCTGAAGCATTCTGAAAACCAAATCAGTGGTCCCAAGTTTTCTTTTTAGTTCTTGAAAATCACCTCTCGTCTAAATAATCTCAGGTACCATTTATATTCTTGAACAGATTGATGGTTTCTGTGATTTTTATTTGTATGAATGCATCTTGTCTACTCTTTTCCTCAGTTTTCCCCTTTTTTGGAGTAACTTTTCCTTCCCCATGTCTCTTTTCGATTCTTTGCAGAATCCATCTAGTTTTGTTTATGGTCTCTTTTCTCTGAGTCTTAGAGACTCTTTTGTACCCTTCTTTACTGAAGTGAACTTGGTGCTAAAGGCACATTCTTATTTGTTTGCCAGATGTTTTGTTTTTCAGTCCTACTTCTGGCTGTTTTCTTCCTCTTTCCTCATTCCGCCCCCCCCCCCCGCCAGTTTCCTTGTTTAGTTTTAACATCACTGTCCTCAAGCTCTACCTGCTTGGAGCTTGTGAGCTTCTTGGAGCTATCCTTCATGCCACAAATACAGGCTCTTGCCAGATGTTGTCACTTCAATTTTCAGTCTCTAAAATCTGGATCATAGCTTGGCATATTGAGGAAAGCAGGTATTGTTTCTGCTCTTTGACTTCCTTTCTTGCAGACCTTGATAACTATTATCAGTTATTGATTAACTGGGATAGTGTAACCCAAACGAAACTCATCTTTCCTGATCAGTCAGGTCTCATCCTGTCTCTGCTATAGGGGGATTTTTTCCATTGCATTTCATATAAAGGCATTCTTGTTTTCCTCTATTCAAGAGGCTGAGCAGTTGTGATGCCATCTATTTCTACTTTTGCAGTTTACCTCTTTAGATTCCTTAATGCCACCTTCTTCTTTTAATGTTCATATACAGAGTCTGCTATGGCTTCCTCAGCTTATCTAGTTTTATGTCTTCTGGAGTGTCAACTCTTGATACAGCTTGTTTTGGCACAATCCTGCTAGTTTAGTAACGCTGCAGGTCACAGCGAGACAAGCGCTGATTGGAATTAAAAATACTGCAAGAAAAAAATCTCATTTTCTTAAGAGTCTTGGAAGAGATTTTCAATGGCAGATATGGTAAATCTTGGTTCACTCTAAAATTCTGACACAGCTTGTCTCTGAGAAGGGACACTTTTGCTGTCAGAAAACACTAAAACATTATTGGAAGTTCCTTTCTAAAATTTTTCTTGTTTCTCAAACATAATCCTTCAGTGCAGAAGTTTTAAGTGATAACTTTGTGCAAATTCAGACTCTAAATCCATCCATCAGTTACTTTCCATGCTTATCGTTATTCTGTTGAAGATTTTGAAGTGTGATAGAGTACTTTTTCTGTTACTGCCTTAAACAAAGATTATGATGGTATATTATAAAAGCATTTTCTGTTACAAGATTGGGATGTTTGTGTTAGGAGGAGAAACTCAAACAAATTGTGAAGCTCAGAACAAAACTTCTGTGCCATCCCTTTACATGTAGTGGGATGTTTGTGTTAGGAGGAGAAACTCAAACAAATTGTGAAGCTCAGAACACAATTGGCTTCTGTGCCATCCCTTTACATGTAGCCCAGAATGTCTCCTATACCAGAGTGGTGAGTTGTTGGAAGTGGGAGCTGCATGTGTGTGGCTGGAATCTGTGTGTGTGTGTGCCCACAAAATGCAGTAGGGAGTCCTGGGAGAAGCATTGATTTTGCTGCATGCAGAGATCTAGAGTGAAGAAGGTAACTCTGCTTCCCAGAGGCATCCAAGTGGCCAGTAGCTGGCAGCCAGTTAAATAACCAGGGTATCCAGGAGCTCTTGAGGCTTTCTTGCTTAGCCACGGGGTTGAATTTTTTCCTTTCATGAGAGGTAACTTAAGTTTTGTGGGAAACGCAGTTTTGTTTCCTTTTTATTTTTTTATTTTGAGGATTATTAATCAGTAAATTCAGTAGAGCTAAAGCATTCTTAAGTTTGGTTTATAGATAGAGCATGTCACAAACCTGCTGTGGATAAAATGATCTTGCTAGTTCTAGTAAGAAGTGGGTTTACAGACCATTTGTTTTTCTTCATTGTTCAGGGAGGCTTATGAAATGATGAATCACATAGTAATGAAAAGCTAAATTGGTGCATGATTAACAAAAGATTGACCCCGTGGAAGAGTACTCAAAAGGCTCCTTTCAGAGCTGAGTGAGTTTGTGGAAGCACTGCTCTACCAACGTGGTAGTGCTTGTGCAGTATGTGAGAAAAGTAGATGGAATGATGAAGAGGCTGGTTTTGAATAAGTGGTACGTTGTTACATTATCTTGAAAGAACCTTGCTTTTCCGCATTAAAAATATTATTTACTACTAAAATGGGTAACATCCTCTTCCTGTTTTTTACTATCACTTTTAGTCTTAAGGGTGTATAAATATCCAATGGAGATGCTTATTCTACATAGTGCAAACTTGGTTATGGGGCAACTAATTAAAATCCACTTGACCTCAGATAATCTTTTATCTGAACTTCGAATTCTCTGTGTTTCCTGGTAACTGCTGACAAATCTGAGCAAGTTCAGGACAGGTAACAGGGCCAATAGTTTTTCCTCTTTCCTTGGTCTGGGTGAAAGAACACTAAACAATTCGTGACAGCAAGATGCTAATGTGCATTCTGATCTAGATAATCTTGCTTATGTTATGTGAACATGCAAACCTCAAGGCCCTCTTCCCTCCTTACAGCTTTGTGGAAGTTAGGGGCTCTTGGATGAATTGGGAGCTGATGCAGACAACTGCAAAAGGAGGTCTTGTGAAATATTTAGGGAAACTTTGATTGTCTGTACTAGGCATGTTGTGCAGTCTGTAATTCAAATGAGGGGTGTTTTTCTTGGTCTGCAGAAAACAGTTGTCTGCTGTAATGTAGCTTGCTTTAATAATAATGGTGGTTGATCTTTCCAGTATGAGAAATACTTATGCCTTTGGTGAAAATTACTTTTATTTTGAGGAAACTGAGTATTCCATTTCAGTGTTGTATTTCTGGCTACATTTCATCATGACTTTGTAGTGCAAGTAGACAGGAGAAATATTTTTGGCTGTTTTGTGATGTGCCAGAGCAACTGATACTAAGGGAGGTAAGAAGTCAAACTTTGAGAGAAGTTACTCTTTCCTTCTGCCTTTTAAGTCTTCTTCAGTGACTTAGGGGTTCCAAGGTTAGCTGGCACCACAATTACCTTGCATCCCTGTTGACTGTAGTCATGGATTTCACTGGATGTTCACATGGATTTCACTGGAGAATGATCTCAGCCAAGTATGTCAGCAGTTCAGCTGTAATAGGATAACTGGGTCACCCAGAGAAAGGAGACAGAGGTGAAGCAGCTGTTGAGTCCAAATCAACTGTACTGTTGTAGAACACATCCTCCTTCTGGGAGGCCAGCATAACCTGTTGAACATAGGTTTTGCTAGAAAAATACTGTCATCGTTTATGCTCATTAGGGACACTACTGAAGGTTATGTAGATACCTATAAGGGAGAAAAATTTAAACAAGCAGAGACAGTTCAGGTGCCAAGCAGGCTATTCTGTTTCTTCAGCACTTACACAAGTGATGATACCATAATTGGGATTGCATGCTGTGTTTGATAATGAATATCATGGGTTTATTGTAATCATTTTAGTGCAAGTTTTACATTGGAAATGTGGATAAAGACTGCACATTTTTGTGCAGTCTTGTATGAAGAGTAAATTACTGCAGCAACTAGCTAATCCGTTTTGAGATTGTGTTCCACAGCTTAGTGTAATACCACAGAGTTAACACATTTTTCCCTGTTATATGTGATCTAATACATTATTTAATAACAAAATCAATGCTTAATCATGAAGAATAAGTTACTAGAATTATGTGACAATTTGTAAAAAAAAAAAAGCCTGCTGTTGTGTTCAGGAGGATCTCAGAAGAGGAGAGTAAGTCCTTGGGATATCAGCAAAATTGGAGACTTCCTGGTATTGTCAGTTTATTGAGGAAGGACATAACAGGGCAGTTCTAATTCTTAGTCCTTTTAAAAGACTTTACACATGTAATTATATTTAGTAAATAGTAAAGGAGTTGATTTTAAAAACGGAAGGCCTGTTGGAGAATTTGGTCTGGTACCTGTTCTTTACCCCATTAAGTGCAATCTCAGTCTTTTGGGGCTCTGCAGGGTTTTCATCTTGCAAGAAAACTTACAACTCTGTTTTCCCCTCCATTTATCAGATTTTACCTCCCTGAACGAGGTCTGAATTCCAACCATGAACATATCTTAGAGCATGCACTGTGTAAAGATAAATTTGTAATCTCCATAGGAATGCTTCTTCACAAAGGAACGTGGTAGTTTGCAGTGATCCTTGTAAACGGAGTTATTTTAACGCATACATTTTTCTCTTGGTTTAGGTGTTTGGAAATGCTCCTCCAAGTACAATGACAGAGAAATTTTCTGACCTCCTGCAGTTTACTACTCAAGTGTCACGATTGATGGTGACTGAAATTCGACGGAGAGCATCAAATAAGTCCACAGGTATTGCATGGGGCACAAGGGTGACCTTTTCCACATCTGTGCGTCATGATTTTCAGGTCAGTCAGAATACTGAGAACTGCCATTCACAGCAACTGTGCAGGCTCAGAAACTGAATTTTTAGCAATGAAAATGTGTTGTCTTTTGTTCCTTTGGACTGAGAGAGAGAGGAGGAGGAAGAGGTTAGAGGTTTCCTCCCTGGGTTACAGAGAAAGCTGAGTTCCACAAGATTTCAGCAGATGAGAGAGAGAAGTGTGAACTGAGTTGCATGACCTACTAGGAGGAGGAGGCCAAGAACATGCATGTGAACAGCTGCTGTATCTTGCCTGAGGTGCCTGTTGGTGGTGTGTTGTGTCACTTGGATATGTTAACATTCCAAAACTATGCATTTTAAATTAGCTGCTGGCCAGGAAGCTTAATAACATGTAAAAGTACAGCAAGTCCCACATTCAGACCAACAATGCCAGTCCTAGAAAAATGTCAGTGGACTCCTCTTCTTCTCTGATTATTAAATCAGTCAGGGTGAGATTTGGTTCTGTTGACCCCTGAATGTATCAGATGATGTAGTATTGGCAGTTGCATAACTGAGGACAGTGCACCAAAAGGGCGGTTTCTTTAGCTTTCCTCTTAGACTTCCTTTTCTGAAGAGGAATGCTTCCAAGAAGTATCAAGTCTTTGCCTACCAGATAATTTTAAGATCTGTGCCGTGTTCTCAGTTTGGATTTGGTGGTAAATGAGGACTGGAAAAGGCTCTGAAAATTATTGTGCAGGAAGTCAGGAGTCACACACTGTGCCAATTACAATATATTTCCATTTAAAGTAGAGTGACTAACAGTGAAGCAGTGAAACATTCCAGATGGCTAAACAGATATCATAGACAAAACCTGTTCTCTATGGGTAAACAGGCACAAAATGTCTTTTCTTTGAGTATTAGGGGGAAATAAGTGTCCAACAGCCGTGCTAGCAGAACAGAGGTGTTTGCTTGACCTTTTTTCCCAGGGAACATCTGTTATGCCTGCTAGTCAGTTGGATTCTGCAGGGAATAACCATTTTTGTATGTTACTTCAGCTATAGCTCTGCTTATTGCTCCAAGATAATAACCCCAATTGGAAACTTGATCACAATGACTAAAAAGACAGTTTGGTGCTCTTCTAA
The DNA here is from genome assembly GCF_017590055.1 of Onychostruthus taczanowskii. Classification (NCBI taxonomy): domain Eukaryota; kingdom Metazoa; phylum Chordata; class Aves; order Passeriformes; family Passeridae; genus Onychostruthus; species Onychostruthus taczanowskii. Next base: position 6,075,133 of record NW_024501237.1, on the reverse strand, counting down.
GCTTTAATGTAATGAATACCAATGTTTCTGTTAAAATAGGAAGCAGTCATTTTTCCTCTGTTATCAGGATTGCTGTTACTCTGATCAGCAAACCTTTTTTAGACCTCAAGAAAGTCTGATGGGTACATGTTGTGCAGTTGCATTGTGACTCTCTCAGTGGGACTAGTGGGTTGCAGTTTCCTCTCCAGAAATTACCAATTAACACACTGTTAAAACTCAGTTTGTAGACTTCTGTGTTAAAATGATTAGAGCTAGATACACACTTCCTGTGATGCTGATTAAAAAAAAAATAGAAATTATTGGCTTTTTAGAATGTTTTATGTTAAAGACCTCATACTGTGTCTGTGGATTGTGAAGACTCTTGCATAATTTTTTTTAGAACTTCCATTCTTTTTATGTCTCAAACAAAGCGATATAACAGGTCTTAATAGTTGCTGACAGGTAATTATATCTCCTAGCATGTTTTTAAAAGTAAAAAACTTCAATAACAACAACATGCAGGAAATGTCTCTGGTAACATACAAGTGCAAATTCTCATGGTGTGAAGTGCTTCATGTAAGTCAACAAAATAGCTGAGCCTGTGTTAGAGACAACCTTTCCATACAATCAAAAGTCAACTTTTGATAGTTAATGCCGGGTAAGAAATTTTGCAAGAACTTGACCTCTATAAATGTGTTGGCAGGATTTTACAGTGGGGAATGTGGTATGGTTAAATCTTGCTTGTCAGTATGTTGTGGTTGTTTGGGGTTTTGGGGGTTTTTTGGTATTGTGTGTGTGTGTTTGTTTGTTTGTTTGTTTGTGGGGTTTTTGTTTTTTTTCTTTGCTTTTTTTTTTTTCCTACTCCATCTGATAATGGAACACAGGGCAATTATTTTCATCAGGCCTTTGAATATTTATGCTAATAGCTATGTGAGTAATGCCTGCAATGGTGGAGGCATATCTCAGTTATTCTTGGCAGACTATAGTAGTTTTCTCAGAACAGTGTTTTGTGATTCAGTAGTAACTGTGCCAGCACCCTGCCTTAAGTGGTCTCTGAACATTGGCATTGTAGTTGTGTGTTCAGCTACATTTCAACTGCCTTATTTCTCTGGTAGGGATAGTAAGAAAAATTAAGCAGTTACATCTGAATTAAATTATCTTGCAGGTTTCAGTCTTTGCTGTACAACAGGGATGATTTTCTGATGACAGCAGTAACTGAGTATTAGTGAATAGTTTCCCTTGCCATGGACTGTCTATTTGTTTAGAAGATGGTGGGGGTCATGGGTGAGATAGCTCTGTATACTTGAGATTTTTAGCATTATTAGCATTATTTGTCACAAATAAGTCAAACTTTGTGTCTGAATTGATGAAAAAGTTGTGGTAGTACTATATAAAATATATGTTCAAACATCTCTTTCTAGTATAGTCTCAGTTCTGAGATGAACTTTTCTTTTGGGAGCAAGTGCATCTGGCTCAGAGCTGAAAAAGACTTCTGAGAAAAGGGACAGGCGCAGCTGAAACTTGCTAGAACCAATGTTCTAGCTACTAATGGCTAGTTTGGTTGGAGAGGAAGCACACTCTGATTTATTGTGTATTTCTGAAGACACTCTTGGTGAAGTTGGTGGTTCTGTGAGTTTGCAGATATTCCAATAGCATGTCTTTAAACTAAAGTTGCTAGGGAAGGAGTTGGAGAATATTCTGTGTTGGAAGGGAGCCACAAGGATCATCGAGTCCAACTCTTAGGTCTGTGGTCCCTATGTGAACTGTACCCACAACCTGTACCCATAACCTGGTGTTATTGGCACCAGGCTCTAACCAACATCTCTCTTTCACTCTAAACAGTTTTGCATATTTCATCAGTTGAGGATGTGCAAACCTATGATTTGGTGGTTATTGGTTATTATTTGTGGTAGTGATTACTCCATTTTTACAAAAAGGGATTTCTAACTCAGTCCTCTCGATTGTCTGCATCTCGAGCACACGAAATGAATCCAGTCAGGGTCCATTATTTAATGCATTAACATTTATCCCAGGGAGATTCAGAATGATTCCCTAAGCGATGATTCCCTGCTACCTGGAAAGCCATACTGTAGACAGAATTTGAATAAGTCATTATGAGGACGGGTGAAACTGAAGAAGGGTAGAAAACTGAACAATGAGAAAGCAAAGTGGTACATCACAGGTCTGGAACTTTTTAGCCTCCTTTCAAAGACAGTTTCAAAAGTTTGTTTGGTTTTTTGGTGATTTTATTTGGCTAGCTATTGTACATCACTGCTTTGTGCACCTTCTAAGTTCAGTTAAGTTGTGTCTCTAATAATTTCAGTCAGTTTTTCATTTCATATTTACAACATGTCCTGTTTGTGTTTGTTTACTGTTGAATGCTAAATTTATTTTTACAGTTCTGCTAGGCTGTTCAGCTAATCCTTCCTACCTCCAGCACTTTCAGTTGTTGTTTATACCCTCTGACCATTGTCGTGGTTTTTGTCTTTTGTAAAGGGTTAATTTTGGGGGGGAAGGAGGGGTGGGTTGGTTTTTTTTCAGTTTGGATTTTTTTTTCACCCTTCTTTTTAGTTTTTAGGGAGTTTTTTTCTTTGTTTGTTTGGTTTTGGGGTTTTTTTTTGGTTTTGGGGTTTTTTTTGTTTTGTTTTGTTTGTTTTGTTTTTTTTAGTTTGTTTCTGGGGGAGGTGTTCTTTCTTTTCCTGTTAATTTCACAGATTGACTCCAACTGTTTCATCACTGAAAATACTTTTAACGTCCTCCGGCATTTTTCTAGCAGATCTGCTGAAAGACTGTCATTATTTCATCATCAAACCATTTTGGGAGATCAAGTTGATAAACATTCATCATCATTGCAGAAAACCACATCAGTGGTTGGTATTTGGCCTCTGAGAATGCCTACCCTTATTCTTCTTAAAGATACATTAATCTGCAAACTCTGGTGGGTTTTTTTGGTTTTGGTTTTTTTTTTGCAGTTAATCTCTCTCACATCAGTAGAACTAATTTTATGTTTATCCTCAATCCACAGAAGTTAGTATAATTTAAGTGCATCTTGCATTTGGGTGAATTACAGATAATAATTGAAGGGATCTTCTTGTGCTACTAAGGTGCATTTCAGGCTCCTCCCCTAATGAAGTCTGAAGTTTTCCTGATAGGGAGAATCTTTATCAATAAAATAAATGCACTTAGGGGCTGCTTTCAGCCTTTTTTAGGTATGCTAATTTTTCTTCTGCTGAGAATAGACTGTTGGAAATGACTTCACATGCTGTGCTGGGACTGCACATTTTGGTTTTTTTCATTGCATATAAATGTTTTTCCTGTTCTGTGGGGGACTTTTCTTTACAAGGTGATTCTGGTTTGTGTTTATAGAAATTGCTCTGGTAGGGAAAAAGAAGTGTCCTGTCAGCTACTATTCATTAAATGCCAGTTCTGATCAACAGCTCCTATATCTTATTACTTTTGGTCAACTTTCTGTTTGCTTGTGGTACTTTCTACCACATCTTTTGCAAGGCAAGTATGGTACAATATAGAGTCTTTCCAAGAGATCCTAGAAAGCGTGTTCTTTTATCATCTGCATTAGTGAGGCTAAAAGCTGGCACAGTTGAGTTGTTTTATCTTTGGATGAGCAGCCCTCCATTTCTGCAAAGGCATCAGCCACTTCATATCTGCCACGTGTGATGACAGCCCAACTCTGCTCCTGATGATGGATGGCAGACTTTGTGCCATCACATTTTTATTTGGGTTGCTACTTCTCTCTTACTATCTAGGTAGTTGGAATTATTTGTATTCTGTAACTTTAGGTACCTAACTGTGTCTTCAGGCATTTCCCAAAAGAAGAAACAGAGACTTCTAGAAGGCTCCGTTAGAGAAGGGATCCCTGACTTCACCTTCATCTTCACCTTCACCACTCCCTGACACACCCATCCATACCTTTGACTGCACCTCCCACCCTTGGCACATGCACAGATACTCTTTTTCACTAATATTCCCCTCCAGAATAAGCTGTACAGAATCTGATTATGCTGTTATATGGTTTAGGTTTATGTTTATGGTTCTAGATCATCTAACTAAAAGCTTCTTGTACTAAATTTGCCCTTAGTACTATTGCTATAGGCAACAACATTGCTTGCAGTGCTTGTAGCACTGATTTTTGCTACGCGTCTGAATTACTTTAATCCCACTGCTTGCTGTCTTTTTGGTTTTCTGAAGTCCAGGATGCAGTGCACCTCTTACACATGAAACAAATTTTGTTGTTTGATTCTACCAAGCCTCTATTCCATATATACTGAATCCATGCTGGAAAATCTGACTCCTGTGTATTAACCATGTAACCACATAATCATGGTCATACTCACATGTACATGCTTGCACCATTGTCACAATAGGTATATTTACATATTATTTTACAGGTTTTTCTCGTTGCCTTTTTGCTGGTTTTACTACTTAGTTTTAGTAGTTTTAGTTTTACTGAATTGGCTTTCTTCTTCAGCAGAAGTTGAAGTGCTAAGGACATCTGGGTGGGGCACACAGAAGATGTTCTATTAAATGATGACTTGGGCACTTCAAAAACAGGGGAAAGGTACAAGGAATAAATTAAGACTAGTGCTGATGATATAAGTTCATCTTAAATGATAGTGCTATCAAATTTGCTCAGAGCAGATGACAAGTGTTCCAGCACTTAAAATGTTGTCTGTGTTTTAGGTAGTGTTTAATTAAGAGTGACAGTTTTGAAACTGCTATTTATAGTGTCCAACTGCTATGCCAGGATGCCTGCAGCATGACAGCTTTTTCAGAAGCATGGCCTTAACCCCTAAGTCTTGCTTTCTAAGATGACTGAATGAGCCCTTTTTCCCTAGGTGGCTTTGGAGACTGTGCCCAAAGGAGGCTGTGCACACCCTGTTTGGTGTGCACAGACAGTCTCTTGGAGGCAGAGACTGATTGCCCAGTTCTGTCTGTGGTGGGATAAAAAGACAATAGACCTAAAAAATCAAACCTTATGCTGTGCTGGTGGGGCACTGTCCTTGTAGCAGCAGTGCATGCTTTAGACATGCTTGGCTCTCAGAACTGAGGAAAAACGGCTTTTGTCAGGAATTCTGGCATTTTGCCTGTGCCTTTAGTGTAGGAAATGCAACTGTGTCATAGCTGTTGTGCTTTCTAAGTTGGCCTGTTCATATACCCAACCACCTGACCAGTGCTTTGCACTGATAGTTTCAGGTCAGCATGCTGGGAAATTCCTACTTGTCCTTGTTTGTGTGAGTTTTATAAATTGTCTTATTTTCACCTTGGTATCTCAAACTTTATCTCAGTCTCATGGAGGGAAGTCGTAGGGACCTCTCCTTACTTTAGCACCAGAACTGGAAAAGCCAGTGGTTTGTACAAAAGTCTGTTATGGGAAAAAGTCTGACAGACAAAAACATGAGAGAGGAGCCATTGAACAAATGAACCAAATCTGCACAGCTTACAGTATGATGCTTCAGAAAGTGATCTTCTCACTGTAATTGATACACAAGTTTGATAAGTATTTTGCCATATGAAATGTGCTGCCTTTCAAATAAACTTCCCAAGAATATGCTGGGGAATCTTAATAGCAGCTGAAGCAAACAACCCAATATTTAAATAGGATTTTTCTTCAGTTGCAGGTTTATTCCTCCATTAGTAATTCCTTCGTCATTTCTTTTTTATGTGATATTATTCACCTTCCTTTTCTGTCCCAGTTGACACTAAAAGCACAGGACATGATTGATACACAGTTATTAATGAAACATGTTTTTAGATGTCTCTTGAAGGTAATGGTAGACATCACAACTGGCGTTATAGACTTCTTATATAAGTGTGTATTCATGCAGCAGTGGTATAGGGTTGCATTTTCTCTTGATTCATTTATTGAGGCTGATAACTTGTTTACTAGGCTGAGTGTTTGTCTTTGGCTCTGACTGATACAAAGTAGTATCCAGAAGTGATTCTCAATCATAAGAATTATCCGTAAGCTGTTACTGTTTTCATTCTCAAAAAATGTAGGATGGGGATGTGGTAATTGCTGATCATACTCTTAATGTTACTTTTTTTCCTATTTTTTTTCCCTTTTGTCTTTCAGCACTTCTCCTTCCCTAAAATCCCCATTATCTTCCATACTGTTGTTTCAGTGCAGTGGTTTTTTTTCAGAAATTTCAGCTATTTCCACAGAGGTCACTAACTGATGGTGACTTCATGTCTTTGGGAAAAGTGTATTGTATATTGATAAAGCAAAACTACTCAAACAGATGTCACTGCAGGTTACTGAAGTCTGTCTGCTGGTCAAAGGATGATATGTGACCAAAGAATGTACTTTTTGCCACCTTGCCAGTGTCAAAGCCAAGTGTGTGTGTAAGACTGGAATGTGTCTGGAAGGCATAGGCCTAAGCCTAGTCCTTTTTTAAGTAGTGCTGTAAAGGTGAATTTATGCTCAGTGCTTGGGGCTGCTGAGAGGATGTGTTCCCTTCTGCAGACTAACTGAATTCTTACTGTGTTTTTTTAAATTTTTACTGCCTCCTACAGAGGCTGCAAGTCGTGCCATAGTCCAGTTTCTGGAGGTCAATCAAAGTGAAGAAGCAAGTAGAGGTTGGATGCTGCTCACCACAATCAATTTACTAGCTTCATCAGGACAGGTTAGTCTGAAACAGCAAAGCTAAAAATAAATTATGGAATGGAAGAGACAAAAGCAATAATAAAATGAACTGCATGAACACTCTCCAAAAGATGTAACTATATTCTGCTTTTCTGTGATAAGATCCTCTTTCTCTTATATTGCCACAGGACTTATGCTTTAGCTCCTTGTGGTTTCAGTTGCCTGAAAAAAGAGTCATTTTGAGACTTTAATTTATAATGTTCTTCTGAATAATGCATGCAACTTTTATTGCTGCCCAAAGGCTTCTCTTGCACTGCTGCTTAGTGCCCCATGAGATGCATGACACATAGAGCACCTAAATAGTTCAGACCTTGAACTTTGCGCACCTCATTGGAGGAAGGCCACAGCAGTTGCAAAAAGCAAGGCCAGCAGCAATGATGAATGGGGGTGGTAGTGAATCATTCCTGCCTCTGCTTTTACTGCTGCTCTCCATCAGAGAGCTGTCTGTGGCAGTATACTGGGCAGCTGTGTGGTTTGTTATTTCTGCTCTAATCTGCCTTTGTAATTCAGCATATCATCTCTGTTTTAGTATGTCACCAGCCTCCACATCAATTTGTCTTTTCTTCCCACTGATGCTTTCATATTTTCTTCTACCTTGCTTCTTAAAGCTCGTTACACCTTCTTGCCAAGTGAGAGCATAAATTGAAATGTCCTCCTCCCACTCCCATTTCTCCTACTACAAAGAATTGATAGCTGATAAAGGCTTGGCTGAAGGTCTTGTAATTAACTTCTGTTGGCTGAGACTGACAGGTTTTGTTTCTGTCCTGTGCATTGACTGCTCTGAACTGTGGCTGTGAGGTGCTGTAACTAAATCATCCTATTTTTAAAATGACTGTTTGGATAGGCACTCAGGAATAGATGGTGAATCTGTACTGCTGTGTCAACACCTCACCAAAGGCGTGAGAAAGAAAAACCGGCATTTCAATCAACTGCCTTATTATTGATGTTTGGAATACATAATATGCTGAATTGGTATTTTTTTGCTGTGTTTTTTTCTTCCTCAGAAAACTGTGGACTGCATGACTACAATGTCAGTGCCTTCCACACTTGTTAAATGTCTATATCTGTTTTTTGACCTTCCACACGTGCCTGAGGTAGTTGGAGGAGCACAGAATGAACTACCTCTCGCAGAGCGCCGAGCGCTACTACAGAAAGTCTTTGTACAGGTAAGAAAGGTAAAATAGGTCAGGGAATTCGCAAGAGGAATGTAAATACTTCATGTGAGCAAAGTCTAGAAACTTTTCACTTGAGCCAGGTTTTACTCTCCTTGATTCTTAAAAAACTGATAGCTAAGAGGGAGGTGGATTTTCCTACAAGCTCAGTTAAGGTTGAATTCCCACTCCTCTTGTTTTTGTCTTTGAGAAATACCTCCTGCACAGAAATCTGTGCAGCTCTTCTGCATAGATATTGAAAAGGAGCAACATGTGGACTACTATTCTGATTTCATTTAGCTGGTCCTAATACTTATTATCTTTGGCTGTTACTGATTGAAATAGATGTAGTAAAAAAACATTAGTATTGATAATAAAGTGATGCTCTCAAATGAACTGACTGGAATGAGTGAGGTTTCAGACCTCCCCCTCCCTCCCCTGAGAGAGCTGCAGACAGCCTCTCTCCAGTTTTCTGAGATGGAGCCTGAGTTTTCCCTCCACAAGATGCAAAAAATCAGACATCTCAAAACATGCAGAAAAGTGAGCATGACGTAGTAGCTTCACTTGTATGGCTGCATTTTGTCTTGGTTTTGGTAATTAGGAAATTCAGACCAGGTGCCAATTATTCAGGTAGGTCTGCTGTAGCCTTTCCTGACAAACTTAATTTGACCAAGATGTTATGGTTGCTGCTCTGCCAACAACCCATCAATAACCTTCTTCCTGCATTGGGAAGGAATACAGCAGTTTGCCTCACAGAGCTTCTCTCCCAGTGCAGAATTTAAACCTGCAAATTAGGCAACTGGCAGAATCTTCAAGAATGGAATATTCTGGTATCCTTGCAAATATGCTGTGTCAGCCTAAGAGATTTAAATTCTGCTTCCAGTCTTCTGATAAGCAATTTAAACTGAACTGGGACTTGAAATAACCATGTGTAAAATAACCTTGTCTTATGTTCAAAGTACGGAAACACACAAAGGGAAACCAGCACATTACCTTCTTTAATGTGTTTCTTTAGTGGAAGAATGTTTCACCTTTTACTAAGTCTAGGCAAAATTTTCAGTGATAAAGGTATTAATGCTAGTTGTTTAATAACTTCCTGTTTCAGATCCTAGTAAAATTGTGCAGTTTTGTGTCCCCGGCAGAAGAACTGGCTCAGAAGGATGATCTCCAGCTTCTATTCAGTGCAATAACCTCATGGTGCCCTCCCTATAACCTGCCTTGGAGGAAGAGTGCAGGAGAAGTACTAATGACCATATCTCGTCATGGCCTTAGTGTCAATGTAGTGAAATACATCCATGGTATGTGTCTTTCTTTTGCATTATTTATTGCGATTTTTCCTGCTCTTCTTTCATAGTTTTCTTATTTGGGAAATAGGCATGAAAATAATAGGGAAGCTGCTAGGCTTTTGGTTTGAACATGTGCTTATTTACATAAAGGTAACATTTCTAAGCCATTGTGTAGTGAGGGAGGTGATTTCAGCTGAGTCTGTCTCATTCACATGTCGATTTATTCTAGAAGGATAGTTTCATCTCATGTTTTGGTGTAGAGTTCACCATAAGCAAAAGGAAAGGCTTTCAGTAACTTCAGTAACTGCCTGTATTGAAAAATATTTGCTGTGAAGATGGATTAATTCTTAGCAGGCAGCTGACTTCCTCTGCTGTGGTCCAGCCCAGCTTTCCCAACCCAAGGATGTTGTTTTTAGGGCCTGGCCCATGGAGGCTCTTTGCTTGGCTGAGAACTGTACCTGTGCTGGACAGGTTTGGAGCCCTTATGTTTTCCCAGGTCTCTCACTGATTGGATTGCTGACACTTCAGCCTGCCTGCATTTCTTCTGCTAGGCCCTCGTCTTCCCCACCTTGCCTTGCAGATTACAGATGGAAGATTTTGTGCATGCTGAAGGCCAAGTTAAAGTTATCTCATGGGCTTAATCCAACCTGCAAGTCACCAAATGAAGGAAGCATCCAGAATCATTCCAGTTTGTCTCCTGTCCATTTTAAAGACAAGTAGATCCTGGCTGTTGCTGGCATGGAAGCTGTACAGGGACATATGTGTAGCTGGTTACAGATTTGGTAGCTAATGAAAGTAGTACTTTAGTCATCATCTATCTTTGCAAGGAGCTGGTAAAGAGGGAGGTGCCAAGCTGGTTCACAACAACTTGTAGATGAAAACCAGTGTTGGAGAGGATATTAGCTGCCTGGAAGCAGGTTTGAATACAAATCATTCTTTTTGCATTAATTGAAAACCATATGGGTGTTTAGGTATGCAGGACTTGAGGTAAGAAATCTGATAAAATATGTTTCTAATGTTATATTTAAGGCCTTTAGATTGACGGGTAACATAGGATGCAATTGTAGTTTTTAAATTGGACTGACTGTTGGAGTGAACTAGCATCCTTACACATTTTAGCAGTGTACACCTACTGGAAAAGAAGAAACCCACAATTTTGGGTTGCTCACACCCTGAGAAACAAGTAGCTACAAGGCTCCATATTGATGGTTTATTGAATACATCACCCTGCTCCCACATATTTCACAGAAAGTTTCAGTCGGTTTTTTCTGTGCTAGCAGTGTGTTTCTAATTCCAGTCAAAAAGATGTGAATGTTCAATATCCCTCAAAGCACAGCACAGTCACCAGTTGAGTGTTTTTAGATAGGACTTACAAGGTGATAGGCTTCTGGTGAGCTTTTGGTGAGTGTAGAAAGTGTATGTATGCGTGTGAAGCTGTTATTAAGTGTGACAAAGAAAATAACTGGAGTTTTGACTGTCATTTGGCATGTTACAGTTGCTACCATTATGGCTTCTCTATGGGCTTGATCCATAGAGGAGGGAAGTTGGCATGTGAAAAGATACTCTAGATTCTTTAAAAAGTGAAATGGAGTCTTAAAAAGAAAACCAATCAGCATTGCCTCTTTCTTTTTGATTAAAAAAGTGAACCTGACTTAAGAAATAACGTCTGTCACAAGGCTCAACTTATGTGCAGGAAAAATTTAAGATATTTCATCATATGCAAAGGAGCACCTTTCACACTCTCATGCTCTGATTTAACCTCTGGAAAATTTTGCTACCAGTCTAGCTAGAAAGATTTGTGCTTGTGTTGTGCATGCTGCAAAGTTAAAATAGCAAATAATTGAAGGGAGCATCTTTAAAACAGAGTTAAATTCTCACTATAGATTTGAGAAAACTTTGTTACTGACCTAAACTGAACTGGTGGAATATGAGAATTATGCAGGGCAAGACAAGCTATCCCTCTTTGCCGTATTTGTCTTTTTATTCTGTTGAGTTATCTGGTCAGACTTTTTAGGTTAAAAAATGGTAATTATCTACACAGTTTCTCCCTTACAAGAGTAAAGGTTGTAAAAGGAAGGAAGAGGCTGGCAAAAAGAGGTTAGGGTTTTGATCCAAAGCCACTTGAGAATCCTTCTCATCCTCAAGTAGTATTAAGTGTTCTGTGACAAGAGATACTTGAATAAGTTCTCTTATTGCTGTGTTTTGTATGTTGATTATGCCTCTTGCTGTCATTAATGTCAGTAAAATCCTAAATTTCTCCACTGCAATTCTTTTCAGAAAAGGAATGTTTGTCCACATGTGTCCAGAACATGCAGCAGTCTGATGACCTTTCTCCCCTAGAAATAGTTGAGATGTTTGCTGGACTTTCTTGTTTTCTCAAAGACTCCAGTGATGTATCCCAAACATTGTTGGATGATTTTAGGATATGGCAAGGATACAACTTCCTCTGTGACCTCCTCCTCAGGTAGGCGAAAGTGCTTGAAGAAATGCAGACAGATCACTGGGCATTTTTCAAAAAACGTTTTCTTAATAAAGAGTAGATTAATAAGCTTAAACAAATAAGTGATTATAGATCATTATGGAATGAAGATATTAGGACCAAAACATTGAATTCTGTGTTTCTCTCCATTTATTAAACTACTTTGTTGAACTTTTTGTTCTTTAGTACTGGTTTATTACTAAATGTTTCTTGCTTTGGAAAGACAGCAGTTGCTTAAAAAAACTGGTACTAAATATTTAGAGAGAATCCAGAACATAAAATTTAAGCTGCAACTAGTGATTTTTGAGTGGTTGGAGTTTGTTTTGTTTTGTCTAAGAAGATCGTTTAGTGGTGGACTTGGCTGTGCTGGGTTAACAGCTGGACTCAATGATCTTGAAGGTCTTTTCCTCTCAGGATCTCCTCTGGTCTGGTCTGGCTGGGAAGATCCCGAGGTGTGTCTCTGTTAAAAAGTCTCTTTTCCCCAACCCAGCAGCCGAAGAACAAGTCGAGAAGTCTTCAGTTCATGTTCTCAAAGTTGTTTATTGTTTCTTTATCTAAAACATTTTCTGCCTGGCCCGCCAATGTGTGTTCTGCAGGTCGGTCCGAGGCACACACCCCACTTCTCGGGCTGGTGCTATCTTTTATACTAAAAACTACGTATACTGTGTTTGCAATTATGTTCCAATACCTATCACCTATGTTAGACAGTGACTTTCTACTCTAAACCAATCTGTGAATGCCAACATCATCCTGAACATGGACGCCAGGGAGAAGAAAGAAGGACAAGGCACGCCCAAATCCCTCCATCTTGGAACCCCTGACCCCTATGTACAGAATTCCAAACCCCCCTGTACCATGCTCCAAAATTTCCCTTCACCCTGTGATTGCTACTACTATGCTACGTAAACTTTTGTGACTTGTAATTCTTCATATAACGTTGGTAATTTGCTCCATGAGTTGAGATCGAATTCCCAGGTGTCCTTGGCTTCCTGCCAGGGTCTTCCATCCCCTGCCAGGGCTTTGAGACATCCAGGGCATCCAGAGAGATGTCATGGGTTCCGACATTTTCCAACCTAAATAATTCTATAATTATTGTCTTATCATGCTATCATAATGAAAAATCCCATATGTAAATGTGGTGAATGCAATGAGGGAATAGGGGTTTTTTTCCCTAATTAAAAATACTTCTAAGCTGCTAGTGCATTAAAAAATACGGTCATGAAAATGCCTGCCCAAAAAACCTTTGGTACATGATCTATCCACGATCTCCTTTTTCTTTCCATGAAGGAAACTTCTTTAATTTTCTGACTGAGAAAGAAAAGAGTGTCTGTTGCTTTATTTGTGTAAAATCTCTGGGCAGTCTGTGTTGCTTTATTTGAACATGAAGTTCTGAAGAAGAATGCTCAGCTGTTGCTGTTGTAAAATATATATATATTTTAGGAATCCAAGGTACATACTGGGTAACTATAAGTCTGCACCTTACAAAGTGCATTTGGGTCAAAGATGCTTGAGACATTATCACTGAAAAATACTAATATTGTTATTTCCATATTTTTTGGTGTTAGTATGCTGAGGTTTGGTACTCAAATATTTGAACTAAATTTTCCACTACATTGTATACTTCTGAGGGGGATTTTTGTTTGTTTTAAATGAATACCAGACATAGACATGGCATTTGACATTTTTAATCACACTTAAAATCACTCATAAGTTACCTTTGGTGCCACAAAAGCTAAAGCACCTGTTAAGGAATTGTTATTTTTCTTGTTCTATGAGTTTTGGAATATGTTATATTCACTAATGCATTAATTCAAAGTAGTGTAATTCAAATTCAGTTGTTTTCCAGAAACTGTCAGCCAGAGTTTAGGGGAGATATAAGGGGAACATGCTGTCATGTTACATGTTGAGATACAAAGGTGATTCTCTGTAGATGAAGTGTTTTAAACAAATTTTCCCCTGGGCTTGCTCATCCTTAAGTCAAAGAATGGGGGATCCCTGCCAAATGTATAGGAAGACTGGGGATTTACATGTCTCATTGAAAAAGGAGGACACCTGGGATCATCAGGTGACATCAGTAAAGGTTAATAGCGTAGGAATATGTTATCCTCATTTCTTCCTGAGGGGGTTTTCTAGAAGAAAGTAGTTCCTTTCAAAAAACAGTGATCTTGAATGAGCCCATGCATCAGTCAGTGATGGACCACAGTGATGTGTTCTCCCTGTTTTGTTCAAACCTACCCACAGAGACTTGTTCAGCTCTGGGGCACTTTTATGATGATAAGTGTCATGTGAGGGTGTGAAATCTGGACACTGGGTCTCAAGCTGCAAAGAGGAAAGGCTTTGGAGCTGGAAAAGTAGAAGGATGTGAAGAAGGTGGCTCAGTAAGAAATTGCAGAAGATCTGTGAGGGCAAGAGGAGCTCTTCTTTAGTTTCATTTGGATGATGTGAAAGGGCAGGGCATGTGGAGAGTTGGTAGAATGGTAATAGGTGAGCTCTGTGCTTCTGTAGTGACTGTTTGCAGGAGGTTCTTGTTTGAAGGAGATTCCTTCCTCAGCCACGTCTGACTAAGAAGATGGAGGATGCAGAATGAGCTGCTTGTAAAAGGCTCCAACAGTCGTTTGTCAGCAAGAAGCAAAACAGAGCTTGCACTGCCTGAGTCTATTGAAGAATGTGGTCCCCAGTTTACTGCTGAGATCTACAGTTAATAAATAATTAAACATGCTTTTATTTGTGGTGAAGTAGCAGGAAAATGAGGATGGTGTTATGATTCAGAGTCAGTTTTTAGGGTTTGGTCGGATGGTGCGTTCCTGTCAGTACAGTGGTTGGAATGGGATGTTAACATTTCCGTTCTCTTGTGTTCAGAGATGGTGTTTGTAGTTCCAGTGAGCGTGCTTCATCACATGCTTGTGAGTGCTACGCCTTTACCAAGATACCATTTCATTAGCATGAAACATTCACTCTCAAAGTGGCAGATGTAGTCTAGCAAGTTAATTACAGATATCTATTTAATTACAGACTCTCCATGTACTTTCCTATACAGTATCTTCATGTCTGTGAGAGGATTTTTAATGTAATTTTTCATGTCTTTCTGCTGACTGTTGAGTTCAAGGAGAGATTTATGAGGTAAATTCCTATGGCAAATAACTGTTTGCTCTTTTAAGTCCAGTGTTTGACTAACTTAATGGTATGAAATATGGACATTGAAAACACTGCAGGAATCAGGCAGTAAAATTAATCTCTAAACTGATAGAATAGAAGAGATCTTACTAAAGTGATTTGAGTTCAGATAAACTAGTGCTGCTAACTTGATCCTGTTGTATTTTCTTTAGATTAGAGCAGGCAAAAGAAGCTGAATCTAAGGATGCTTTGAAGGACTTAGTTAATTTGATAACTTCTTTAACAACATACGGTGTCAATGAATTAAAGCCAGCTGGTGTTACTACTGGAGTACCTTTCCTGCTACCTGGATTTGCAGTCCCACAGCCTGCCGGCAAAGGTGAGTCTGCTTTCTTTCTCTCTCTGTTTGCTTTTTTGTTGTTCTAAGTGCCCATGACAAGATACAGAGCAGCTGTGTATTGCACAAACCCTTTCCAACTAAGTCTAGGTTCTTTATCTAAGATTATCAAATACTCAGTTATTTTGGTCTCAAATATTTTATTTTGGGATTGGTACCCAAAGAAGAAAGTTTAGGGCTTTTGTCTTTGAGGACAGGTCCAGCCTCTTCACTGCAGAGCTGACAGTTTTCTACATGGAAATGTGAAGAGATTGTCTTATTGGAGAGATTAACTGATTTTATTTATAGTGTTTTAAGCTGCTGTCTTACTAAATTGATATGAAAGGCTGATGTGCTGGCTTGATTTTTTTTTTTTTAATTTTTTTAAATCCTTCCCCTACTCCGCTTTTCTTTCTGTTACCTTTTGTCAGCTCAGGGAAATGTAACTTGTGAGCTGAAATCTGTTATTTCATCACCAGTGTGATCAGAGTGATAAAATCTGTGGTGTGGTTGAAACCACAGTGAATTGGAGATAAGGTTGAGGAAGTCTTGGGGGAGAAGTGTTGTATAAAAATAAACTTAAGTTTCATATCCTGTGCATAAACTTAAAATTCAGTTTAGTCTTGTATGTTACTAAGGAGTTTGGAATTTAATAGTGACTGTGGAGCTACTTTGTCAAACTTTTATGAGATCTACAATGTGTGCAGTGGCACAAGAAAAGTTTATTCCAGGATTGCATTTGTAAATTTATAGACTAATGAATATACATCCTAGGTTCCTTGGACAGTGACTTCCTTTCTCTGGTATGGAGAGAGTTCATTGTTCTTAGGAATTGTTTTCCTTTTGCACTAAATAGAGAAAGAAGGTGAACACTCAGAGTTCAATTTTTCCATGTTTTGATAATAATATTAATTTTTTTTGATTAATCAGCTTTTCTGATACAATGTTATGAGAGAACCATGGTCTGTTGCAATCTGCAAAAGAGTTCTGCAACTTTGTGATATTTGTCAGGACATCTCTGTTCCTTTTACCTGCTTTTCATAATGTTGGCAAATTGTATTTTTATGAAAACTTTGTTTTCTCAATTTACTGATATCTCAGTTATTTCCATTTAAATCATTTTAGTTCTTGAACTCTGAAAAGCTGGTTAGAATTTGTTTTTTTTTCAGGGGTCCTCCTAATAATCAAAAACAATTTATTAATCTACTTGATTGCCTGGAACAACTGTTGATTCTAAGAATATTAATAGTTGTATCTGACACTGTTATGTTCCTGTCATATTTAATAAGCTCTAAGTCCCCTAATTTGAACATTTTTCATAGTAAAAAAAGCATGTAAAGAAGTCTTTTTAGGAACAACTGTGTTATAATGTAATAAATGCTCTTCCAGATGTTGAATTGTTCCAATGCTCATTTACAAGGGAGTTTTCTCTTGCCTTCTGGAGAAATACTGAAATGGAAGGTGTGGAGGCTAGGCATGAAGATAATTGAATGTACTGTTCAGTTGGACAACTTAGTTTACAAGAATGAAGAGAGTAGTGTGCCATAGAGAATATATCATAAATAAGAATTTTTTCTTTATGAAAGGGTTTTCAAATCAGGTTGACAGTTTGCATATACTTTTATTTGAAAAAAAATAAAATAAGATGTTACTGTTAAAACATCCTAAATGCTTTGTTTAGATTGTCTTTAAAGTTCTCACTCTTGATTGTGTATTTTTTTAGTTATTTTTTACTGTTAGTTGTTTTCTGTATCATGGTATCTGTCCACTGTGTCTTGTACTATTCCTACAGAAGTTTAAAAAGTTGAATTTAAGGCATCTTTTGAGTAGAATAAGAATAATATCTGCCCATAGAAAATTTTGGAGCATCCTCATAAATGATGCATTTCTTAGCTAAGTGGATGAGATATCAATCAACTTGAAGGTACTTACAAGAAGAAATGTGACTGAGCTTTAAAGCTGTGAGATGTTTGTGTGCTGATATTATAGCTACTTTATGCTTTACAACTTTTTCCCTGTGTTTTAATTCCTTAATTGTTAATAGTACTGAACGCTGCCAAAGCTTTTTTATTCCCAGCTGCAAGGGCTGTGTTCTGCATTACGGAACACAGAATGTATCACTGTTGCTATAATGAGTTCTCTTATGGCATGGATATGTGATGGGCCGGCTTTGTTTTGTCTCTAGGACTGTATCCTATGTACATTTTAATACTAAATCAGTATACTTATCTATTTTAAAGAAATTATCTTTGATCAGCATCTTTAGGTGCTTACGTAAACTCTTACTACCAAAGATTAAGATGCCATCTTAAAGAATAGTAGGTTGTGGAATTTGCAGTGTAAGTGGATGTGCAGAGGCTTTTTTTAATGACTTTTTAATGAAAAGTGACATCGTACATTGTTATTTTATTCCTATTTATTAAAATGCGTGGATCATTATTAATAAGTGTATTCATTGTTTATGGTGATTAAGAACTTTCTCTTTCCTTTTTCCTCCCATCCCACTTTATTTTCTGATTTAGGTCATAGTGTGAGGAATATTCAAGCATTTTCTGTCCTTCAGAATGCATTTTTGAGAGCAAAAACCAACTATCTAGCACAAATCATCCTTGACGCCATCACGAATATTTATATGGCGGACAATGCCAACTACTTCATTTTGGAATCGCAGCATACATTGTCTCAGTTTGCAGAGAAAATTCCTAAACTTCCAGAAGTGCAGACCAAATACTTTGAGATGCTGGAATTGGTTGTCTTCAGCTTGAATTACATACCCTGTAAAGAACTGATCAGTGTGAGCATCCTTTTAAAATCCAGCACTTCTTTTCAGTGTAGCATCATTGCCATGAGGACGCTCTTGAAGTTCACTCGTCATGATTACATCTTTAAGGATGTCTTCAGGGAAGTGGGGCTTCTGGAGGTGATGGTAAATCTTCTTCATAAATATGCAGCCCTTTTGAAAGATCCCACTCAGGCACTGAATGATCAAGGTAGTGTGTCCATTTCCATTTTTCTAATACTTGTCTTTTTTGGCTGGAAATAGTGGAGTCTTGCATTTAGGAGAAATGAGAGAGTCTGAACATGTACCTCAGGGCCTGAATTCTGCTAAGGATTGCTGTGCCATCTTAAAAGCTCATTGGATTTGCTTCTCTCAGTTTCTTGAGAGAAGCTTGAGGCTAACTTTAATGAATGATGCTCTATGAATGTAAAGTAGTACGAGCTCATATTTTCCTTTCTAAATTTTTTTTTTTTGATGTACTGGTTCAATATTTGTTATTTAATGTGAAAAAAAGTGTAGGGGCAATGTATAGCATCAATGTTCTTCCTAACAAAAGGTGCTTTGTAACTTTGTGTTTAGCCCCAGATTTGAAAAAATACTATAGCATGCATATCTGAGCTTTTAATAGGAGACTTTTTTATGAGCTGGGTATACATTTTTCTAAGCATTAAAAAAAATAAATTAAGATCAGTTGTCTCCAGACTGGAGCATCTCAGGTAAGCTGCACAGCTGCTAGGCCTCCAAAGCAGGCTCTGCCTCATGCCATAGGAGCCTACATGCACACAGACATTTATTTTTACATTCTTCATTCAAACTGCAGTCAAGCTTGTGTGCATCAGTGACACTTAATTTTTAATCATAATTGCTGGATGTTTCACCTGGGTTTAATTGTATGAAGCTTCATTAGTGAGTGGTAACTGTAGGTTAGTTAGAAAGCCTTTTCCCCCTCAACTCCATTGGAAAACACATCAGTTCTTATGTTCCTGTAAACAAATGAATGAAACTGTCATCTAATCAGGGTGCTACCTGGGTGCACATGTCCTTGTGGTGGGGTTTACTTTTTATTAGAGTAATTTAAAATAACCAAAACCCCACTGTTTTTCCTGGAGTGTTTCTCTGTGTGTACTGTGCCAATTGCAGCGTTGGTCTGCCACACCTGTTAAGCAATAAGCACGTTTGCTGTAATTATGTGAGTGGAGTTTTGTGGGTTTTGTACGGAATTTCTCTCTTCAGGTACTGAAAACTGAACAAGAGCAGATGTAGTTAATCTTCAACTGGTGTAGTTTTGTGGCTCAAAGAAACAATAACTTTCATGTCAGGCACTCACAGTGCAGCTCACAGTGCTCTAAAACCTCAGTTTAAATTCTTGTCTTTATAAAATTAACTTTTCATGTGATTCATAGTTAAGCTTTCCCAGGAATGCATGTGTAGACTCTCAGCTTGCTTTGGAAAATGGTGGGGCTGCATGCTTTCTAGGGAAGCAAAGAAAAGAAAAGTGTTGGTGGAAAGTATTAAGAAGCATCTTTGAAAAGACTGGTATTTTCTATGACTTTAGCTTCTGAAATTTTTTTGTAGTGGATTCAAGAAACAGTTCATTTGAGGACCAAAAGCAGCTGGCTTTATTGGTTATGGAGACCCTGACAGTACTACTACAAGGATCAAACACAAATGCAGGTGAGTGAAGAGATTCTTGTCAAGATATGTATAAAGAAAATCATGTCTTGACTTTCTATCTTTAGGCCAGTATTCAAATACGCTGAAATATACTTTCTCTCTGGCCAAGTTTTCCCAGCAAAGAAAACAGACAGCATAGCCATATCCATAAAATAAGGATAACAAGATAGTGTTTAACTTAAATTTCTTTGGTATTGTTTACTTGAAGGCAAACACCAGACCCCATCACTCTTCAGCAGTTTTATAATAATTCATGGTAGTGCTTGTAAGACTGTTTGGATATTCAAAAATTTAAGCACATAATTAGAAATTTAGTTCAGTGTTCACAGTGTCGTGTCTACTTAATGTAATGCCTGTATCTTTAGTTAAAGATGTTTTTTCATTTTCATTAAAGAGTTATTCCCAGTCAGTATGTACAGACAGAGCTCTGTTACAATTGTCCTTTTGTAAATCAGGCAGTTTTGTATTATGCTTCATTAACCAAGACTTAGTGATTTTGAGACCGTGGCAGCATCCACCTGCCTTGCGACAAACCCTTGGCTGCTGTTAGATGGCATTCCTGACTTCACCTAGGAAGCATCAATCAGCCATCAAGGCCTCCTTGCTGTGGGATTCACATTCTCTGAACCCGAGAGAAGCAGTGAGAGAAGCAGAGAAAACAATGATCAAAACAATTCTTACCTCATTCGCTGCTCCTGTGTTGTGCCAAAGTAGAATGCAATATGGAGATTGTTTGCCCAGAGTGATGGTGTTTTGTTGCCTTGGCCTGTCAGGGCCAAGTGTGTGTCCAGACTGTCCGTCAGGAGACAGTCACGAGATTCAGCTCAGTAGAGTTGAGTGCTTGTGAGTTTCAGTTTAGATGTAATGTAATATAGTGTAATATAGTACAGAATAATATAGTATAATAAAATAATTAATTAACCTTCTGATATCAGGGAGTCAGATGCATCATTCTTCCCGCTCGGGGACACTGAGCAAATTTGATACTTGCTGCTTCTCAGGACTGATTTAATCTCGGAATATCCACTGGAGAAACAACAGCAGGAATGTAAAAGACATTGGCACTTTGGGATGATGCCGCAGATGATGTTTCTGAGGAATCTTGGAGCGTTCAAGGGCCTCATTTCATCAGTAGCTCTCCCAGTTCAGGAGTAGGACAGAGCATACAGGAGGAGCTGAGAAATTATTTCTCAGAAAGTTTGGCTCCTGTCTGTACTGGGATGTGAGCGCTGTATCCAGAGGCCAGCAGAGGTTGTAGGTCATCACAGAAGCATAAGTAGATGCAGCCTTGCAGTGATTCATACCACATTCGGTGCTTGGTTTCTGATCTTAAACCAGTCTCTCTGATAAGCTTTCCAGAGTATTGCAGAACTGCTAACTACATTTCAACAGGAACAGGTTCACCGGGTAGTTGAGAAGAGAACCTACACTGAGAGTGGGAGAAACATAAAATGTTATCCCAGTCTATGTAAACCTGACCACAAAGGAGATGCGTTTACTTGTGGAAGGGTGCAACAAACTCACCTGTCTCAAGGTCTGAGGTCTCTCCTTTTGCACTGAATCCATCTCTGAGCCAAAGGACATCAGAGAAAGCAGGAGGCAGGAAATGGATGGTGGGATTCATGTCTGTATATATATGTATATATATATATATGTTAGAGAGAATCAACTTGTTAATCCTGAACTTGGTCATTTAAACTGCTCTTTGAGTTTATAGTCATGTGGAAAATTATCCCTTTTGATGCAGTAATGCAGCATTGATCCATTTCTCCAGTCAGTTTTCATCTTCAGTAATTAACATAGAGCAATAGTCCAGGTGCTGACACTACTAAACACACATTATGTATGCCATGTATATTCTACTTTGGTGTTTGTGATGCTTTCAGAATCAATTTTCATATAATTTTCAGTTATCACAGTAGCCAGGAAACTTGAAAAACATTGTTTGACTTAAGCTTAATCTCTACAGAGATAGGTCTTGCCACAAAAAATCTTCTGCAGAATCTTACAAATTATGTGGGTAGACTGAGCCACTTATCAACCAGTGCTCATCTCCAGAAACATCCCAGTCATATTTTCAGTTCATATTGCATTTAGGTCATTACTAAATGTAAGAAAAACACTACCCTAAACCAGAACAGTGCATAGTCTTCACAAAACATGGAGGTTTTGGTAGATTTTTTATTTCATCCTGAGACCCTTTGACCTCTAGCATGTAAAGAGTAACTTCTGTTGGAGTAACAGAATTATTGAAGAAATTCTTAGAGCTGACCTCCATCCTTGTACACAATGCCTTTAGTGAAAATTTTTATCAGAAGACATTAAAGTTCTATTTTTATTTGTGTTAGGGGAGGAAAATTAGTAGTAAATCATTACACACCCAAAGAGCTAAAACTCTGCCCTTCATTCTGTAGAAATGAAAATTAACACCTTTGGTGTTGTTTTGTTGTCATTATTTGCCACTGGTTATATTTTGCTTACTCTTAAAGTGCTTACCCTGCCACCCTCTTTCCGAGCAGGCATTTTCAGGGAGTTTGGTGGTGCCAGGTGCGTGCACAACATCGTGAAGTATCCGCAGTGCCGCCAGCACGCCCTGATGATCATCCAGCAGCTGGTGTTGTCACCCAGCGGAGAGGACGACATGGGCACCCTGCTGGGGCTGATGCACTCGGCCCCACCTACGGAACTGCAGCTCAAAACCGACATCCTAAGGGTAGGTGAAGGCTTCTTCTTCAGCACTCTTTCTCCTAAGGTGTGGTTCAAAGAGAGAAAACACTGAGAAGGGCTTTGGATTGAGCTGGATTGGTTGGGTGGTGTTCAGGTAGTATGTAGATTGTCTCTGGAGTTGAAATACTTATATTTGCTATTTGCTCCATGGTTGTTGTTGTTTTTTTTTTTTAGTTCCTACCATCTATCCATGGTAGCCTTCAGAACTGGAGGTGTAGGCTAGTGAATATGTTTTTGGCATCATCACGTTTGTGGATAGAAAATGAGGTTCTGCAGTTATGATAATTTTCCCTGGTGGGGTCTTATTTAGTCAAAAATGATGGGAATACGTATGGAAAAAAAAGCAAGCAAGTAACGTACGTTTATTTTCAGCTCTGGATTGCATTTTCTGTGGCATTTTATTTTACTAATTTGTATCTAGGAATGCTGAAATAATTAATATAAATGCAAATTGTAATGATCACAGTAGAAGATAAAACTGAAGAACTTGCTTGCTTAAGCAAAATAGTGGAATAGTAAGAAAGTAAGGCTGGGAGTGGAGGAAGAAGCAAGAAAACTCTTGTCTGTTTCCTGTTGTATTAGGTGTTTTATTTGCTAATCTAGACCCACAATTTCTCTTCAGAGTAGCTAATGTTATTTTTAAAATTGACAAAATACTGATTTATTTTAGGGTAGAAAAGCTGAGGCAAATAGCAGAAAGTAAATGAGTCTTAATGAAGAGAACTCAGACATCTAGGTTCATTTCTGTTCAAAGGAGCTGTATTTCTCTGGCAGATGAGCACCTTCATATTATTACAAAACACAGAAAGGAAAGCTAGTAATAAAACTATTCATTTACTGTGTAATGTCTGTGAAGGTCTTCAGCAATTTTTGACCATGTGTTTTTCACCATACTTACGGGGAAAGAAAAGATACTGGAGTTCCCCAGAGGATTTAACAGAAAATCAAGATTTCTGTCTTTCCCTTAACCTGTTGTACTTGTCCTCCATTGGTGCTGTTCTCAGAAGTTTTGGTTATGGAACTGACAGCCCAGAACAGTGCAGTGATGTGTCTCTTACTCTTTGTTCAAGTTCGTCAAGAAAGGAGATAGTGCCTTCAGAGGAATGACAGTCTTCTGTTTCACTACCCATCTTCTGAGTGCTTAAAAAAGCAACTTGATTCTGAAGAAGTAGACTTCTGGTCATGGGAAATTCCCCCTGGTCTATTTTTCTGTATCAGTAACATTTTTCTGTTATTTATGATGCTTTCTGTAGGGAGATTTTTTCTTCTATATTCACACGTGGGTCAAACTTCCCATGACAGGTATCCTTTTCATTTGTTTTTGGCTGTGTGGAGGTGCTTCTCCACCCCCTGATTTCACAGATAATGGGTGTTGTTCTCTAGTACCTAAGTTCATGTATTTTCTGCTGTTTATACCATGGCTTTGCATTTATTTGTTCAGCAAGTAAGGTTTTATCCACTTTTCTTTCTCTCTATGGCTTACTTTTGAGAATAAACTCTTAAAATATAGTCTCAGTCTCAATTCAGAGATTTATAGAGGAAAGCTAAAAATAAGTGGGTATATTTGGCTAATTTTTGCTGCCTGAACTTGCTAACTAGGTGTTACATTTGAGTGCCATTGTGGCTTCATAGCTGCCAGGTGCTTCTGCATTGTTGATTTCTAGGAGACTGTTAGGATGCTCCAAGGTTTAGATTTCTCATTGCTGCAAGAAGTCATTTGCCTGCTCTTGTTTGAAATTGTTTGTGAAGTGTGATGACAGAGAAGATTCCTTTCTAACAGAGATATTCTCCACCTTGTCACTAAGAGAATTACTTGGCAATTTTGGGTTCCATTCTGGGCTTGGTCAGGTCTTTTCTGTTGGAAGGTAATTTCTTATTTCTAAATAAGGAGCAATGTTCTACTTTCCCCCCTAATCTTTTTCTTTATTCTGTAAACTTTTGAGTATGAGAATTTTTTATAGTAAAAGTTGATCTTTTGAAAAGTTGATCTGCTGAAAAGTTGTTGAACTTTTACTACAACTTTTACTACATTTTTGACTTCAGGGATTACCAAGTTCTGACAAATGACACAAGGATTTTGCTAACACAACACTGTTTTGTGAACAAAAATGTTCCAAGCTTTTTTCAGGCTGTTTGTAATGCTGCTGCTTGTTGTTGCTGTTGTTTCCCTGTTTTGATTGCTTGTTTTGTCCACAGGCTCTACTCTTGGTGCTGAGAGAGAGTCACCGCACAAGAACTGTTTTTAGGAAAGTTGGTGGATTTGTGTACGTCACATCTTTACTTGTTGCCATGGAAAGATCTTTGTGCTCACCACCTAAGAATGGCTGGGAAAAAGTAAACCAGAACCAAGTGTTTGAACTGCTTCACACTGTGTTCTGCACATTGACTGCAGCAATGCGCTACGAGCCAGCCAACTCTCACTTCTTCAAGACAGAGATCCAGTATGAAAAACTGGCAGATGCTGTTCGATTACTTGGCTGCTTCTCAGACTTGAGGAAAATAAGTCCCTTGAATGTCTTCCCTTCAAATACACAGCTGTTTCAAAGGCTTTTGGATGATGACCTAATATCCCTGGATTCTGTGTCACCTACTCTAAGACACTGCAGCAAACTTTTTATTTACCTCTACAAGGTAGCAACAGATTCTTTTGACAGGTATGACCTTTGTTTTTTGGGGGTTTTTTCCCTCCTTTTCTTTCATCTTCTCTGCCTGTCCCACGCCAGTGTTCTCTTCAGATACCTTCATTGCTTTTGTATTTCCGTGTTAATCTACTTTTTTCTTCCTTCACTCCACTGAGAGGAGGATAAGGTGTCAACATCTGACCAAATAATGACTTTGCTTGCTGGTGTTCTCCAGGGTGCACAGCATTCTCTCTGATGTTGGGTGTTTTTATTGTAGCAGCAGTTAATATAGAGGTATCAGTTCATGGTTATATTTGATGTGTTGAAGCAACCTGTTGGTTGATAGGCTGACAGGTTGCATTATCATCATTAGAAATACTATATTTTTTTGGTTTTATTAAGTAAATGAAAATTTGGTTGTTGAATGTCGTACCTTAACTTCATTGTTTCATTTGATGTGGAGTTTTAAAGTAAATGATTAAATAATACCATGATTAATTTAGAAGTATAGAATCGTTTAGGTTGGAAAATACTCTTAAGATCAGGTCTAACTGTAAATTTGGCACTACCAAATCAACCACTAAACCTTGTCCTTCAGTGCCACATCTACACATCTTTTAAAGACCCCTAGGGATGATGATTCAACTTCATCCGAGGGCAGCCTGTTCCAATGCTTGATAACCCTTTTGGTGAAATTTTTTTTCCAAATATGAAATCTAAACTTCCCCTGGTTCAATTTGAGGCCATTTCCTCTTGCCTTTTGGTTAGTTATTTCAAAGAGATGGACACTACTGCTATGACGATCTCTCAAGTAGTATTAGAGACTGATAAGGCCTTCCCTGTGCCTCTTTTTCTCCTTGCTAGCACATAAGATGTACATCTTGTTTTACATGGATTTGGTTGTTCTTTAAAGTTCTAGATAGTCTGTAAGTTACTGGTTTTTTAAATTTAACTGGGAGACACTCCCAGAGTGAAACAACTTGAATTTAAATTATGAGACTCAAAATGAACAGAAATGTGTTTTAAAGGTTGAAAATGACAACAAAACTTTGTGAAATATGTATTGAAGATTAGCTTGTCTTAAAGTAGTTATTGCCACAACTTAAGGTACAAAACATGAAACACAGACCTAAGCTTTGTATCTGGGACCTTTAAGCTATTTATACCCCGGCCTTTGAATGTATGTGACCCTGTTCTAATAAGATGGGTCATCTTTCCCCCCAAGTGGGAGATCTTAATGCTTTTCTCTTCTTCAAAGAAAATTTTAGCAACTAACAAGCCAACAAAAAAACCCACCCTAACACACACTCATGCTCTGACGCACTCACCAAAAAGCCAACTTCAGAAATCAGTTTATTTTGTCTCATTTTGAAGCATTATTAAAGCATTCAGGTAGCAGGAGGACAATTTGTATTAAGAGTGTGTTGCTCGTACTGTAGAAGTTGACACTGGCTAATAGTGAATGAGGAAACAATGGGGTAAGTAAATCACATGGTGATGTTGCATAAGATACCGTACTAAGTTCCTTTTTTTTTTGGCTGTTATTTTCAGTGATTTTTTTCTTCTTTACATTTCCTGTTCATCATTCATTATTGAATTTACATTGACTTTATTTCTTACTCCTGTTGGTTATATCTAATTTACTGAAGCTTTACTTTCTCCTCTAAGTTTCTTCTGTTGAACATTGCAAGTTGTTCTGCTTTGCTGGTATCAGTAGCTCTCAGCAGAGCAATGAACAAGCAGTGCAGAGTCACACCACAAGACCTGTGCACACTTTGCATGTCTGTGTGTTCACCTGAGGCTGTCATTCAATTTGTCCTTTGTCATCCATGTTGTTTCTGAAGGGTGGATCCAAGTAACACTTTTATTGGTGCTTTTGTAAAACTAACAAGCTTATGGCCTCTGGTTTCTTCTCTAACCTCTCTGTCCTACCCCTGTCTGTTTTGTCTGTAGTCGTGCAGAACAGATCCCTCCTTGCCTGACAAATGAGACTTCTCTCCCCTCTCCTTGGGGTACGCCAGCTTTGTCCAGGAAAAGGTACCGACCTTTCAAAGAGAAGCTGATCTCCTTTCCAATTTTTCTCTCTTGCTGTTGTGTTTCTTAGTTTTGGGAGGAGGGATGTTTCTCTTAAATTGCTATTCTGAGGAGTGCATTTCCATTTGTGTGTTTACTAGATGAAAAAAATGTAAAGGCATGTTTCATGTTGAATCCTAGGCAGTGATGAGATTAGAGATGTCTCCAGATTCCCATAGCACTTAAAGTTAGGCTTGTGTTTCAAAACCAAATAAAGCCTAGTATGAGAAATTATCTAAGAGAGGTATATATGATGTTCTCAGGAGCAATTCAAAGGCATCTACTGTGCTAGTAGATCAATAAATACATCAGGATTTCTTTTTTCCTGACTAATTTTTCAAGGAAGCTTACTTTTGGTGGAAGGTGGATGGCTTGTAAAGGTGTTCATTTGTTAGTAATTGCAGAGAATAAAAAGTAAAGAATGAACCTGTCTTGACTACCAAATGATGTAGAGACTTGCTGAATTAAAATGTTTGGAAAGAAAGCACACATGGCCCAATTCAGAAATCCAAGCACCCGCTTTCACTCCCAAGCTACAGTCTTTTCTTATGCATCTTAATGTGTCTGGTAGACTTTAACATTTTTTAAAAATAAAGGTTACTGTCTGACCAGTGTTACTTAGAGGTTTGTGCAAATGCAAACCAATTTTTTCCTGGAGTCCCCAGGGAAGGGAGCAGCCCTTCACTATCTACAGATGCAAGTCAGACAGAGATTTGCTTTTGAAAGCTAAAAAGGCAATTGAAAGACACAGGGTTATCTGAGATGCAGGTGCCATGTGTAGAAAATGCGATCATTATTGAGTGGTATACTGCATAATATAGGCATTCAGGCTTCATGGTTGGAATGTAAAATATTCTGCAAAGGAAAACAACCAAAGATGCTTTTGGAACTGATTCGAAAGGAATGTTTATACTAAAGAAGTTTAATAAAGAGAACCTTTTTTCTTTACTGGGTAATGTTACCCAAGTCATACCTGGGTGTTCTACAGGGAGTGGCTTGGAGAAAGGCACCTTCCTAGTAACCCAGAACCACTTAGATTGTCATTTGCTTTCTTTTCTAACACTGAGGCATTTAAGAACAAACATTATAGTTTACAGAGAAAAACCTTAGCTGCCAAAGTCTTTTCCCTGTCATTTACTCTGAAGAAACATGTAAGAAAACAGTGTGTCCTATGGAGGCTCTTTACAGCTTCAGCCCTGCATTAACCTCTAGTGTTGCAGATTGCCCATCCCTTTGCTACGTTTTGCTGTTCTCCCAGGTGTAGGTGGCAGGGCTGCTCAGTTTCACTGAATTACTCAAACATACAGTTATGCAAAGGCTGGCAGCAGAACACAAGCAGTGCCTGCCAAACAGGAGCTGATTCCAGGGTGTGATGAGCAAGACTGCCAGATGGGTGGCTGACACAGCCTGGAAATTAAAATATAAATATAGCTATATATGAATAGATACGTTAGGCTTCCCTTGGGTTGTTTGTTTTTTTTTTTTTTGTGGTACTGAAAATGCAAGCAGTTGCTTGAAAACCTGAGGTAAAGATTGGGTAGTTTGAAGAGTCATTATCCCTGTGGGGTGCTTTCAGCAATTCAGGTAAGCTCCAGTACAGTAATGGAGGTACTTGCTGGGGTTAAGTGCTTTTGAAATGGATTTTCACAAACAAAAAAAGCCTTTGGGTTGTAACAAATTGTGTAAGACTCAAAGTAAATGTGGACAGAAAGAATGATCATGCTTGCTTGGGTGACTTTCAGATCCTTTCTGAAAAGCATGTTTTAAGTAAAAAAAGAGAACTAGGCTTTCCAAAAAGTATGTTTGAACAGCTGTCTGCTTTCTCACAGCATCATGTTTTTCATTCCTAGTGAATTCAGTGCCAGTGGCTGTGATCTTTCTGCTTTCAGAAATAAGCAGCTTGGGGTTTGTAGTCCAATATTATGTTTTTCTCTTCCTAAATGTCAGATATGGTCGAGTTTTGTCAAAGTTGACTCTTCCCAGAGAGGTGTTTGCTCTTCTCTTATTGTTTTCTGTCTCCTTTGCTTTGCATCCCTGGGATCTCCCTTGTTGTGGCCTGGTTTTCTGCCTTTTACCTTGTAAGACAGATGCCTGAGGGAGAGCCCTCTGTTGTTTGGCTAAAAGAGCAAGCAGACACTGTGCACACAGATAATTCTTATAAACAAAAATAGCACAGTTCTGGTTTCACACATAGTCTAGAATAGTTTTAGATGCACCGATATGCTAATATTCTCTCTCAGACATGTCTCAAAGCTGTATTTCCCAGTGGAGTGCTGCCCTCCAAGTGTTCTCCTTTATGGAAGCAGAGTAGGTGGGACTCCTGCAGCACGTGTTGGAATGGCAGTATGTGGCTGTCCTCCCTGTTACCTGGAATGCATTGTTCTTCCACTCCTGTCGTTCTCTCTTTTTTTTTTTTTTAGGATATTTTGGTCCTAACAGGGTAAAGTAGAGAATAGAATGTAGCTTTGACTTTTTAGCCATTAGTTTTAAAAAGTTTGCATAGTGATTGCTCTTGGGGTACGATATGCAGAGGGTTTATCTACAGTAAATCTTATTTCTTTCCAAATCAAAATGCTGTTGTAATTTTCATCAATACTTGTAGCTAATTATATAATTAAAGTTGTATTAATTATTTAATTTCTCTTCAATTATATATTTTATTAAATTAGAAAGATTAGACATACAGATACATGTCATCTTGTGCACACTGCCTTTTTCCATTATCTGCTGCTTCTTCTTTCTCCTTCCTTAAAGGAGGCGTATAAAAATGTGGAAGTATGGCTAAGTTAATTTATTGCAAGTTCTACCCTGAGCCATAGAACAATAACATTTAACTAATATTTTGGAAGGATTTTGTAAGATCTGTTTTCTTTATTCTATGTAGAGATATCTTTACAAACTGTTTTTTTTCCCTGTTGAATTGATACAAGTTTTCCTTATATGGAAAAACTAAAAATAGAAGATATTTTAAAGTTATATGAAAAACTTTCAATAATATATGGCTTAAAAAGATAATTTTTCCTTAGACTGCTAACAGGAAGCCTAGTCTGGACTGTATTGCCTTTTCAGTTATGTGGAATGCTGCAGTCCAGGTGGTTTGAGACCAGGATCATATTTGTGTTTGTGACTCACAGTGAACAATGTTTTTGTTATGCTGTCTGTGTACTACCATGTTTTAACCTCATAATTTGTCTAACAAGGTGAATGTGATAGTGCAGATCAGTGTGCTTAAAAGTAAAATTTGTACTTAAAAGTGGACAGAATGTCTTAAAGAATGGAATTTCACTAGACTAATGGGAATTTGTAAATATAAATGGATATTTAGGTTTTTTTAACTGCAACCTGTAAAACTTGCATTGAGATGCTCAAGGTGACATTGGAAAGAGGCTTCAGTTTTCTCATTCAGAAGAGCAGTGCTTTTAGGATGCATGGGAAATAATTGCCTGTGTTCCAATTTCTGCAGTAAGTCCGGGCAGAGGCTTGAGATTACATCTCTTTGTGATAGTATTACCAGTTGTTACACTGTTCTTAATTCATTTTAAAAGCCACAGTGAAGCCTTTCTTACCTGCTAGATGTTTCCATAAGTGGTGGGGCTGACAGAGAAGTTTAGAAAATTAATGGCTTAGGGGTTTGTAAAAAATACTAGAAAAAAACTCATTTAGGGAGATCTTTTTCTTAGCAGTTGGTTTCAGTAGAATTGCCATATTATTTTCTGTTTCCTGTAAGCATTAGCTAAATGAGTAAAGCATCGGTAATTTAATTTTTCTTAAAAACTCTCTTTTGAACAGTACTCTTGGGTTGTTCAGGTGCCAAGTTTTTACTGATCTGCCATAAAGCTTTTCAGTAGGAACCTTTTTATTGGAACATTATTTATTGAACAAGTTTTTCAGCCAGCACAAGAAGATTGTGCTGTGCTTCCTGTTGTCCTATCTTAAGCTGAATAATCCGATGTCTCACCCTTCCCCCATAGATGTGTTTCTTGCTGAGGGATTGGGCTTGGTGGCTGTGTTCAGGGCAGATCTTTGCTTGCAGCCTTCCTCATCTCCCATCTATGTCCTGTTTTTCCCAAGAGAAAGATAGCCTTGTTGGAAGTGTCTAAAGGGGGAAGAACAGCCAGTCTCAAAGTCTAACTTGTGTTAGGGTCAGGGTTTGGGTAAATTTCTGTCACTGAGAACAGAAGAGAGGAAGTACTTCTTTCAACTGATTTGATAAGAAGAAACCCTTCTTGTTTTGCTATATTCAGTTGTAAAACAAAGGACAACATGTGATCATCAAAAAAAATTCTCACACAGAGTTTGTTCTATTTCTTCTTACAAATAAGCATATGATAAATACTGTGGCTGTGGGTGATTTTGATTGGGGCTTTTCTGGGTTTGTGGGTTTTTTTTCTTTTGGGGGTTTCTTGTGTGTTTTGGGTTTTGGTTTTTTTTTTTGTGTTTTTTTTTTTTTTTTTTTGTGGTGAGCATGAGTCTTGATTTTGCTTTTGCTTCTAAAGCACCATCTTGAAACACAGTAAGCTGCTTTAGTAAGCTGCTCGTGCTGTTTGTGTGTTGAAACCCTTGCTGAAAGAAGAGTGGCATCAAGCTGATATCTCCAAGAGTTTCAATGATGAACGTGTCTGCATTTCTCAGGACCAGTGGTTGCTTCTAAGTCAGTGTGTCAAATCATCTTTTCCCTGGGTCAGACTAAAGCATCTTCATGTAAAACCAAATGGCCGTAGCAGTCATGGAAGGACTGAGAACATACAGATTGCTGGCATGAGTAACCACAGAGACCACCCTTCTATTCCCCTAGGCTGATTAGAGATTGCTGAGAGTTTTGTGATAGTACATTTCATAATCAGTTGTTAATGAAAAGCAAGCAGGGAGACACACATCCAGAGAACAGCAGTGGTAGGTTGCTCACTGCAGTTGTGCGCTGCTGCTGCAACTAGAATAAAAAGAGGGAGGCAATAAAAACAGTCTGTCAAGTTCTTGAAACAATGTTGCATCTGGGAAAGACACTTCCAAATTCAAGAATGAAACCTCTCTAGGCTGTCTTTAGAGAAACATGCCCAACAAGTTTGAGAAGAGGAACACTTGTTCTGTCTAACTGAGGGAAGAGAAAGGAAAAGGGAGTAACATCTATAGGCCAGTACAGTTTTACAGCTGTTTGAAAAATGCAGCTGGGTCTTGTAACCATGGGCTGTTTTCTGTCCTGCAGGCATGCATATCATTCTGTTTCAACACCTCCTGTTTGCCCTCAGAAAAACATAGCTGATGTGAAACTCCAAACAGGACCCACGTCCATACAAAGCTTTGATGCAGTCATTATTCACCCTGGTGCTATGCTTGCAATGCTGGATCTTCTGGCCTCTGTTGGATCAGCTACACACCCAGAGGTAAGGGGAAAAAAGTATGGTCTGAAGCTTTGGGAGTTGCTGGGGAAAAGGATGGCTGTGGGAAATAGGAAAGCTGGTGATGTCCTCTCATTTTGTGCTGAAAAACTAATATATTTCACAGGTTGAGTTGTATAACTGTACTTGATACTGCTGAGCCTGCACCCCAAATCCTGTGTCCAGTTCTGGACCCCTCACTACAAGAAAGACATTGAGGTGCTGGACTGTGTCCAGAGAAAGGCAGAGGAGCTGAGGAAGGGTCTGGAGCACAAGTCGTGGGAGGAGTAACTGAGGGAGCTGGGAGTGTTTTAGCCTGGAGAAAAGGAAGCTCAAGGAGGTTCCTTACCTCTCTCTAAAACTACCTGAAAGGAGGTTGTAGCGAGGGGAGGGGCAGTCTCAACAAGTCAAACAAGTGATAGGCTGAGAGGAAGTGGCATCAAGTTGTGCCAGGGGAAGTTTAGGTTGGATATTAGGAAAAACTTATTCACCGAAAGGATTGTTAAGCACTTGAATGGGCTGCCTAGGGCACTGTTTGAGTCACCAGGCATGGAAGTGTTTAGAAGACATGTAGATGTGGCACTTGGGAGCATGGTTTAGTGGTGGGCTAGGCCATGCTGGGTTAAGAGTTCAACTCAATGATCTTAAAGGTCTAACCTAAATGATTATGTTTCCAAGTTAAGTTACTAGGAATAGCTTAATAGTCACAAAAATAAAAGTTTCTAGTTCTCTCTGAGCTGGTTCTTTTTGCTGGTGAAAAGTAGAGGTTAGTTTGACCATTCTTACCTGAATTATGTTTCTTGACCATAGTTCTGGTCCTTTGTATAACTAATTACTCTTTTAGTACAGAGTGTTTCTTCACACAGACATGTGTGAAAACACACAAGTGCATTCATGTGTGTTTAAGTACAGTTAATTTTCTGTATTTATTGCTAATGTTAGTTTCTTTTCTATTATTATGTATAAAGCCTTTCTTCTGTTTTCCTTCTCAGTTTGCACTTTCTCAAACCCTGTGCTATTCTCTTTTTCAGCATGCGCTGGATCTCCAGCTGGCAGTGGCCAACATCCTGCAATCTCTGGTGCATACAGAGAGAAACCAGCAAGTCATGTGTGAAGCTGGGCTCCACGCACGACTTCTGCAAAGATGCAGCGCTGCTCTGGCAGATGAGGACCACTCCTTGCATCCACCACTCCAAAGGATGTTTGAAAGGCTGGCCTCCCAGGCTCTGCAGCCCATGGTGTTGAGGTCAGAAGGATAGCCCTGAAGTTCAGTTGGACTAGGCCTGCAGCCTGCACTGTTCCTGGCTCACTGTAAATAGCTGGCAGTGGTAGAGAGCCTTAGTGACCTGATGTGGGAGAGATAGCACAATATCCCATTTTTTCTCATCAAATAGGTTGTGTCTTGACATAGAGAAACTTTTTACCAGAGCCTGTAGTGACAGGACCAGTGCCACAGGTTTTGAAGTGCAAGAGACTGGATTTAAATTATACATGAGGAAGACATTTTTTATGGTGAAGGAGGTGAGACACTGGAAGAGGTTGTCCAGAAAAGTTGTGGATGTCCCATCACTGGAGATGTTCAAGGTCAGGTTAGACAGGGTTTTGAACAATCTAGTGTAAGTGAAAGCAGTACCAGCCCACAGCAGAGGGCTTAGACCAAATGATCCTTAAAGGTCCTTTCCAACCCAAACTGTCCTGGGGTTCTGTGATCTCAGCTGTAAGAGGGAATTTAATTTTATTATCTCCTATGGATCACTGGCTGGCTGACCTGTAGCCAGGACAGCTGCTCCGTTCCCTTTAGTGGCAGGTTGCTGTGTCAGAACGGGTTCTGTAAGGAGCCCTCTAGCTCATAGTCACATTTACAGGGACTTATGCTTCCCTAAGCATAGACACTGGTAGCCTGGGTAGCTCTGTAGTGAGGTAGTTATCTAGAGATACAGATGTTGATAGCTGTGAAATGATTCCCCCAGCCAAATAGGATACACTGGTAAAACAAAGCTGAGGTTGCTTACTTCAGCCTATGATCTGCCTCTCCAGAAGAGTTCAACTTGCTGGACATAAATCATCCAATGTCCTGATGTTCTCAGGACAGAACAGAATGCAGCAGCCTCCTGCCAAGTTTTCAAATGAAGAGAACGGAATTATCAAAATTGCTTTATTTTATGATAAATTACTTTATCAAAATGGCTTGATTCTTTAAAATAGTGTACACTTTTGAGAGCATGCATTCCAAAATTAAATTGTTTTGAATGGATCAGATATGTTGTGGATCATGATTATGCATTGGATTATTTTCTTAGTTAAAAGTTATGTTTATTGCAAGCAATTATTGTCTTTTTTTTAAAGAGCTATTAAATTTGGTGCCACTATAGGCAAATAAATAGAGAAAATGACTTCCAAATTTTTCTATTCTCTTTCTTAGGGAATTTTTACGCTTGGGAAATCCTTTGAATTGCGGAGCCTGGGACAAAAAGTTGTTGAAACAGTACCGAGTGCACAAACCCAGCTCACTGAGTTTTGAACCAGAAATGAGAAGTAGGTGCTGAATTGCTAAAAATGTGTGTAAATAATGTTTCACTCATGACCCCCAATTGCATACCTATTTAAAATTTTTAGATAGGCATTCATAAAACCCAACTTTACCCCAGCTTTGTATGAATGTGAAATCATCAGAACCATCGGACTGGAAAAGTTCCAAAACCAGAGGGAGTGTAGTACTTTTATTGAATATATATCCAGCAAAGATTATTATAGGATTTTATTTTAGGAAGTAACTGTTAAATATGGTAGTAGTTTGTTTTTAAGTCTTGAGTAGGTCCTACATTTGTAGTTATTTAACAATATTTTTTTCTCAGCTACTTTCATGTGCACTCAACAAATCATTACATCTGTGTAGTATCTCCCATGGATTCAGTAAGGTATCAGATAAAATAACTGCTCAATCTCCTATTATTATCTATGAGTTGCAGAGCTTAGGAATGGCTATTCATGTAGTATAGGACAGTCTCAGTAAATTATAAGACAAAGAATTTGTTGAAAAGCTTCCAAAGGACAAGATACTTATTTCTATGTGTCAGCTTGCTCATTGTATGACTGGCTGTAACATATCATTAAAAATACCTTAGTTGAAATTTTTGAAATATTTAAAAGAATTTAGAAAGTATCTTAGATGATACTGATTAAGCATTAAATTATTAAATAAATAAGAAAAATAAATTAACTGAATTCATGTTTTATTATCAAGTTCAGTAAATTTTAAAAGAAGGGAGAAGAAGAGATTTAATTTATCTCTTGGCCAGTGCTCTATTTATTTTTATATATATATTTGCATAAGGGTATTATCACTCGGAAAAATAAAAAAGGAAAATTATGAAAATGTGAGACTAGAAAGTTTTTAGCCTAGGAAAGAGAATGCAAAGCTACCTTCTGAATACCACAAGTTATGTTAAACTACCTAAGCTAAGTTTACTTTATACTCTCTAAGAGCTCTGAGACTGCATCTGAAAAGCACAAAGCAGAACTTTCCCTGCTTGTTAAATTAGGTAGCAGGAATGCATCCAAAGCAGAGCCTCTGCAAAAAGAACACCGTGCTGACATGAGGCAATGGGAAGGCCTCTTCCCTTTACCACAGACTTTCCTTGGCGTGTTGTGCAACATGCTCATCTTCCTGCCTTAGAGCATTTTTATAATCAAAGCAATGCTTCCCAGCTCATCATCTGATGAGAGGCTAAACTAGCTGACAATGTGTGACAATTCAGCTATTCCACCAGACTTGAAAGGTCCAAATAAACAGCTTGAAAATGCCTCCCTTTTGCAGTCCTGCATTGCAACACTCTGTTGTTTCTTGGCTTCTCCTGTAGATAGCATGGTCACCTCCATGGAAGGTCTGGGTCCTGACAGCGTCTTCGGTGCGCACGAGGACAGCCACTATCGGATCAGCAGGAGCCTGCTCAAGCCAGCAGAAGGGAGCACAGTGCCCCTGACCAGAGTCAAGTGTTTGGTCTCCATGACAACCCCACATGATATCAGGCTTCACGGCTCATCGGTGACGCCAGCGTTCATCGAGTTTGACACATCTCTGGAAGGTTTTGGGTAAGGTCCTGCCATGCTCTCGAGTAGCATGGGACAGTGCAGTGCTTGCTTACTTCCTGTTTTCATAAAGGAATGCTTGTAAAATTTAATAGACTGTTTGCAAGTAAGGAACAAATGAACTCTTTAAAGAGGAGAAAGGAATGCTTTGAATCACATATATTTCCACTTTCTCACTCATTAATATCTTGATAAAAAATGCTTGCTTGCCATGTGTGAAAGTGGAAAAAAAGAAGTATGTATCATTGGTGGGACTCTCTCAGTTCTGGGTTTCACATCCCTTTTACAACAAAGTGATGCCAACATACCCTTGAAGAGTTGCTGAGATTTATGTATGACATTTGGATGGCACAGGTATTCTGAGCCACTTAAAATTGCTGAAAAACATGAAAATGTGAAAGTGTATCAGAAATACAAATGAAGCAGACAAGGCAACTATGATGAGTTCAAAGAACTGAAAGAAACCTAGTATTACTAACTGTAGGAATAGCCTGGATATCATGCTTAGCTAATTTTTTTCTTTTAGCACCACTTGCTTGTTTTTCTCTCTCTAATTAAACACCTGCTGAGTGAGACACTTTTTGAGGATCATGCAATATGATTTAACTATTCAGAAGATGAATGCATGACACCATTCTCAACATCTGTTTAAGGGAAATGTTTGGTCTTTTTTGGTTATAAAAACAGAATAGAAAAACTTGAGTACTTGGGAGCTGTGCTGCTGTCTACATTCTCTTTTCAGCTCTGCAAAGCAAGGATGCAGCTTCCATTTTCCATCTAACCTTAATATCCAGTACAGTCAGGAACACACTTATTTTTTTAGTAAACAAATGTTACTCTAAGATGTATTCTACATCCTTCATAAGAGAGAAGAAAAAAAATTGTCTGGACCTAAGAACTAGAAATAGGCTGGCAAAATGAATTTTCAATGTGTTTGCTTCAGGAGATTTGTGGATGCTGGTAACATGTCCAGAAGTAACTCACATAATGCAGCTGTGACTTCTTTTAATTTCAGCAAGCCAACTAAGAAGGCTTCTATAATAATTTTTTTTTTTTAATTTAAGAACTTTTCTCCTTATATTGATTTTCATTGTGTCCACAGCATCAGTGGCTCTTGTAAGGACCAAACATAGCTAAGTTGGTGGAATATGATGTTAGTGTGAGAGCATGCTTTTTTAAGATAAGAACATCATTGTCTGCAGTTGTCAGATCCTGTGACTATTTAGCTGATCCAGTCTCTTTAGAAAGTTCAGAACAACTCAACGGCTGCTGCAAGATGCAGGTGCCCACAAGGGAACATCTTAGGTTATGGAGCCACATGGGCATGATTCCATACCTTCACACCAAAGACATACACTGCCAAAGTTCTTTGTGCTAGCAATAATTTAGACTCACAATGAGCAATCTTGAGAATTAATTCCTATTTTTCATTACTACAGAAAGTCACAAAGCATGTGTGCTTATGTTATATTTTTCTAAGCCATGTTTTGTTTGTATTGAACTCCACTCACACTGACTTCATAAACTCCAGTGTGTTACTGGTCTTGTGTTTAACAGCTGCCTGTTCTTGCCAAGTCTGGCTCCCCACAATGCACCTACAAATAATGCTGTTACTACAGGACTTGTTGATGGTGCCGTTGTGAGCGGAATTGGAACTGGTGAGTACTCCAGTATGACTGGTAACAAACAGTTATTTGTATCTGATGTTTAGTTCTCTTGGCCTTCTTGGTTAGCCATGAACTGATAGTATGGTGTTGGACACTGTGCACCCACAATCAAGAACTTCTTGTGTCTTTTTTTTTGTGTGTTTCTGTTGCCCCCAAGAGAATGAAAAGCAATATAAAATATAAAATGTGTGATTGCTTTAAAATGAAAAGCTTAAAGTAGAAGGCTAAATTGTAATCAACCAAGGTGTACGAGTAATAATCCAGATGCATTAAGAAAAAGTTGAGGTCATAGTGTGTAGAGAATAGGAAATGTGGAACAAATTGTAATGCCGTACTTGTGACTTTGTTCTGCTGAATCCTTGACTGCATTTATTACAGGTGTAGTTGCACACACCATCACAAAAGCCCCATCTAAATTGTTTGTCATCACTTTTACATGTTGTTGAGGATTATTCACCCTACAGGAACCTGGAATGCTTAATTAAAAGCTGTGGAATTAATTGAACATGGTCACTTAGTTAACAAGTTGCTAAGTCTAAAAACTAAAGTGAAGGCTCACTGCAGTAAGATAGAATTAGTGGGAGCATCCTGGATATTAAGTGGAGTCGCATGTATGTGGTAGAGAGATATTCCCTTAACAGAGGCTTCTTCGGGATCTGAGAAAATACAGCTAGTATTAGCTGAGCTGATATGAAAAAAGGAACAGGATCAAGTAGGTATCTGAACTGCAGCTCTGTAATGGGCTTTCTTTTTATTTTTAGGTGAAAGGTTTTTCCCACCACCATCTGGTTTAAGCTACTCAACTTGGTTTTGTATTGAACATTTTAGTACACCTCCCAATAACCATCCTGTGAGACTCCTCACTGTAGTGCGGCGTGCGAACTCCTCGGAGCAGCATTACGTCTGCCTTGCCATTGTCCTGTCGGCAAAAGATCGCTCACTGATTGTTTCAACTAAAGAAGAATTGCTTCAGAATTATGGTAAGAGTTGTGCCACGTCATCAGCTAATGCTGACAGTATTATAGGGATGCAACGGCAAGTTTATTTTAAACCCAGTATCCAGAAGAATTGCATGTGCTAGAACTTCTTTTGCTGCTTCACCAGTTCCTGATTTTTTGACAATGGAAAAATGCAAAATGTAAGCATTAATTTATGGAGCTTTTATAATTTCCAAAGAAGATTCGATGTCTATATATAAAAGAAAATTTTTTTACCAAAACCCCAGGTAATACGTATTCAGGGGAGAGATTACATAATTGGTTTTGAAAGGTTTTGACTTTGATTTATCTTGTGTCATTCATTTTAGACATCATCTCTTGAGGTCTTGAGGTGCAAATTCTAACTGTCTTTGCTTTGAATAAGTTTGGAAATAGTAAACTAATAGGTTGAAGGCTTTTTCAGTCTGGATAGTCCCAGTACTGGGGGGATTTTTGAAGGCAAGCAGTCATTTACTTCATGTTTTAATGCTGTGTTCAGTTTTCAGAAACAGTTTGTATCTCCATTCAGTATCTGTGACCAAAGGAGGGGTTACAGGAGATGTATTGAAGATCTAAGTGAAGCTGGTGATACCAATAAATTTGCTAGAGAGAGCTATCAGTGCACTCAGGGGCTTGAGGATGAACTGTCTCCTGTCTCCAGCCTTGTCCTCCATCAGAGCCTCCAAAAGTGGTTGGTTTTGACAGGCTGTTACACACTGAGTCTGTGGAGGAGCAGTCTGAGAGGAGCAGGGCAGCCTTCTGCATGTGTTTCAGGCTTAGCTCTTCACCAGACCAGCCCAAATGGTTGTCAAAAACCTGTTCCTGCTTCTGGTCTTTACTTTTTGAGTAAGCAGCACTAATAAGGATTATATAAAATTGTTGTTTTTTAAAAAAACTCCCACAAACCACTAAGAGAACTGTTACCATGAAAATAAGGAATCATCTGTAAGCAGACATTCACATCATTAACTGCAGCACTCCCTCTTAGTAGAAGTCAAGTTCAAAACCTGACACTTGAGAGCTGAAAACCCATAGTGTAAAGTAGGAATTAAACCCCCTAAATTACAGAGATACTGACAGTGCTTTTTTTCTGAGGACCAAATTCTTAGAGAATGAAGCAAATTTATCTTCACACTAATTGCTTTAGCCTGCACTGAAACTATAGTTCATAAGTTTTTAGTTTAGTGAGCACCTATAATCAAACTCCCTGAAAGAGACAGGATTTGAAAAGGCTTTGTTAGAGAAGATCTGAAGGTTTCTGACTATAAAGACTTTTTTTTACTTCAACCAGGACACTTTGCTTCACTCAAGTGCTACCCTGTTGTGTCTAAATCATAGCTGGTGGTGTAGTGTTGAGTGCTGAGCAGGTAGGGACCTGAAAAACTGAGACTGAAAGTGCTGTGCACAACACAGGGAATGGAAGTGCTGGCTGTCTCTTGTAAAAGTAAATGGGGTGATGTAAGGACTCTTATTGAGAGCAAGAAATGTGCTTAGAGATGTTAGGCTATGTAAAATAACTTGAGATTATTTTTGTATCTGAATGTTAGTTCTAAATACTCTGCTTTTAACATTTTCCTTGTGCTGTTTCTAAAGAAATTACTGTTCTCCCTGTGCAGGCAGCTGTTGTGGTAAGAGGATTAATGGTTTGTTTTCCTTCAGTATGAAAAAATGAAGAGAGATCTGAAAAGTTCATGGTTGAAACATTCCCTGGGTTTTGGGGAATCTTTTTTTTTTTTTTTTTTTTTTTTTTTTTTCTATTGGGACAGCTTTTGAGTAAGGGTCATTTTTGTGATGCAAAAGTGGGAATAAAAAGCCTGGAACATGGGTATCATCCTCTTCACAGTGTGAGAAAGGTGAAAAATAACTCTGTGGGTTTGGGGACACATCTATTGGTTCTTGGTGACTGCTGCTGTAGAAGCTTCTTTAGGAAAACAACAAAATACCTTTCTGTGACTTGCATGGCAGCATGAGAAAGTAAAAACTTGCGCCAACTAGTAATTCCAGCTGAAATTTCGAAGGGAGTGGAGAAAGTGAGAAGTAAAATACAATTGTCAAAAGTCTGAATGTATCCTGAGATTTTTATGCTCTTGTAACATTTCTGCTGGTGCCCACTAACTGGTGCTTTTCTTTTAGTTGATGACTTCAGTGAGGAATCATCATTTTATGAAATTCTTCCCTGTTGTGCCCGTTTCCGCTGCGGTGACCTCATTGTGGAAGGCCAGTGGCATCACCTAGTTCTGGTCATGAGTAAAGGCATGCTGAAGAACAGCACAGCTGCACTCTACCTCGACGGACAGCTTGTTAACACTGTTAAGGTAAAATAAATCTTTCAATTCTCATTTTTACTGGTTGGAGTGATTTTTTTCTCTGTGCAATAAAAAAACCTTACAATAAAAAAGAGCAAAATCAACCACCACCACCCCATCTAAAAGGTGTTCACCCCCAACAGAACAGAAAAAAACCCCAACCCAAGCAACAAAACAAAAAACAACAAGCAAACACCACGTTTATTTGCAAAGGTCAATACCTCATTGTTAGGTGGAAAGAACTGCAGAGAGCAGTGAAGAGCACTGTGGACCTGTCCACTGAGCACAGTATTCCCAAGCTATAACAGATATCCAAACATCATTTGACAACTGGCAAGTGTGGGCTTTATACTAGCTAATGTTACTGTACTGCTGTAGGTAAAACAACATGTTGATTTTCAAAGTTTATCTCTCAGTATTCCTTTTGCAAGAGGGGGACTACCCTAAGTTGTTATGTGTCATATTGCATTTTATTGAAATGGTATGCCCTGTCTCACCCGCCCAAAATGTATGTTATATTCTAAGCCTGTGGTCCTGCCCTGAACCATCATGTACCTGTAATCCCATTGGCCCAAGTCTGATTCCGTGCCCACGTCAATCTCCCTCTTAAGCTGTGCTGGTGAAGTCGGTCGATCTCTTAGGCCTTCCTCTCTCCCAGCCTCTTCCCCGCCTCTTGTCCCTTCCCTCCCCTAGGCTCCCCCTCCTTCCCCCTTCCCACTCAGTAATCATGCTGTTTCCGGGGATGGGACCCCAAATAAACCTTCATCTGATCAGCACCCTCAGAAGCCATGTGGAGTCACCTTGCCTGCCTGCTGCTGCCAGCCAGCTCACAGCCTAGGGGGCCTTCCGGGGACAGCCCGGGGTGCCCCCCCACACCAAAACGAACCACAGCAGTTATGCTGACAGCTGTAATACATAAGTGTCTGTCTGGCCATCTCTCTGGCTATACATGACTACATTTAATAGCTACTAACAGAATTTTTACAATGTAAATAGAAAAAAAGCCTGTGAGGTTGTTCTTCTCTTTATATATTGGCCAGGATCTTACTTGTGTATTTGTTTAATTATTTGAAAAGTCTTGCTGAATTTAGTTCATCGCATTTGCACTTGAGCTTGAAATGGTGTAGTTTCCAAAGGCTGGGAAAGGAGAAACAACACTACTTTGAGCACCATGTCTTTAGAATCAAGATACAGCTTCTATAGACACAGAATTCTCATGTTCTCCTGTGTTTCCATACACACCTTCATCTTCTGATACCCACTTCTGGTCTTCACATTTCCTTTCTTTTTAGTATTCTTCACTGTGTAGTTCAGTACAGCGTCAGAATACCCTTCATTACATAGCAATAATTTGATACCTCCCCTGGCTTGCAAAACCATTTTTGGATAAAATTTCTGATCTTGTCACGGTACCCTTGCTCCCTCGCTAACTTGCCTGCGTTTTGCTCCCTCACAGCTTCACTACATCCACAGCAGCCCCAGTGGCTCTGGCTCTGCCAACCCCCCCGTGGTCAGCACAGTGTACGCCTACATCGGCACGCCACCTGCACAGCGCCAGCTCTCCTCCCTGGTGTGGCGCCTGGGCCCCACGCACTTCCTGGAGGAAGTGCTGCCTGCCCCAGGGGTCAGCACCATTTATGAGCTGGGACCCAACTATGTCGGGAGCTTCCAAGCAGTTTATATTCCATGTAAGTACAGGCCAGGTGGCACCTGGTAACTTGGGCTAGCTGTGCTAGAATCTTTATGTGCATACTGGCAGAAGAGGTGAGAGAGTATGCAGGAACAGGGAGGAAAAGCTTGCTCTTCACAGGAATGAGATTAGTAGCTGCTCTTTAAGAGGATAATAGGAATCTAAATTCTTGTGCTGGGATATAGTAGAAGTGCTTGTATTCCTCGCTTTGGTTTTAAACCAGTTAGAAAAGTCATTATTCATACTGTATGCGATATTTACCTGTAGAAAGTGAAATGAGAAAGGATACAAAATTTTAAAGATATGATTATATATTCTCTTTGAATCTTGCATCTCTCATACCATTCCAAGGCAGCTTTCCTATCAAACTGTAGTAAAAAGCCAGTTGTCACAGGCAAAGATGCAGATTTACCAAATGCTTCTCTGACTTTTGATTGCTTTGTTTTCCTTCAGAAGGGAAGGGACATTTACAGCCTTTAGGCAGGACAATATCACATCTCAGCTGTTTGCAGAATCTTTTTTTTATACCTATTCTGCAGTATAAGTTGCTTAAGGTTTTACTGTTCAAATTAAAATAAAACAACGCCATTAATGAAGGGAACTTCTATTTTGTCTTTAAGGTAAAGATTCGAAGTCTGAAGGAATCAATCCATCGCCGATATCTTTGGTACCAGAAGAGAAGGTCTCCTTTGGTCTCTATGCACTGTCAGTTTCTTCATTTACAGTGGCAAAAATAAGGAAAGTTTACAACAAGTTGGATAGTAAAGCTATTGCCAAACAGGTATGTTGGGAAATCAGTCAGTAAATGTGTATGACTTTTTCCTTTCTTTCAACTTACTTCAAGACAATTTGCTCAATGCAGCCAGGAACAATCTGGTCTGATCCCCCTCTTGTGGGCAAGGTCACCTTTCACTGTGTCAGGTTGCTCAAAGTGCATTCCAGCCTGACCTTGAATGCTTTCAGGAACTGAGAACTCACAGCTTCTCTAGGTGCTAGATGGCCAACTTGGGGCCTTCTGTGATGGGGTAGCTGCATCAGTGGACAAGGGAAGGGGTACAGATGTGATTTATTTGCACTGCTGTAAAGCCTTTGTCGTAGCCCCCCAATACCTCTTTCTCTCTAAACTGGAGAAAGATGGATTCAATGGGTGGGCTGTTAAGATACATGAGAAAGTGATTGGACAGTTGCATCTACTGGGTAATGGTCAATGGCTCAGAGTCCCAGTGGAAATTGGTGACAAGTGCTGTCCCTCAGGAGTCCATGTAGGGACCAGTATTATTTAATACCTTCATTAATGACAGAGAGGGATCAAGTGCACCCTCAGCACATTCACTGATGAAACTGAGCTGAGTGGTGCTATTGACACACTTCAAGGACAGGATTCCATCCAGTGGGATCTAGATGAGTTCCAGGGCT
Source organism: Onychostruthus taczanowskii (assembly GCF_017590055.1). Lineage (NCBI taxonomy): Eukaryota > Metazoa > Chordata > Aves > Passeriformes > Passeridae > Onychostruthus > Onychostruthus taczanowskii. The sequence continues at coordinate 6,030,693 of NW_024501237.1, read as the reverse complement.
AGGTGGGCCCTGAGAAGTGAGCCAATTGGAAGCTCATGAGGTTTAACAACACCAAGTACAAGGTGCTGCACCTGGGTAGGGCAATCCCTGGTATCAGTCCAGGCTGGGGATGAGCAGATTGAGGGCAGTCCTGCTGAGAAGAACTTGGAGGTGCTGGTGGAAGAGGGGCTGGACATGACCCAGCCATGAGCACTCGCAGCCCAGAAAGCCAGACATGTCCTGGGCTACATCCAAAGCACCATAGGCAGCAGGTGAGGGAGAGGATTCTGCCCCCCTGCTCTGGTGAGACCCCCACCTGCAGTGCTGCATCCTTGGTGAGACCCCGCCTGCAGCTCTGGGGTCCCCAGCACATGGGCCTGTTGGAGTGAGTCCAGGGAAGACCACCAAGATGATCAGAGGGGGATGGAGCATCTCTCCTGAGAGGAAAGGCTTAATCTGGGTTTGTTGTATGTTACTCCTGATCACAGTAGGGAAATTCGTAAGTTATGAATTTTAGGCTTACATAAAAATAACCTCTTCCCTTCAATCCCTGCTGGTTTTTTTCTTGTTTTCTTTAGCTGGCAATTTCTTCTCATGAAAATGCCACACCTGTGAAGCTACTACATAACTCAGCAGGACATTTGAATGGACCAGCACGCTCCATTGGTGCAGCTTTGATAGGGTATTTGGGTGAGTTGAGCACTTAAGAATTATTATGCTTTAAAGTTATTTATTACTTGTCAGTAAGAACTTAGGTCTAGGAGATAAATCATGTGACTGATGAGTGTTAATGGTGCATTGTATTTATTGAACATTTTTATATTTTATGCATATACTATTATCTTCTTTTGCTCACATGGGATGCTTGTTTCAGTTTATGATTCATTATTATGAAAATATATTAAATTACTTTACCTTAGGTCGTAAACTATTGTTCTATATTTCCTTCACTTCCTCTCCTAAGGTGTCATAATTCTCCTAGTAACATTCTTTTATAATTCAAGTAATACTAAAATGAAAATTGCTTTCACATTTTCACAATTATTTCATGCAAAAATTTGATTTGAATATATTAATTCATTTTCTCTGTGCTCAGGAGTAAGAACATTTGTCCCCAGACCTGTTGCCACTACGCTACAGTACATTGGTGGAGCTGCTGCTATTTTGGGACTTGTAGCCATGGCATCAGATGTGGAAGGATTGTATGCAGCTGTGAAAGCTTTGGTCTGTGTGGTAAAGAGCAACCCTTTGGCCAGCAAAGAGATGGAAAGAATCAAAGGTTATCAGGTATGTAAGAAATGTCTTAAAACAGACTAGGCTGATTGAATTGAATTTCACTGTTTGTCATCACAGTTCCCGTGGAAATCTCTTGTTGTGTTGTAACCCAAGTTTCTCTTTAGAAGTTACTTGAGCTCTTGGTTAGTTAGCATAGATGAATTATTTACGATGTCTTTTAAAGGAGAGGGTGAAAAGTTTTTTGCTCAGCCCTCGTGCACATTTAGCTGCATTGCTGAAACTGAGCCTTCAGTAACACCACAGAAGAGCACAACTGTCGTACTTAAATGAGTCTTTTCTTGTGATTTTGATCCCACCCCTGCAAGCCCAGGGGTGTCTCTGATATGCCAGCAACAGAGAGGATAAGGATACATTAAAAAACCCAAACAAGTCAACTCCTAGAAGCATCCTTTTAAGGAGACTGCATGGATTTTGTAGTTAGTGATGCTGTATCCTTTCAAGCTGAAGACATTAATTCTTCATTGGAATGGGGAAAAGGCAATCACGTATACAGAAGGATTGATTGACTGATTCGAAAAGGTCTTCACATGAGCAATGCACTTTATGTTTCTCACAGAGGCTGCTTTACTGAAATGGAAAGTTCTGTGGTTTGAGCTGTGTAGCTGCAAACCTTGAAATGCTAGTGCCTGGTGCATTTACATCAAAATGTATCATTCCAAAGAGCCTGGTGCAGATCTTGGCTTACTGTGGCCAAACAAGTCTAGACAGTGTCCTTCTTGTACCATGAGTAGTAGTGGAGCGTCACAAATGACCTTACATTCCACTTGTATTGACATCAGCAAATAGTGTGGTTTGAGGGAGATTCCCAGAAATTTGTGTTTCTTTAGTGTTTCAGTGAGGATGGTAAAGCTGAACAGGCCAGGATGTTGACTGTTTCAACAAGTTTGCTTCAGAAGAAAAGAGACTGTAGCAGTAAATCTGGCAAATGGTTCTTTCCCAGCCCAGATTATAAGTTAGAGCAGAAGTGGGGACTGCAGTCATGCCTAGGAGAACAAAGCGTAGCAAGAAAAAAAAAAAAGGCTTATTCATATTTTAGTTACTTTTTTTCAGTGCCAGAATACCTCTCATTTGGGCATGCAGTGCTCTAGGCCTGCTCCATTGGTCTGCCATGTCCATGTTTCCTGTTCAGGAGCACAACTGCTTGAGGATGTGCTGTCTTAAACTGACTGACTGCCAGAGAGCTGAGAGCGATGTGTGTGTCCCTAATCCTCAGGGCCTAGATCCTATCTGTGGTGTAAACAGATGTTTTATGAGCTAGAGGGTGTCCTGGATATGCTACTTCTGTAATGAACTTTCAAACTCTTTCATCAAGAGTATCAACCAGCAGACATACTTTAAAGACCTTCTCAAAAGGGGCACAGGCATTTCATCTGTTCTCCGGCATGCTTAGACAACATTGCTGTGTGCTCACAGGACTAATTCCTTTTCTGTTTACTTGTTCAAGCTGCTGGCAATGCTGTTAAAGAAGAAGCGGTCCCTTCTGAACAGCCACATACTCCACCTGACCTTTTCCTTGGTGGGAACTGTTGACAGCGGACACGAGACATCCATTATCCCAAATTCTGCTGCCTTCCAGGACCTGCTCTGTGATTTTGAAGTATGTAGAGCTGCACAGAAGAGTGATTATAATGGTGGATAGCGATTAAGTCAGATGCTGATAGTGTACCTTAAATATTCAACAGTAGCAAATTAGACTGTTATACTGAGAACATCTGATTTCTTATATAGAACAATAAAGCAGGTGAGCAGCAAGATTATTGGTAATTTTTCTTGCTGAAATGGCTTGAATCACTGCAGAAACAATGGATGGGTGCCACAGGTGTTTCTGCTTTTTGCTAGTTTAGAATTCAACATTCTGTAGTTTTCTGTTCCTCAATTTCTTTTCACCTGTGTGTTCTACTGCAGTACATATATCAAGGCATGAAAAGTGCCCTGAAAATAAAAGTAGAAGGTAAACTTTCAACATAGCACATGGGAATCACTTTATCATACATTTCCTGCAAGGTTATTAGTAAGGGAGTTAAAATTCTGTTTTCATGACCTATGAAATACTTAAATGCTGTGTTAAAGTAAGGAAAGTAGCAAATTTCAGAGGGAAATGCTAATGCAGTAGAGGCTGATAAAAGATTCCCAGAACTTACCCTTTAGGATGTGCTCCTTTGGCATTATCTGTACCTGACATAGACTGACTAACAGAATTCTGATTCATGTACATTAAAGTAAGTAAGTAAAAACCCTACTACCACTGCTAAGCCAGCTGTAAGTTGCTGACTTAATATTGAAGTCAGTTTTGCACAAATGACTTAATAAACTTAACCATTTCCTTTTTTTAGATGTCTGTTTGAGTATTTCAAAGCACTCCTGGAAACCTTATTTAAAAAGAAAGTCTGAGATTTTGGCTATTGTTTTTTCAGTTTTTTGATTGTTTTAATTACTTACTTTTTTCAGAAATCAGTGACCCAAACATTTCACTTAGTTTGGATAAATTAGATGTTCTTACTCATGCAGAACAGGGAAACTAAAAGATTTGTTCTCATCATTTAAATTATAAGATTAGGAGAAAAGCAAAAATTAGAAAGCTTTTCATTTAAGCCAGTTTTATACACCAGAGAACAAATATTAATTGTGCTTTATTCAATAGCAAATCAGTTTTGAGATTTGCAGCTGTAGCTGAGCTTTCTGGCTTTTATGTCTTCTATTACTTCTATTGATTGAACAATTGATATTTTGGGGGTTTTGGTAAGGAATCTAAATAATTTAAGTGCAGGCAATGCAGGGTAAAAAATAAAATCAGGGAAAACCTTGAGTTTAATCTTGGAAGAAGGTAGTAAGTTAATTTTATGAATACATAAACCTTCACCTAAATGAAATAAATTTAACACAGCCTTGTAAATCCCAATAGCTCCCTTGGAGTCATTGCACTGTCTGTTTAAAGTCTGTACAAAAAGACAAAGGTGTGTGACCTTTTGTCTAGATCCCTTTATAAGTTTTCAGCATGGTACCCTTACAGAGAATATTTTTTGAACTGGTGTGTTGTTCTTCATGCCCAGGTAAAGAGTCATGTATATGAATGATTTTAATATCTTCATAACCTTTTATTTATTAATGCTTGTTTTTAACCTACAAGTCAATTTATGTACAAAAAAAATACTGTTTTTTTCTGTATTTCAGGTCTGGCTTCATGCGCCCTACGAGCTTCATCTGTCATTATTTGAGCACTTCATTGAGCTCCTCACTGAGTCAAGGTACGAACTGGTGCAAGCCTAGTAATGGGATTTGCAGGATTAGGTGATATGTAGAGAATACATCCAATTTTAAATGGTCATCTAATTTCTTTTCTTCTTCCAGTGAAGCAGCAAAGAATGCAAAGTTAATGAGGGAATTCCAACTCATCCCAAGACTGCTGTTGACTCTTCGAGACATGTCCCTGTCCCAGCCCACTATTGCTGCGATTAGCAATGTGCTGAGCTTTCTACTTCAGGGCTTCCCCAGCAGCTATGACCTACTCAGGTAGCCCACACCTGAATCATTTTCTTGGTTCTGTTACCTTGGTCAAAAGTACTTCATGGTCATACTGCTGAGGAGTGTGTGACATGGAATGCTCACATACTGACTTTTTTTTTCCTTTATGAACTAGATTAAACTAGGCATTAGGAATATATTGAAACCTTGATTTGCATATGATTTTCAATTTGTATCTGGCCAAACTGGTTTAATGGTCAAACTAGCTTAATGTTCTACCAGTGAAAAATGAAGGTGCTGAGCAGCCCTTTTTGTTCATGTAAAGCACTAAGCACTCCTCCTGAATCCCACTGAATATTATTTGACATGGGCTAAAAAGATATTTCTGGTTAAAATGCAATTCTGATTACTGTCTTGAATGCAAAGTTTAGTTTCAGATTTTTTCTTAATCATCACTGTATAAGAAGGTATTTAAGGCTGTCAGATATAGTGCTACTAATTTTGACTGATGAAAATTACACTAGTTACTGCAATTCATGTGTACAGGAGTATTTGAAATGCCTTAAGTATAGTTTAACTCCTTGATAACTAGATTTTTTTCATCTCTTATTTCATTATAATAGAAATGGATAAAATATTTTGGGGTTTAGGAGCTCTTTGCATATGTGTGGTCATGTTTCCAGCTCCTTACTTTTAAGCACAATTAAAGGTATCAGAAGCCTCAACCTAAGCATCTTTTCTTTGTTTTAATTGTACAGGACAAAAAATGATTCAAGACTAAAACTATTGATTTTATGCTTAAATGGTTACAGAATAGATTGTAGACCGGTGTTCCCTGTTCTCCTTCCTGGAAATAAAGAATGAAAAATGTTGCGTAACTTGGGAAAAGTTGCACTCGCTAGGGGCCATTTCAGATTAGCTGCAGAGGAAAGAAATATATTGCATCTCCTTTCTTGGAGTGGTACATCAGCGTCTTGTCATGGAAAACCATGACCCTGTGTTACATAACCTCAAGCTATAGGCATAAATGTTCTTCCAGAGTTGAGTAACCACCGTTTTGATGTAATAATTGTTCAGCTCTAAGAGGTTGAGAATAATGTTTTGTCCTCCTTTAACTTGAGGTGTTCCTTTTAGTAGGACTCAGAGGTGTCTCCCAGTTCCCTTTCCTGAATCCTAGCATTTTTAGAGTCTGTTTCCTGCAGACTTGTCTGCAAGTATTCTATTAATTACTACAAATTAATTTGTGTTTTGGCTAGTAACTTTGATGAAAATGGTCTTCATTTAATCTTCAGATGTGAGGAAGCTGACATTTTTGGGTATCTCCCTGTCACTGGTGTCATGGTTTTATATTTAAGGTGAATTATTGATAGATGAGAGTGCATCTGTCATATCAATGAGTGATGTTTTTTCTGTATCCGTCAAGGTTTGGACAGTTCATCTCTTCCACTTTACCTACGTTTGCAGTCTGTGAGAAATTTGTAGTCATGGAAATTAATAATGAAGAAAAGCTTGATAGTGGTAAGTGTTGACAGTATTTAGAAGCAGTAGAATAAAATACATTATGGTCTCTTCTGTGCTTGAATACAAAAAATGTATAAATAGTGTCATTAACAATGTTGCAGTATTGTTATAACGTGGCTGCTAGTTAGTGGGGCTTTAATTTTCAGTATTGAGTGCAAAGCGGAGCAAAGCACTTTTTTTTTGTTTCCTTCATTTAACACTCTATGGTTTTGTTCTCTTTCCTCCACTTGCTCCTTCCAATCAGCTGTGTATCTCTGCTTCTTTGTGGGAAGAGGAGGAAAAAAAACAAACAAACAACTGGTTGCTAGGTGCATCAGCCCTCCAGGTGTGAAAGAAGTGAAAGAATTAGCTAAGACTACCTAGTAACTTTTCTTAGGCAAAAAAAGAAATGTTACCATCCTTCAATAATTCTTACATTGAACTGATTTGAGACCATTTATACGCTTATTTACCTTGCGCAATTGCATTTTCACTCAGTCTCCCTGAACAGAAATGTTTTAGTCCCACAGTGGATGTCAGCCAAATAAATAGTAGAATTATCCAAAGAACCTCTGGTTCTACATCTCTTGGGAATACACTGGTGCAGAGGGACAAGTGAGAGAGATGTTTCTTCTTTTACAGTTAGTTATATGTGGTGTCACAAAAAACAGGGTTTGGCAGTCTGCACATTCTGGAGAGGGACTTTTCACAAGAGCATGTAGTGATAGGGTGAGGGAGAATGGCTTCAAACTGAAAGAGAGTTGTTTGAGATTGGATATATGGAAGAAATTCCTTACTGTGAGGGTGGTGAGAGGGTGGTGAGGCACTGGCACAGGTTGCTCAGAGAAGGTATGGATGCCCCATCCCTGGGTGTGTTCAAGGCCAGTTTGGATGAGGCTCTGAGCAGTGGAAGTCCAGTGGAAGGTGTCCCTGCCCATGGCAGGGGGGGTAGCAACTTGATGATCTTCAAGGTTCCTTCCAACCCAAACAATTCCATAGTCCGGTGGGATTCATCATTATCTTCCTGTGCCTCATGTGTTCCTTTTGAATTCCTTTTGTTCTTCAAGCTGCCCAAAGTCTGTGGGACAGTGATAAGGAGGCACCAGACATTTCTCAGCACCGTATTACGGGCTGCTTGCGCTTTAGCACAGCTTCCTTGGAGCCTGAGTGGGGGGTCAGGTTGTGTTTGCTTATGTATGGAATTTATGAATAGCCTTTAAAACGCCCAAGTTCCAAAATCTTGATTTTACCTCTCTTTTTTTGTTTGGTTTTATTCAATATTTAGGAGCAGAGGATGATTTTGGAGGACTTGTTTCAGCTAATCTTATTCTATTGCGGAACAGGCTTTTAGATATCCTTCTGAAACTTCTGTATACATCTAAAGAAAAGACAACTGTTAATTTGCAGTAAGTACAAAAAAAACCCTGGGACAGAGAAAATATATAATATTTTATTTCAAGGGGAAGAATTATAGGGCCTCCCTTCAAATCACTAGTTGAATTGCATCATTTAATAGAAAATGATGAATAATTTATGTAGATGTCACTGAATTACTCTCAGGTATCATATTAGTATAAATGGGATATATATATTAGTAGATATTATGGGATATATCTATATTAGTAGAAATGGGATACAGTATTAAATTTGTTGTTTTCTCTCAACTTCATGTGTGGTTATAGAAAAAAAAATCTGTCAAAGAGAAAACTTTTGATTTTAAGTCAGATTCTCACTGGGCTGAGATCCAGAGGCTTCAGTAGGCATTATCCTTAAGATCATCAACACTAGAATGCCCCTTAATATTGCAAAAAACACTTTCAGATGTTCCCAAGTAACTCTTCCTATAATTAAAACAAAGAAAGAAACAATCTTCCTTCATTTTTTAATACTAGTTCATTAAGGAGATGTGAAAACTTCTTGTTTAACAAAATGATTTCAGTTCAGAATTCCATATTTGTTATCAAAAGCAGCAACTGGAGAAATCTCATGCAATGGAATTAGTCCCAGGAGCTCTATTTAGTCCTTCCTTTCTTCCGAACAAATGCACATTACCTGTTTCTTATAAAGACTTGATAAGTGATATTACTTGTTTGTAGCAAACTTAACTAAGAATTTGCTGTTAAGGTTTGCCCTGCAGTGGAGGACAATGATTTTTGCTGTCTAGTAGGAAACTAAATGCTGTAAAATGTGCCTTTTTTTTCCCCTTCGCTTAGGGCTTGTGAAGAACTGGTCAAGACACTGGGTTTTGATTGGATTATGATGTTTATGGAAGAACATCTTCATTCCACTACAGTCACAGCAGCCATGCGAATTCTCGTGGTCCTGTTGAGCAATCAGTCCATCCTTATGAAGTTTAAGGAGGGTCTCAGCGGTGGAGGCTGGCTGGATCAGACGGATTCTGTCCTGACCAATAAGATTGGTACTGTGTTAGGTAGGCATCTCAGCCCCTCAGGGATTGCAGGGAGCACCTGTGCTTCAGTGTTGAACTATGGGTTATTGTGGGGGTGCTGTCTGGCTGAGGCCTTTCTGTTACTCTTGTCTGTGCTGCAATCAGATGCTTCTGCACTTCATTTTTCTTACAAGCAAGAGTTAAGATTTCCTAGGCAAAAGGGAGTGGTTTTACAAAGCTGCCCTTAGCTGACATGACAAAGATGTTGTTGTAGTTCAGTTTTGGTGCATCATATGTAGCTAATTGGTTTTTTTGTCTTACCATCAGGGTAAGGTTAAGTGTGTCCTGTGGGCAGGCTTGGCTGAGCTACGTGCAAAGGAAGCATAGAGCAGCACTTTATGCACACAACTAATAAAGATTCAGTAAAATTTGCTTGTTTGTTTACTTGTAATAGTTAATTGTGCAGCATTATATCTGGGCTGCTTTGCCTTGTGAGTGCTGTTTCCATCAAATTTACCAGTTTGAATTTTTGCTGTCTTGGAAATTTATGTGTTCACAGTATAATCTCAGCATTCCTTTTCCTTTCCCTCTCCTGCATTTTTGTGTACACAAGCACACTTTCTATTAAAGGCTTTTTTTTCAGGTTCTTAAATCCTCAGTTAGCCAGGTTATCAGACCTCTCAGTTACCCCTTGTGACCTAGAATTGTGTGTAAGGCTTTAGTTCTACAGGATCCATTTTGGGCATCTCTGAGCTGTCTGAAATGTATATCCAAATGTTTGAAATAACATTTGTCAGTTCTTTATAGAGAGGTGTAGTGGCAATTTCCCACTGACCTGTTTTTTTTTTCCCAGTCTAAATAAAATAGGGCTTTTCAGATGAAGTCTATTCAGGCTCTGGTGCAAACTCATTGACATTAAATGAGGGTCTTTCATAAGCCTCGGTAACCTTTAGATCAGAACAGTGGTATCAATAGTACTTCATTGTTGCAAATAACTGTTCAAGGAGCCACCTGTCTGCGTTGCAGCAGTACATGATCTGTTACTGCACTAAGAGTTTTTCTGAATTGGTTTACTATAAGGAAGTAATTGAAGTGTTGTTGAAGTGATCTTCCTTCAGGAAGAGGGCTCTTCCTAAAACAAAAATACAAAAATATAAAAAATATTTCTTTCTGCTTTGTATCTTTGATCAATTTCAAATATAGTATCTTGGTTTTTTTTGCTTAAAGGAAACTTTTTTTACTGTTTGCCACAATATATCCCTCAGGATATTCAGCTACGAGCATAGAATGATTCTTTGCATTGCCATGATTTAGGAGGATTAAGGAAAATGTTTTTTCAGAAGCTGTAAAACACATGCAAATATTTTATTGTTAAAATAAAAAGCATCTGTTGTTTGGTTTATTCTGATTAAGGTTCTGCTATTTTATTTAAGAAACAATTTTGCACATGCATTTCCCTTGCCTGGTTGTGCTTTAAAAACCTGAAAACCATTAGCATTTTAGGGAATGGACCATTTTTATTTAGTATGTACTTTAAATGTCCAATAGCATAAACATTTTCTTCAGTTACAAAATCTTTTTAAGTAAGATTTTGATTTACAATTACATTTGAAAGCATTTTTCAAGTGTCCCTATTTTTCCTATTATACTATCACTTTAAATGAATCCAAGCTCAACTGTGGTGAAAAAGATATTTTTCTTGAGTCTCATAAACTGATAGTGACAGATTATCTAATTTTTGCATGCTGTGTTTTTTAAGAAATCATAACATACTGGCTCCAAGATTTCTCATTAAACCAAATATGATGAATTTTTGTTGAAGGTTGCTGATGGAATTTCTGCAACTATGTAGCACAGATTTCATTAGTCTGATTCCTTCTAGAGATTTTCTGATTAAAAAGTCACTTTCTGGTGGAAAGTGTATCTGTGTTTGAGCCTCAGAAAAAACATCTGACCACTGGCAGTGTCAGACCAATGGCTCGCAGTGCTGATGTGGAGACTGAACTGTCTTCCTGCCTCTTTCCTTGCTTGAAAATAAGTGCTTCTGTCACCCAGGTGTATTTTCTTTTTCCTTTAAGTAGGATGTTGAAATACATAGGTAGGAGCACGGTCAAAAAAGGTAGTTCTGGCAGCACTTATATAAAATAAGACTGTTTAATGCTTACTACCAGCTGATTAATCATTAGCAAAATACCTGAAATAAGATGCCTTTGAGACTTCTCTGGACACAATTAGCTGCCCATTGACTTAAATGGATCATGGGTTGCTGCTTCATTATATAAATCTGTAACTGAGATTAAGGTGATATTTCACTCTCAGCCAGTAAAATACCTATTTTCAGAAACCTGGGTGTTTTAAAAGCCCACGTTACAGCTAGAAAATTAATGTGTGTGTGTAAGCATTTATATTAAGCATTCTGTATGGAAGAGTGTCATCTATGTGGTCTGGAAAGCAGTAATTTCCTTTATTTTTTAATTTTTGATGTTATATTAAAAGAAATTATATATTAGAACTATACTAAACTATACAGAAAAGATACAGACAGAAGGCTAGAAAAGAATGAATAATAAAAACCCGTGACTGAACAAAGTCCTGACACAGCTGGGCTGGGATTGGTCATTAAGTCAACACAATTCACATGGAACCAATCAAAGATGCACCTGTTGGTAAACAATGTGCTGACCACATTCCTAAGCAGCAAAACACAGGGAGAAGCAATCAGATAATATTGCTTTTCTTTTCCTCTGAGGCTGTTCATCTTCCCAGGAGAAGAATCCTGGGCAAAGAGGATTTTTCAGAAAAGATCATGGTGACACACAGGTGTCACCCTCTTAACGTTGTTGGCTTTGTGTCTTGTTTTCTCTCATAGGGTTCAATGTCGGCCGGAGTGCTGGTGGTAGATCGACAGTGCGAGAGATTAACCGGGATGCTTGTCACTTCCCAGGCTTCCCCATTCTGCAGTCCCTTCTCCCAAAGCACACTAACGTGCCTGCACTCTATTTCCTCCTCATGGCCCTTTTCCTGCAGCAGCCAGTCACTGAACTGCCTGAAAACCTGCAGGTCAGTGCACCTGTCATCAGCAGCCAGTGTAATCAGGGTGCCAAGGTAGGAATTATCCAGTAAGATGTGAATGTAATTCTGTCTGTCATGAAAGAAAATAATGAATTAACCAGGCCCTCTCCTTCTCTGCAGCTGACTCACAGTCATGATGTGGTGTTTAGTGCTAAGCCCTTTGGGTTGGGACTATGTAGAAGCCAGCCTGCTATGGCTTAGCAGTCACTGGTGTCACTGTGGTCCATTTTGGGTTCAAATGAGAAGTAGATCTCTAGTTCAAACTGGCATGCTGTGGGCATTGAAGGGAACATAATCTTTTACTTGCTTGCTTTGATTGTGAGGTGGGTTTTTTGTGGTTTTTTGTTTAAGGAGTCGGCAGTTGCTCTGTTAAAGAGAGTTCACAGGTTACAGGCAACAAAAGGTTGTTTTTATTTCAGAAAGTCACTGTGGTTTTATAGGGAGACAACTCAGTTGTTGCTGAAAAATGTTGGTTGTTCTTATTCTGAACAGGTTATTTTGGGCTTTCTTGAAGTAAGTGAGTAGATATTATATGACCTACAACAGTCCTAGAAAACCCCAGGGAAGAAAAGCCACAGACACTCCAGATAGACAGGGTGCTTATTTAGAATGGGTGCAGTGCTGACATTATTTATCTGTGAGAACTGAAAAGTAAAACTTTCAAACCAGAAGGTGCCTGCCTTTTTTCTCAAGGGGAATACTTGACAGCACATTCAGCACTGCTACCATGAGGTAGAGGCATGAAACTCACTCCTCCTACAGCTTTGAAATATGACACCATTACACTGAAACTAAATTCAACTACTTAGTAGCACTCTTAATGCTAGAGGTGGACACTTGGTTCCTTTTTATTTTTAATTGATGTAATTATGTAGATTTGCTGGAAAATACAATTTGATTTGTTTGTGTTGTTCATTTTTTTTTCTGTGGGATACCATGTGGGTTTTACTGCTAGATGTCAGTCAACTAAGTTGATTGTGTGGCATGAGTGCTGACAATTCTTTTGTTTCAAAATATTTACATACTTTATGAGAAGTGAGAAGAAAGTGAGAAGATGAGAGTTGCAGTTTGCATTAGCTCATGGTTAAAAAAATTTTCTTCAGTGACATGTGACTTTCATATAATGTTTGGTGATAAAGTTTGGAGGGTGTAAAACAATTAATTTTTTATCTACTGCAAAATGAGTATATTGTATCTGTAATAAAAAGCAGTATACAATTGCCCAGGAGAAAAGAATAATTTCATGTCTTCTCTTTCACCTCTTGCAGTTTGATTTAGACTCCATTTGGACCTTCATATTTGGAGTTCCTGCCTCCTGTGGCACTGTTACCTCCTCAATACACAGTGTTTGCACAGAAGCTGCCTTCTTGTTACTGGGAATGCTGAGGAGCATGCTGAATTCTGTAAGCATCAGAAATGTTGCTTGTATTTCAGTATATACTGTGTTGTTCAAGTTTTCCACATGGTTAAAAGCCAAATTAGAAAGGTCGAAGTTTTGTTAGTATCATGACAAAATTGGCTGTTAGTCTCATAATACTTGGGTGCAAAATGTAATTTTCTTGGGTTTTTCTCTGTTACTTTTTTCCCTGTATCTATAGAAATTTTAGTAGCAACAAAATTATCACTGCTTTTCCACAAAAAGGCTGGGCTTTCTGTTTAGCTGCAGTTAAAACAAAACAAGAAAGCAGAAGGATACAATGTCCTTGTCAGAGATAATTCAGTTTCTTTCCTGATTAACATCATGGGAGAATGTTTGAGACTCTGTATCCCATCTGCTCACAGCTATGTGAGTTGCAGATTTCGTTCATGAACCTTCCCTGTGCAGAGAAGTCCCCAACTATGAATAGCCCCATGCCAGAGGAAATTAATTTACTGCCAGAGAAATGTGTCATCTTCTCATCTTTGAATCTAACGTCAAGAGTAGGGAAAGTTGGTTTCTCAGTGGGAAAATCATGTATTTCCTTGAAGTCAGAATGTGTTATCTGCTGAAAATTGCCTCTTGAAGTGCTTGAAAAGCAGCACCTATTTGGTTGTCACCTGTTGGATCATCATGTGTATGCGATATGCTCTGTTGCTTGTATGTTTCTCCCAAGGTAACATGTCCAGAAGCATCTTCTGGACAAGTGTACCTGCTGCAGTACCCATTCCTGTTGTCACATGTTCTGTCTCTCTGCTGGTGACTGATCATTGTGTTTGGTCCTCACCTGTTTGGCTACACTTCAGACATGCTTAGAGACACGTGCTGTGTCTTGTGTGCTGACACCAGGCGTGTTCAACTGTGCCATCACATTTTGGGTTGGCTTCAGTCTAGTCATGTTTGCCAATATTTCTCAGTCATTACATGATAGGGCACACATTTTAGCTTATGGTCAATGATGTGCTGTAAAATGTGGTTGGTCTCCTGTTTGAGACGTGCTTGAAAGTGTGCTCTTCCTTTCTGAAGTAAGTGTTCAATTGGCCCTGTCTGTGCTAATCTGGTGTTTGTTTCTCCACTCAGCCCTGGCAGTCAGAGGAAGAAGGCTCCTGGCTTCGGGAATATCCAGTCACCCTGATGCAGTTCTTTCGGTATTTGTATCACAATGTACCTGACCTCATTTCCCTGTGGATGAGTCCAGAGTTCCTGTGTGCGCTGGCAGCAACAGTGTTTCCTTTCAACATCCGACCATACTCTGAGATGGTAGGAAATCCAGCTGCTTGCCTTTTCTGTTTTTCACACGAGTGTTACTTTTGCGGATTTATCAGTTACCAGTCATACCAAGATAAAGCTCTACTCACTTGCACAAGAGGTCATCATCAGGGCTGAGCTGGATGTTTTGTACTTGTGGATCTGAGAGAAGAGTGTGTTAAACTGCAGGGCGGTAGTTGTGCAAGGACATCAGAAGCAGCATTTTAGGGGCAATAGACAGTTTGTTTGTTTTCTAGTGGACATTATTTTCCATCGTATGAGAAATGCTAGCTGAGATTTATACAAGCAAAAGAGGCTGTCAGTCCTCAGCTCTGGAGGATGTGATGAAACCTAAAACTTCTTTTTCCTCACATTTCCCATTCCCATTTCTGTTTTTGTGGCTTAACCACAAAACAGTGTTCTTGTATTTCCTGAAACTACTGAGTTCAAGCCAAGAGAGGGTGTAAATTCAACTTTGCTTGCATTGCTGGCTGAAGTTTTCTTTGAGCCTAGTGTCATTTGCAAATGATACTATTTCTAGAATATGAATGGAAAGGAAAAAAACAGATATTGTTAGCCAACATCTAAAAGTAATTTTATTAAGAACATGGAAGAATAATTTGTCTAGAGGTTGCCAAATGCTAGAAGTATGGAGAGTATGATAAAAAAACTTCAGGAAATAGTAACTTGTGGTGTGCTATTGTTTTGTTGTCAGTAAAAGTGGGAGACCAGTTTTTAACAGTGCCTGCTGGTGAGTCTCTCACAAAGACATGGGGGTTTTTGCTTTTTTGCTAAACTTGCCTTTAAAGTACATACTAGGAGCTTGCTCTCTCAAAAAAAAGTTCCATTTACAAACTGGTGATGCTGATTTGGCATTCACCTGTACAGAGTTTTTAGAGGAGCCTTGTGTTTCTAAGCAGGCTTAAACTACTTGAATTTCTGCATAGTGCCTGGCAACTTGAGCTCTTTGCTGTTTGAGGGTGCTCCTCACTCCAAATTGGTTTATTCCTCCAGTGTTTCTGTCTGCCCAAATGTGTAGCACTAATCAGTGCCTGGTAAAATATCTGAATCACAGCCAGATTTCTGCAACAAAACATTATAATCTAAATTCTGCCTTGAGAGAAGATCCTTAACTTTTTCAAAGGTCTTTCAGCTTTTCTGAGATTGCTATTAAAAATAGCAAGAATATGTATTTGAGCTTCTCTTAATTTCTTGAAAATACTCTCCTGTTAAAGCAGACCAAATGTTCAGAACATTTGGTTACTTGACATGTAAGCTGGCGATGCAAGAAGCCTGTTGAGGGAAATCATATTGCCTCCTCTTTCATTTAAGGAAGGGAGTTGCATAAAAAGAGTCAGTCTTCTGGATTTGACAGCTTTCATTACTGTTTGTGCTTTTATTACAGTCCTCTTTAAGAGCTAGCCTTTCAAGGTTTCTGTTCATCAGAAATGGGAAAGCTGTGGAGACCCTTTTTTTTTTTCTTCTTCTTTTAGAGATTTTTGGGAAACCGGCTTACCCATAACTGCACTCTGATGAAGGTATTGTATTAAAAGAAAAAAAAAAAAGGCTCAGTTCCTTTTTTGTTTTATGTTATGTAAGCTTGATGACCTTTTTTAGTTGGCTTCTGTCTTGATTTTATTTTAACTGCTTTAGTTAATAACTTTTTCAAAACTTTTTTTTTCTTTTTTTCTTTTTTTTTTTTTTTTCAATGAGAACATTTATTTTTGCCAAGTATCTAGAAATCATCCAATTCTGTTGGTCAGGGAGCATGAAATGTAACTCATGCCAGATCATTGTTTACCTTGAGAATCCAAAACTGGATGTTTCCATACTGGGGAACTGATTCTGAGCATCATAGTTTTCTAAAAAGACTTCTTAAGAAGCAAAATGTGAAGTGAAATACCCTTAGAAAGACAAGCAAAGAATAGAGAAGTGAAGAAACTGCCATTAATTACCTAATCTCTACAGTTTTAACGTACTCGTTTTTACAGGTCACTGATCTCGATGACGAAGTTGGGTCCCCAGCTGAAGAGTTTAAAGCCTTTGCAGCTGATTCTGGCATGAACAGGAGCCAATCAGAATACTGCAATGTGGGCACCAAGACCTACCTGACCAACCACCCTGCCAAGAAGTTCGTGTTTGACTTCATGCGTGTCATGATCATTGATAACCTATGTCTCACACCAGCCAGCAAACAGACTCCACTGGTAGACCTTCTGCTAGAGGTAGAATTTCTTTGTGGTTTGTGTTTTAGTTTGGTTTTGTTATTTGAGTTTAGTTATGACATCTTATTTTCCTAAAGTATTTTTTCTTCTATTACCTTACAAAGTTAGACTAGGAATGACCTGAGATTCAGTAGAAATGTCATGAAGTAAGAGTGGGAATAAAAAGAAACACTAATGTTTCATAAAGAGTAGCTTGTTCACCTTTCTTTAATGGCTTGGAAAACCAGCATAAGAAGCTTTCCTCAAGTTTTATTTTGTGGAGTATGATTCAATGGTTAAACACCTTTCCAACCATGAGATCTGTATTGACTTTGTTGAAAATATAAAACCCCCGCAGAAATTAGCGTTTCTGTTCTGTTTGTATTAGATAAAAAGAAATTGTGCCATAGGTGGTGTCAGTTAGATAAAAAGACATATGGGGCCATATACAATAAAACCTCACAAAATAACTGTGTTATCTTGCTGTAAATCAACTTCTGAAGTTCATGACACTTGAAGAAAGCATTGTCCTGCTAATGGTGAGGCAAGGAGGTAAGGAGTTGAGTTACTATTTTACTGCCTACACCTTCAGACAGTACTTCAAATGTTCACTTCTTGTTCACCGTGATCTACCTGTTAGTTACCTCACCTTACATGTTGCTGAGTCTCCCTGATTTTTTTTGAAAGCTGCAGGAATTTTGGGCCATACTTGCATGCTTGTATATATTCTAACAAATTTCCTGGGGCAGTTGGGCACCTCTTTGCTGTCACAAAGCAAAAAGAAATGAAATGTCAGAAGATGTCAGTTATCCACAGACACTGGGAGGCATATTTGAGATCATGTTGAAGTGGCTGCAGTTCTTTACAGCTCTTTTAACTTGTTATCACTTGTCAGCATTACTTGCCCATTAGCATAAATAGGGTTAGGTAGGTACACACTGCCAAACTTACTGTTATTTCTCTGTCTGCAACTTAAACGTTTTATCTGTCCCATTTGCTCATTGTTTAGTGAAGGAGATGACTTGTGTCAACTGAGGAAATCACAGGTTGAACATACGTTTATAGTGGAGAGTTTCATGTACCTTTTCAGAATGTGTTCTTTTCTAGTACCTGTAATGACAGAAGATAAATTTCCTGAATTTAAAAAGGAATAATGCCTGCTCTGCAAGACTGCATGCAGCCAGTATATACTTGATGTGCATGCTTAGATTTTTGATAAAGCCAAAACTTTTTACTTGAGAGAGAATGTTAAGAGAAAAAAAAAAAAAAAGTAGTTCATGGGAGCTGAGAGAAAAGGAAATAATGTAGAACACCCTCTCTCTCCCACTCTTTTATTCAGAGATAATTAATTATCTTAATATTATTTTAATATCTTCTTTTAGGCTTCTCCTGAAAGATCAACACGAACCCAGCAGAAGGAGTTTCAGACATATGTTTTAGATGGAGTGATGGACCACCTACTTGCAGCTGATGTTTTATTGGGTAATATAGCACAGTTTAATAGTCAGTCTATTGATTTGGTCACCAGGTTTTGATTCTGTGACTTTTTTAGTGTTATCTTTTGTTGCAATTTGATCATCTTAATTTTTTCCCCTTTGATATGTAAATGGTGTTGATGTGCTTGCATGTTCCCTCCCTACCTTCATTGTGCCAAAGCTGTAAAATAGGTTATTCACAAAAACTACATGGCTTAGGGGACCCAGTCACGTTTCATGGTGGTTTGCTGGACTTCCCAGAAGCTCTTGGGCTGCTTTAACTCCATCCCAGGTTTCATGAGAGACTGTATGCATTTCTGTTCAAACTTCCTTGTAAGGCTCCCCATTTCTTGCCACAGCAGTAATTTAATAAATTTAATTTAATAAGACCCACAGTCTTTCTGTGGGTGCAGTGCATTAATAAAATTGATCCAGAATCATGTTTTCAAAATTCAGAATAATTTTTTTAAAGATAAAAGTCCAGAGCTGTGATTGCTTACATCAAAGGGAAAGTTCTATTGTAGGGAAGCCATGAGGTTTTAGCTTTCATTGACTGAATTTCTTTCTCTTTTATGGAAGTCTAGAAAGCATAAACTAATGTGAATGTATCTATGCAGATGGGGCTATTGGATAAATGTAGAAAACTTTGGGGTTTTTTATTACCTAGGTGAAGATGCATCTCTGCCTATAACAAGTGGAGGAAGCTACCAAGTGCTGGTGAACAATGTGTTTTATTTTACACAGCGTGTGGTAGATAAGCTTTGGCAGGGCATGTTCAACAAAGAATCCAAGCTTCTTGTGGACTTCATAATCCAGCTCATTGCACAGGTAACAGGGCTGTTTGTTGTATTACCTGGCTGAAAAACCATTTTTGCAGATTATGTGGAAATGCATGGAGTGATGTCACTAAACAATCTGCTAGTGATATATGTTTGGGTCAGCACAGAAATATGCTTTTCTTTCTCAGGCTCGCTCTCTCTTTACAGAGCTTTCTTAGCACATCTTTCTGTGAAGAGCGGTTGTGTCAGAACTGCTCTCAGATCACATTATTTTTTAGAAATACCCCCAAAATAAACAACTAAATTTGCCTCACATGAATTTTGAGAAGTTCCCTGAATTTGCTTTGACATTTTTGGGAACCTTCCTCACACACTTTTATTGGAAATTGTTGGAAGACTTACTGTTAGAAATCAGCAGCATCTTTATAGATGTTAAAATTCAAAGTACTTAATCATTAATGTCATTTTAGACCTTGAAATTGATGGAATTGACACAGTAAGATGCTAATTCTGGAAAATGAGCTTGGGTCAGTTCAACGGAAGATTGTGTGCCAGTAAAACGAGTTGGTGCTGCTTCTGATCATGTTTTTTTTTACCCCATCAGTCAAAAAGAAGATCTCAGGGACTCTCGCTGGATGCCATTTATCACTGCCTGAACAGAACCATCCTGTATCAGTTCTCAAGAGCGCACAAAACTGTTCCTCAGCAAGTGGCTCTCCTTGATTCCCTGAGGGTCCTTACTGTGAACAGGAACTTAATTTTGGGACCTGGAAATCATGATCAGGAGTTCATCAGCTGCCTAGCTCACTGCTTGATTAATCTGCATGTGGGAAGGTAAATGTCTCAGGCAGAAGTGCATTCCACAGCCAGGGCAGGGAAGTACTAAAATGACCCTTTTTTACTCACCTTGCAAATAAGTCAGCAAATTTTGGAGGGCTGTTTATAATTTTCCAGCCAGTGGGTTGCAAGCAACCTTAAGAAATTCATTTTGAGACAAAATTAGGTTTGGAGATCCTGGAAATAGAGAACATTTTTACCTCCTTTTGCAGAGGTATTTTAAATACTCACAAATGTGTTTATCCAACTATTTTGTTGTTAACCTTTTATAAATCTAAATGTTTAAAAGATAGAAAGAAACCCTGGTGCTAGGTAATTAATAGTCAGAGGGTCCTGTCACTGGATTTACTGTCTGTTGAATCATTTCATACGAGTTCAATATCTTGGTATTTCTTCTGTATAGCATTGAGTGAGGCCAGTCATGCATTAAATCAGGTGTCTGTGACGAATTATGTAGACACCTACTTTCCTGCATTGCTGCAAATGCCAGCCTGGCGTTTTCATTTGTTCTTTCCAAGAAGATCCACAACTTTTCTTTCATCCAAAGATGCTTAGTAACAGTCATCAAATCTCAGTGTTCTCCTTTTCTGGCCTTGTCTGTTTTGTGTTTCTTCAAATATCACCATCTTCTGCTAGTGACACCAGTATCTGTGGCACATCATCTCTTCATAAACCTTTGGTTCAGCTTGTGACCACAAATTGCCAGAACTCAAATGGACAGAAGTTAAGATGCTTTGCTGTAGTAGTGTGTATTAATCTTTGTGAATCTGATACAAAATCAAGTGCTTTATCTTGGCTTGGGTTTTTGTGTCTTTTTGTTCTGATGGTTGTTAATCCATTGTGTGTTTGTAGCAATGTTGATGGGTTTGGATTGGAAGCAGAAGCCCGGATGACAACATGGCACATTATGATCCCCTCTGATATAGAGCCAGATGGAGTCTACAGTCAAGATGTCAGTGAAGGTAATCGGAGAATGACAAAGCCACAGATGCTTGTAATGCCTCTTCTGTATTGTCATCACTGATCTTTTACCCCAGTGACTCGGGGCATGTGTGTGTTACCCAGTTACTCTCTGGAGGGGCATCGGGGCTGTGTGTGTATAAAATTACGTAAAAAATAGATTAAAAGACTGTTGGAAGTACTAAGATAGACACATTGAGGATAAATTAACGTTTTGCTAAAATAGTGAGAGCTCTTTGTTGTTTTCTGGATATGCTCCAGAATTAGAAATACAGTTTTATTGCACTGTTTTAAATACAATAGAAGTGGCTCATTTTAAGATAAGAAATATATGGTATAAACTATACAGTTACTATTTTGTGGCATACTTACAATCTTTCACTCAAAGGAAATTTATGAACTAGCTATGGAAGAAAGTATTCGGTGATTCTTAAATGTATGTATTTAATATTGATGCAGGTACTTAGGCACACATTAAATGTAGAAATGCTGAAGCATAATGTATGTATAGAATTATATATATTTATAGACACAGACTCGTATAAGGTTTTTTCAAACTCATTTTATTAATAGATGGGTGTGAGAGATGAGTCACAACTAATCAGAGCCAGTGTTTCAAATTCACAGAGAAAAACCTGCCAAAATTAATTGTTAGACTTTCTGATAGCATACATAATGGCAAAAAAAAGTGCTCTGGCCAACGGCATTTCACACATCATGCAAGGGGGGAGAAACTACAGTGTAATCACAGAAATTATTAATTTCACTACTGTAAAAATACCAATTCTACGAACACTGAAGAGAGCTTGCTGTTTGTGATCTTGTACCTATGCAGGTCGCCAGCTTCTTTTAAAAGCCATAAACAGAGTGTGGACAGAGCTGATCCACAGTAAAAAACAGGTTTTGGAAGAAGTTTTCAAAGTGACACTACCTGTCAATGATCGTGGCCAAGTGGATATAACTGTTGCCAGACCTTTCATTGAGGAAGCAAGTTTAAAGTGTTGGCAAAATCATTTAGGTAAGTCCTGACTGAGGATTTGTCTGTCCTGAAGGTTGGATTTCCTCAGAGTGAACTGTATGCACTGGATGTTTTAATATAGGCTTAACTTTTCCTGTAGCTGTAAATACTCTACAAACTGGCACTGTGTAACATGAATCCTTCAGAAATTGGACTATAAAAGGGATATTCTTACACTCCAGTGCATAAGGCCCTCTGTGAGTCAGCAAATAGCATATTGTGGATTAAAATGGTAGAGGCATTGAGCTCCTTCTCATGAACCTTTGGATTGTGGTGAGCTTTATTACCATTCCCAGGATTAGATGTGCCAGGCAGGGAGGGGGATCCTCTTGAGCATGTGTGGGTGCAGCCTGCAAACTCTTGGTCTGGTGATGAGATGGGAAATTGGTGGCTGAGCAGTCCTTCTCTAGCAGCAGTGATGCTATGACTAATTCTTGGCTAGGAAATATGTTCAACATAGGAAGCAGTTCTGCAGGAACAGGACCTTGGAATCCTGGTGGACAACAAGTTATGGACAGATTAGCTCTGCATCTGTGTAATAAAGATCAACTGATGCTTGACTGTATTAGCAAGAGTTTAGACAGCAGAAATTAAAATTCCATAGATGTGACTCATTTGATGATTTCACAGTTCTGAAGTAATTGAGGTTAACCTGGATGTACAGAAAACATATTTGTAAACCTGGAATACTTGTTTTGCAGTCTGTGTTTCTATGTGTTTCTGGCTGATATTTGCTCAGGTTTCTAGTATCTCCCTGATGGCCAGTATATTTGCAGAAAGTGTTTGAGTACAGCTACACCCTTTTTGAAGCAACAGAAAAGGTCATTCCGTCTAAAAAAAACAAGTATAATGGGGGGAGGGGGGAAAAAAGACTTCTAAAAAGTGCTCCCAACACTTTGTCTTTCAGCTCATGAGAAAAAATGCATCAGTAGAGGAGAGGCTTTGGTCCCAGCCACACAGTCCAAACTTTCAAGAGTCAGCAGTGGATTTGGCCTCTCTAAACTAACTGGTTCCAGGAGAAATCGCAAGGAGAGTGGGCTGAGTAAACACAACCTCTCTACACAGGTATTTTCTGTCAAGAAATAACATGCAGTCTAAAATCCAGCAATGTGTGTTCAGGATTTGTGGTAAATATCCCAATAATACTTGCACAGTGTGAAGTATTATCTTGTGCTTGGTTTTCTTCCCCTTTTTTGACTATTCAGACTGGGCATCTTGCTTCTGTGTGTCTAATTTATTAGGTCCATCTGTAACATTAAGCTAAGAGTCAGCCCTTCATTGTCAGTGAGACTGCTCAGCTGCTTCTGGTTCATGACTGTGGTAGTCTGGGTCTTAAGTTCACTTTGCAATACTACACCGAAATGGAAGCTGTGATACAGATGTAGGGTTTTTTTCCATTCTGCCCTCAAGATGGAAAGAGGGGTTTGAAAATTTTGTGGAAAAATACGTTGCTAGTTCTCTTTCTGAGCTGAAAATTAATCAGTGGAATTGAGAAATTAATGAATTCTCAGTGGTCTCAGTCCTTTTCCCAGTGAGCAGGTATATAATGAAGGGGAAAGGGAAGAACTTAACAAACAGAGCTCACAGGAGCTGTTCCTGGTTGTATCAGGAGAGGAAGCAATAAGTGAAAACAGAGATACCATGGGGCAAAGTGAGGAGGGGTGGGTGTCTTGAGGACTTCCAGCAAACTAGGCACCATCCACAAAATATTACTTAAAAGGAAGAAGGGAAAAGTAGTGTTTCTCAGTGTCAACCTTCGTCTGTTTGGGAATGTTCTGAATGTTTATTTTAAGGAACTATTCTTTGTGAGCAAGTTTAGCAACCTGGTGCATTCCTAGGGTTTTCATTCAAACAAACTCTTGTTTATAAAGTCTTACTCTGTTTGGCACCTTGTTTTTGTCTTAGGAAATTTCCCAGTGGATGTTTACTCACATTGCAGTGGTTCGGGACCTGGTTGATATGCAGTATAAAGAATACCAGGAGGTACGGATGGCTTGCAGTGCTAATTACCTGACACTGATACTTTGGCCTGTTAGGTTATACCAATGCCATTTCTCAGTATGAAGCTTGTGAAATACTGGGCTCTCATATTTGAAATGCTTGGATGTTTACGTACAGTTGTTATTTTTACGGGGTTTTTAGGTAAAATCAAATAAACAAATAGCAAAACTCATTTTGATCTGGTTGTAGATGAAAACTCTTGTAGCAATATCACATGTTAAGTGTGAATTCTTTTTAAGAAGCTTAAATTCCTTATAAGTGTAAAAAAATTAAAACAGGGAACAAAAAGAGAGTGATTGGAAATACACTGTGTTTCTAAAGCATTGTAGAAAATCTAAGAGGAAATGTGGAGAAGCATTGTCTAAATGCTACTTTCATAGTAACACAAAGAAAATTTTATGGTATCATGCAGTATTAGAAAGTGGCTGGTCTGTGCCTTCCAGAATGAAATTGTTCCACCCTGTGGTGTCTGCCAAACATTCCCAAAGACATTTCATTCAAACTGGTTGCTGAGCTACGTGCTGTAAATCTTAAGAAGTAACTTCTGAGAGAAACAGGTCATTTAAAGCAATTTGTTAAAAAAAAAAAAAAAAAACAAAACAACCACCAAACTTTGCTTCATTGAACTTCTCTCCCCTGTGCAAGTAAG
Organism: Onychostruthus taczanowskii; assembly: GCF_017590055.1. Lineage (NCBI taxonomy): Eukaryota > Metazoa > Chordata > Aves > Passeriformes > Passeridae > Onychostruthus > Onychostruthus taczanowskii. Next base: position 6,006,407 of record NW_024501237.1, on the reverse strand, counting down.
GACAGGAAGTCCTCCTGTCTGGTTTCATTCTTAAAATAATTTTTCAAATTCCGTGCATTTACAAATGCCTTTGTGTTCAGCGTCAGCAGAATGCGTTGAAATACGTGACAGAGGAGTGGTCCCAAATCGAGTACGAGTTACTGCGAGAGCGAGGGCTCTGGGGGCCCCCCATCGGCTCCCACCTGGACAAGTGGATGTTGGAGATGACTGAGGGTCCCTGCAGAATGAGGAAAAAGATGGTGCGGAATGACATGTTTTATACTCAGTATCCCTACATGCCTGAGGCTGAGCAGGAAACAAACTTGCTGGTAAGTATTCAGGAGTTTAGGATGGGTGATTACACACCCTGTTGCAAAATGCTTTTTTATTTTTTTCTTTTGGTTTTTTTTTGGATAGGTTTTTCTTAAGAAAGATATTTTACTCTGTTGGTATGACCTGATATTCTTGTGTCTGTCCTAAATGGTTGGTAAAGTTCAGTTGTTCCTCATGATATATTTAGGGAAGGGACAGAGTCACTTGGCTCAAAACCAAGCAAATTTGGATATATTGCAATATAATGTGAGGTGTGCTGAGTGATCCTGCCAACAAACAGCACTGGCATCTTCACAAGCCTCCAGAGACTGAAAGTTCCATTACTGTGTGAGGTTCAGTCTAGATTCTTGTCCTTAATCTACATAATGTGGAAAAAAACAGTGATCTGGGAAAAAAAAAAAAAAAAAAGGAAAAAAGGTCTACAGGCCTTGGTTTGGGTGCACTTGTGAAATGTACTTTCATCAGTCTGTGAAGATGAAGGTGGGCTGTGTAGCAGAAATATTTGTGGCCTTTGAAAGCTTTGCAGTTAGTTACTGTTAATTTTGGAACACTGCTTATAAGAAAGGAAGCAGTCTTTATTATGTCTTTTTAAGCATGTGTGTAAGCATGCAGGATTTTTTCCCCTCAAATTATGTCTGAGTGTCAGAGTACTTTAAAAAAGCAGTCAATTGAAGTCAATCAATTTGAAACTACTAGATATTTTTGCCTGCTTGTGGTCTGACACACAGTAGCTGTAGTGACAGTCTAATTCACATGAAGTAGAGAACATGCCATCATACATTCTTCTCAAAAGTGTTCTTTCTCTGATGTAATTGATGCTTATGTAATTGATGCCCTGTTTCCAGTCTGACTTCTCAAACAGACTTCCTGAGACATCTGATGATACCATTCCTCAAAAGGTAAAGAAACAAGTACACTGACCGAAAGAATGTAAAATAAATACAACTTCTCCTGCATGTTAGGCAGTCTTAACAAGGCTTCTACGTTTGGCTTTCAACTTGCTCTTTCAGTAAACAATTCCAGACCTAAGGGTTTTTTTCAGTAATCACATTAGAAGATGTTACTGTGCTGTCTTCAACCTTCACCTAATAAAACTTTCTGTAGACCTTCCCTTCTTTGCTGCACACTAACAGGCTGTGTTGGGCTGTGCTACCACTGTTCTCACTGTGTGGAGTGTTGTGGCTTTGGGACCTGAACTGTTGGTCAGTGGAACACATTTAGTAATGGGCAACACATCACTTGGAAGCACTTACTGGGAAAGTGTTTCCTTCTAAGACAGGATCTCAGGAGCGTTTTTTCTCCTTTTTGTCCATAATGGGCTTTAAAAGGCTGACTTTTGTTAAAGCCCATATTAATTTTGTCTTAGTTTACTCTTCTCTGTTTTGCTATTAATAAAATGAACACATTTGCTTAAAAAATATGAATCCCTTCTTGAAAAGAACAGACATGCTTGGAAGTGGCTTCTCTGCAAGCATTTCAGTATTATGTCTTTCTCTGTTAATTCGAGTTGCAGTCTTGCCCATCACTAAGTACAGCGTGTAATGTGCATTCACTCATTTTGAATTACCTTCTACAACTGTCTAATTCATATAAATGCAAGTAATTCTATTATACAGAATATCTAATATAAATTGTTACTGTTTTCCTTCGTTTCTTCACCTTACCAGTGCTATAAAGGATTTCTCTTCGTAGGTTATACACAAGTTGTTTCCACAAATGTTTCAAGCATCATTTAAGTGGCAGTTTCGTGCTGATAAGGAGTGAAAACTTGGTTAAACATGACTGAGCAAATTAAATTACAGTGCCTTAAATTTTTGATTTGTGGGAGCAGTCAATTTGACCTGAATAATAAATTTCTGTGTTGCTGAACTTAGTATCTTTATCATCCAGAGCATCAACTTGTAATAATGCTAGTTTGATTTCTGTTCTGAATATTGCTTCCTTAATTAAGTGAGGAACATAAGAATTATCCTGTGATGGGCGTTAGGACAGACAAAGAGGAAGGAAACATGACACACAGAAAAAAAACCCCAAACCAAAACAACAAACGCTCAACAAAGCAAAAAACCCCTCACAAAAAAAAAGACCAAAAACACCACACAAAGGTACAAACAATGCTCACATATTTACTACAGGTACATGCATATTCTCATGCCAGTCTACTCCCTATAAGCCATCAGAAACTTTACTAAAAAAAGAAGCAACTAAATTAATGAAGAATTTTTGAGACTTAAAGCAAATCCCTGGGTGCTTTTAGTTTATACCAGCTTCCACATCACTGTATCTTCTTAAGGCAATTTTTTTATTCAAATACTGCCTGACAAAGAAGTCAGCTAGCTAACAAATAAACTGCATATGTTGGAAGGGAGTAAAAAGATGATAAAATGGCCTTCTGAGCAATCAATGTTAAGCACAAGAATCCCAGCCTTTTATGACAGTTCATAACATACTGGCTACACCTACTCCTCATGTTCTAGTTTCATCTGCAGGCTTTTCTGCAACCCCGTGTTTGCTTGAGTTGGCTCTATAGCTCCTTGCAAATTAGCCAACAGATCAGATCTTCTGAAGAGTCTCTGTTCCTGTCTGTGTTGGTATATGAGCACGCACAAAACACTCAATGGACATGCACTGTGCTGCACACTCTGTTCCTGAAAGACCTTCACTGAGGCACTGAGTGAGGAGTTGACTGATCAAGCGATTTCTTCCATTATTCCCAAGAAACCTGCTCGCTACCGGAGAGCCATCAGCTATGACAGCAAGGAGTACTACATGCGCCTGGCTTCTGGAAACCCCGCGGTCTTCCAGGACGCCATAGAAGAGAACACCGTTGGTGAAACAGCTCAGCAGGAGCCAGAGCATGGGGAGGACACTATTGCAAGAGTCAAAGGTTAGATGGTATGGTTTGTCATCCTCTCATGCATTTGCATTAAGGCAAGCGTAAGTCCTGCAGCACTCTTGTTTTTCTCTCTTAGCATTGGGTCAGTAATTTGAAAGATTGTAGGTTTTCTGACGTTAATTTTTTATGTCTCTTTGTGACATTTATCTGTCTCTGTTCTTTTCCAGGCCTGGTGAAGCCTCCCCTGAAACGATCTCGCTCTGCTCCTGATGGAGGAGATGATGAGAGCCAGGACCAGTCACAGGATCAAATTATTGAGGGGAGTTCAATTGATGAAGACGAGAAGACTGACAATACAACTTTGCTTCGACTTCTTGAAGAAGGAGAGAAGGTACTGTTTCAAACACTCTTAGAACTTAATGTATTGGAATTTCTTCATTATGTGTCCCAAACATGACTAAATATCATATATATCTTCCTTGGTCTGTATATTTCATCAGCTTCTTCCTTAAAATGTGTACTTTGTGTGCCTGACCCTAAAAATGCTGTACTGGAAACATTTTCTTTTTTTTTTTCCCCTTCTGCCTGCAAGGGAAAATTCACCTGTCCTGAAATGAAGGCTATGAGCTATCCCACGCTTGGTTTATTGTCCTGCCAACTTAAAGATCAGAATAGAAAATAAACATTGAAAATATAGGCACTGAATTTGGCACGCTGTTCCTAATTAATTGTTGCCTTCATTAGAATGGGAAGCCTTGATAAGTAGTATTTTATCCCCGAGATCATTGGTGATTTACCATGCTGTATATTTGGTGTTTCAGGCTTTGTCCACCTGAAGTATACCATTAAATAGCATTGTGATCATGGTTGAGTAGGCTGCAGGTTCTAAAATATGTTCAGGCAGTGTCATGCAAGTGGATAAAACTGGTAAATAGATACATTTATATCATACCAATGAGACTTTATCCAACCTCCTCCCCAGTTACTAGTCACTGGGATTAGACCTGATTAAAGGGGAGAGAGACTGACAGGATTTTTGCTGTATGTGCAAGTGATACAGCAGTGTCTGGGACTTGTGTACCAGAGCAGGGGTCTGAGCCTGTGCTCCTTAACCTGCTTTCCCTAAGCATCTGCTTTTCCTCATAGATCCAGCACATGTACCGCTGTGCTCGGGTTCAGGGTCTTGACACCAGTGAGGGGCTGCTGCTTTTTGGAAAAGAGCACTTCTATGTCATCGATGGGTTTACCATGACAGCCACCAGGGAGATACGGGACATCGAGACGCTGCCTCCAAAGTGAGTACATTTGTAGGGAGTTTCCTTGATCCTTAGAGGCTGAACAAGAAGTATTCAATGAGGTTTTTGAGGAGTCAGTTCTAAGATAATGTACAATGCAGGAAGACCTCAGGTACTGAGCAATTTGTAGTATGATATATTGTGAAAACATGCTATCAGCTGTTTCTGTAACTGGACTCTCATATGAAATTAATTGGATAATTCTTTTCCAAGAAGAAAATTTCTTTTTAATCACTTATGTCGTGCCTGTTTATGTTCCTTTACAGGATGCATGAGCCAATCATACCTAGGGGAGCAAGGCAAGGTCCAAGTCAGCTCAAAAGAACTTGCAGCATTTTTGCATATGAAGATATCAAGGAGGTGCATAAAAGGAGATACCTTTTGCAGGTAACTTGGACACCATATTTGGATAGGGGGAGGCATATTTGGAGTGTTTTGATGATGTAATTTTTAGAAATGAAAATCAATACATAACTGAAGAATATTTGGAAAGAAAAGCTATTGACTGTGTTGAAATTGAAGCATTTAGGTTGGGCATCCTTGTTGGAACTTACCCAGATCTAGTTTTTTTGGGCGTGTTAGTCAATGTCAGTGGTCCAAAAATAAAACATTTGGTTGCACTAAGCTTCCAAGTCTGCTTCACCATAATTTAGTGCCACATGTAGCATGACTAAACTGGTCTGTGCCTGCCCTTCAGAGGTGACAAGATAATAAGTTATCGTTGACATGGGTTTTTTCTCTTTGTTTTCAGCCAATTGCAATTGAAGTTTTCTCAGGAGATGGACGGAACTATCTTCTAGCTTTCCAGAAAGGGGTTAGAAACAAAGTTTATCAAAGGTAATGTTAAAATAAATTAGAGTATTTAACATGAATGTTTGCCAATACCTATGTGGAGGCTTTTTTGGTGCCTGCTAGCACCTTACTGCTGCAGGAAAGAGCTGCTAGAAGGCACTTACATTGCAGGAGCTTGAAGAAGCTCCTGCAATTTTGTTGGAGATGTTGTGGAGGTGCTCAAAAGGAAGTGTGTAACTGTACTGAATGCATGCTGCTATTCAGGAGATGACATCCCGAGGGCAGAAACGCTAATCAGAATCTTTTAACTGCTGCTGCAGGTTTTTGGCTGTGGTGCCCTCTCTGACCGACAGCTCGGAGTCGGTGTCTGGACAAAGACCAAACACCAGCGTAGAGCAAGGGTAGGTGGTTCTGTTCCTCACAACCTCTGTGGCTCATCAGTTTCCAATAAATTATGTTTGCATTGCTATCATGATTATTTGGAGAATATCAGAATTAACGTTATCAGTATACTGATACATTCTGAAAGGTATTGGAGTGCTGAAGCCATCAGATTTATCCAAGTTGTTAAAAATATTTCACTCATCAGCCACCACTTGCACTGAATTGCGTAATTAACATGCATAATTTTTACAGTGTGTGTTTAGAATTCTAAAAAAAGGTACTGCAAAAAGGAAAAGAGAGATGTTCTTCTAATGGTTGCAATTTACAATTTTTAATCTTGAAGTTTTGGGTTGTCTTGTGAAGATGTAACCCAGTTCTTACTGCAAAGTCAAGAAATTCACTTTCTTCTTCCCGCTAGGTCTGGCTTGCTTAGCACTTTAGTGGGAGAAAAATCTGTTACTCAAAGATGGGAAGTAAGTATGAAAGTGCTGGGATATTTTTTGTATTAAATTCCACATTTTGTAGTGATACATAAATAATTAATACACATAAGTTGCATCCTCTTAGTTCTAACAGGTGGAACATACTGTTGTAGAAAGTGTATCTCAGCATTTAATTTTTAGTATTTCATGGTATCATCATCAAATAGGAAGTGGTTCTACTGTTGAATTGCAGGGGGAGAGCTGTAATAAAGGTAGAGTGAGCATTGCAATATTGAAGTAAGTTTTTATGTTTGGAGAGGGCTGCACATTGACAGTCTGGCAGGTTGACATTTGATTGTTGTAAAGTGAAAACTTTACTGTGCTGTTATCTGTCTTCCTTAAGAGAGGAGAAATCAGTAACTTCCAGTACCTGATGCACTTGAACACTCTGGCTGGCAGATCCTATAACGACCTCATGCAGTACCCTGTCTTCCCCTGGATCCTCGCAGACTATGACTCAGAGGTAAATAAAACATCTTGTTGGCCTTGATTGTAATCTTGTATAAGTTGAAGGTTTCTATTTTGTTTCTCCCACTTCTCAACAGGGAGGGTATTAGAGAATCTTGGCTGGGCTGATTTTACAGATGTTGTTGGTCTGTGCACAGGTGAGGGCTGGGATCCAGAGAGAGACATTTGCCCCTTTACCTTGCAGCAGTTCCTGTAAAAGTCTGCATTAGCTTTAAACTGTGTATCCTAAAGTATGCTAAGCTCACAGAGAAAGCATCCTTGTCCAGAAGACTATGGTACGGGCTACTATGAAATCTGACCCCACGGTGAAAGAATATGCTTTTGAAAAAGGTGAAACATCCTATTAATGCTTCTGTGGACAGCCATTGCCACCAACTAGACCATTACATAAAATATTGTTAGGGGACTTGTTGAGTATTTGTGAAAAAATTAGGGGAAACTGGGGATAGGATAAAGGGAGCAGGGCAAAAGTTGTGCAGAGCCCAGATGTGATTTCAGAAAAGCATGCTGGCTGTCTTGGATCAGACTGAAGGACTGTTTTAAGCATATCCAACATTGCACTTCCTGTGTGTGTAGAAAGCAGGGATAACAGCCTTAGGAGGAAGGTGGTGTTAACTGTGGTAATCAGCAGTTTTCAAAGGATGTGGTTTGGTTTTATAAAATAATTGTCTGATTTATTTTTAAAGGAACTGGATCTTACAAATCCCAAAACATTCAGAAACCTGGCCAAGCCCATGGGAGCTCAGACAGAGGACAGGTTAGCCCAGTACAAGAAGCGATACAAGGATTGGGAAGATCCCAATGGTGAGTAATAATCCATCCTGCAGAGAGAGCAGAGGAACCTGCACCTGCGTCATAGGAGGGACTCATGGATTTTTTTATAATGTGGGTGAAGAGATTTGGATTTGGATGTGCAGAACTCTACCATGGTTTTTTTGCTGACTGTCCAACCAAGTCTAAATTAGAATAATTGGACATTGGCTTTCTTTCTGTGTTGTTTGTTTAAAATCTAAATTACATCTTTGTTTATATGTAAAAACAAAAACAGAACAGTTGCACATTTAGATGACTTTTGTATTTTATAAAGACTGGAATGGGCAGCACGTGAAGCACACAAACAGCTGTGTACACTAACACAGTTTGATTGCTGCTGCATGAAAATTAGTAGTACAAAGAATGCAAATGCTTCTGCATTAGCAGTACTCTAACTTTTACATATCTAATCTTAAAGTGTGTTTTTTTTGGCTAAGGAAACAGCAGCTTCTTGGCTAAAAAGGCCTCAGAATGACATGCAATTAAGTTACCTAGTCATGATTTTAGAGCTTCCTTATATATTGAAAATAAAACTTCTTTGTTTGGCAAGACAAGTTTTCTTGTGTGCTTTCATTGAAGATAGAGGCCTGTTTAACTACTGCAGTGCTGTTCTGTGTCAAACAGAAGTAGGTGGCAAAGACATTTCATTTTTAGAAACAAATCACTATTTTCTAAATGTGCTTGTGCAGACATTTTGCCATGAAATTAAGAAAGTAAAAGCTGTACAAAATCTGTAGGCAACAGTTCTGTTAAGTATTTCTGCCCAAGATTTTAAATCCATAGTAAAAAATAAGACCAAAAATTAAAAAAGGATCTTTTTAAAAATGTGTCTTCAGCAGAAATCACTGTAGTTGCACTGCAACATTTCAATTAGTTAAAATAAAAAATGAGTAACCATTCAGTACTGCTTTGCAGAGCCCTATTGAATTAAGGCTACTTCACTGCAGCCCAAACTCAAGGGACAAAACATAAAGCTTTCAGACATCTGAGAATGAAAATCACAAATTCCAGTTCTGAATGTGTCCAAGGCCACAGAGTAATTAAAATGCAGTGTTAATTTTTTTTTTCCATTAGTAATGATTCTGTCACCTAACTACCTTATTTCTCCTATGTATATGATTTTTAATCTGCAGGGGAAACCCCAGCTTATCACTATGGGACTCACTATTCCTCAGCCATGATCGTGGCTTCCTATCTTGTCCGGATGGAGCCTTTTACTCAGATTTTCTTACGGTTACAGGTAAAAATTACATCACCTCACTTCAAGTTTTTTGTCTGCTGTGTATTTCAAACATCAATAGGAAATAAGATCAGCCAGCTTTGTTTTCATCAAATATCATAGAAAAAACATCTTTTAGCAGAGTCCTTATTGCCTGGCAGGTTTTTGGTATGTCTTTTAAAAAGATGTGATGGAATTCACCTTTTTTTTTTCCCTTGTAGTTTGAACATTTTTCTAGATGTACGCAAAACAAAGTAGCAGCAGACAAAAACCAAAACGAGTTTTATTGTGAAAAATATTTTGCTGTTTTTCTGAAAGAGAATACGAAAGAGAATATCTCTGAAAGAGATATGAAATCAGACAGATGAATCTTTTCCTAAAGTTCTCTTTATCTGCATCTATATTTTCTGTTATCATGTACCTGAAAGTAATGCAGCTGATTGGACTGGCTGCATTAAAGAAAGAAATATGCTATGTACTAGTGTCTTCATTTGGCAGAGGATGTTCTGATTTACCTTCCTGGCAAAGCCTGCCATGCTGGGGAGTGCTGTGACACTGACGTGCTCCTCTCTCTGCCTGGCAGGGCGGTCACTTCGACCTGGCTGACCGCATGTTCCACAGCGTGCGCGAGGCCTGGTACTCCGCCTCCAAGCACAACATGGCAGACGTGAAGGAGCTCATCCCAGAGTTCTTCTACCTCCCCGAGTTCCTGCTCAATTCCAACAATTTTGACTTAGGTAGGCAAAAACAGCTTGATAGCAGTGCTGTGGGTGGGAGAACAGAGCCACACAGACTTCAGGTATTTTCTCAAGCCGAGAGTGTTCATTGTAAGCAGTTTAGTACAAAGTGTCTTCTGAGAATTGCAGAACTAGTCCCTGAAAATACTTTTGTTTGGAGGGTGTATTTTTGTGTTCAGTTTTGGGTTTTTTACCAGTTCAAAATGTACAGATAAACACATTTTACTTAGAGTTTCTCTGCTTTGCATTTTTCTCCATGTAACCTATTCCATGATAGTGTTCGCCATCTTTGTTGTTAATTTTTTTAAGCTTCTCAAAAATCTGTTTGACAAATCTTCATTTTTAGAACTTAATTTAAAAATATTCCTAAAGGTTTTTGAATCGTCACAGCATTTGTGACAGTGATTATTCATCAGGAGTCGTGTAGGAGACCTGTTTGTTGGAGATGCATGTTACTTACTATATGTCATTCTTAACACTGGTATTAAGCTCTTATATTCTGAGCTCTGTGCTGTGAATCTATTACCAATAATAACGATTAATGAAATTATAGGTTTTAACAGCCTGCAGTCCTTTATTCTAAATATTGTAACAGATTGGAAGCACAACCTTACAAAAAAAGAAAAGCAAAACCCAAAGAACACTGCAAAAGCTCTTCCATCTGTATTTTACACTAAAGAATATGGGTATTACTGAAAAAATGTTGAGCTCTTGTCCACTTATCTTTGTATCTGATAATTTTGGACTGTAACCACTGGAAATTCTTCACTGAGCATTTGGACCAACAGTAGAAAAGGCTCTTTTAGGAACAATTGCCAAACACTGAGGTACTTTTGACTGTGGTAATTTGTAGCAATCCTGCTTCCCATCCTGCCAGGTGAAAAGAAAGGAAGATTTGAAGTTTGTTGATGCAAGTAATGTTTCTGTTGGAGCATTGCACTTATTTTTTGTGTGCCCCTATAAAGTTGGAAATTTGGAGGTGTTCCTCTGAGTTAATGGGAAGTGTGGAATTGTCTCTTGACAACAAGTGACAGAACAAGAATATAACTGAGGAGTTTTACCAGATATATTTTTGTTGATCACAACATGCCACTATTTGATGTCCAGAGTGAGAAGGGGGCTGTCCAGGACAGAGTTGAATGTATTGTGCCCAGGCCATGGGCATATCAGGGGAATTGGCAGTATCCTTGGGCATGGAGCTTGTGGGGGATACCAGTTAGCTCTGCATGTTAGGAAATGAGTATTTGGCTGCACATCACAGGAGTATAGGCTATTCTCAGGAGTAAAATGACATTTCATTCTATGATAAAATGCTGTTTTCCTCTTCAGAAGCCTTAGTGAGGAGTGTTTGGATTCTTTCTCCTGAAAGCCATCTTACATGAACAACCGGGGCAGAATTTTTCATGTTTTATTGCCTGACATTTAAAACCACAGTGGTATTTTAAACAAAAGACTGAAATAGCTTCCTTTAACCATACATGATATTAGAATTTGATTCCTTTTTTTTTTTTTTCACTTTTTTTCACCTTTGCTGTTGCAGTTCATTTTCAATGCTTCTGTCCAAATTTTTTCCTTCTTTTTCTTTTTATTAGGTTGTAAACAAAATGGCACTAAACTTGGTGATGTAATACTCCCTCCATGGGCAAAAGGAGATCCTCGTGAGTTTATCAGAGTCCATCGGGAGGTAATTTAAATTTTAATGGTGACAGTACAATGTCTTTTGGGACTTAGCACTGCACATTAATCTAAGCTAAATTTGTGGAGTCACAGGCCAGTCTGTGAGCTCAGGGTTGGTGTCTGATTGTTGCCAAGGTCTGTAGAACCAGTGTTTCCTCTCCTTCCTTTTTGGCTACAGAGTACTTTGAGGCAAGACTTGCTTCAATTAAAAGCTTTGTCAAAATGTAACAAAAATATGTCAAGTCATGTTCTGCATTTCTCCTTGTAGCAAGTGTAGTAAACTCAACCAATGAGCAATTTGTCTCATTTTAATGCATGCCTTCTGAATTTCAGGCTCTGGAATGTGACTTTGTGAGTGCTCACCTGCATGAGTGGATTGATTTGATCTTTGGCTATAAACAGCAAGGTCCTGCTGCAGTAGAAGCTGTAAATGTCTTTCACCATCTCTTCTATGAGGGACAAGTGGACATATATAACATCAATGATCCTTTAAAAGAGACAGCTACCATAGGATTCATTAATAACTTTGGACAGATACCAAAGCAGGTATACCCTTTGTAGAATTCTTCTTTTCCAGTTAACACTCAAATTGAAATGTGTTAATATAAAACAGGAAGGTGAAACTTCTTGGGAGTGTTTATTCATAAATATTCTTCCAGTGATACGAAATCATTTATGTTTTCATCATAAATTACACAAAGATTGACTTTGGACTTTACTTGTGAGATTAGAAATGTCTTTTTTCACCTTTACATCCTTAAAATAAAGGCATAATGAAGGCTCAACTCTAAAAATCAGCAAAAAAAAAAAAGGAAGTATGTTCCTGCCACAAAGTCATAGGGGAGGAATGAAAGTGCAGCTTCAAAGTAATGCCTAGTGCTAAGGTATTTGAAGTTACCCTGTAATAATTTCTATAATAACTTCTGCTTCTTTTTTTCCCCTACTCTCATGGGTGATTCACTCTTGTAGGACAGCCATAGTTAAGAAGCTGTAAAGACCAGTTTTTATTGCAGCTTTAAAGTTTGTGTGCTCTTCAAGAGACTACATTAAATAATTCAATGTAATATGAGATCTGGAGGTCCAGGTTTGGGGGGCGGATCTCAGTGTTGGTTGTTTTGATTTGGGTTTTTTATTGGGCATTTCTTTGGAGTCTTTCTGCTATCCAGTGAAAATCTTAAATGTCTTTGGCAAATATTTCCAATCCTAGATCTGGTGGAAGCCACAGATGCCTTCAGCAATTGGCTGGAAACTCAAGCCATGTGTTGTAAACTCTAAACTCAACTCTCAGCACATAATGTTTCAGGATAAACAAGATATTTCCTGTGGCAACCCACTTAGAGCTGTCTGTCTCTCATTGCTTGGAAGGAAGGCTAAGAACTGCTCATCTGTCTTCTGCTGTGGTTTTAATCCTTTCCCTTCCTTGCTCTCTCTCAATAATGTAATTATGTAGTGGCTGTATGGTTTTCTCCTCTTATGTAATACCAATCCCTCTGTGTGATGATAATCAGACGTGGCCCAGCTAAAGCCAGATGGACAGACAAGGACTGGGGCAGAGGGCAGGGCAATAGAAGAGCACTGCAGCTGAGTCCAGAGCTCTGCCTGCATCCTCAGATGCCTGTTAGGTACAAAGTTGTGATGAAATCTACCAGGAATTGCATGATGCTTTGCTGGAGGAAATAGACTGCAGTAAACTGGGGAAAGTCAAAACTTCCTTAAGGTCTTGTTGATGGTGAGTGCTCTTGGAGCACATTTTTATGTAACTGTGGAGTTTTGCTGTTTCCCTCTGTTATTTTCCATGGGGGATCCAGGGCAGGCTCTCTCAGTGACCTGGCTGCTGTGGATTTTTGCACTCCTTTCCTGCACAATGTAACATGCATCTTCTTTGTCCCATCTCTTCCACTAGTAATGTGCCTGGCAGTTTGGATTTATATTTTAAAAAGTTATGATGCAGAACATTGCAGAGCTGGTGGTGTGTTTGGAAGAGGGCTCTCATGAGGGTACTGAGATGCCACGGCCTGAGGGAGCAGAGCAACTTTGCTCCTTGTTGGTTTTCATATTGTTTGTTGAAGGTTTTTGAACTGTTCACCATGAGTTGTTAGTGAATACTGAGAGCAGTACAGCATTTGCTTACCTGCAGAATTTTTAGAAGACATATTGGGTGCATTTATGATCTTTTGAAGCTAGTGCCCTTGTAAACCTGTAATTTTTGATGATCATTAGTTTCTTTATGAATTTCAGCTCTTCAAAAAACCCCACCCACCAAAGCGTGTTAGAAGCCGTCTGAATGGAGAGGCTGTGGGAACCTCTGTGCCCCCTGGTTCCACAGGTGACAAGATTTTTTTCCATCATTTGGACAACCTGCGGCCATCTCTTGCCCCAGTGAAAGGTAAGCTTTAAACTCACAGTAGTTATTGCTGTTTCGTTGCCCAGGCATTCAGAGTTTCAGCAAGTTCATACTTTTCCATCTTTTTCTTCCTTCCAATATCCTTACTGCCCATAGTTTTGTGAGAGACAAATTCAAAATATCCTAATGCTGTATGATTATGTTCTTAGCTACTTCAAAGGAACCTGGGAAACACTAGATACACCAGTTTAATATGACATTTTTTAAAATAAAGGGATAAAATGCAGCCCAAGCACCTCTTTATGAATTTGAATTTTAAAAAACAACATTCAGAATACGTTGTTTCTGGGCCTGTGATAGCCTCTGTTTTTGTGATTTTCACAGCAAAAGGATTATTTATCAAAGTGCTGAGAAATACTAAGGAATGTTGGCAGGAAAGTATGGTGTTGGTAGCTGCACTGAGACAAAAGAAAGTGTTTTTTTATTTGGACAAAATCTGACAGTGAACAAAACTTAATTGTCTGCAAGGCCGGTAAATGCTATACAGGGATTTCTGTAAAGCAGTCTGTGGCTCCCTGCTGTAAGGAGAGAAGGACATTCTATTAAATGGGGCATAGCAGGGCTTAGAGAGAAGACTCTTAAGTCAGGAAATTAGAAAGCTCTAATCTATATTTGGCTCTGCATTTGTTAGGAATGGAGCAAAAGTTGCCATCACTGCAGCCGATGCAAAGAATGTATAAATAGCCAGTACAGAGACCTTGCTTTGGAAGAGCAGCAGGTACTTAAAAGGATCAGATAGTATTTGTCTCTCCCAGCAATAAAACATAACCCCATCTTCTCTTTCAGAGCTCAAGGAGCCTGTGGGGCAGATCGTGTGTACTGATAAAGGCATTCTGGCAGTAGAGCAGAACAAGGTTCTCATCCCGCCCACGTGGAATAAAACATTTGCTTGGGGCTATGCAGACCTCAGCTGCCGACTGGGTACCTATGAGTCAGACAAGGTTTGTAATCTGAAATTTGTGCCAGCAATCAGTACTCAGTAGTGAAAAAAACATAACAATGGACATTTATTTCACAAGTGAATGAAATAATCTTCTGCTGCATCAGATTTTATTTTTTTTTTTTGCTCCCTCTTGAGGGTCTTCACCAGGATGCTGGCAGAATAACATTAACTCATAATAGTTTTTTACCAGGTCTTAGTGACCTAATGAGTGCAAAGTGGCAGCCATGTTTTTATTTTTTATCCTACAAAGTGCTAGTTCTGCAAGTAATTCTTTGTTTTCTGTATTTTAGGCTGTGATTGTTTATGAATGCTTGTCAGAATGGGGTCAGATCCTGTGTGCCATTTGCCCCAACCCCAAATTAGTTATCACTGGAGGAACAAGCACAGCAGTGTGTGTGTGGGAAATGGGTGTCTCCAAAGAAAAAGCTAAAGCCCTCACACTGAAACAGGTAAAATACAATAAAGCTGTAAAGGAATGTTATAAGATCAAAGTAATTGTGTAATGGGTGTTGCCCACCTTTGAAACCATGAATCCAGCAGATCTCTGGAGAATGGAGTAGTTGTGATAGTGATCTGCATTGAAAATGGGCAAAATGCATCTTTAAAATTGCATTGTTTTTAAGAACAGTGGATCACCAGGAGCTTTCTGGAGACAAAGGGAATTTGATTGCGATGTTAACAAAATTAAGTGAGTTTTGTGAAATGAGCTGCTTTGTACAAATGTACAAATGATCATTT
Organism: Onychostruthus taczanowskii; assembly: GCF_017590055.1. Classification (NCBI taxonomy): domain Eukaryota; kingdom Metazoa; phylum Chordata; class Aves; order Passeriformes; family Passeridae; genus Onychostruthus; species Onychostruthus taczanowskii. Next base: position 5,991,307 of record NW_024501237.1, on the reverse strand, counting down.
GTAGCAGATGTGTAATACCTCCATCTAAAAACTGTGTCAGGAAGGACATAAAAGGAGGCTGCCTTAAAGGTTAATTTTCCTCTTTTTAAAAAAAAATTACTTTAATTATAGCACTTTTTAATCTAAAACAAGCACCCATGCTTTAAAGTCAGCTGCAGCTAAGTGCAGAGTAAGTTTTGTGTGTTTACTAAAGAAAAAACAAACCTAACAAATGTAACCAAAAAAACCCAACCACAACTAAGTCAAGATATTCTAGCAGCTGTGTATCATTGTTATAGGTTGTGTTACTGTTTCATTAGCATCTCAATAGAAGGACTGTTTTTTAGAAGAAGTCTTTCCCTCAAATTTATGAAAAGAAATTTAGAGAATTATTCAGTAACTTTCCTTGTGCAGTAATCAACTGTCCAAAGCTGCTTTTCTGAAGTGTTTTACTTTAAAACTGTACATGATAGAACACCGTATCTTAAATTTTGGGGCAGTATATTTGAATACATTTACTGTATTCAGCAACTTTCATTTTAACTGAGTAAGGTGCAGTAATCTGACTGTATTTCAGACTCTTTTTCCAATAGTTAGATGAAGCCTAAATGTAAAAGTAGGGCCTAATATGAGTAGATGTTCATACTTTTCTCCTCCTTCCAACTGACTTTGCTTTTTTTTGGCTGCAACTCTTTCTTGTCTCTTTTGTCTTCTCTTAGTCATCAGCAGTTACTGTAGGAGTCAGGATGTAATTTCAGGTGCAGCCTGGAACACTTTCTGACCTTATAAACAGGCTGCTGATGCAGAATGGGGTTTTCTTCAGTGGAAGGATCTGTAACATTAGACCCTTGAAATTTTGTTTTGTCAGAGCTCTTTTTAAATGGGAAAAAATGTTACTTTTACCATTTTCAGTTATGGAAATAGTTATCAACTGAAGACTTATAAGGTGGCTGCATCTTCTGATGGAATATTCTGGTTACGTTATCTGAATCTTTCCGGTAAGAGGATTTGATGTGGAATTTTTGTGCTCTTTGCTGATTCCCACTTTTGCTCCTGACTTGTTTTGCAGGCACTGCTCGGTCACACTGACACTGTCACATGCTTAACGGCATCACTAGCGTATCACATAATTGTGAGTGGATCCCGGGATCGCACCTGCATCATCTGGGATCTGAATAAGCTTTCCTTCCTGACACAGCTCCGAGGGCACAGGGCTCCAATTTCAGCACTCTGTATAAATGAATTAACGGTGAGAGCCAAACTCCATCCACCAGGCTGCAGTGGGAACAGTAGCAAGAGCTGGAAATCATTAAACCAAAGGAAAAAAACCACTAGGCTCTCCTGTTAATTTGGCAGAACTTGTATAACTCATCTGAAAACTGATTAACAACTGGTTTAGGAATAATTTGTGTCATTTGTGTAGAACCCTACATAGGTGCATTCCACGCCGAGTGGCTTGAGCTCAGAAGAGGTTATTTATTAACAATGCCAGAAGCAGTGTAATTAATGTGACATTCCAAGTGAGCTGCCAGATCTGCCACAGGAGCTAAGAAGAGCTTTTGATACGTGACCTTGGTTGGCTTCTCTTGTCTTATGCTGAACTTAAAGGAAACTGGGGTGACAATGCAGTGCCAGTTGTAGTGGAAACAGACATACCCGGTGGTCCTGTGAGTTACAAGTCACCATTTTTCCAGCTCCCATGCATGGCCATCAAGGCTGGATGGACCCTGTTGCAGCTGGAGCAGATGCAGTGGTTAAAATCAAGACAAGAGAGGGCTGTAATGCAAGCAGGGTGTTGCAAGTATAGTTTATTAGCTGTTGGTCTGGCTGTAGTGCTGCAGTGCTTTAGACTGCAGCTCCTGTTTTCCTCTGCGCTAGTTTGGACTGTTCCCAATGAGGAAGCAAATGAAATTTAAGGTGGTACATATTTGTGAAAAAGAGCAATGTCAGCATGGGCAGTCTTTGGAAACTGAAAGTACTAAAAATAGGCTGTTGGATTGTTATGTTATGAATAGTGGAGGAATTGGTCAACTCATTCTGTGCTGTAAATAGAACAAATAGGTTGCTACTAAGTGTGGTTTTCTAGGTAGAATTTAAAACAAAAAAAAATGGTTTAATCCTAAAGGTTTCTTCAGCTGGCCAGATGCCCCTTGAATAGAACTTCCTGAAAAGTGCCAGCCTTGCAACTTGACTTATAAATGAACTTGACTTATATTTTTGCTGAAGAATGCCTGCACCTTTGTATTGAAATCTGGAGGTGTTATTTTTCTTTGCAGGGAGACATTGTATCATGTGCTGGCACTTACATCCACGTGTGGAGCATTAATGGCAGCCCTACTGCAAGTGTAAACACCTTCACTGGCCGAAGCCAGCAAATTATGTGTTGTTTTGTGTCAGAAATGAATGAGTGGGACACCCAGAATGTCATCGTAACGGGGCACTCGGACGGAGTTGTCCGGGTAAGTACCAGGAATCACTGCCTGGAAAATAAAGCTTATGCCTTGGTGGTGGTAGTATTTAGAAAAGTCATACCTGTCCAGGACAACACAGTGTCCTGACCAGGACCAAAAGCAGTCCTGCTTTACCTGGGAATTTCACCTGAACAGCTCCTCCTTTTTTGATGTCCACATTGGGATATGGTAACCAGCAATAGTCAGCAGAGCATACATTTTCTTTCCTGCTCTGTTTTGGTCACTAGCTTTCATAGGTATGAAGACTACCGTTTTGGTTCACCATTTTAATTTCACACACCTTGAGACAACTCATTTGGCTTGGCTAGAAAGAAAAGAGAAACTTAGTGTCATCTCAGATCGCTACAAGTCTAATCAAATTTTCAGTACTTTTGGATGCAGAGTCTGCTGGTTGGACAGCTGTGTAGAGTGGATTCAGGCACGAACACAGATGTCCTCTTACAGTTTCTAGTCCTCAAAAACAGAGCTTAGTATGGAGATGTGACCTGCCTTTCATGCTACCAGTGCGAATACACAGTTCTACTAAGCAATTTTAACTCTTCAAGTAGCTCAGGAAAAAGCCAAGAGTTCAGTAAGTGCCACTCTGCTTATCCCCTGTCCCTGCAGTTCTGGCGGATGGAGTTTTTACAAGTACCAGAAACACCAGCTCCAGAGCCTGTGGAGATGCTGGAAATGCAAGAGGACTGTCAGGACGCACAGATAGGTATGTCTCCTGACAAGTGTTTGGTATTTCCCTTTGTATCAGATCTTTGCTATAGGTAGGTCAAGTCCTGTGGTTATACAGTGCAGAATGAGGTGATGGAGATTTTATCTCAAAAGGCAGTGGACATCCAGTGGGCACAATGAACAGAGTATCCGAGTTCTGTGTTCACTACCTTACTTAAGGTAGTTTCTTGTTGCTATGAGCAAGAAAAATGTTGCCCGTCGTAGCTTTTTGTTCTGTGAAGGTGGAACTTCTCTCTGGGTTTGTTTCGGCTGTTGGCATGCTCAATGGATTGTCCAAAAGCTAGATATTTTTTAGTATGAAGTGGAATTATAGCACAACAGCTGAGTTAAATCTACTGATTGAACAGCTTAAACAAGACAAGCAATGATATCCCTTTCTGTTCTTGGAAGCTTTTGCTCTATGCATTATGACTGTTTCTTTTAGCCATCTCGTCTTCCTCCTGCACTCTTCATATTGAAGATGTGATCTGGATTAGGATCTGAATCTCGTGATACTCATAAGTTATTATATAAATACAACTTTTGGTTATTTTCAGTGTCACTTGGAGTATAAATGTCTTTGTTAATTCCTCTTTTGTGTTAACAAGTCTTGTTATTAACAAGTCTGCATCATGTTTTTCAGTCAGAGTTTCTGCATAGCTGACTGTGCTTACTTGTGTAAGTTTTGCTGAAAGGATTTGCCAGCTTGAGTGTTTCTGGAGTTCTTACTCCTTCTGTCTATCATAGCCTTCATCAGAGAGACTGCTGTAGGAAATAGCTTCAGCGTGTCATTCTCTGGCAAAACAGAGAAAAGTGCAAAAGATAGGAATGGTGTGATTTGTGGCAGGAGCTGAATCTCTGAAAAGGCTCTGAGATGCCTGCATGCAGTGTCCCTCTGTCAGCAGCTGGTGCCCGTTGGGTTGCAGGCAGCGCAGCAGCAGAATAAGGAAAAGCTCAGGCCATAACCAGGTTCACTAACAGTGCCTTGTCCCCTGTTGTGCCAATCCAGGGCAGGAAGCCCATGAAGAGGACAGCAGTGACTCTGAGGCAGACGATGCTTGCATAGGCCAGGACACAAAAGTGCAGGAGAGCCAGAGCCAGCCAAGCAGCACCAGCCACAGGCCTCGGTCATCGTCAGCCAGAGCAGCAGCAGCATGGTCAGCAGACAGTGGCTCTGATGACTCCAGGCGTTGGTCAGACCAGCTCAGCTTGGATGAGAAAGATGGATTTATCTTTGTGAATTATTCGGAGGGTCAAGCAAAAATGCATCCCCATGCTCAGGTTAACCACCCCCACCCCAGCTATGCCGAAGCACGGCACTACAGCAAGCTCAAACCAGGTAAAAGAAACTGTGCACAGCCCTGTTTTATTCCTAAGTGAAATGTTATAGAAAAAGAGAAAAACTTTAATCTCTGAGGGAGATTGTGCTCTTGTTGCAAAGTTGCAGTTACAAGTATGTTGGGGGAGGAGAGAACAAAAATGAGAAAAGCAAATTTGCTCATATCCCCTCCAACTTCCCACTCCTTTGTAGGATACAGATGGGAGCGTCAGCTGGTGTTCAGAAGCAAACTAACTATGCACACGGCGTTTGATCGCAAGGACAACGCACACCCAGCAGAAATCACTGCGCTCGGCATCTCCAAGTGAGTAGCTCGCACATGACGACTTTAAACATTTTTGGCTGTTGTCAGCAGGAAGAAGTGCCACTGTTTATAACTCTGTTCTGTGGTGCTTCTGTTCGGGGTAGCCTTCTTCAAGGACTGAGATAAAAGCACTAAAGAGAGGGAGACCTGTTCAGCTGCACTGTGTTACACAGAGTGTCACAGCCCCCTTTCTCAGTTAGAGCAGGGCAGTCGGGGCGTTAGTCACCACACCAGTGCTTGATCATTTTATGCTCTGCCATGTAAAATCAGGCATCGATGCTTGTGCGTTACCGTGCCAGAGTTGTTGCAGGAATGCTTTTGCTTTTCCTTGCAGGGATCACAGCAGGATCCTGATCGGGGACGGCCGGGGCAGGGTGTTCAGCTGGTCGGTGAGCGATCAGCCGGGCCGGTCCGCGGCCGACCACTGGGTGAAGGACGAGGGCGGCGATAGCTGCTCGGGCTGCACCGTGCGCTTCTCACTCACCGAGAGGCGGCACCACTGCAGGAACTGCGGACAGCTGTTCTGCCAGAAGTAAGCAGCCAACAGCCTCCCCTGGGCTTTTTTCCATACAGGATTTTAGGTGGGGTAAAGCTGTGAAATACCACAGAACTGTTGTCAAACACTGAGGCTGCCTAAACTGTGTGCAGGACTGTGAGGATGCTGATTTAGGGACCACTAGCAGGTAGCCTTAGACAAAACTCATGACACAGAGGATGTTTGTGAGCTCTCCTTACCCACAAACTGAAGTGCAAGTCTCATCTCTGATCCACTGGGTCAGAGATGATATTTCTAGTTTGATCTGAGTCTAAACTGGTGACAACAGCTGTTGTTGAGCTATCTGTCACACAGTCTCATTGCATTGACTCTGTGGTGACCATTTGAGTTAAATTCTGCTTCTGCCACACTGCATTGCATCTCCCTGTCAAGGTGAGTTAGGACAGTTTTCTGGTGTTTGAAGTCGTGGTGATAATTCCCACAACTCGTCAGAAAATGGGTAGAAATGGGGAGGACCTGCATTCAGTGATGGTTGTTTATTCTCCACAGGTGCAGCCGGTTTCAGTCAGAAATCAAACGGCTGAAGATTTCATCTCCGGTCAGGGTGTGCCAGAACTGCTTCTACAATCTGCAGCACGAGCGGGGCTCAGAGGAGGGGCCTAGAAATTGATGGGGGCCTGGCAAACCTCATCCAGCCCCGCTGTCACTCCAGGAACCAGTGAGAGCATCGGAAGGAATTGGAATATTGTCTGTTTACACTTATGTTTATACTGCATTCTAAGCACTAAGAGTAAAAAGGGATCATTGCATTGGTTTGTGTTGACAGAAGGCAGACGAGGCGAACAGCGTAAGGAGAAGAGCAAGGCCCAGGAAGACATGGTTAATAACCATAAATCCAACAGAACTGGCAGCCCCTGAGCCCACGCTGGGGTGGTTGTTGCAAAAATCCTCACTTATCCTAAACATCCCTTCTTGTCTTGTTTTTGTAGAGTTAGTCATCTTAACTGGGGGGAGGGAGGGCAAGGCTTTTTAGAAGATAGTTGTAAATCTGCCTTCTTCGCAAGCAACTGTGTATATTGTAAATAGGTATAACGGCCTTTTTATCTAAATATGAACTTAACTGCCTGTTACATGGGACTTCAGATTAACCACTGTACTTTGTGTGGCATCTTTATCTCATCTATCAATTTAAATATGAATGTTAAAAAACAAACAAAAAAAAAAAAAAAAAAAAAAAAACAAAAAAAGAAAAACAGAAAACTCAAAGGCATTATGTGTTTTTCTGTTAAAAATCCAGTCTGTGCATGTTTGTTCTTTCAGTTGCCCACAGTATCTTAATTTAAGTGAGGCTATTCATAGAATTACACAGATTTTTTCAAAAGAAAACATTTTTGAGAATAGGAACTTGGAGTATTTTATTCTAGCTGTAAGATAACCAGGAACTAAATTGTACACTTGTGTTGCGTTTTATACCAAAATATTTACCACCTCAGTGTTGTTCATATTTAATAAGGCCTCTTTTATACATATGTCAGAGCTACAGTTTTGTTAATTACTTAATGTTCATTAGCAGCTGATTCATGCGGTGCAAGAACCAGCTTTTACCTTCTTTAGTCAATAGCAATTGGCTTTTGCATATAGGTACAGAATTAATTCCTTGTGCATAAAATTGAACTGCTGTTGTCCCATAGCTTCTCTGCAAAAAACCTTTTTGTAACAACAGGCATTGCTCTAAAGCAGGGTGATCTTGGTCATGTCAGAAATGCTCCTTGGAGCTCTCTTTGTCTTTCAGCACACACCATCAGCTTGAGGACAGCAGTAGATTTCCATTATGGTTTTTAAGTTTCAATATTAATTTAATTGCAGTATTTTTTTACTACTCTGTCATTTATTTTGCACTACATGTGGGATGAAGTAGAGACACTGATATCTGCTGGGATTGGAGCACGTGCATTGGGATAGGCCCATGGACTTAATTTCTGCATGAGGTCTTGCCAATGGGTTTTTGTTTGGGCAAAGGGGTAGAGGGAGGGCAGCAGGCAGGCTGGTGGTCGGTTTGTTTTTGTTTTTTGACATATGTGTATATATTTTGTAAAAGGGTGACAAACTGATCTAGAGCTAGGTATATTCACAATGGATTCTTTTAAACAGAGGTAAGGATATGACCCAGGCCAACAGAAGACAGGTGGCTCTCGCAGTACTTGAGTGAATGTTGTCACTCAAAGGGATGAGATTATCCTTCACTTGGAATGACTTGGGCAGGCTCTGGCCCTGGGACAGCAAATCCTTAAAACCAGCATTGTTGTTGGAATTGCACCATCAAAAATTCCAGGCCCTCTCTATTGGGCTGAGCTCCTTCCAGAGGGTCCCTGGCACTGTGGGGGCACCCCTGCCTTCTCTTGATTTGAGCTTTTAGCAGTGAATAGTTTGTTAATTCTGACCACTTACTATTTACCCTGGTATCACATGTTTATGCACTGAAGGTTAAATATGTATTTTGATACTTGTTTGTTTATTATGTATGTGCTGGTCTGTAAAATGAGATATATTCCTGTTTAGGTATGTATACTAGGTCCCCAAATGAGCAGAAAGGCTTCTCTATAGCCCTTGCACACTGTTGAGTAAATGCAGGTTTGTTGAGCTTAGCTGACCCAAATTTTGGATCCAAAGAGTGATGGTCAAGTAGCCACACTGACTACTGGCTACCTGGAAGATTTGACCCTAAAACAGGAAGAGGTTCTGGGTAAGCATGTGCAGAGCACTGGAATTTCTGTGTTCAGCTGTTCTCTCTAACGTTGCCTTCACCCTTCCCAAAATGATGCAAAACCAGCATAGTTCAGAAGACAGGCTAGTGGCCTTAACATTTTCTGTTTGAAGAAAAGGCTGTTTTGACAACTCTTAAATGCCTTTGAGTCCACAGTTTTTCTCCCCTTGCCTCCAGATTTCCAAATCATCCCCAAATTTAAGGAAGCCTTCTTCTCTGTGGACTGCAGCTTGTACAGCCACATTGTTAAACCCTAATAAAAGCAAGGCTATGACAACAGCACTGATGTGGTCCAGCACTGCAGCCAGGACAGAGTCCTGCTGTGGGGTCCTGAGGGTGGGGCTGTCGCCACATGCGTTGTACGGGTGTTGTTCGTGCCTGCGGCACTGGCAGCGCACTAAAGAAATCCTTATTCCTTACAAATTCTGCAGTGTGCAGGCTAAGCCCAGTTTACATTTTGCAAGCAGACCACCACAGCCCTCTGACTTAGTTCTGTTCCCAAAAAAACATGGTTTTGCTTGTTGGAGGCGGAGGGGGACAAACACACCTGCTCATATTCCCTTTGGCAGCTGGTGCTGTGGGCAACTGTGGTGTTCATGTGGGAGTGGGGTTTTTTTCCATTTCATTCGAGCTTCTAATGCAAATACTTGCTTTGTTTTCCATGTAAAAAATCTGTTGAGCAAAAATATACTCATTTACACTAACATTAGTGGACTGTATTCTCTGCAAGTACCTCACATGTCTTCTCCTGCCTTGTTCTTTGTAGTAAACTTATCCATGTACTCCTAACATTCGTTTGTAGTGTGCAACTGTAATGTCATGCTTTTGAGAGGGGTTGGCTGCCTCCAGCCAACATTCATCAGTTCAATAGCAAAACACTTTAGGTAAGTTATTTTGCACTTTCTTATGTATAAAATTGGTAGAAACTTATATTTGCTTTGGATCATTTAAAGACTCCTTTTGTTTCGGTAAATGAACTGTGTATAAAATACTTATGCAGTTAAAACTGTTTTTAGAAAGTATTTTTAATTTCAGCAAGTTTGGTTACTTGTTGCATGACTATTAACACAGCTGACTTTTTGTGTCAGTGCAATGTATATTTTTTTTGTTCTGTTATTAACTTGTAAGCCCTAGGTAAATGGCCATTTATTTGTACAGCATCAGGAGTAAATTGAAGATAACTGGCTGAGACTGGAGTGTGGAATTTTGTACTATATTGCAGAATCCAATATCTGTTTTTTGGTGGTTACGTAAAAGGCCTGACGATTTACTATCTAGTGTGCAATCTGTGATATCTGAATGTTCATTGTATATTTGTCTCCAATGCAAAAAGGTAGAGTAACACGATTACAACAATACATGATTAAATGCAATAGTTCAGGTACTGAAGTATTTTTTTTTTCATTTCAAATAAATACCTGCTATTTACCACCAAAAAGATGGTTTGCATTTGTTGGAAAGACACGTCATTTGCAGTTGAATAAACGTTTTTAACTCAGGAGTGGTAACTAATGAGTAACATTTTTCTGTGTGACCATGAGGAGTAAGGTTCTATTACTTGTCACAGTTTTGCTTTCTGAATGTGAGTATGCCCATTCATGATGGTGCAGCATGAAATCACGTGCCTTAGTTTGTTCTTTTTTGCTTTAAGTTGTAGAGTGTGAATTCAGCAGAATGTGGAATCCTCTGATATCACAGAGCTTTCCCCACCCAGGCTGATAGAGAAGACTTAACCCATGGTGCTCGGCAGCACTGCTGCCAATCCACATCAGATTGCCTCCCCCACTGGCCAGCTGACACCGCCCACCCCAGTTACTCATCCCTCATCCCCCTACAGGTTGCTGCCCTTTGCCCGCCCCTGTGCCCCCAGGTCATTGGTCACTGACCCCACGCTTAAGTTGTGCAGAGCACACGGTGCTGTCTTTGGTCCCTCTGGTGTGGTGGGTGTGATACACCCCTGGCTGGAATGTATCATGCAAAGACCCTTCCTGGCTTTCCTCTGCTGAGCCATCTGTGGCGTGTGCATGGACTGGAAATGGCTGTTCCCGTGGCCTTACTTCTGAAGGAGATGCCTCAAAGAAGGCTGCAGCATTCCTGGCACCCTGCCACGCTGCAACAGCAGAATGTGACAGTGCGTAGAAGAACAGGCTCTGCCAATACAGTGAAAGCAGACAAAAAATAATTAAGTCATGCTGGACAAGGGCAGTGGAAAAGGAGGGAGTTAGAGAAGCCATTTCCATGGCCTTGCTTAGGCATGTCTTGGTTATATAGGATGGTAATGTCCACTTTTCAAAGGTTCAGGTATTTCACACTCGGCCATTTCCACATTTTAAATCTTTCAACACACTAAAAAAAACTTTCTCTTCAACAGTTTTGGGGGAGTTACTTTGCTCAGCAGCTGCAGACACTTGACAGCTGCAGCCTGAGTGTCCTGCTGCCAGGGGGCAGGTCATGGATGGATGTTACTGAAGCACTCAGCCAGGTAACCATACCAGCTCTGGGCTGTGGGGTCTAGCATTGCCTCCCACTCTTTTTGGGGAGAGATTTCCTACTAACAGCAGCTCCAGGCTGCTCTGTGCAGCTGGGTCAGTTACTGTATGCAATATTTCAAGCTCATTTTCCAGGCATGATGGAGAGCGGAGGTGCCAGGAACAAGCACTGGGAAGTGGTGGAGCCCACAATCGTGATGGACCTTTTGACTGCGAAAGTGCAGTCCCGGCCCTTGGTAAAATCCCAACAGGCATCAGCTGGGCCAGCAGCCAGTTTTGCAGTGAAATGAGGCACTTGTTGAGTGACACAGCTCCTTGCAAGTGCCCCAGCCTTTAGCTCTGGCTCCACCACCGTTCCTGCCAGGTGGAAGCACTGCCCGGGACCAGGAATTCCATTTAGCAGGTAAAACCAAAGTTGTGGCCAATTTGCTGTGACCGAATTGTCTTTCATGACAGATGCAGTAACTCAGTTCAGAAAAGTGAGGCTGAGCTGCTTTCCAGGCTTGGTGTTCTCTATAAAGTGCATTAGTGTTTTTAAGGCAGTGGGACACATCTCCATGTGAGGATACAGATCTGATTCAGTAGTGAGGTTACTGTACCACACCACGTAGGCAGGAGGATGGGGTAAGCAAGCCCAGGAACAGGGCTGATGCGCTGGGAGTCAAATCCTGCCCTGTCTTCCTGGGGAAGAGTTGTGTGGCACTGCGTTGAATGTGGGCCCGGCCCCCCAAAAAAGGCCAATTTGTAAGGAATGGCACCAAAACTTGGTCATGGATGAACCTAAATGCAATCCTGCCTGCACCAGAGGGCACCAGAGCCCCTGGTGCAGGGGCAGAGACAGTGTCTGGGTGGGAGTGTTTCCACTGCCAGCACTGAGCTGGGGGCAGGTGTAAAAAGGCTCTGCCCAACAGCAGTGATGAAAATCCTGTGCAGGTGAGTGCGTGGGGTGGTGCTCACACGAGCTCCGGAAGAGTTCCCAGCTCTTCCCAGGCCCAGGTTCTGAGAGCTTTATGCTCTCCTTAAAGCTTGGCTGCTCTGCCCAGACCATCTTGAAGCTGGGGAAGGAACCACTGTGGTGCTGCTGGTGCTTTGCTGCCCTGTTCTCACAAAGCAGCAGCTCACAGGGATGCTCATTAGAGGATGAATGCTCCAACTGCAGAGAAGCCTGGGAGCCATTTCCCAAGTCCTGTGAAAGGGCAGAGCTGGCCAGCAGGTTTTCCAACACACCACCCAAGCTCTCCAAATTTACCCATGTGAGCAGTGATTACAGGACCACCATGGGATATGGGCATATATCCAAGAGCTCATCAGCTCCAAACTGAGCTGAGATGTGGATTGGCAACAAAGGAGAGCAAAAAAGGACTCTGCTCCTGAAAAGAAATGCTGGAGCTCAGCTGTAGGAAACTAAGACCTCATTGAATTCAAGGCTGCTGCCTTCAAGGGAGAGAAAGTAAAATAGGTTTGAGCCCAGCTGTGAAAAGCTGTATTAACTAAAAATACCAGTGATCTCAGGGTTACTTCTGCATCTGAGTTAAAACCCTCAGCTCTTACTTTTTCCTTATAGTTTCTTCAAGTGTAATGGAGCAGGTTGAATTCATGCAGCAGCAAAACTACATTTTCCTGCAGAGGCCGAATTTGTTTCTTTGCCCTGTGTCACAGGCTGGCATTGCTCACCGTGACAGCCACCCAGGGAGACAGAAATAGCAAGTTAGAACGTGACACCCTGGTGCAGCACAGCCCAGAGACAGGAGGTGCTTTGCACTGCTTATCTCTGGGAGAGCGTCTTTGTAGCCAAAGCCTTGGTTATCAGAAGCTGTTTATGGCAAGCACCGAGGCCCAGGGCTAACAGGACAGCTGTGACAGCTTGAGAAGCTGCAGCTTTTCTGGTAGTTGGCAATGCGGTGGAAGAAGAAAAATCCATTTGTAGTGACACAGTTCCTAGAAGCCAATCCTTTATTGAAAGCTCTTAAAAGCATTCCAGGACGGACTTAGCTGCTCTACTGTAGCTTTGAGTTGATGAAGATGAAAAAAACATTAAAAAAAAAAAAAAAGCAAGATGGGCACCTCTATAAAATTTCATAGTAGATGAAATTTGAACACTGATTACACCAAAGATAAATATCAAACCACAGAAATTAGACACAGTCCTAAGGCAAAGCATGTAGTAAATGTACACAATTGCACTTAAGTCTGTAAGAAAGTTATGGCAGGCACCACTGCTCAAGCACTTCATATCCCGGGTCAAGAGGGCACCTGATGGGTATCTCTGCATTCAGAACAGCAGTTTGGAACCAAGGAATGCCCAGAGTGGGGTTGTACTGTACATTTTACCTCCTGGGTGAGTGAGCAATGACCTGGCAGTGCCCAGCTGAAGGTTTTTAAGAGAAATTATTCCCTTAGCTAAAAATCCCAATGTCTTTGACCACAGCACATCCACCAGCTGAGACAGAAAATGTGGGTCATGGAACCCTGACCACTGGGAACTCAGCTGAAATCCTGTGGTGTGTCTAAGCTCCTTTCAATTTCCAAATATATAAAAAATGGTGATATTGCTGATTTCTCTCCACACCCCCATTTTCAGCTGCTCCAGGATTATTCTCCAGCCCTGAGCATTTCAGCACAAAGGGACTAAATGTAATGAATGCCTGTATTAAATTGATTACTGGATCTCTGTCCCGTTTCACTCTCTTGTGCTATGTTCATCATCCACAGAGACCAGCTCTCCTAAATGCAGGCTGCAAATTACTTTTTTTGGGAGTTCCCTCTATAAAGCATGAAACCCCCATCTTTGCAAGTGGTAGGGAGAGACCTAAGTTGGAAATCCATCTGCAATCTCAACGCCTCTCCTAGTAAATCCTCCAGCAACATAAGACCACCCCCATGCCTGCCATATCCTCACAGTAAAAATGAATACTTAGCTGGACAGCATTTTTGTCTTTCTGCACCCACAGCCCACCCACCTGCAGTGCCTGTACAGAGAGAGATTCCACTGCTCCAGGGGGCATGTTCAGGCAGGAAAATATTCTTACCAATCCAATGGATTTCAGAATCCATCCCCCAAAAGGTAGAAGAAAGCAAACATTTTTTACAGTTTGCTCAGCAGGTCACCCCTAATGTTTGTTTCAGCCTGTGATAAACAAAAATTACTCTTTTTGCTGTAACCTCAGATGCACAGAAAGACAGTGAGCTAGAGAGCAAACATTCCATTTTGTTTCATTCGAAGTGTGAGATCCTTCACTGTCCTGGAATAATAAACCTCTCTGGCAGGCAGCTGTCATTTTAGAACAATTTGCTCTTTGTCCTCAAGCTGAAGGAGCTCTGCTGTGCGGGAGGAACTTGCCAGTCCCTGGTGGGGCACAGTGGAGCTGGTTGCTTGCAGAGCTGCCGTGGGCTGCAGGAGGCCTCGTGACCAGATGGAAAACCTGAAGTGTTTATTAGGCCTGGCTGGTATGGAGTTCATTGCCCACAGCATCCTCACAGTGCTGTATTGGCACCTGAAAAGGGGCTGGTAACACTATTAATTATCTTTATCTTGACCAGGTTTGGGGGTTTTTTTCATTTTATTTTCTGCCCCCTGCCCTCACTCTGCTGTGGAGGGGAATGATACGTGCAGCTTGGTGGGCAGCTGATGTTCAGGCTAGGTTCATCTCCCATGGTCCTTTTTGGCGCCCAGCATGGGACGTGGCAATGGCCGCTTTGTATCCAGTGTGTCATTGCTACAGCAGCGGCAGCCTGTGGGAGTCAGGGAGATTGCTGGCTGCACTGCTCATCCTTTATAAGGCTGAAGCTGGGAATGCGCTAGTACAAACAATGGCTCTGGGCTGTGTCCTGGCATGGATAGCCTCGCTGAGCTGCGGGAGCTGTCTTGTCTCCACAAGAGGATGAGGGAATACATCTCCCTCTCCCCACTCTGGATCGGTGTGGATGATTGTGCAGGGTCCAGGGGTCCTCATTCACGTTTACATGAGCTGCTAATGCTACTAACACTGTTGGCACATAATGGGGTTGGTGGAATCTGCTGTGATCACGGTATAAGAGGAGATTTCTGGGTGAAGCAATACTGAAATGCACCCTGAGGTGGCTGTTCCCTGGCTGGCAGGGTGTGTGGAAGGATTTGGGCAGGTTCCTAGCACAGGTATCACCACCCAGAGCCTGGGACTTTACCCTTGAATGGGCACCAACCCTGGCAAACCGGTGTGTCACCTGATGGAGGGGTGCCTTGCCCACCCCAGTGAAAACCAGCAACTTCTGCCCCATACCTGGCCTGGCCTGTGCCTACCCAGCCTCAGTTCAGCGCTCTGAGAGGGCTGGGCTTGAGGCAGGACTCAAACAACAGCAGCAACTACAGGAATTGCCCCAGGAGTGGAAAAGAAACTGTTCAAAGAAAACAATGGGTGCAATAGAAAGGGCTGGAGGTGAGATGGTGCCCGGGAGTCCTTCCCAATCCAAGAGTTTCTTCAGTAGTAGAGAAGCAGCAATAACAACCACCAATACACCTGAATCTAATCATCCTCTGTTTCACAGAGCTTTGTCTTATCCCTTCCTTGGTAAAATTTCAAAGAAATTATGGGTAGATCCTTCCCCTGAGAAGACAGTTATGCTGTTAGGAGAAATAAAAACCCCCAACAGCAACCTTCCTGACCTCAGGTGAACACTGAACCCCACCTCTGAGGAAAATCTGAGGAGAGAGAATTAGGATTGTTAACCAGTGGTGTGCTCACTACACAGGCCTGGGCACCAGCATCCAGTACAGCAGAGATTTACAAACAGCACTGTTACAACCCAAGTAAGTACATTGTGCACACCGTGGCACACCAAGTGATGGGACAGACAAAATCAGGGCACTCTGCCCACTCAGCACTTAACGCTGTCAGCACAACACGGTGCTCTGCTGGCTGCTGCTGGGCCTTCCACCACAGACAAGGAAACACTAATGGACTGACTGCCTAAGGGGTAACCCTGGATTAAAGGAAATGAAGAGATGTATTTCACACTGGAAAATCAGAATCAGTCCTGGATTAAAGGAAATGAAGAGATGTATTTCACACTGAAAAATCAGAATCAGTCCAGGCACCTCAGAATTTTTTTTTTCTTTTTTTACAAGATGATTTAGTATCAGGCAACTTCTCTTTCATTTCGTTTTGTTTTTACAATTGTGCTACTGGAAGCATCCATAGAAGGAAAAATACTGTGGCAAGTCTGAGAAAAGACCAATTCTTCTCTGCCCATATTTCACTGCCACAGGAGCTGACAGCTAACATGGAATGGAGGAAAGAAGAGGTCTGAATGAGGCACACTGGGACAGATCTTCATCTGTGCCAATATGTCACCTGCAGTCCATATCACAGCAGTGATATGAGCTGGATCAGAGCTCGGGTCCCCCCATGCCTCACTGGATACAGATTCCCCTCCAAAAAGGGAACTGGAAACACTTTCTTTAAGTATAAAATTCCTTTCTGGTATCTGAATATCTGACATCTACTAGAAACAATACCCAAAACTTACAAAAATTACCTTACATTGTTATAATGCTCTCTCCTTTCTCTAGCTTGTTTGTGGCATTTTATACTTCCTTGTGTACCATGAAGAGACATGAGAGATCACAACTAACTGAGACACCTTCAGCAGAAGGCAGGAAAATCCTCAGGTATGTATGAAGAAATAAACTGTCTTACGCATCAGATCTTCAAGAGTAAACTCTTTGAAATTAGCTTATTTTCTTTATTTAAAAAAAAAAAAAAGATATTCAAGTTGATGAGAGTCTCTGGATATCAAAACTGTGCATCTTTTTCCCTCCTCTGTGCTTCTGTCAGGCACTGACAGCAAAGAGAAGACAGTGCAAGGGGCTGCTGCATGGTCCACAGAGACTGCACAGGCTTTGGACCCAATGGAGAAAGGTTCCCATCTGTCCAACAGCACATGGCTCCAGCCTGGTCTGTCTCCTTGGAGCTAGAGGATCACAGATGATGGCAGTGAGAGCACAAAGCAGCACTGTCTCAGGAACTTGAGAAGCTACATCAAATGCCACTGGCATCAGAACCTAAACATTCTGAAACTTCTTTATTTTTCACCCACTTCTCCTGGAGCACAGGGGAGTTTCAGGTGGCTGCAGCAGAAGAAGACAACAAACCCTCTTTCTGTCTACCTAAGAACATTGTGCGTTTGTTCCCCTGTGTTTTATCGGACAAGGAAGTCAGCATGTGGCTCAGGGACTCACAACTGCCAGGGAGCTGAGGGTCCTGAGGAATACAAGTAGGCATGAAATGACTGTGCACCCTCTCCAGCCTCAGGTGAAAGCCCAGAACCTCGTCTGTGTGAACAAAGTGATGTGCGGAGCTGCTGGGGCGACAAACCCAGGGCACTGCCCCGATGCTGCTGGGAATAACGCAGGCAGCGAGACACGGTCAGCAGGAAGCAACACGGGCACTACACACCAAGGGAGCGGCGGCATCTTCTAACACTGGGAACAGAAGAGATGGACTAGACACTGAGTCAGCCTAGGAACAGATGGAGGTGTTCTGTAGCACGCTGTGTCCAGGTGATGGCAGGAAAGGATCGCTGTGTCGTTGTCTTCACGCCCACCTCCCGCTGGAAGCGAAGCTGCGGCTGAAGGAGAAGGTGATCTCCCCATTCTTGTACTTGCCCCAAGCTCCAAATGGCACTATGACAACTGTGCTGTTGTCTTCAGAGCCGAACTGCACTGCCTGAGAGAAGAAACAAAGTGTCAGCATCAGTATCTTGCTTGGAAAGGAAAACAAGTGTCTGGCTTCACCTGGGATGGCACATCCTGAGGCCGGAGACTTCCTTGCCCCTTCCCAATCCTGAGGCCTGAGACTCCCTTGCCCTTTCCCAGCCCTGATAGTCCATTCTGATATGCTCCAGAGCTTCCCATAGGATATGCCACCATCCAGAACCAAGGTCAGAAACTGGCCATTTCTGTCTATGACAATGACATTTTCAGCACAGGCAGAAGCTGCAATTACGATCCCATGACGTTCAGTGGACAGTGAGCTAAACAAGCTAATTGACGTGACGCCTGTCAAGGATGTGGCGAGACCCAGGATAAGGAAAAGGCTGGCCAGCAGGATTGGTCAATGTCCCAGCCTGCACTGTTCAATTCAGTTGAATGTGTGCTATTGTGTAAACAAAAACCTTGCTTTTTTAAGCCAAACCAGCCCAACCAGGAGCCCCTGGTGCCCAGAGCAGTGCTGGCATCACCTGCTCAGTAACCACATGGGCGGCCTCAGCAGGGTCGTGGCACTGGCTGATGAAGTCGCAGATCTCCTGGCTGTTCACGATGAAGTTGATACCGTCGGTGGTCAGCACCAGGAAGCTGTCGTCTGCGTGGTGCAGCTGCAACAGAGGCACATGGGATGCATCACCCTGGTGAGTGCTGCAAGGCAAGGGAACAGCCCCCATGGTTTTACACTCTTGCAGAGCACTTTTTTATTTTCTTGGGGTGCCGTGTGCTCTCCTGAAGCTGAGGATTTCAAGGAAGACATGCTAGTGCTGCAGTTGTCTCCCTAAACCCCTAGTGGGTGGCACTTTATTGGGACAAAAACAATGTAAGTTCTTGGGGCCCTGGGAGGTGCACTGGGGAAAAGTAACAAACATAATATGAAGTGGCAGGAGACCTTCCTGCCAAAGTGGAGGTTGAATACCTTCTGGGTGTTTAATTTGTTTTCTAGATGACTACAGAACTATGGTAAGACACATGCAGCTGTCCTTTCCTCCTCCCCCTCTTCATCTCAACTGTGCAAATCTCTATACATCCTACTTTTTTGATGGCAGCCCATCCATATCCCACCCAGTTCTCAGTGATGGTTTTATATCAGCATTAACCTCAAAATTATTCATTTGACCACAGGACCCAAACAATACTAACATCTGTAATACATATCATGTGTTATCTTTCTTCCCTCATCATATATTTTGCTGTGAGAAGTGAGATTTAGAAGTTGATCTGGTTGACTTTAGTACCAGATTCCTTTCTGTCCTTTTAGTATTAATCTGAAACAACTTAATGAGAGTTGTTCTGTGGTTATTTCAGTAAAAACCAATGCATGGCCATCAGGTTTCACCTGAGCTTCTGTTGTGTGGGTACCACTACTGCATCAAATACCTATGAAGCCCTTAGTCCAAGTGCTGCTGTCCCTGTAAACCAGACCTTCTTTTACCTGAACCCTTTTTGTTTCTGGCTGGGCTATCACACCACTGTTTTTAAGATCCAAATCTCCTATGCTCCGTGTCATTGCAAGTCTAGCATTCACATGAGGTTGTCCCAAACTGTTCCAGGAAATGAAGCCACCACACTTCTTAATCCTGTCCAGAGGTACCAAAAAAAAAAAAAAAAAAAAAAAAAAAAAAAAAAAAAAAAAAAAAAGGAAATTAGTTACTGTTTCACACCATTACCCCTATCTCTATCCTCTATTTCTCTATTTCTGTCAGTAGCTAGAATGAGGAATGATGTATGGAGAGCCTAAGCTGGGAGGCTGAGGGTTGGCTTTAGCTGTTTGAAGGGCTCTGTGGAAGGGATGTGCCTTGGTGGGCTGAGTCCTGACCTGGGAATCACAGTGCATTTCCTCAGGTTCTAAGTTGATTCTAACTTCCCACTTTTGGACAAGTCTGAGCCATGTGGTCATAGCTCTGTTCTGAATCTGTGATGCTGGTCTTACTGCTGAGATCTTATGCTCATGGAGTTCTTTCCACATCTCTGGTCCACCAAACAGGACCCAGTGCATTAACTGGAGCTTACTGCCAGCTCAGAGCGGTCTAAGGGCTCTATGTTCAACTCTTCTTTCTCCATGGCCCAACCCAGCAGCAGAGCAGGAGTCCATCCTGACTGAGGCTGTGCTCTGGGAAGCCACATCATCAGCCAGCCAGCAGGTACCTTTCCTTCTCCTCCTTTCTCTCTGGAGTATGGTCAATGGTGAGTTTCACGGGCTTTCCTTTCCGGCACAGCAGAGCGCGACTGTCTCCCACACTTGCCACAACCAGCTCAATTCCATCCCGGAGTAGAGCCACTGTTGCAGTGGTCCCAGAGCTCAGCAGAGTTGCTACAAATGTCATCAGAGAGAAGCTTTAGCACTGCCTCAAAGAGTGGAGCCCTTTATAACAGCAACAGTTTCAATTGGCAAAATAAAGACAACTTGCGCTCTGCCTAATCGGCAAGTAACTGCTTTTAAGTTTAAACTAAATTTATGCATAAAAAAAAAAAAAAAAAAAGTGCAAACATGCATGCATGTAGGACTAGGCCTGGAGGAAGAGAAGGCAGGGTGGGAAGGATTAAGTGTTTCTGTGCAACAACATGGCTCCATGCAAACAGGGCAAGTGGGATAAAAGCAGTACAAGGCACAGTAACTTCCTTTCAGTTTCTAGCAGAGTTTTTCAGTCCCATGAGCTTGCCTCAAGTTACAGCCTTATTGTTCTTATCCCTGGGCACAGTGACTGCACAAGTAGGTCACCATAAAGGTGATGGCTCTTTCTTTCTGTTAGGTGGTGAAGCGGGAAATTATATATTAATTTATAAATTATAATTACAGTTATTGTAATTCCACCAGGGAGAAACCAGTAGATCAGTCTGTGGCATCCTTCTGTTGCTGTCAGAGCTGTTACACTCCCCCTCTGCTTCCCCCAGAGGAGGATTCAGCCAACAGGCTTCCTGGCTTTTTCCAGGAAAGGTGCTCCCTGTCAACTTGCTGGAGGTCCCAGTGTGAAGGTGAAGCTGGATTCTGAGATTCAGCCTTGCCTTGTGCCTGAAAACAGATGCAGGTGGCCATGGCTGTCTGGGAAGCCTCCCCAGGGCACTGCTGGGATCACCTGGCAGGGGCTCACTGTGAGGGCCCAGAGGGCAAAAGAGAGCCCTGGTGCTGCCCTCCTTCTCTGCAGGGCAAGGGGGTGAGCTGAGCTGGCTGACTGCATTCAGGGACCTGCCAGATTCACTCACACAAGCAGATTTAAGGGCTTCTCATTTCAATTGCTACAATGGTCTGGAGGGGAAAAAAACCCAAAAAAATAAAAACAAAAAAACCCCAAAAAACAAAAACAAAAACAAAAAAACAAAAAAAAAAAACCAAAAAACCAAAAACAAACAAACAAAGAAACAAACACACCCCCCCCTCCCAAAAAAAAAAAAAAACAAAAAAAAACCAAAAAAACCAAAAACAACAACAACAACAACAAACAAAACACAACAAACAAACAACCCCCCCTCCAAAAAAAAAAAAAAAAAAAAAAAAAAAAAAAAACCCCTTGAAAAAAAAAAAAAAAAAACAACACCCTCTTGAAAAAGAGAAATGCAAGTGCCTATTTCAGGAAAAAGATCTCTTGTATCATCTGCAGTGAAGAAATGCTCAGCTTTCTTCATTTTCTTTGCTTTTTGAAGGGGCAAGTCCCACTTTACAGCTGTTATCTTCCTTCAGATTCTGCAGAGGTAACCCAGCAAGAGAGGCCTGGAAAGGTCCTGCTAACTTGAGCTGTTACACCAAAATGTCTGGACAGGACCAGCTACTGTCTGGAACACACTTGCATCTGCAGCCAATGCAGTTTCCCTTGAAAGGCCCTCTGTGGGTCACCTGCATTCTGGCCTTTTCCAGTTGTTCTGGTTTTTCAAAGCAAGCCAATTTGAGATGAGTTTTGGGCTTCTCTACAAATGTGACTCCCCAGTTATATTCTTGTTTTCATGTACTAACAGTTAACATGTCACTGTCTTTCCACCACTGCTTCTGCAGAGATCAGCTACAACTACATGTGCTCCTACCTCTGGTTCTGCAGCCCTGATCCCGGGGAACATGGGACAGATTTGAGACAGGACTTTGTGTTTGACCCCAAGGAATGCCAAGCAGCCCCAAATCTGACCAGATGCCAACAGGTAGCAACAGAAATGCAAGAGCTGTGAAATCTCTACAGCCTCCTTCCCCAACCCTGTGAGGTTTCGGCACCATATAAGTCAAACGGGGCTGGGAGTAAACTGAAGTCACCAAGCCCTGGAAGATGCATTGAGCCTTGTTGTGCAGTGAAAGCATAGAGCCCATGAATGAAAAAACCCAAACACAAATCCTCACAAACAGGTGTTAATTAAGCAGGTGTTATTATTTAAAACAGGTATTATTACTGCAGTGAGGACTGGGTTTAGCTGAACACTGAACCAGCAGCTCAGGGGTGACCATCAGTGGCCATGGTCACACCTTGGGCTGTGCCAGGGCCACGCAGGCTGGGACACGGGAAACTGGATGTGGCAGCTTCTCACTGGTGGCACTGGTGGGCACCGACATCCTGTTTCTCAAATGAAGCAAGGACTAGCCCAGCGCAGGGTCACTTTGAGGCACATTATGAAAATAACATATTAAAAAGTACC
This sequence comes from Onychostruthus taczanowskii, assembly GCF_017590055.1. Classification (NCBI taxonomy): domain Eukaryota; kingdom Metazoa; phylum Chordata; class Aves; order Passeriformes; family Passeridae; genus Onychostruthus; species Onychostruthus taczanowskii. The sequence goes on along the minus strand of NW_024501237.1, from coordinate 5,969,404 downwards.
AGTGCAATTAGAAATTTTAGTAGAACCAGTAAAATACCTGTTTTAGCAAACAGTTAGAACAAATGAAATAGAGCAACCTATGTTAAACTACCTTTTTATTTTACAGAAGAAACCTTTTATTTAGACATTAAAATTAATGCAGAACTGCTGCTACTTTCCCATTTCATTCTGTGGTTTTAGAACTATGCTGAGAAACATATAAAAAGTTAAATCATAATTTTCAATTCACAGAAGATTGGAAATATTTGGAATTCAGGTGAATCTGCATCTTTTCAGTGCAAACTCCCAAAGAAAAGAGTTGCTATCACAAAATCAAGGGATGGTACTAAAGAACAAGACATTGTCCAGAATTGTGGTAATGAACATAGTGACTTGAACGTTATGTGTTTATTAGTTTATGAAATTGCACTCCTAGGAAAAAATACTTGCTGCTCACAATCTCTTCCTTGTATCCAGTTCATGCTCTGGGTAGGGATGCAAGAACATGCATGAAGCCACATGCATTAAGCCAGATGCAGCATTATGTGATTTCTAGCACAGCTCAAAACCACAGTAATGATGATGGGATACCATTTCTAAAGCTTTTCTACAACTGCTACTAGTTTAACACAAAATATGTTGCATCAGCACATGTATTGCTTTTAACAATTAAAGAGTTTGTTTTCCTAACAATATCACTATAAAACTAAGATGTTTCAATAGGTTCTTAACACTCACTGGACAACTTCTACTGCAAGTCATCTCAACTAATGTGACAAAGAGGATGTGGAAACCTTCCAGTAGTCCAGGCTAGGAACCGCTGGACTCCTTCACCTGGGACAAAATTAAGCAGATCTCTCTTTCCACTGAAGCCCAGCTTAAAGTGTCCAGGGCCTCCAGTTCTAGAGCTGCTGACCAGGTACAGTGTCTGCCACAAATAACACGCACACAGAGGCAAATAGGAAATTCACCCAGGGACTTTGTTCAAACAAAATAAACCTGCAACACTGGAGATGCAAGAATAAGGGCTGCAGAAAAGAGATGGAGTCAGTCACTCAGGTCTGCCTGCACTGCCCTGTGCAGGTCATGTAGGAAGCACCTGCATCTTTGGCCTTGGTAAATCAGCCTTGGTATTTCTGGAGAATTGCCACTGTTCTCGCCTTCTCGCTGAAACTGTGTGACAAAACCAGTTTAAATTCAGACCAAATAAATTCTAAATTTAGTTTCCCCTATGGAGATAAGTAATCAACCAACAGATCAAATTAAGAATTTTATGAGTGCTAGAGGATCAGCTGTCTCATATATGACAAGAGTGGCCACTGAAGAACATCTGCTCCCTCAAGGTAATTGCACCAATACGGGTGGTTCAAACCAGTGCCAAATGAAATGGGGCCATCTTAAAGGCACTGAATAGAAGTTTATGAATTGTTCTGACTAATGGAAAAATAGGCAAAACAAACATCCCTTTAATATTGTAATTAGTGTATTTTAAATTGATTAGGTAATAATCAGAGCCTTTGAATAAAAAGGCTGCCTTTACAATGCTGATAAATTTATTAAATGCTCAAGTACAATTTCTGCAGCTCTCCCTTTCTCTCAGTGTTGCAGGTTAACATATTTAAAGAAATGAAAATAATTTTTTGAATGGTAACTTAAAAAAAAACCAACAAAACAAACATTACTTTAAAAATATAATTACTTTAAAATAACTTCTGTTGTTTTTCAGCATAATAAGATTCAAGAGTAAGAAGCCTTTCAAACATGGGTAGACAAGTTAATACCTGGCTATGTTTTAATAAGATGGCTATTCCAGATGTGAGTGACCAATGTGATTAGAGTTGGATGCACTGAATGTGGAGGTTGATGGACAAACTCCCTCTTGTTTCTTCTGGCTCACAGTGAACAGAAGCAGTAACAGGTAGGACTCCAGGAGGCCAAGAAAGGGGTTGTCTCACATTTCTTCAGGGAAATGCTCAAATTTCCTCAAGCACAGAATTTAATTTCTTATTTCTATCCCTGCTGAGCTTTTCAGCCTTTACATTTTCGTTCTTATGGCTGGTAAAAAATAGCAGAAAGTTCTGCTTGTCTCTGAGGGCCATGGATAATGTCATTTGTTGGATGTAAGCTTCCCTTATGTTCTATACCTAACTTTAGCAGTGATTTGAAAGTGACTGGCCTGTATTTAAATGCATGGATGTGAATGAAAACACATTTTTGAAGAGGTATCAAACATCAAGCTTCAGGGCTCAGACACAGCTCTAAGCTGTTAATGATTACACAGCATTCAGGCAGAGCACAGATTATCCCAGACCTGCCTACAGCAAGTTTTTTATGCTTTTGTGTGGAACAACAGGTATAGGTCACTGTCAGAGGGGTTACTGGACCAGGCCCCAGCAGGCCAATACCGCTGGCAATAGCACTGGTGAACTGCATGCCAGACGCAGCAGCAGTACCTGGAACACACACAGAAACCATTTTTGTTATGGAAAGCTCACAGGAACTACCATGCTATGTATTTTCCATCTCTACTTTCAAATACTGTATCATTGTTAAGTGACCTACAGAGGGACATACCCTTGAAGACATAGTTGGGGTCTCCCAACAAGGCACGCCTCTAGTCCTGTTAAATTTGTGCCTTATGTAAGATTTTACTCCTTAAATAGTACTATAAACAATGCCTCAAATGTGACATTTTGGCTACAGGGATTTGTCCCAGGGTTTAGTTTCCTTCAAACACCCCGGTACAAGTTTTAAAGCTGGCTGTGTGTTAGTCAAGACCTGGACATCCTGAATGTGCACTGTTTTTGTGCAGACACAGTGAAGAGAGTGAGCCCTGGAAGGGTCATCTGCTTGAACAAGCCAAAGCTATTATTTTGCACTACATCAGCTATGGCCAGGTTTCAAAAGGAGGTCAGACTTGGGGAGCATCCAGTGTAACCCAGATACACCAAGTTAAACAATCAACCACCAACTTCAAGATACTCTAGCAACTGTCTTGACTGTCACATCCAGAATAGCCACACTCAATCAGAAATTTTGCTGGCTTCTAACAAAGATACATGCCAAGCACTGAAATTTTATGTAACTTTCAAAACATCAGTGACAACAAAAATATCCACAAAAAGCAGTCAATAAAGTATTGAGTTATTTTAACAACAGATACGCAAGAAGTTTAATCTGTTCAGAAATCCAAACTTGACTTTGCACCCTGTTACTCCATTCTTTGCCTTAGAGCTTGATTTTCAGCCAAGAACAATGGGCTCTCTTAGATCCCCCAAGTTCCTGCAAGAGCTTGCAAGTGTCCAGCCTACCTGAGAAACACTGAGTGCCTGCCAGAGCATGGCCCCTGTGGATGTTTGGCAAGTCTTTTGCCCTCTGTTTTGCTTTTTTAATGAAGGGGGCTTGTGCAGTATCCTGGTAACCATTGCATACGTTTTCTTTTCTGGCATTAAGCAGCACCAGTTAGTTAAATGGAATGAAAAAAATCCTATAAGCAGTTCCAAAATGCTCTGCTTGCTGCACAGTTTGCCAAATGTTGTTGTTATCCAATTCTGTAAGTCTCACCTACAAAGCTTTATGATTGGAAATAGTTTTCAGAAAAAAACAGAATAATACATCCAGTACAGTTCTCAATCCTTCTCCTCAAGAAGCTGCTCTGACACAGAGGGCACAACAATGAGCCAAACCAAGAGCTGTCTTACTCACAAAGGGGCAGGGAAAGGGACAATTAGATATGAAAATGAAGTGGTCTGATCCGGGGAAGCACACAAACTTGTACTCAAATGCTGTCTTAGATTTGGGTTGGTAAGAAAATACATTTGCAAAGAGGCTCTGGGAAAAATGAAGTGGTCTGATCCGGGGAAGCACACAAACTTGTTTCCAAAGAGGCTCTGGGTAAAAAGCACATCTGCTCTGCTGATGTCTCTCAAGAGGTCAGCTAAAACTCAGCTCATAGGTCAAAAGTAACTCTGGTCTTTTTTACAACATGAAATGCAATGGGAAAATTACCTTTATAGATTCAATCCTCCTTTTTTAAGGGCTGTATCTCAGGACTTAAGACTTTTTCCTGACCCTTGGTGCAGGCTGAAGTAAGAAGCAGTGCTGCAGCAGTCAGGCTACCTGACCTGCATTTGAGTCTACCTAGATTCATCTAGCAATTAAAGTGCAGAAAGCTACTCCATTACTTGATTGTACTCAACCAGCGCCTCAGAAAAGCAGCTTGAGAATACAGTATCACTTCAGTCCATACAGGGTTTCTTGGTTTCCAGTCTTTCTTGGAGAGAAGACTTTTACAGTTTCTGTTCTTCTGGTACAACCTCAGTTATTTTGCCTGTGCCTGCACCAGCAGGGGGAGGGAGAGGTTTTTGTTTTTCTTTTTCTGTCCTGGGTAGGTGCTTTTTTGTTTTTTGGGTTTTTTTTGTTTTTTTTTTTTTTTGGTTTTTTTTTGGTTTTTTTTTTTTTTTTTAATTGGGTTTGTTTGGGGCTTTCTTTTAAAACTGGCTAAACTGACTTTCAAAATTGTATCTCATGGCTCAGAAAGCTCCTGTGACAGAACTGGGACAGGCACTTCTATCTCCCTTCCTAAGTTACTCTCTATAAGCTCTGCTTGCTGCAACTGGAACTTCAGATGTACTTAGTCTCTAGACACATATACAAGAGCTTAATTAACAGCCAAGATTAAATGGGAATCTATAAGAGCTGGTACCAGCTTTACCACAGCCTTACCACGGCCAAACTTGTTTTCCTCTTCACTGCTTTTTTCCCTTTCCCACTCAGCTACTCCTGTGATTCTGTTTGTACAGAAGCAATATTGATTGCATTAATTTTGGCTTATGTTCCTCCTCAGGTGCAGCAGCCAAGTTAGGAAGGGGAACTTTGACACTGGTGCTTTCAATCCACAGGATTAACAGCTTTAAAACAAGCGAACATATAAAAGCACCCACCCCCACACCCCTAAAATAAAAAAAAAAGTGAATCAAAAACACCCCTCTCCACATTTCTTACCAGTAAAATTATGGCCCTTGCAAATCTAAATCACTCTTTGCTACCTTGACAAACATAATCCTTTTTAGAACCACATAAAGATAAATTCATTGATGATTATGCTAACATTCAGATTCATAACTCCTCCAGTAAATTTGACTGAGACTTACAGTAGTTATTTCATTTTTAGGAGGTAAAGCATAATTGTATTATTTGCAGCAAGTGACCAGAGCAAAATCCTGTGTTAAGTAAAACTGTTTTCAAGCAGTTTTCTGGACATTTTACTGCAAAACTACTGAGCAAATAAACAAACTTTATTCTCCACACCTATATGAATATTTTTTTTTACCTACCATCAGCAGAGAGATTAGCATGCCTTTCATACGCTTTGTCTATTTCTAGAAAAGCTTTGCTCAAAACATTTTCCAAATTCTCCTCCTCAGCAAGAAATTCCCTGGAAGCAAGCAAGTAAACAAAGAAATTAAACTTCTTTCCAAGCAATATACATCCTGATCAATCTGTTTCGCAGTCTTATCTCCTCCCTGCACCCACTGAATGATGCTGGACCTGAGTGGAAAGGTAATGTGATTTTACTAACTGTGTGCACTGAAAGCATAATAATGTAATTTTGCAAATATCTAAGTTTTTATATATATATACCCAGCATCCAGGGATATGATAGATACAGAAGACAGTAAGCAAACCATAGGTCAGCAATTACAGAGAGCCTGTGTGAAAATAGCTAGTCCATACTCTCCCTGTGTTCCAAGACCTTTCCTAGACAGTGGGCACAATTGTGCTCTCGTCTCCCGGGGTTTTGGGCTTGCCCAGTGGGGCAGGCACCGATGCATTAAGTAATTCATAGCATGTCTGTTCCACCCAGTGCTCCTGCTGTCCCATAAGGACAGGCAGCTACATAACCTGGGAGGATTAGGTACCATGTACAACCCATTGATTCCCTAAAGAAGGAATCCCGGCTGCAACTTATTTGACACACATTGCCTTGATGAGCACTTACTTAATATATTTTTCCATGTACTTATGACAGAAGTCTGCAGCTGCTGCCCCGCCGTGCCCATCGTACACTGCGAAGTACAGGATATCCTCTGTCAGCTGAGCGTAATCGAACCGGTCCTCATTTTCCTTTCGCTTCCCGATGTGGCTGGCGCAGCCCACGTTGCTCAGGCTCACCTTTGGGATCGGCTTCCCGTACTTTATGCTGGGTGGGAGGAGAATGGGTTCATCGATGCGATTGTCCCAGATGCCGAAGGTGTCCCATGTGGTCGGACGCCCGCTCCCGTCGGGGTCGAAGCGGGAGGCGCGGCGCTCGCAGGTGGAGATGGAGCAGGCGGCTGCGGGGCGCTTCTCGTCCTGCAGGAAGCGGGACGTGAGCGCGGCTCTCCTTCTTACTTGGAACCCTCCATTCCGTACCAAATTAATTAGTGTAGCTGTGGACATAACTTGTCTTCGCAGAGATTCGTAGGGGAAAAGAGACCAGGAACAAAAGATGTGCAGCTGCTGGAATGTCTTAGAGAATGAGGGAAAATCGATCAGGAAACAAGAAGCACAGGAAAGGGAATTTTCAGTTGCATCATTCAGGAAACAATGTCACCCTGAGAGCCGCTAATCATGCGGAGCACAGCCCTCCCTGGAAGCGACTGCAGCGGGATCTGCGTGACTCACCGGGAAACTATCCCACACCCAGCAGCAGCCCACATACACAGAGCCAGGGAGGCACTTCTGCTGGCGCCTTGCAGAATGACATCCCGAGTTTTCAAAGGCTGAAGGGGTTGAGATGGAGCAAATGGGAGTGATGATAATACTAAAATATGAATATGTGAAAATATGAGATAAGGTTGAGAAAATGAGCTTATCATGCATGCTATGCAAACACCAGCTGAGATATCTGCACTGTGACTCCCAGAGGGGAGGAAAAATATACATGCTTAGATTTTAAAACTTTTATCTGCATGTGATATTTGTTGCTGTCACATTTATGGAGGTCTTGAACAATACCTTTTAACACAGAGCTGTTAAGTTAATTGTGATTTTTTTTAAAATTCTAATAATGACTACTAAGAGTGTATCCATGGACATCCACAGCTGTACACACAAACTTCTCCCTCAAAAAACCCCATGCAGTTATTTGCTCTTTTGTCTGGCTTGAAGTTCTCTGCCACCTAACCCTGAAATGGGCTAACACAGGCAGACAAGGTCTTCTACTGGCTTCTCAGATCTCTTTTCCAGTCCAGATAAATTCAAACACACCACTTGGATCAGCATAGATGAAAATTCGCTAATGATGACTCACCTAGCATGCTGAAAAGTGTAGAAAGATTGGATTATTTGATCTTTTATAGAGTAACACCCAACTTCAACCAAGTCCAAGGACGCAGTTTGTAATAATTACATGTTGTTGCAATGGACTAATTCGAACCGGACCACACAGATCACTGTAAATAACCACACTAAAGATATAAGCCCAGTGAGGAATTTCTAACTTAATTACTCAAAGTTTGCTAAGAGTAAAATTATGAGTGAGAAGTATTATATGACAACAAAAGGTCTAAATATACCCAGACTTACGGTGAATGAAAAAAAGAAAAAAAAAGAAAAAAAAAGAAAAAAAAAGAAAAAAAAAGAAAAAAAAAGACAGCAGGGTAATCTGATGTAATTGAGCAGCAAAGAGCAACACTTGTACCCCAGAGACACTTTAATTCTGGGCTGGAGTGCCTCACTGTTGTCCTCTGTCCAAGCCAATCACAACTGCATCTCTGCATCTGAAATATTTGTTAAAACTATGTTTTAAAGTTGCTAGATAAAAATCTGTGTACTCATAAAAAACATGCAATCGAAGGTAAATTAGTAATGGGTTGCTTTAGTAGAAAATGGCAGCAACAGAGCTTTCAGAAGGCCTTCAATAAACATGTTGTTCCCAGCTCAATGTATGTTGCTTCAGATGCTGTGGGTTTACCTTTCATGCAATTATTAGGTTGCATGAAAAGAGGAAAGGTTTCTTTACTTAGCACTTGGAAGTTAACTGTTGACTTGATAAAAGGCTGAATGTTCTGGAAATCACTGTTGTTGCACCAGCTGAATATGAAACTACTTGAAATCTTTAGATTTTCCATTTTACTGCAGGGTGATACACCCTTATTTTAGCATCCTTACAGGTATTTAAAACCTAGTTTACTTTCTGGAGCTGCTTTTTCTTTCATGTTATCCTTGACTCATAACAGCAGCAGGTTAACTTCCTTCTGTGAAACACAGCAGGACCTAACTAAAAGCCTGTCAATTAGCAAAACCCACACTGGCTTTCACTTCTGTCAGCTTGAGAAGAGAACATGAAATTCTCACTATATTTAGACTACCCAGTATCCACAGCATGAATCAGAGGATCAGTCCAAACTCACAAGCTAATTAATGCATTTGTTCCCTATCAAATTCAACTCTCACCAGGCAAGTAAAAATAGTGAGATAATTTTGCCTTCCAAATGTCTCTGCAAGTCAGAAGTAGGAACCTGCTCTTTAGTTTGTTATGTAAACAGCTCTGGACACACAACAGTCTGTGCTTTCCCAGCTGATATGCCTGCAAACACTGGGCAGACCCATCTGGACAAAACAAGACTGAGGTAAAGAAAAGGGGGGCACCGGTGTTAGAGACAAAGTCCAAGATGGACAGCTCTAGACAGAAATCTGCTTTGCGGTGCTCCATCTGATCCTGTTCATCTGTACACGTTTTCCTGGAGGGAAACAGCTCCTACAGACAGGCAGGGAAACACAGCACTTAAAGCGGGATAAGGTGATTAAAACAGTAGTTTTACAGACTGCCCGCTGCTGGAAAGATGGAAATTTTCCAGGCTGCCAGAAGAAAAGGGGAAGAAAAGGGGAAGAAAAGGAAACCCGGAAGAAAGCGAAGGCATGCCAGCTGCCCCAGGGGATCCGACGTACGTCAAAAGGAATGCACGACTCCAAGTGCACTTGCCTCGCGTGCCTTCCCAACCCCACGGATGTGGGCAGGACCGTACGGTTCTGGGTGTTAAGCTCGCCATAAAGCAGGTGCGCTGTTGTTTTGTTGTTTGGTTTTATTTTTTTAAATCGTCCGTGACAATCTAGTCTCGGCTCCCTGCCTGAACAGCAAACTGAACACGGACAGCAGCAATTTAAAGAAAAGACGTCTCTGCTGCAGTTTGCGTATCACGAATTACCACAGACAGCGTTTATTCCGTGCTAATCAAAGCTGCGGCGTCCAGCGGCAGCCACTGCGGAACGCCAGCCGTGCCCAGCCCCGCTCCGTGATGGGCCAGCCCCGCTCCCTGACATTCCCAGCCCCGCTGCGGTCCTTCCCGCCCAGCAGCCGCGGCTGAAGGAGAAGGGAGAGCAGAGAGAGCGGAAGGGGCAAAAGAAGGAGACGCTTGCGAGCGCGGCCCCCCGGCCCCGGCCCCTGCCCCTGCCCCGGGCAGGCGGCCCTTACCTCCTTCCCTGGGCCCGGCGGCGGCAGCGCCTCAGCGGTGCGAGAGCGGCGCCTCCCCGGCCAAGGCTGCAGCGCGGGGCCGAGCCTCCCCCGCCGCCCCCGGCCCGCCCGCCGGCTGCGCCCGGCCCCTCACGCGGGCCTGGGTCTGCGCCAGGAGCACGGACACGGCCGTGGCTGTGGCCGGGGTGACCCTGCACAGCTCCGGTTTCACAGAATCACAGAATCGCTTAGGCTGGAAAAGACCGCAGAGATCATTGAGTCCAACCATACCCAGTCTTTCCTTAAACACATCCAGAGAGGGTGACTCCATCATCTCCTTGGGCCGCCCATTCCAATGTCTAATCACCCTTTCTGTGAAGGAATTCCCCCTAATTTCACAGAATCATGGAATTTACTGATTTGGAGAGCCACTCCTGGCCTGCCTAGGGTCCAGCCTAACCCTCCCCTGGCGCAGCTTTAGGACGTGTCCCGTCGTCCCGACGCTGGGAGAAGAGCCCGACCCCCGCTGGCTACAGCCTCTTCTCAGGCCTGGATTCGGCAGGTGGAAGCCCGAGGGCCAGGACAGCCAGGCTGTGCCTGCAGCTGCTGCCCACGGGCTGCCCAAGAGGCCTCTGGAAGCAGCAGTGATGCCCCAATGCAACAAATATCCGAAAGATTTAAACACAGTTGTGTGCACTGCTCCGAGGCAGCTGTTCCCATGAGCAAAGCCCTGCTGCCTCCTGACATGACCCATGTCCGATGAAGATTTTAAAGGGATCATTTGCTCCACACTGTGCTACTGCCAGTCTCTGACCTTTGATGCAATTTAGCAAATCAGATGGCTCTGATTACAAAAGTCTTTGAAACACGCCTTCCATTCCACCTCGTGCTGTCTGCTGGAGACTAGATCACTCGAAAACAGACACCTGAGGGAAAAGTGAGAGCCAAGACAATTTCCATAGGAGGTTAAGGAGGTCACTGTCAAGTTTGTCCTATATATTTTTGAGGTAAAGAAGCTTTTGTTTTGTTGGAGTGAGGTTTTTGTTGCTGCAAAACCTGACCAGAAAAGCAGCAATAAAACCTCTCAGACCTCTCACTATACAGCTCTACTTGTAGAAGAAGGGATTAGATGAACATGGTAGCACGTACCAGATTGTTCTGGTTTCCAGATGTATGGCGTCCCACTCAGCATTTAGAATGGAATTTGATCCTGTGAATCTTTTGGGGATAGCAGCAGTGTCATCTGTCACTGCAGGTTGTTCTCTGGTTCCCATTTGTCCTCAGTGAGACAGGAAAAACAAAGCTCTCCTGCCAACTCTCCTGGCACTGGGCAGAGAGTAGCAGTTCTCCTGAGCACAAAGGATTCATACAGGAGTGTATCCAAGCTAGCACAGTGAATTCCTGAGAACAAACCAGCATATTATCTGTAAAACAGATTTACAGAGTAGCACCAGTGGGGTCTTCTCAGAAGTGTCAGGGTCCTACACTATATGGAGGCACAAGTGCTGGGAGACAATTTCTGCCCCACTGAGTTGGCAGTGAAAGGCCAGCATGGAAATGATAAATGTTTCATGTTGAGCCCTTATGCGCAGTAGAACTGCTCTTATCTTTACAAGGCTTTGGAAGGCAAATGGGAGGCATCTGGTGAGGCAGCAGGAAAAAATGAGGCAGTAAGCATAAGAATAGCTTTGTGAGAAGGCAGAAGGCTTGAAGACAAGGCCAAGGCACAATGGCAAGAGCACACAGAGGAAGAGGTCAGGGCACAGGGCAGGCAGAATGGGCTGCAGGGCAGCATTTGGTACTTGAGGGGCTTCTGATAACACTTGGAGGACAGGAGGCAAAAAAAAATCTGGAATACAAAAGGCAGGAATTTGTACTATGCAATATTTGGTTTTGACTGCAAACAGTTAATTTGGACTTTCCCCTCACAAGTTTTTTTCCCCTAAAGGATGAGTTAAGTATTCTTAGATTCCAGCTCTCCTAACAAGGAATTTCTGCTCCTGCAAGGTTCTCTCTCTCTTCTGTCTTACTGCCTCTGTTTTTGCTGCTTCATGATATTCCTGAGCTTTCCCTCCCTTGCCTCCTATTCTACTTTATTTTTTATCCTTTTTATTAAAGTTTATTAATGATTTGCACATATTTTTCTGTGGTTATTTCTCTTCTGCTGCCTCTTCCCTTTTTTCACTCATCTTTCCTGCATCTTCCATCTTCAAATTCTAAACCCTTAATCTTGGACTGTCTTGTGTGACTGGAAAACAAACCAAACTCCTGGGGGCAGTGGCAGGTTTGTTGTCTGTGTGCTGTCCTGCCCAGCATTGTAACTGAACAAACAGCAGCTGGAATTCTGGGTGGGGGGAAAAGCAATGTCCATTGTAATCTCCATGTATCATATCTCAGACCAAGCTATAAATGCAGGACAAGCTGATTCTGAACACCATGCTCTTTTCACCAGCACATGATGCTAAAGGTTGAAGAATTTACTCTTACACCATGCTTTCTATCCTCATAAGAGAAAAATTTTTCCTTATGGTACACTTCTGGCTTATTATCTGTCTGTACAATCTATGTCTCCTAGCAGGTCAGAAGAGACCAGAAAACATCTTGTGGCTATGGTGGAGTGGCCACTATTTTAACATCAACATTCAAATAACTGGCAACAGCTGTAATTTCTCACAGTGCTTTTCAAAGGCAGCCCTTAGAAATCAGGTGAGATACTGTGTCACCCCTGCCATGGCCATTTGACTGCCTGTGCTCATGGAAGCTCTGGATACTCCAGCTCTCAGTGTGGATATTGGTGATGAGAAAAGGGCTGCAGGAAAGCTTATTGGGGATCTCTTTTCCTTGGATCGGGAGCCAAATTTAAGTTCAGACCCTTGCCTTAGCCATGCTCTGGGTGTGCCCATGCCTGGCCTTGTACCTCACTGATCCTGTGCTTCCCTGGCTGACGGATCCTCTGTCTTGACCGCAAAGCTGGCTAGTCTCTATGGTCAGGCTTGGTGGTCCCTGGACTGCAGCTGACCCCCTGTTGCTGTCCCCAGTGGCCTGGCTCTCCTTAGGTGCCATGGAGCTGTCAGGGAGGTCCCTGCCTGCCTCACCATCCCCCTTATCCCCAGCCCTGATGGAGCAGCCATGCTTCTCCCTGCTGACAAGGGCTGCACACAGTCCTCAGGGTATGGGTAGAAAGCAGCTTTTTTCTTCCAGGAAAATGTGCTTTTTGGCACTCTTGCCAGGTGTTGCCCTTGCATAAATAATCACAGCGTTAACACTGAAACATGACTAAGCAAGCTAATAGGCATTCTGTTTAGAAACAAGAAATAAAAAATATTGGTTTTGGCACTGCTCAAATGATGTGCAACATTTAATTCTCAAGCTTGTGCTCTATACTTTTATGGGTGATGTGACAAACCTTCTGTGCTCAGACTTTGGGATATGGTGGTCCCGTTTCCTCTGATTATCCTACTCAATAAGTTTCTACTTCATCTGGGACTCATGGTTTACACAGAGACAGAAGGCGTTCTGAAACAGAAGGGCTGTGGTGTAGGTTAAGCACATTCCCAGGCCTGCTCAGATCAAACTGCAGGTTTTGAACCAGTTCTCACTGGCAGGGAAGGCAGGAGTCAAATGTACATCCATGGGAATCCACAGGATTCCTCTCAATTCAGATGACATGGCTTCTTCTGTCCTGGTGAAGATGGAAAATAAATGCCTGTATCTAAGCACTGTGCTGGGAAGGTCAGATCAAGAGCATGCCTAGGGGATTGGCTGTTGTCATTCAAATCAAAGTCAGCTTTCATTCCTTGGTTATCCCCAGTGTGGTGGGTTGACCTAGTGAAGCCACTGTCACTCCCCCTCCTCAGTGAGCACTACCATCACTGCTCAGCAGTAGCCAAACCACTGTTAGGCTTTCAACACCACTCCAGCTACAAACAGAAACCACAGCACTTAGGACTACTATGAGAAAGTTAACTAACCCAACACACTGAGTTTCCTAAAGTAAAAGAAAATAGTTGAATTGTTTATCCTGACTTCAAATGGCTTTGGAGTATTCAAGAAGTTTATTTGGAGCACTACCATCACTGCTCAGCAGTAGCCAAACCACTGTTAGGCTTTCAACACCACTCCAGCTACAAACAGAAACCACAGCACTTAGGACTACTATGAGAAAGTTAACTAACCCAACACACTGAGTTTCCTAAAGTAAAAGAAAATAGTTGAATTGTTTATCCTGACTTCAAATGGCTTTGGAGTATTCAAGCAGTTTATTTGGAAACAAAAAAAACCCCCCAAAAACAAAAACAAAAACAAACAAAAAAAAAAAAAAAAACCAAAAAAAAAAAACCAAAAAAAAAAAAACAAAAAAAACAACAACAAAAAAAAAAAACCCCCAAAAAACAAAAAAAAACCCAAAACAAACCCAAAAAAAAAACCAAAACCAAAACCAAAAACAAAACAAAACAAAAAATTTGGCTGAGCTTTTTGTGCCCCTAGTGAAGAATATGCCTTCTTAAGTGCAGGGAAAAGTGAGTTAGAGCAGAATGTTCCTATCCCTTCACATTGTGCCTTTGGCATTCTCCAATTACAGCATGTTAGCTGTGTAAATTGAATTTCTCCTTGAACTTTTCCAACCTAAATGATTGTATGATTCTATTGGGAAGTATCATAAGTTAGAAGTTGTGATACTTCAAAATATGAGGATGCCATGCATGATAACTTTGTATTATTTGAATATGAAAGATTTGATTTTTGGGATGGCTGCACAGCAGCACAGCTGATTTTGTTTCAGTATCATAGATTTGGTTTTACAAATATAATATTCCAGATCAGAATTCAGTCGTCTGCCTGCTGAGAATAACCACGTGGCTATTTCTGCCTTGATGATTAAAGAATATTCCTAATGATTTCTGAAGAGCTGTTGTAATTTGACAGCAGGAAATGATTGTGGCTTTTGAATATGTAGCAAATATTTTAAAGCAGGCTTTTAAGTGGTTTCCTTGGCAACCACTCTTCTTTAGAGATCAGTCCATGCTATTAAGTATCCTGCTGGACTCAGACCAGCCTTGCAGTATTAAAGGCACTCGTTTCCAACACTGCTGGGTCATGTGCAGTTCCTTACTGCCCAGCAGCCCGGAGCTCAGAGGGAAGCTTGCTGCCTGCCAGGCTTTTTTGCAGATGAGTAAGGATACACCTTTTGGTGGTGAGCTGGCAGAGGCGTCCGGAGGGGTGGAGGAGCTGGCCATGCTCACATTGGCTGTGTTATCCAACAGCCCCGAGGAATGGGGGGTTTATTTCTCATTTGTCTATGCTTCACCCCCCACCACAAGACAATTCTTGTGACTTGTGGTTCCCCATTAAAAGAGAAAGCAAGCACAGCTCTTAGCTGCACAGTCTGCATTCTTTTATTTTTTGTTTTACATCTCAGCTGTCTGGGGCATCACATAATTTATCCTTCGAACTCATATTCAGCATTTAGGATCAATAAGAATGTAAAGCCATTAATGATGGAGAATCCTGGAAGCATCATTAACATAAAGAACATCTCCTGCTGTTCTCCAAAGCTTTCCAGTTATGTATTCATTCTGATTTGGATTGGCTTCCTTATTTGCTATGGACATCTGGGATTTAAGGCACCTTTAGCAGAACTGAACTGAGCATCTTCAAGAAAACAAATGCTGCTCAGGGGAGATGTGCTAAAGTGATCTGAATGGAGAGCACTTGCCTGGTGTTTGTCGTCAGCCCTGTGGGAGCCTCATCGGATGCCCCAGCAGTGCTGGCGTCTCTGGGGGCAGACTTGGAAAATAGGGCTGGTGAAGTGAGGTAATTGCTGACAAGCATTCTTTAAGAGATTCTCACACTTGTTTCTTTAGGTAAGCCTGATGTGTAGCAGTAGCTTCTTGCTTGGCCATGCTTTTCATTCTCTCAAGAACTCTCAAGAGAAACTCTCAAGAGAAAGGCTTTTCTAGAACTGACACAGAAAAAGAGAGTGCTTTCTGAAAGCAGTTGCTACTTTGTATTCATGGGTTTGAAGGCAGAAATCAGCACAAATTCTTCAAAGTAGAAATCGTGCAGAAGACAGCTCATGTGTGACCCAGTTTGTGGCATTATTGTACTTACTAGCAGCTTTTATTTCCTTTTCCTTTTTATTTCCTACTCATCTTTGCTTACCAGTTGTTACTCCAACCATTGTCTGCTGTTATGGAAAGGGTTACTGTTTTATCTTAAGAGAAAATAAGAATAGGATAATAAGCATTCAGTGTTGTAAATCCATGCCACTTCTGTAAGACCAAAACTGAAGCAATATTCAAATTAAATTACATGTTTGTATAAAGCCAAAAAAACCAGGGCCCACATGCAAAATGGAATCCTCAAGCATAATTTTGAAATGCAAACAATTTCATGAAATCTTATGTTTACAAGTGAGCCTGGGAACTTGCAGGTCCTGACCCATAGCATACGGAAATTTTAGCGAATCCTCATGTTGACCTGGCATGGATGGCACTGGGTCCACAGGAAGATGGATGCATTCTAAATCACGTCCAGTTCTAAATCATGTCCCATTCTAAATCATGTTCCATTGAATGGAACTTCAGATGTATGTAATCTTTGGTTTTGGCATGAGAATGTAATGTAGAAACATACTTTGTGTGTGATCTGAGCTGCTTTGCCTTTTTCTGTCTTTTACCTTTTGTACAGGCCCATTACAGGCACTGGGAATCTGGGGTACTGTGATTCTGCACTTGCAGAATATCTGCTGCTGTCATCTTCTTCCATTTCTGATTATTCCAAAACTCTACATTTGTGCTGAATAACACAAATTTTATTGTCAGCATTTGAAGGAAAAACCTGCTTAGTTCTCAGGACAACTCAATACAGGGAGAGGAAAGAAATAATATTTGCATTTAGCTTTGTTCACAGGGTGGAGGTATGGTAGTTATGTTGTTAAATGTCACACTGTGCTTAATCCACCTGAGCAGGATTAACTACCTAGGATGATCTTTAGGAATGTAATTTAATGTTTTCAAAATCAAGTGGAGGGTAATTCAGAAGGCTATTTTAAAAATAATTGTTCTGAAAGAAATGATAGTAAATATTGATGAAAATGAAAATGAAGAATGGCCTTAATTCTTGGCTTTACTGTGACAGGAGGTGGCAGACCCTACCTGTTTTTTGCAGCTAGCTAAGGAAATGGTAATTTTGAGCAGATAGGCACATCCTGATTCAGTGTCACCTACTGTATTCTAACCCTGGGTGAGCCTGGCCCAGCTGTAGTCCTGAATGAAAACACGTAAGGTTATCCCATCAGATGGAAAAACCTCAGTAAAAAGAAGTGTTCCCTCACAAGTTCTCATGGGTCCTGACTCCACGTGCCTTTGATCTCTGCTCCTTAAGACTCTTGTGGGCTGTTCAGCCTTTTGCGTTTCAGGTGAGTCACTTTGCACAGTGGCATCTGTGCATGATTTTGTTCCCTCTCTCTCATTTTGGGTTTCAGGTTGCTCCCAGTCTGTATTTAATTTCTTGCCTTTTTCTACACCCCTGTGAAATGACTGTTTTTCCAATGCTTTTTGATCCATGTATTGAAATAAGCAAAAACATATTTTATGCTTGGTGCCGCAAAGAAAAAGGTTTTTCCTGTAGCACAGAACCAGCCAAAATGCTTTGTGAGAGCACATCTAATTGTTGAATCTCTCCCTTCTCTGGCCCCTGATTCCCTTCCTCCCTGTGATCATCATGCTCCAGCTATGGTTGGCCAGAGTTCTCCCTTGCACAGAGCACAGTGTGTTGCCAACACCACTGTTGTTTGCAGATTTACAAGGTCTGGTTTTTAATGCTCTTGCAACAAACAACAACATGTACGTGCTGCTTCTGTCTTAACAGCTGTTAACCCTAAATCACAGTGTGAACAGCCAATGAGATGCTAGAGTGCACCTTTTCCAAAATGCTGCTGTACATCCGGGTCCAAACTGCAGAGCTGGAGTGGAGCATCCTTTCCACACACAGTGTCTGTAAGCTGAGGGGGAAACCCAGCTGTTCTGCAGGGTTCCTCTGCAGAGGCTGAAAAGCAGCACTCTAGCACACAGGAGACATGGAGAGACACAGGCCCTGGTTCTTCTTTTCAGGGGAGTCAAGGCCAGCCCCTAGGGTTAGCATTAATATCCTGTGAAAGGTGAGTGGAGTTGGCTGTTGTTCCTGCAAGATTTATACCTCTTCTTCTCCATAGGCACCTTGTCCCTTTTTTGCTTGGCCTGCACTTCCCACACCAGTCGTGATGTACCTGTTTCTGAGTTCAGCATGTTCTGAATCCTGCATGATCCTTTGGAAAAGCAGCACCTTTAGATTGTCTTTTAACTGATGCATTTTAAACATAGCTTATCACTTATTGACCACATAGGAACACTTGACATTTGCATGAACTACATTCAAAATGTTTGATATAGCCATGCAAAATATTCTCCTTTCTAAAAGATCTGATTTTCAGCAACAGAGAGGAGATAAACTGGACTCCATCCAGCATGA
Source organism: Onychostruthus taczanowskii (assembly GCF_017590055.1). Taxonomy (NCBI): domain Eukaryota; kingdom Metazoa; phylum Chordata; class Aves; order Passeriformes; family Passeridae; genus Onychostruthus; species Onychostruthus taczanowskii. The sequence continues at coordinate 5,951,478 of NW_024501237.1, read as the reverse complement.
CCTGCATAGTAAAATGTCACTTAATGCAGACAGTTTGTTGCCTTCCATTTTACATCTTCTTTCAATGAAAGCTTTGATGGTATAAGGCTGGAATAAATAAAAGGCACAGTGCCCAGTAGAACACAGTGTACAGCAGCAGCAGCAAATTTGATTTGTTTGCTTCAAAGGGCAGGTAATGCATTTAAGTAATTGTGTAGCACAGCAAAGTCAAATTTCACAGACCTCAGCCTGTGACAGTCAGAAATCAGTGACCTGGCAGGTGCCCCAGCTCCTCGTTGGGCACCTTCCCAACATGTATAAATTGGGCAGGTGGGTATCAGTTACAGGTGCACAATCCAGCTGACAGGACAGATCCTTAGGTTCTCTGGAGTCCAAAACAGTTGGCTGTGACACCTCTGACAGGTTTATATCTGTGCATACTTCTCCATAACATGACACAAGTTCAAGTGAATATAACAGCCAATAAATGAAGGCACAAGCAGCTTTAACAAAAGCTCACAATGTTATTTCCAGTATTTTAAGACTCATTCATATACCTGAATTCAAGTTCTATGTTACTCTCTGACAAATCTAAAAGAGTATATTCCAGAAAGATACGGATAGTAAGCTGTAGAAAAGAATCAGGCAAACATAACCTCCAGCAATGTTTGATGACAATGATTTGTAACCTGGTGTTTCAACTTAAACCTTGATAAAGGTTTAATTGCCTGACACCAAGAAAACCTGTCTCTCATGCTGTGTAGGTGTTTATCTGGAATGAGTATACTGTACACTTATATGAAATGAGATTTTGAGGTAAATAAATAAAACCCATTTGGTTTTATTTGCAGCCTTCCTGGGTGAAGATGTGGACTTTTGATCGTGTCTCTCTTGGGTGCTAAAGGAAAAGGATTGGTTAGGAGGACATGGTGGTTAGGGGACCTCCTTGTACTTCCTTTTTAATAACTGGGTTCTCTCACAGAACCAGGATGTGCTGGTTTTGGCTGGAGTAGATTTACTTTTCTCTTCAGTAGCTGGCATGAAGTGTGTTTTGGATTTGTACTGGACATAGTGTTGATAACACAGGGATGTTTTTGTTATTGCTGACAGGGCTTACACAGAGTCAAGGCCTTTTCTGCCTCTCACTTCACCCCAGCAGTGGGACCTAGGGGTGCACAAGGAGCTGGGAGGGGACACAGCCAGGACAGCCAACCCTAAGTGACCCAAGGGATATCCCATAACATATGGGGTCATGCTCAGCATTAAAGGTGAGGGGGAAAGGCAGAAGGGAAGCACATTCAGAGTGATGGTGTTCGTCTTCCCAAGTAACCCGCTCTCTTGGGGGTGGCTGAACACCTGCCCATGGGAAGTAGTGACTGAATTCCTACTTTTCCTTTGCTTGTGTGTGGAGCTTTTGCTTTACCTATTAAGCTGTCTTTCTCTTAACCCATGAGTTTTCTCACTTTTACTCTTATGATGCTCTCCCCCTTTAACCAGGGAAGAGGAGTGATTGAGTGGCTTTGTGGGACTGAAGTACTGGCTGGGATTAAACCATGACACAGAATTACAAATGCAGGACCACAATGGCTTTTCATCATGTCTCTTCCTACCAAAATTCTCATAGACATCTTGGGCAACAGTAAAAGCTGGGGGTGAGATGGCAGGTGAGCTGCAAAGTTATTCTAATGCCCTTTCCCCAAATCATTGCACGGGCAAAAATCTATCTCCCCACACAGTTATTCCCTTGTGTCCATGTCTGCACAGGGCAGTCATCACCTGCTCTATTGGAAATGCAATATATCTGTGTAAATGCATTGCTCACTGACAAAATCGTTTTTGTATCTTGCTGCTCATCCTCAGGACCAACTCTGAAATCAGCAGTTCTTCTGAGACCTGTGTCTGCTCATCTGCCTGCCTCAACCCCAGCAAGCATACAGAGGGCACTTTAAATATAACCTTGGCCTCTGGTACAGAAATAAATCACGAAACATGACCCTCATGCCAGTTAAAGAAGCAGCATTGCAATTCCTACTGCACTGATTCATATTTGTGAGTATTTCCCTTTCCTTGAAAAGCCACTGTGAGTGCCAGCTCCATGAAGAAGAAGAGCACAAAGCACAAGTACCAGGCCAAGTCCTGCTGAGACTCTGCAGCCTGTAGGTGACAGATGAGATCTTTGCTGTCGTGTCCTGTGTCTGGCCAGGGCTGTGGTTTCCCCCATCAGCAGCAGTCATAGGGATTGTCTGCACAGTGTCACAGGAGCCAATAACTGGAAAACACATTTTAAATTCCCTGCTTCAGTTTGGTTTCTGAGGGGAAACACACAGGGTGGCGACTGCAAGCAGGAGTAGTTCAGGTACCTGGGTTCTCAGGATATCCCACTCTCAGCAATGCCATGGCAAAACCTGCGCATCGTGTCTCCATCTGTGCATGGGAAAAAAAGTTCTAGAAAAATGGGTGGTTTTCAACTTCTTAACTGGGAGAGGGATGAAGATGGTAACAGTAAACTGATTTAAGTATCTCAGAGTAATGGCCGGGTAAGAACTGCCTTCAACACTGTAACACTTGGTCTGCCTTGCTGAAGGAATGGAATAGCCTTGAGGGTGCCTTCCTGCAGGGTCTCCCCAGTGCCTCAGAGTACATTTTATCGGGAGCTTGTTAGCGTGGGACAAAACCCAGCGTACTTCCTCCTCAGAGAGCAGGATGTACGCGTTTGTATTTATTTCCCATAATGATGTCCAGCAAAAGTACCTGTAGTGTACTTGAGCCATGTGAGCACCGTGAAACCTGTGCCTCAAGGCGCTTCATTCCTTTCCCCTCCTCTCTTGGCCTAGGGAGCTTTTCCGGAGGGGGCGATGAAACAGCGTCAGCTGTGATTTAACCTCCCGCGCTGGGTGCTGGCACGAGCTGTCCGTGCTAGTTCTCCGCAGTAACGCAGATCTCCCAGCGGGATGAGCGCAGGGCAGTCCAGAGGCTGCGGAGCACCAGGATCCGATGAGCGCAGGGCGATCCAGAGGCTGTGGAGCACCGGGATGCGGTCGGGGCTGGCTACGCGGCGCGGCCGCGCCGGCGCCGCTTCCGCCCAGCGCTCGCTGGCGCCGCCTGGTGTCCGGAGCGCGGCACCGCAGCAGCGGGGAGCGGGGGAGGCAGAGCCGCCCTCGCTGGCGCCGCCTGGTGGCACCACAGATGCACTGCGGCACGGCCTTGGGGGCGTGCCTGATGCTGGTCCCTGTGCTGGGATTCGCACGCAGTCACGGAATCCTGCAGCTCAGAAAGCACCTTTAGGGGTTAAAGATCATCGAGTCCAACTGCTAACCCAGCACTGCCGAGCCCACCACTAGACCATCTCCCCAAGTGCCGCATCTAAACTGCGAAAGCAAAGGGGTTGTATATAAGTTATGCATGCTTCCAGGGATGGTGACTCCACCACTTAACCACACAGCATGTTCCACAGCTTGACAACCCTTTCAGCTAGTATATTTTTCCTAATTATCCAATCTCAGCCTCTCCTGGCTCAGCTTGAGGCAATTTCCTCTTGTCCTGTCATTTGTTACCTGGGAGAAGAGACCAACCCCTATCTGGCTACAATTTCCTCTCAGGTAGTTTTAGAGAGCACTAAGGGCTCCCCTGAGACTCCTCTTCTGCAGACTAAACACCCTTATCTCCCTTATCAGAATTCTGCTCCAGGCTCTTCCCAAACTCCATTTCCTTTCTCTGGGTTCACTCCCCGCACCTCCATGTCCTTCTTGTAGTGAGGGATCCAGAACTGAGCACAGGATTTGGGGTGCAGGTTCAGCAGTACAAAACACAGGGGGATCATCACTGCCCTGGTCCTTCTGGCCACGCTTGCTGATGCAGGCCAGGATACCAGTGGCCTTCTTGGCTGCCTGGGCCTTCACAGTTCTCCAGGTGCGGCATCGACAGTGCTGAGTAAAGGGCTTCATTAGGCTTTGGTACTTCTCTAAATAAAACTGGCTTCACCAGAGGCTATAAGCAGCAGAGGTATTCCTGTCCACTGTCCTACCAGACTGGCCCGTGACAGCTCCTGCTGACTGGCAGGAGACAGAAGTGAAGATAAGCTGTGAAATGTGGTTTTCATATCCACCATGTCAGACAAAATTATTTCCTATGGTCAGAACTGGTTGTGAAATACATGTCTACACTAGAACTGGGTTTAAAATATATGTGTAAAGATAATAACTAAGGGCTAAAGAAGTTCTCACTTTAAATCCTAAGGTCTATTTAATTTCTATTTCTAGCTGAAAGGCTTTGTGAGAAAAGGATCTGTTTGTCTCCTTATGAAGAGTTGTAACTCCCACCTAGGAATAAACATGATTTCCTACTTCAGAAGCCAGGATGTTTTATGTAGCTCCTGGCAAAACTGTGGAAACATAGAGGAAGCCAAGTCTGCCCTCCCCTCTAGCTTTGTCCATTCCCATGAAACTACTTAAGTGTTTTGAGATCTTGTCTATACCACCCAAAATTACTGGCCTTTGCAAAGAGTTTCCTCAACATGAAGAGGTTCTGTAGTACCATTTGCTAATAATCATGATGCAAGATAAGGACAATGGAAATGCCAGAAATTTCCTGTTCTCAACTTCCCCAAATCAAATAAAATCAAATCAGTCCCAAAGATCTTTACACAGGTTTAAAAAAGAAGTCACTTCCCTTATCACACACTGCAGACAAAGAGTAGGGCACCTTTAAAGCCAAGGAGAACTGAGAGTGCACAGCTCAATCAACACTTCAGGATATTACTTTGTTCTTTTTTTAAAAAGGGGCATGAAATTCTTGTTCAGTTTTGTCCTTTCAGATATCCAGTCTGAACAAAATGGATTTCTGTTAGTTCTCTTTAAATGATCAAGCTTTTAATAACACTTTCTTATTGCTACATGTCAAAGATATTTTTAAATGTTCCTAAGAAATGTAATCTTGTGGTATCCTTTTTTTTTTAAACCATCAGTGAAAACCTTCAGTTCATGCCAAAACAATCTCTTTTCTAGAAACCATTTATTTTTATACATTGACCATACAAACTATGATCAAGTAATCAACATAAACTGTGCTTTTTTCAAAATATATTTTTTCATCTACTAAAATAAAAACAGGGAACTTTATAAATCTGACAGTAATGTTGGGCCTTTCTTTCTTTGGAAATCTATTCTGTCCATTTATTTACATATGTTTAACTTCTGGACAGAAATTATTTTAGAGAATCCAAGCAAGACTACTAACTTATTTTAATAAAAGGAAAACCCATGAGACTGCAACAGCTTTTGTTGCTTTCTGTAACTGAGATTCTTTTTTTATCTAATATTTATGAATGTACTGCACAACAAAATCAGTATTCCTGTATAACTTATTTATGTACTCCGTGCTTGAGAGAGAAATTATCATCATTTTATTTAGCATCTGAATCAAGAAAATTATTCTTTCCAGATATGAAAAAGTATCTTGCCTTTTATTTTAGTTGTCATAAAGTATAAATAATACACATTATCCCCAAATTTCCCCTTGTTTTTACCTTACAAGCAAAGTAAAACACAAGCTCTTTGTTTTAAGTCCTCCTGTCCCCTTCTCATATAACTCCTACAACTGTTTTTGCACTTCTAGATTAGCAAATCTTACAGGCAGGGTATATCTCCAGAAATAACTTGCATAGCAAAAAAGCCAAGCCAGCTCTGTACCTCGGCACAGCCAGATCCTGATGGCCCACTTCCATGGCAAATTCACTTAAATTTTTATTAAGATACTCTAATTTAGGAAAAATTATTTAGTTTTGATATGTATAACACTTTATTTTTGCCTACAACAAGCAGGTATTAAGGAATGATTAGTCAAACCCGAATTTCTTTGGGAGTGACATTAGTCAACAGCTCAGGTGTAATTTAGGCAGAAAAAAATCAAGGTCTGAGGACTTTGTCACACTGGGTTCATTTATGGTGAGGATATGCTTTTCTACAGCACTTCTACAGCCTATGTAATTCTCTGCTTTTGATTTTGTTTCAAAATTATATTATTTAACTCACTCAAAGTATTTACAGCACTGTCTAAGTCCAAATGCAAGCAGCCTTATGCCTTATTGGCAACATTTTCTTCAGAGCCCGGGCTCACATGAAAACCTCCCTGCTGTCTTATTTTCTTGCATGGATATATAATTCTTCCTTTATGGGTCCTCGTTAATTAAATACTTGGAATAGTGTGGATCCCACTGTAGCAAAACACCATGGCATAGCACATAAATTATGAAGAAAAATCTATTGCCAGCATGGATCACTTCCCAGCATTAGTAATAAGAGGGACCGCAGTGAATTTCCAGCCCCTCTCATCGTCTCATATTAGTCCCTTCCTTGGGAGTGGCCACTCCTGCCCTCTCCCCCAGAATCCCCACCCATTTCCTTCTGCTGCAGCTTTGGAGGGCACAGGTAGAGCCAGAGTCCTAAGAGTCCTCTGGTTGAAAGAGCAGAAAGCTATTTAGACAAAATAATGGTCTCTTAATGTAAGTACAATTAAATGTGACCTCTGTAGGGAAAAGAGGCTGCTGCCTCTTAATTTTTCACTTTTTCAAATTAAACAGGGTGGGGGGGCAGATAGTGCCTGTGGTCCATAATCCTCTGCTCTTTTAGGTTATGCTTCAGTTGATTGTTCACATTTACCTGCTTTAGGGCATTTTTGTGTATTCTTTCTTCCTTTTCCTGTCTTCTATCCTAAGCAAAGGATTGATTATCAAAATTTTATTTACCTGACTACTTCTCAATTTCCTGGGGTTTTTTTCCTGATGTTTGATAGAACAATCTGGAATTTATCCATAAAATTGTTAGTGAGTTATCCCGTAACTGGAACAGCATGCATCTTTTAATAGAAGCTTGTTTTAGCTCATTGTTATGCTATTCTGAAAGATCTGATTCTCCTATATTATTTTGTAAAAGAGCCCTAGTGAGGTGGTTAAGAATTTTCTTTATCAGTTATTGCCCATCACATTTGCCTATGGTGCAGCTTAAAATCGCTTCTTCTTTCCTACCAGCTGAGCTATAGTCAATCATAGCAACTTAGTCTGATGATAATTTATTCCACTTAATCATGCATGAAATGAAAAAAACTCAGAGGAGGAGTTTGGGCAGCTGGAAATTAGGAAGGGGAAAAAATCCCAAACCAAACATTCCCACCTTTTTTCCTTGCAAACTCAGCATATCCTGTGCTGAAATTACTGAGGCACCATGGTGCCCTGCTTTTTTCAGAGTCTCTTCGTGCTGGAATCACACTTTAAATCATTCTCCAAAAGCATGACTTAGTTAACACTTCATTATGCAAGAATATTTCCACTATGCTGCAGTTGGCAAAAAAATCTGACTTTCCTCATGCGTTTTATCCAGCACCCACTTCAAATTAAGAAAATGAGTCTTTGAAAGTTTTTGTCTAAAAGGCATATGCCTGAATGTCTGTTTATCCAATCACCACTTTTACTGGGTCCATATGTTACAAATATGAAAGATCAGGTACTACAGCTAAATTAAGATATTTCTGTGATTTTTTTTTTCCTTTCAAGGAATAAATATTTCACTGTACAGCATTATTTGAAGAGTAGCATGTTTCATCTCAAGGACCGGGAATGGTTTGCAGTGTAATTTTACAATGTGGTCCATTAAATTAATTTAGTAAGTGGAGAACACGATTATTTGCTCACATAAGAGTTTTCAAATTGCGCTTTTCAGTCTATCAGCTGTCTGAAGTGCCATAGGAACTACTGCATATGTGGTCCCAGGGCCAAATCATCCCTTTCACAGCTTACATTAAGATGATGGGTGCCTTCAAAATATTTGAGGAAAGCAAGGAATGTAGGAAATATGGCAGGCATGATTTTAGTGGAAAATTCTTTTTCAAAAAGCAGCAAATAGACTTATCACTAGAATGATACTATATCCAGTCCCCAACAAGGTTCACACTCCTTGTGTAATGCTGGAATTCAAGCCTTTAAAAACATGTGATACTTAGAGTTATTTTATATAGCTGAAACCCAAACCCTTTGTCCAGTTTTTCTTCTTTCTTTAAGCAGGACTCCAATTTGCTGTATTTATTAAATTTAAACAGTGAGGTTACATGCTAACATCTGATAGCACCTATTTTAATTCTGTATCCTTTTAAGATACAAATTTTAAGTTGAAAAAGAGCGATTCTTTTCAAATGGATACATATCCTTGCCATTCTACTGGAAGTGTACTTAAAATATAAAAGGGGGAGAAACGCCCATGATATTTTCATGGAAATCAGTCCAGCTGCATTACCAGATCATGTAAATCTTTATTTCTGCACTTAGGCCTTCTTTATTGGATCTTTTTGAGCTAAATACAATGATCTAACTAAAGAGACCTCACCATATTTCAATACGCATGAACTGATGCAGAAAGGCTTCTCAACCCTGGGCTTACATCTGTAGCAATGGGATATCACAGAAATATCACAGAAATATTTTACAGGAAGTGCCATCAAGAAGTCATCTAGTTCACTTCCCTGCTATAAATACTTTTAGATCCATTCATTTATATAAAACGTTGTATAAAAAGTGCAGTGATTGTTGTAGAAAATTCCTGCTACTCTTGTATTCTTTATTTTTCATCATGCTAACAGCACATGGATTTTTTTCTTCTGATTTGACTGGCTATCAGAAAACATTTGTAAATATTTTTTTTTATATATAACTACCAATATTCAAAATGAGACAATTTTTAACAAGAACCTGAAATACCTCTCATTACAAAATATCATATTATACATTTATAAACTGCCTGTGCACATAGAAAGAAACAACAAAAATGTAGACTTCAGCCTCTATTTCTTTAGGAAAAAACAATTCTACCCTACATTTAATCAGGGTGTTCATTGATTCCATCTTTAAATCCTCATAATAATGCAGATCCTGATTTGAAAATGGACATTCCTTTCAAGAAAGAAATGCATATCACACATGTCACACATGTCACACAAACTGAAAAGAAAGACTGCCAGAAATGAAACAGAAAGGATTAAGTTAGGTTCATTTCATATGACTAAGTTAAAATGGCGAGTAGCCTTTCTGTAGAGTAAAACTCAGATGGACAATGCCCTGAGGAAAATGGTCCAGGCTGGCCTGTTCAACACTGATTTCTGTAAAGAATATAGGATTGTTAGTAATTTAGGGTGGAAAGCTCAGTCAGGTTGCTCAGGGTTTTATGCATTCCAGTTTTTTAAAATTTCCACAGCTGTCTATTTGACACCCTGTCTGGCAACGTGCAGCAGCAACACCCAACTCCATCCCTGCAGAGCCACAAAACTTCTATTTCTACTGCTAAGCCCATACCCACTTCCAGCCCCACACACTTCCTTGTCACATTGGAACTGAGTTAGGAGTTTCCTGTTCAACCAGTCTGGCTGCCTTCTGTGTACACCCATTTTCCTGCAGTTCTGGGTGGATGGTCCCTGTGCTTTCAGGAGTCTGGCATCCAAGACTGACCAGTCTCTGTGGCCCTTTGCCCTTTAGAGCACCCTGCCATGAATCACAGAATCACAGAGTGATTTGGGTTGGGAGGGTCCTTAAGGATCATCTCATTCCAACCTGCCTGCCATGTGCAGGGGTACCTCCCACTAAACCAGGTTGCTCAAAGCCCCATCCAGCCTGGCTTTGAACACTTCCAGGGATGGGGATCCACAAATTCTCATGCCATCCTGTCTGCTGGCTACCAGAACAAGCAGAATTTCAGTTTTTAGTCTGCCACTACTGCTTCTACTCTCTGCTTCTGATACTACTCTGTCTCTTCACTTTTGAGAAAAAAAAAATGTTAAGGGAAGAGCCAGTAAAGCACAAATTATTCAAAACCGCACAATTTTAAAAGTTTTAAAAATAGCTGCTGCATAGTATCATATCCTGCTGTTTTCAGATCACAAAGGTGACATAAGCCTACTCCTTGTTTTTTCAAGTGTCAGTTTCCTTCAGAGAGAGAAAAAGGTGATGAAACAGCTGCCACATTATGTTTGTGTTTGTGACACAGGTGCTTATGACCTGGGAGAGAGGAAAAAGTGACCAGTCAGATTCTCCATTCTTCTGTCTCTATGCTAGACACAAGGCTATAGGTATTTAATTTATATATGAATATTTTTAGGCTGCCTTTGAGTTTCTAATGCACTGAGATATGTCAAGAGATGTGCTGGCCATTCCTTGAGTTCTAACACTCCACAGCCAGCTTCCTCCACTGAATTTCAGTGAGAGTAGAGCAGATCTGCTTCCATTTTCCAAAGGGAGCACCCCAAAATTATCTTCTGCTTTCTGTCCTATGATATGCCCCAACATAATTCCAACTGTTTCCTCTTTTTAACCCTCTCTCTCTCTCCATAGAATATGGGGCTGGTTTTCCTCCTCTCTTCACTGTGGGTTTGTGTGTTGTCCATCTCTCAGGTTACGTCTAGAGAGGAAAGTTTCTAGAGGGAAGATTTCAAATATAACAAATTTTCATTCTCAGACTCAAATCCTTCTAAAAGTAAGGGTGTTTTCTGTCACCATTGAAGGATTTTTTAGAAAAATCTATGTAAATCTGAGAAAATCTACACATCTCAGGTTTTGAGGATGTGTCTGCTTTTTAAAACAAAAGAAGTAGGCAATTAAAAAAAAATCCAAATGCTGAAATTTGCAGTGAAAAAAATGGCATTTTGTCAAATGCCTGTTTATGTTAACCTATTTGGGGCTTCCCTAAGTGACCAGTCAAGCATTTAAAATATACTCGGTATTTGAGCTATGTCCAGAAACTTTGACCACGTGCTAGAGAAACTTTCCTGTTATGATTCCCAGGGACAGCACAGTTTGGATTCATTTTTGGGCAATTCTTCTGAGGGTCCAATAATTTCCACAGTTGCTGGTGGCCCCCAAGGCCACTGAAGCAATCCTGGTGTAGGTAACTTAACCACACTGCACTGGGACTGGTGAAACTCAACTGCCTCCGAGTACAGCAGGACAACTGAGCTCTGCTTCCAGTGAGAAAAGCAAAATACCAGGGAGGAAATGTCAGAGACAGACTTCTGAAATTTCTGCAAGGAGAATGGTTTCACAGAAAGAAAGGAACGATTTCACAGAATATTCTGAATTGGAATGCTCCCACCAGGACCACAGAGTCCAACTCTTAAGTGAATGTCCCATACAGGGATCAAACCCAAAACCTTGGCATTATTAGCAACAGGCTCTGACCAACTGAGCTAATCCCTCATTTCTCAATGTGAACTCAGTAATATTCTTCCTTACACTGTGGCTTTTCCATAAGGATCTACATGTTTGCTGAAGGGATAACCAGGCTTGAGAGGGAATGGCTGAAGGTGGTATAGCAACATGTCAACTCCCTTTTTTCCATGTTATAAATTCAGCTGCCTTGGAGGAAACCACCCCATGACTTGGAGTACTTTTGGGTAAACATTAATAGTAACAAATTCTAATTGGTCATTATTGCTTGAACAGAAAATATCAGATTTCATTTTCACCAAGAGGAAATGAAAATGTCATGTACTGTAATATGACAAGCATGGAATTTACAGTAGTGATATGTACTTGTAATTACCTTTACATGTGTAAATGCACACAAAGCAGAACACCAGGGACGCCATTTTACAACACATTTAATCAAGAGAACATCTATGTCTCCTCATAAACTTACCTAACCAACTCTGAAAAAAGAATGGAGTTGATTAGACAGGTTAATGGGGTGATGTCTTTATAAATGACAGATGACCATGTTAGAACAGAAAGTTGTTCACTCTCCATTATTTATTTTATTTTATGAGACTATTTTACCTTTTTTTTTGTTTTGTTTTACTTATGAAAGCATTGCTCATACATTTTTGATTAGCAGTGTTTCACTGGAAAAAAAAAAAAACACAATTTCCAATGAAGCTGGACTTTTAACTGGATGGATGTTGTCATTACACTTAAGTGGTAGTAATCAAAACTAAAATACAAAATGAATTTTTTGGAATTCCAGGTCTTTATAAACATCCTGACCTCCCCCACTGGCCTGCAAATGGAGAAAAGTGCTTACAGATTTGCAAGCTCATAAGAACATAACAAAGAAATGGAAACATGCAGAAGAAAGCTAGCTTTTTAATGTATAGGGAACCCATTAGTGATGAATTTGGCAGAGTAATTAAAAATCGCATGATTTAAAAAAAAAGATACTTAATGAAGAATAATTAAAAAAATTATTACAGTGCAAAATTAGATATACTTAAAAAAATAATATCTACCAGGACACAGAATGATTGAAGTGTACGACATGGGATAACCTAGACTGTTCATCTTCCCTCAGATTTACAAGGTGTCTGGAAGTGAATCACACAAAAATTGCTAACTGAAGGAGGATTCACCAGGTTCTTCACAGAGGCCTCTGCCTGTGTGCTCTGGGATCCCTGGGCAGGTCTAAAGGGGAGGATGTGCAGCACCTGACATTGCTATTGAAAGCCCCTGAGGCAGCAGCAGTTCTCGTCTCTTGCCTGAACAGCACTTGGCAGTGGTCTGTGTGCCACCACTGGCATGTGCCATGATTTGGGAAGCTCTGTCTAAAGATTCTCAGTGCCTACTTGGCTGTTAAATAATCACAATAATGCAATAATTTCTGCAGCATTCTCCTATCTTCTTTTCCCATATGAAAAGAAGTCCATGCCTTAAATAGACCAAAAGTCAAGAAAATATATTAATTGCTAACTTATTACTATTTTCCTCCTCCTTCGGCATTTTTTACTGACCTGAAGTATACAGCTTCTTCATCTAATGCAGATAATTGTCCTATTGAACATCTCTCTGGCCTTCTGTGCATGAATGTGAGAAAACCAAAGTCTCTCAGGAATGTTTTCTTCTGAAATTTTCTCTGTGAATTTAGGATTTATGAGAACTACTAGAATAAGTTTTAAAAAAGACTCTGGATGTCTGGGGCCATTTTGCATTTATTAAGATTGTACTACCAGAACCAGAGTGAAACAATACTTAAGTACCTTTGTGAAACTCTGCTGCAGATAGCAGTAATGAAAGATAATTCTAGACAGGATAATGTGGCTGCAGTGCATCATAGTCTGGATCAGAATTCTTGCAATATTTTCAAGTGCTAGTATACTGCTGGGGATTTTTATGAAAGTGCAATAGCATACCACAAGTTGAATTTAATTTATCTGGCCATATGTAAATCAATAGTTTCCACAACAGTGTCTAATCCTTATTTACAGAAATGGTTCAGTTTATCCCTTAGGCAGGTGAGTAGGTGGCTGGCAGCTGCAGAGTTAACAATGGTCTTGCTTTTACTAAAACATTTGGAGTGATCACTTGACATCATAGTTAAGTCACTACACAACTCCATTGATTCATCCTGCAATTCACCTCTTATCAACATAAAGAAGATGAATCCACACAGACTATCCATCGAGGTAAGAGCTGGGACTGGCCTCGTGTCCCTTGTCGGTACTTCCACAGATGAATTGCTGTAACATCAGTAGCACCTCTTATCAATGTATTACCATCTGCTCAAGTGTTACCAAACCAAGATGCACATGATGCAATGGAGATTGTTTAGATCCAACTTTGCTCAATTAATTCCTTAATTCTATCTCCTAATTTCACCTTAATTCTATATCCTAATATAGGGTCCCTGCTACCAGATTGCAGATTTGCTTCTGATCTCCTATCTCCCCTGAGTAAGCTAGATGTTCACAGCATTTTGAGGTGCAAGTACTTTTTTGTTTTCAGCTGGTGCTAACTGGAGTAATCGGATCAGTGGTGAATCACTGGTTTCATAAATCTGGTGGGGATAGTATATAGGGGATAATACAGAAAATATTATGAAAAAGATTTGTATCTTCAGGAAATATTTGCTTCCACAGCGCCTGATGCTTAACAATGAGCTACTGTCTTAGAGCACCTGGCTGCTTTGCAAAGTAGTCAGTTTGAGTACCTTGATATGCAAAACACCACAGCTAATCCAGTCAGACAATCCTCAATCACTTTGTGACTCTTCAGGTAAATAAGTAAAAGAATGTTCCTTGGTGTACAACTTCTGATAATCTAATGAAAGACACTGCAGGTTGGTAAAACCGCAATCTTCTAAATATTTTATTCCTGTTTCCATTCTGTTCCTAAAGCAGGAACAGATTCATTACTGCTCTGTAGGGACTGTCTCCCTGGGCATTTCTTTGCCATTGATTCCTGTTTCTCTAAAACAGGCTCTTAGTCCCCATTCCTTTCACTTTCTGCTGTTCCATCCTCTGTTTAATTCACCTCATTATTTTGATATTGTCCTCCTCCTTCCTTCTAAAACATGAAGATCACCTTCTCTTCCTTGACCTGCTTATAGTCCTACACAAAGCCCTATTAAATTTCCTCCCTCCCACACAGCCTCCTCCCTCTTGATCCTAGAAAAGCATCTATTCAGAAGGGGCTATATTGAAAGGAAAATGAGGTAGCAAAAATATATGCATGAGAGAAAAATATAAGGAATCAGTAGCTATAATAGAAAGGTTTCAGGTGAGCCAAAATTAATATAGCATCCAAAATGTACATAAGCTATTAAAAAAAAAGAAAACCAAATACAGCACGAATTTTCAGAGACACAATCTCCTTCTTATTTTTTTTCCTTTTTTTCCCCCTTTTTGTGTAGCCACCAGTTACTATGTGGTCTCTGGGAAAAAATGACTTTGCCAAAATCCTCAGGCTTCTGTGTTCTCTTGTTTTTGATTCAGTGTTGTGATCTAGAGAAGTACTAAAAGCCAGAGGGAGATTATATGGCTCCTGTGTCCATTACAGGAGAATCTCTAACCTTTGTAGTTCAAACTGTACAATAGAACTGAAAGACTGAAGCATCACCAATCTACCAACTGTGAGCTGGTTTTTAAATAATAATAATAGTAATAATTCAAGTTTTTCTTACTCATTCCTTGCTGTGATGTAGCACAGGCCCGTAACTGCATTTACTCCACAGATCTTAATCCAGCCTCTGTAAGAAGCAATTTGTTGGGGATTTCAAAACATCCGCTGAGATCATACTAGAGTTTTATGCAGAAAACCTCTCATAATCCCTCTCAAAACTCTAATATGGAGTTATTTCTGGATCTTGTGCTTCTTTTGGACCAGGGTTGGCTGGAGAGTTTGAACAGTACATTAAAAACAACTGCAGTGCAAGCTGAATGTGGTGAGAGAAGGGTTGGGAGAAGCTGCTTCCACAGGCTCAGTGAATCTTTTGGGTGCAGCAAAGCAAGGCAGGTGAGCACCTGCAAAGACGCCTCCTTCCAGCACACTCTGCAAGTGCACAGATATCTGACATCATGAATTTAAATTTGGCTTTCAGTGAACAGGGCCCAAGTGAAGAAACATGATTTGTAGTGTTTTCTGTTTGCTCATGTCAGACACCTTTGTTTTGCCCAAAACCAATGTAGGGTTTACTACCAAAGCAGAAAACAAAGCAAACTTGTCTTTCAGCACTGCCAGAAGCTGGATTCTGAAGAGGACTACAACAACAATAACAACAACAACAATCACATCTTTTAGTACAAATGTGTGAGTGGAAAAAAAAGGCTAACAAAATAAGGGTGCAGAATCAAAGCAAAAGTAAAGACAGCTCATTAAGAGTATTGCATAATGAGGTGTTCCATAAACTTGTTCAGAATTTGCTGTGGTAAAACTTCTTGAGATATTTCCTGATATAACCTGCATAGTGTAAGGAATTACAATGACATTTTGAAGACTCCTTCTAGGTTAAGAGAACAAAAGAAATGAGGCAAAGCAGCTTCTTCAGCTCAGTGCCTGTATAAATTCCTTAGAGAATGGAAATGCATTTCCCAATGCCACCTAGCTGAGACTCATTAGACATTCATTTATTAATTCAGTGCTTTTAAGAACACTGATAGCAGCAATCTACCAATCATGAATACTTGATGCAGACAAATGAAGAGTTATACTGATTACACTTGTAAAGAAAAATGAGAAAAAAATTTCTGTATGCATTTTTAAAAATACATTATAAAAATGTAAAATCCTACATTATAAAAATGTACCAAAATATATCTAAAAATGAAATAATGCCATCAAACACATACTGCAAAAACCTTCATGCCTAATCAAAAAGAAAGCAAGCTTTCTCTTTAGGCAAGGCTGATCTTTGCTTTGAGATGACATTGCTCTCTTGAAGTACTATGCTCTCTGTAGAAACTGAGGGGACCTGTCATATTTAAGGTGAACCATATTTAAAAGCAGCTTTTTAATTTTAATTTTAATATCCAGGATATTAAAATATTAAAGTATTTTTAAAGAAGCTCTAAATCACAGAATCATAGAATCATCTAGGTTGGAAAAATCAGAATCATAGAATCATTTAGGTTGGAAAAATTGCTTTTAAATAATGGAGTCCAACCATCAACCCAACACTGCCACTCTCACCCCTAAACCATGACCCCAAGTGCCACATTCACACATCTTTTAAATACCTCCAGGGATGGTGACTCCACCACTTCCCTCGTGGTCTGCTCCAATGCTGGATGACCCTTTGATTCTAATATCCAATCTAAACTGCCCTGGCACAACCTACAGCCATGCCTTCTCATCCACTGCTCAAGATTAAGAAGCATTTGGTCATAAAAAATTATAAAATTATTAATTACTTCTCTTCCCTCATTTTGCTTAAAGGCAGGGTATTTAGTTGCTAATATATACTTAGTTTAAAACTTTTTCTGACATTGCTAGGTGTCATTAAACCCCCTTAGACCCCGATGAAACTGAACATCAATTTAGTCGCACTGTGAAAGCAGAAGAAATTTATGAGTTACTGTGCGCCCTTGTTTTCTGATCCTATATGAACTAAATGGGAGCCTTTACTTAAAAGATCTGATCCCTGAGCGCTGTTCAGATTTATCTGCAGCAATTTAAAGAGTAATGACTCCAGCTGCCAAAAATTACTCTTACAACAGATGTAATGGAGCTGGCAATGTGTCTGTTCCTCAGCTGCTGTACTTTACTTCCCCACCAGTTATTAATGCACATTTTAAAGACCCCCCTAGGGCTTCTCTCCCCCAGCTCCCTCAGGCTCTCCTCCTACACCAGATGCTTGAGTCTCTTCACCATCTCTGGAGCTGCTCCAGGACCTGCTCCAGTGTGTCCATGTGCCTTTGTACTGAGGAGCCCAGAACTGGGCGCAGCATCCCCAAAGGGGTTTGACCAGTGATGAATTGTTGCGGTTCATTTAGGGGAGGGGCACCCCGGGGTGTCCCCGGAGGGCCCTCTAAGCTGTGAGTTGGCTGGCAGCAGCAGGCAGGCAAGGAGACTCCACACGGCTTCTGAGGGTGCTGAGCAGATGAAGGTTTATTGGGGGTCCCATCCACGGGAACAGCATGGCTACTGAAGGAGAGGGGGTGAAGGGGGAGGGGGAAGGAGGGGGAGCCTAGTGGAGGGAAGGAGCAAAAGGGGAGGAAGGCTAAGAGAGGGGAAAAGGCTAAAAGAGGGACTGGTCTCGCTAGCACAGCTTAAGAGGGAGATTGAAGGGGATGCGGAATCAGACTTGGGCCAATGGGATGACAGATGCAGGATGGTTCAGGGTAGGCCCACAGGCTTAGAATATACCATACATTTTGGAGGGGTGAGACAGGGCATACCATTTCAATAAAATGCAATACTGCAGTGAGTAGAAGGTTCAGAAGATTTGAATAAAGCTTCTAAACCAGCACCCATGGTAATACTTTAAAGGCTATTTAAAGAGAAAGTATAGTTTTAATTAAAATTTGGCTTAGAGACTTTGTTAATATATTCCATAAGATCTTGTGGAGTTCATTTCCAAGATGGGGTTTAAGTTCATTTTTAATCCACAGCTTCTGATATTTCTTTTGGGGTGTAAGGTTTGTTTACAGAAAACTTCCGTCATTTTTTATTCCTTTAGTGCAATACTTCCAGTTTGCTTGTGGGAGGCAGAACAAGCACTGGGCTTGTAACTACACTTGGGAAGCTCAGGACCACAGGGTTTACTTTCAACTCTCATCTATCTTTTAAATAACTTTTATTTAATCCAATCTAGTCTGTTTCTCCAGATCTTTGGTGATGGGTTTTTGGCATAGTTCCTCCAACATAAACCCAGCCCAAAGTGAGATCAACAGGTCAGCTGAAGAATTTAACACTGATTTTACCTGGTTGAAAATTCATTTTTAAACAATTGTCTATGGAACTCTGAACTGGCAGTCTTCTGAACTTTACTGGCCTTGACTAATGCACATACCCCACTGCCTTTAACAATCAAGGCCAGTCAGGGAATATTTATTTATCTGTAAGGAAATACAGGAAGATCTGACAGAATTCAACGTTGACATTGCTGCTTTCCCTGGCAAGCTGGATTTGCTGGATATCAGAGTAGGCAGTTTAGATGAAAACATCTGAAATCCATTAAGCTGGATTTTTGCAATTATTGTGTTTTATGTATTTTCTTTCTAGTGAGATGTTAAAACAAAGAAGAAATCAGAAAAATATTAACAAATGTTACACTCTCTTTGGATAACAAGTGAGGCCACATAAAGAACACATACTCCAAGTCACTAGGTATGCAAAAAATTCCAAACATTATTTAATTTCTGCTTTTGCCTGGTGGCAAATAGCCTGATGGAAACCTCAAAGGCCAACCATGGAGAGAGGGCATACTTAAAAGCAGGCCGATAAAACTGACATGTTTGTGTACATAGCCAGCTTAAAGGCTCAAATAAAAATTGTATGTCCCTTACAAGAGGGAAGGTAATACTTCAGCAAACTGCAGGTGACTCAGACAGAGAAGATCAAGCAGTAGATGTAAGGAATCCAAAACATGCATGGGAAATGCTGGCAGCAGCAAACACTAAGATGAAAATTTCAAGATTACACAGCGTGTGTGTAGCCACACAAGACCACTGTAGCTTTGCAGAGACTGGCTGTGTCAACATTGCAGTTCTAAACATTTCTCATTCTGAGGAAGAAACTGCAGATATTTGCTGCTCAAATTAGAGATTACCATGCCTCCCTAACAACTTATATATATATGTATGTACCCAAGGAAAATGAGAAAAGAAACAAAAGAAAAGAGCTTAGTCTTTTCTTAGGACTTGGAAATTCAAACAGGAGAGCAGCTATGAAATGTTCTAGTCTTGACATGTTCTCTATAGATAAAAGTAATGATGTGAGAAAATTACGTAGGAAGAGAATGGAACAGGCATAATGGAACGTGTCTTGTCTTGAGTGCCTCATTCTTTTTGCCCCAAAACTGTGGGAAATTTGATACCTACACATACTAAGTATGGCATTCTCAAATTGGATCACAGGCAAGTTAAAATTTTATATGATGTTGATAATAATAGTAATAATATAGTTTGTATAATAATTAATATTAAATAATTGCAATAATATTTGGTGTGCTTATAAAGAACATTGCAGATCACTTCAGAAAAGCACTGTCCAGAAAAACTGTGGTTTGAGTTTGCTTCTACCTTTTTTTGTCTGTGTAAACATAGTCAGGGAAGGGTACATCCAAAGAGTTCCATCCCAAACATGGTGCAGTATCAAGTGTAAGGAGAAATATTTATTTCTCATACAAATGCCAGTTGTCCTCCTTGGAAATTCTTTAATGCTAGATCTCAAAACACAGAAGTTTTTACCAGTGTAAAGATTCATTCCCTTCCCCTCCACAGAATTACATAAATGGCAGCTTTTTATATCAGAGAGGATGTGAAGGGTTAAAAGGTACATATGCTTATATTTGTTTTCTATATCTGTCTGTCTGCAGGTTATGTTCACATTCCCGAGATGATCCTTGCTTTGGAAATCTTTGATGCTGTCATGTTGGCTGTGTTACTTTGCTAATAAACCTCAAACACTTGTCTGTGTGTTAAACAGCTGGTACCAGACCCTACAGCCTTTAGGAGTGTGTATAATCCTTATTAACACAGGCAGTCTCCTTAAAAATGCACAGTTGAAGACTCCTTGAAAGAAGAGTTCAGACGAGCAGACTTCTTTATTAACAGATACTCAGATTAATATCAAATAAATTCAAGTAAAAGGTCAAACAAAAGAGACGGGATGGGATTGATGCCAATTTATAGCTCACATCGCCCTAGGAGAGAGCACAAAAAGGGCAGCAGTTCTCGTGTTTTACCCCACCTGTACGTGGAGGTTCCGCCACCCACTCGGGGCTCGGCGGGGGCTTCGGGGCACCGGGTTTTGGCACTGCCGCTCCTTGGGGGAGACTTTTTTGGGGCTGGGGAGCGGCTGTGACAGCGGCTCTGAGAAACCGAAACAACCGGCGCCGCCTTCACAGGCTTTTCACCTAAAGGAAGAGAGCGAGTTTTCCTTTCCTCATCCTGCTCCCTTTATCTCAGCTCGTCACATCTGGGTGGCGTCTCTCATGACCCACATTCGCGCTCCTTGCGCTCTCCAGGGAGCAGCAGGAAGAGGAGGAGGAACGACAGCGCGCCCGCCCATGCTGGAGGTTTGGGTGGTAGAAGCGACTCACTCGAGTCCCTGGGATGGTTCTGGCGGTGGCAGGAGCCGGAGCTGGACCATCCAAACACCCTCTTCCCCAGCACAGCTGCGGTTTTCCTCCGGGGAGTGTCCGCGAAAGCGGAGCGCCCGGCTGGGGGCCTGCTGTTCGCATTGGGTTTCTTTGGTTCTTAAAAAAAAACAAAAAAAAAAAAAAAACCAAACCAAACCAAACCAAAAAAAAAAAAAAAAACAAAAAAAAAACCACAAAAAAAACCCCAAAAAACCCCCCAAACCCACAACCACAAACCACCCCCCCCCCCCAAAAAAAACCCCAAAAAACCCAAAAACAAAAACAACCAAAAACAAACAAACAAAAAAACCCCCTTCTCAAAACCACACCTCCCAAAAGAAAATCTCCCAAAAGAAAATTGCTTCAGGAAGGGCAGACTTCAGTTATTGAACAGCTGCAGAACTCAGCTCTAGTGAGGCCACATCTGGAGGGCTATGTCTGGTTCTTTGCTCTTTAGGACAAGAGAGACAAGGAGCTACTGGAGGGGGTCCAGCGAAGGGACACAAAGATGACAAGGGGTCTGGAACATCTCTCTTGTGAAGAGACTGTGGGAGCCAGGGTCTCTTCAGTCTGGAGAAGACCGAAGGGGATGTCATTAATGCACATAAATATCACGACGGTGGGTGCCCAGACGATGGTGCCAGACTCTTTTCAAAGTGCCCAGTGACAGGAACAGGAGTAATGGCCATAAGCTAAAACACCAGAAGTTCCACCTCAGCATAAGGAACAACTTTATACTGAGGGTGACAGAGCACTGGAACAGGCTGCCCAGGGAGGACTCTCCCTCTCTGACATTCCAGACCCACCTGGATGTGCCACCTGCTCCAGATGACCCTGCCTTGGCAGGGGGAATGGATCAGATGATTCCAGAGGCCCATACCCTACCAATTCTGTGAACACTGCAATAGTCTGGGACAAGTTATTGCGCACAGCCTCCGGACCGTCCGGGCCCAGCGGGTGCTGCATGCCCGCAGGTGAGCAGCGCCTCCGGGGCTGAGGGGGCGGGCGCGCCTCCCGCTCACCTGCCCTCACCTGCGCTCACCTGGGCGTGCGCAGCCCGCGGCTCCCGCCCCGCGCAGCGGCCCCGCCCGCGCCCGGTCCGCGCAGGCGCTCCGGGGGCTCCGCGCTGTCATGGCGGCAGCGAGCGGTAGCGCCGGCAGGAAGGAGATGGGGCTGATCGGCACCGTGCTGTGAGGTGGCGGCAGCAGCAGCGGCAGCAGCGGCGGCTGGAGCTTGAGGCACCTTTGGGCGGGCGGAGTGGCGGCCGGCGCAGCGCAGCCCGTAGCCGGGCAGTGCAGCCGCCTCCCGGCCCCGGAGCCGCGCGTCGGGCAGCCCGCGCCCCCTCCGCAGCCCGCGGTGAGTGCGAGCTTGGCGAGGCGCTGCACCTGCCCGTGGCCGTGCCCCGGCAGAGCCGGGGCCGCGGCGGGCAGCAGCCGGGCGGGAAGGAGGAACGTGTTCCCTCCTGGTAAAAAAAAAAAAAAAAAAAAAAAAAGAGAAAAAAGCAGATTAAACCCTTGAGGTGGGGGCTCGGAGCACGGCGGGTCCGGGCGCACTTCCGCGGGGACAGGCGTGAGCGCTCCCAGGGCGGCTCCCGTCGGGCGCGGGGCAGGGGCCGGGACGTGCGGGCTGTGGGCAGCGCCTGACGGAGCGCGGGCTGAACGCACCGCGGGTTGTCCTTCAGGGCTGCGAATACCTGCCCGAGGGCAGCGCTGTGACAGTCGCCTCCTGCCGAGGAGAGAGCCGCGATTTCGAGGGCGCGTCCTCCCCGCCCGCCTGACACCCTCCCCCGCCGGACGCCACTTTCCTCGGGAACCGGAGCTCAAGGGAAGGAAGCAGAGGGCCGCCGGTCACCTTCCCGGCTGACCAGGTCTTCCCGGAGCGGCGGGGGTGTGGAGCTGGCGCTGGAAGCCGTAGCCTGCGGTGAACTGGCCATGGCGAGTGAAGGGAAACAAGTTGTTCAGCCAACAGGTGATGATGGAGGAGGAGGAGCGGGAAAAGAAGGAAATGCTGCTGAAGGGGGAAGTGTGCTGCAGCCTTTGAATCCCGGACTCCCCATCCGAGGCATTAAGATGAAATTTGCTGTGCTGACAGGACTGGTGGAAGTTGGTGAAGTGTCCAACAGAGATATAGTCGACACTGTGTTTAACCTGGTAAGTTGATTGCCTGAATGCAGGGAAAAAACAGCATGGGTGTGCAGAAGAATCTGCAGGTTTTTTGATGCTATTTTTCTGTTAATATTTTTTTACGTGTTTACACTTTCACCATGCTGGATTTCAACCATGTTGTTTTTACTTAGCACGAAAGCTGGGAAAAAAGTATACGAGCCTCTTTATAGACACTCTTATACTTGAATCAGCTGTAAGCATCCTCCTTTGTTTTCCTCAGAGAAGTTGTTCCTTTATTTAGAAATGAGAAGCGTATTGTTATGTTTAAACATTTAGCAGGTGTAGTCAACAAGAAAGTTAAATGTTAATTTAGTAGCTCAAACTGTCTTTGAAACACACAGACTGTTTTAAGTCAAAGCAGTTTTTCAAAGATGTTTGCATCCCTTCTTGCTTTCTCTTGGCTTTGTAAGTAGGTTCCATGTGCACATGTTCCATGTGCAGGAGTTGTGGGTGTCAGGGAGTAGTTAATTCAAACATGTTTTATACGGTCTGATTTTTGGGAGGAGTAGAATGTGGTTTCAGTGTCCTTTTTTTAATTAATGAATTAGGGACTCAACTGCTATTTTTTGCAAGCTGTGTGGCTGTATCTAGTATTTCATAACAGATGTCACTCAACATTGAGGATACAACTTTTCCTTGTTTAAGCTACAAATTTATTATATACTACTGAACTTTTTGGGCCAATTGCTTTAAATTGCCTAATTTAAAACAATTAGAGTAGCAAGTAATGTTTCTTTGACGCAGGATATCAAATGTTAGGAAAAAACCCCTCAAGTTTACAAAGATACTCTGCTATTACCAGAGCTCCTAAAACATCTCTAAAAACAATTATCGTCCCTCCTTCTTCCTTTGAGTGAGCAACTCTAACTCTAAAACAATGTGGTTTCTGACAAATCAGGAAGTGAGAGCATTTAATAATATAAAGCTCAGTAACAAAGTTGAGGCAGAAGTCATACTGGTTTTTTATGCTGTTTGCATTTCAGTTATTTTGGTTTTGGTATTCTTTGCTACATGCAAGTTTCAGTGGTCACTGAGTATTTGTGTGCCGTGTCTGTTTCATGTTTTTTTGGTGTTATCTTCTTAGGTTATGATAAATATTTGTTTTGGAATATTTTTGCATTAACAGTGTAGTGCCCTAGATTGTTTAGATGAAAATCTCAATACAGGGGAATGCCAGCAGTGACAAAATAAAGTGCAGATCAGAGGTTTCATAGATGCTTCAAGTATGAGGAAGTGATTAAAGTTACTTGCAGTCCATTTTACAATGTTCTGGATTAAACACAGCACTCACATATATGGACATGAGGTTCAAAAGGAAATTCTGGTGATTAATTTAGAGTTTAGGACACTTGTGTGAGGGGAAATTGTTCATGAATGTTAAATTTTACTGTGTTTCTAGTGTAGTCTTTTGAGTGGTGTGCTGGAGGTGTATTTTATGGCAGCAGGGGAAAGAGGTTCAGCAGAATAATTAAAAATGTAAAAGCTCCTTGATTCCTGTGATTCCTGTTCTGCTCCATTTTGGACAAAAGAGGAGCAAAAACTTCAGTGTGATTTAGAGTACTCTTGATTTTAGGTTAAGAGGTCTGGAGAATTTGACCTGTGGACTGCATTGTCCTGGCTCTTCATTTCCCAGACAGACAGGGGAGAGTTTCTGGCACTGGAAATTTTTGAAACTGACTTCTCACTTTTTCTACAAGTGTAACAGCAACCCTGACCTCTCTGAGAAGATTCCTCAACCATTTCAGCACACCTGCCTACATGTGGGAGGCTAAAGGTCATGCTTGTGCCCCACGTTGTTTTATCAGCTGATGGGTGTCATGATACAGCCAACAGTTTGGTAGTAAGGACACTTTGCCTGGATATGTGAGAACAAAATCCAAATTTTGAATTTCGGAGCAATAGCAAAAACAGGCCCCTTGATTTCTTTGAGTCCTAGGGAAACATCAGCTAGCTGGCAAATCAGGTATTTTGGAAGATACTGAAAAGCACGAAAAAATCAAACCAGCCAACAAACTCCTAATTTCAGGTACAGAAAGCCATTATTTTCTAGATTTTTTTTTTAATAAGAACTGTGAAGCTGACTTTTTGATATAGCTTTTTTTTGGGATATGAGGGATATGAAGTCTTCCTTCAGAAGACTTTTTTTTGGGATATGAGGGATATGAAGTCTTCCTTCAGAGCAATGCTCATTCATCTGTCACAGAGTTCTGCCTCTGTTAATTTGTTACCTGTGACCATTTTGTCAGTTAATACCTCTGAAATCACACTGACCAGAATTTAAGGTGTGTCAAGTACTGGTTAGCAGTGGTGTACTTGGTTTCTTCTGTGTGGGTGTACAGAAAATCTGTAACTTTTATCTGAAAAGGTGACTCTTAGCTCTGGCTTTTCTGGTAGTTTGTTTCCCAGTGGCTCTGGGAGTGCGTTTCCTTGGGTGTGTGCAGGTTGAGCAGGGGGTATGGCAATCACGCCCTGATCTGCTGTTGCCTGATGGGGTTAAGCCCTGTATCCCCTCCTGTTTGGTTTCATTCTGTGTGGTGACTCACAGCTGCAGTCACCAGGGATGGGAGCAGAGCTCTGCTAGCCCTTCTCATGATTTGGAAAGAGGACACCTACGCTATCTGGGGTTTTATTTGGTCACTAATTTGAGGCATCTTTAGACCAGAGTGCAAGGAGGGCTGGGCAAATGTGAGTGGAAAGGTGGCTCAGCATATTTATTCTATAACCACCCTCAGACATGGAGAGATTGTTTTTTAAAACAGGGATGTTAGGTGCCCTGATTTGAATTTCTTGAGAAAACATGTTGCTCTTAGTTATGCCCTTCCAACTTGCTGTAGCATAAGGAGGTTATCAAGAGGAGACCAAAGCGCTGTCTTGATGTTTCTCATCTTTAAGAGATGATCACATTTTATATGTGAAAGACTCAGGAGGTCAAAAATCTAAAGTGCTCAGTAATTGATCTGCTGCTTACTAAAGAAATGTAAGCCTCTGTAGCTTTGATTACTCGAGCAAATAAGTTGTTCACTTCAGCAGTGTTAGATCTTGGAGAGCCACCTCGGACATTTTCTCTGTCCAGCAGTATAACAAAGTGCTTAGTGAGCTCACTTCTAGCATCAAAACTGTGCTAGTCTCGTTTTTTTGTCTTTGGAAATTCTGCTCCTAGAAACATACAAGCTGATCTGCTTTGTTTTTGGTCAGTTTTCTCAATGAACACGGCTTCCCAGCCTATGTCTTTGTGTATTTCAGCACCTCTTAAAAGTGAAGAGGGGAATAGGAACTTCCAAGAAACTGATTATTCTGTGGACAACTTTGAAAGCATGTTCTTGTTCGAGTATTAATCTGTTCTATTACTTTTTTAGATAGACTAAGCTAAACTATGGATATATATTCCTCATGCATTGTGAATTTTATTTTTAATTGACTTCAGGCAGCCATAACTCCTTTAATTTCCTTTGCCTACAAATCAGGTGAATTCCTGTTCATTATCTCATATTTGCCCCTTTAGTTTATCAAAATAAAAAACCCTCCTGGTTGGAGAAGATGATAGAATGAAAAAAGAAATTACTTACAGTGGGATCTGTTACTAACTTAAAATAACTTTAAGCCAGTTTTATTTAAAAAAGCTTTAATGCTTCAGATTGTTTTATTGATTGTGGTATAGATTGTTACTTGATTTGGCTCAATTTTTTTCCCCTCAGTCTGTGTTGCAAAGACTTTTTTTTTTTTTTTCAAATTTCTCTTTGGTGAAGAGAATGTGCTGTTGCTTCTGATTCTGTGCATGAATTATGAGATCCTCACCAAGAGTGACAAAGTGCAAATGAGAAAGAAACACAAGTTTTTATCACCTTTGGAGGAAAAATAATGGATCTGAGGAGCAGAGGCTTAAATTGCTTTGTAAATTTCATTTGTCAGCTTTTTCACTTCTGCCAGACAAACAGAAAACCACAAACAAAAAATCAAACTAACTTAAAAAAAATTCTTACAGATTATTTTTCTGCTGATATATCACATTTCTAGTTTGGATGGTTTTGGCACACGAATGCAACTAGAAGGCTGTAACTCATAATGGTTTTAATGAAGTCTGAATTCCCCTTTTCTCATCTCTTCTCACAGACTTATTTTTGCATGTATCGCATTGTAGAAAGCCCCCAAAGTTAATGCTGATAGAATTAAATGTATTGCAGTAGTAAAAATCCACCATGAATGTCTTTATAACAATGCATTCCTTTCATTACTTTACTGCATGTTTCCAGAGACTTTATTTTCTACATAAACTTATCAATGCTGGTGACAAGTGAGAGTAACCAAGTAGTTCCTAGAATATCACTGAATATTGTGTGTTTCTTAATAGATGCAGTCTTCCTTAGTAGCTTCCCAGTAAATACACCTCTGGCTACAGTTATCCTAGTTCAGTCACTTCTGTCCACTTAAAGTACAGATGATAAGGTAAGTCTGTGTCTTTAGCTGGGTCAGGCTTGTAGGGGTTTTTTAAAAAATCATAGTAAATGGAATAGTCAGCTGTCTTAGAGGTCATGTGTGGTTTTAAGTTATTGAAGTGATGCATATTGGGGTTTTTTCAGGTGTTGATGCAACTTGGAAATTACTTTGTAGTTAGTGGAAATATTACTGTATGTAGTATATGCAGGAACTGAGGGAAGTTTTGTGGTTGGCTGAGAAAGGTGTGGAATGTAGTGAAGTGGTAATGTCTTTAATTAGGCATGCAGCCATGTAGAAGAAAATTGTCTAGGCTCTGAACAGGAGCTGGTTTGTACTTTGGTTGGAGTATCAACTCCCTTCTGTAACTTAAAACACAATGGAGGACAACAAAATATTGAGGACAAAACTTCAAAGACTTCATGGGAAAGTGTTCAGTTTTGCTTACTCTTCTGCTGAGTTGCCAGACTTTTATAGCTTTGTGTGTCCAATCTGAGATTTCAAGTGTCCGTGAAAGCCTAGAACACGCTTTGTGTTTTCCAGCAGTGTTGGCATCCTCTACTGATACTAACAGACTCTGTACAAATATTAAGCCAAAAAAGCAAAGCTGAGCTGGGCATTTATGTATATCTTGGCTCAATAATGCAAAATTTGTTAGGCAGTTTTTAATTAGCAGTTTGTTCTACAAGGAAGCCTGGTCAAAATGTGTTCATAGCATGGCTTAGAACTCCCCTTTAGAGGGGAGTACATCAGTTCAATGACAGATTTTTCTAGGTGGTGTCTGGTAACAGAGGAGAGGGAGTCAGGTTTCTGTTGCAGCTGCTTTGCTGTCTCTAGGTAGTGTTTTTTGCTGCTTCTGCCAGACAGTCCTGGGCTGGATGGACCATGGGCCTGACGCAGCAGTGCAGAGAGCACAGAAACCTAGGGGCCATATGGACTGGCTCAGGAAAAGCATCTGCGGATTAGGGAATAGAATGAAATTAGTCAAAAGCATCAGGGAAGCAGGTGGATGGCATGTCAAGGTTGCCACAAAGGCTGGATATTGCAGAGTGATACAAAAATGGATATTTATAAATGCATGTTGAATCAGCGCGCTTTGGTTCACTCCTCCAATAATGTCTTTAAAGATGAGTGTGAGTGATGAGAAGGCTTTTGAAGTTGCTGTATTGGCTGAACATCGGAGGTTGAGCAAAATCAAAGATGAAGTATTTGCTCAGTTCTTTTCTGAGGTAGTGTTGGTTTGGTATAGTGTTCAGTACTCAGTGGCTAGTCCAGTGTACATTCAAATGCTGAAGTTTGCTGAGAAGTCCCGGTCTTCTGGAAATTATCAAGCCTGATATTTTTTTTGGCATGTGTTTTGGATTGAAGTCTGATGAAAGATAAAAATGAGCTTTGTGTGTGGTTTCATTCACTATCTGCATATTTGCTTTACCACCTCTTGGCGAACCTGCGCTCATTCTGAGCTGTCTCTCACTTGATGCATTGCTCTGACCTTTTATTTTTTGCTAGATAAGTTGGCAGCTTAAAGCACTGATAGCTTCTGTCTTCATGCAGTCATCAAGTTCTTTATGAGCCTTAAGGAGGAAGCTTTAATCCATTGCACAGATGAAATAAGCTCTGCTGTTTAGTCACTGGAATGTGAAATAGCTTCTTGCTACCTTTGGTGTTTCTGTCTTTTTCTGCCTTCTTTAAAAATCTATTCTGTCAAATTCAGTCTTGCATGCATTAAATTTATGCATATCTTTTTGAAAACTTCTATTTATTTTAAGTGGGTCAATCTGGCAGAAAGTTTTTGTTCATAATCACTAATTACAGTTAGCTAACTTTCTGCTGTTCAAGTGTCTTCCCCAGCCCCTGGGGGCCTTGCTGGCCTCT
Organism: Onychostruthus taczanowskii; assembly: GCF_017590055.1. Lineage (NCBI taxonomy): Eukaryota > Metazoa > Chordata > Aves > Passeriformes > Passeridae > Onychostruthus > Onychostruthus taczanowskii. The sequence continues at coordinate 5,922,488 of NW_024501237.1, read as the reverse complement.
TCACAACGTTTTGCATAATGGATTTTGGTATTAGCTTGACCTAATTACTAATGTCCTAATTTAGATTATGTTTCTGCTTTAACTAATTCTGGATTTTTCTGGCAAACTTGATATCAGGGTAGATCACGTTACTGCCCATCCAAAAGCTAGTTTGGCCATTTTTATTTGACTCTGGGAAACCCTCAAGCTTTGTGAGCTGTTTGCCAGGAGTCTGAGGGCTCCATGAATGTGGTAAAACAGGATACTGTTGCCACCTGCTTTGTGAATGCTCTGCGTGGCCAGTGGAGACCGCAGTTTCCAGCATGCAGCTCTGTGCTTAGGGCAGATAGCAATCGAGATGCATCCTTGCACAACTGCTGTAATCAAACTCACCAGATGATGATACTGCAGGAGTTGCAATAGAACCTTTCTCTGAGCCACTGGGGGCTTTGTGCTGACACTGGGAGCCTGGAATAATTTGTGAAGAGCTTGTGTTGCTGCAGTGCTTTAGATTCCAGAGCTTCACAAATAGGCATAAGTAGTTTCTAAATAGAAACTAATTTCTGGAGAAGAAAAATCTAATGCCTTCTGTTGCACTGGATTCCCCTAGTAGTAACTGGGGAGCTGGGAGCAGCCCAGGCATGATTTTCTTGTTAATAGCTGCTTTGAGAAGATATTTAAATGAGAATTGCTAGTGGGAATAGGATGTGCTCTGTTGCCTCCTGAAAATCTTCCATGAGTTTGAGCTGCAAGTCTCTTTACTGCAGCCTGCATATGAATAGTTTTGTTGATGTTTTTGTGTTCTTCATATATCTAGGAAAAAAATTCCATATGCATCAATGCAGAAAATTCAGATTATTTTTTGTGTAACTGAAAAGCTGGAATTGAATTGTTCAGGCAAAAACCTCTTCTCCTTTGTTGGTGCAGAAATCAAGACTTGAAGAGCTTCTGGGTTATCTTTCCTTTGCAGTTGGAAATCAAAACCCGAGTAATGGTGTAGGACTCATTTGTTCTAAAGTTTGTTATGTGTGTGTCAGCATTTTCCCTTTTTCCATCAGCAGTTATTGTCTGAGGTGTGGACAGAAATTACTGAGATAAATTCACTAAATGGAGTCTATTCTATTTGTCCCACTTAGAATTCTCTAAATTTCTAGATTTGTCCTGGACTAGCCCTGTAAAACAGTAACTATAAGAATGCATGGGGTGACCTGTAGCTTATTTGTTCTCTCTTTGGGAAATCCTGAAAGACAAGAGGCACCAGGAAGCAGCAAGTAAGATGGTGACTGCAGCAGGAGGGCAATTTCTGTAATAAGAGACCAGCAAGAAGAGAACCAGTAGCCTCTCACAGTAAACTGGGAAACGTGTGATTGTGGAGTCCAGGATGCTGAACACTTGCATGGTAAACCCCTCACAAAGTGGTTCCTTTATCAAACTGCGTATGTTTGGGTGGGAATTGTACTGGCTGCTTTCCCAAATGTGGTTTGGGTGGGGGGCAGATAAGGAGTGAGGTAAACCCTGTTGCTGTAGAACTGCTGAATAAAGGCTTTGCAGATCCTGCAACTTTTAAGTTTTAGTAGTCTGTTATTAGAGAAGCTTCTAAGTTGTGCTGTTTATACTTCTTGGGGTTAAAACAGTATTCCTAAGGACAGTTTTGTGCATGATTATTAATGATCCAGGTGGACCTTGGATCAATCAGTGCTTGAGAAAACTAGCCAAAACCCATCACAAAAAAAACCAAACCCCAAAACCAAAACAACAATCCCCTTCCCCCAAAAACCCCCAAACCAACCTGCTGTAAAAAGCACGCTTTCCCCACCCCCCTGCCCATCAAACCAAACCCAAAATTTTTTTATGTGGAATCATAGACTTCAGTTACAAAATACAGCCAGTGATACAGAAGTAGAATTGCTGATGAGCCTTAAAACAATGCCATTGAGGGTAGGATAAGAACCAAATGACTAATGTTGTGAATGCTGCATGATTGTTAAATAAACAAATGGAAACTATTAGTCCAGTCAGCATCTGCCTTCTGCTAATGTTTTTGTTGAAACTAAGCATGTGATTGTCTCTAGCTGTGGTTGTGAACTTGATTGAAAAGAACTTGCAAGCTTTTTTTTTCCTCCCTATATAATGGGAGCTTACTTATACTGTAGGATTTGGTTCCAATATGTAATTTAGGTGCCCTAATGCCTGGCTTTTAGGTATGTGATATGGAATATAAAACTGAATAACTGTGATTGCATTTTTTGGAATGTATTTTGAACCATCAAACATGAGATGGGGAGATACGTGTTTTTAATATATTGCTGCTGTTATAGAATGGGAGAACACCTGAGATGCTGGGAATGGATATTTCAATTGGAATTGCAAAAGATTCTCTGTCCAATTTGGTATAATCTACAACTAAAGGTTACCTTCTGAAGCTATGATGTCTTTATCACTTCAAATGTCCTTGTTTTAAACAGGGTAGCAGTGGTGCTCAACTGATCAGCAAAGTGCAGAGAAAAGAGTTCTCAGGATCAGAAACTGTACCAAGGTTTCCCATCTTTATATATACCAGTAAATGCTTACAAGAAAATTATTGCCATGTTTCCTTGCCCATTTCTACATTAAAACTAAGGTCCCAGTCTTGTGCCACACTAGATTATCCACTCCCTCACCTCACACCGGGACACTGCTTTGTCCTTTCTGTGCCCCCTTGCCTCCTCTTCCGTGTCCTGGCACCTGCTGCCTTCATCCTTGGCTGCAGAAATGAGTCTGAGCACTCACTGGAATCTGCAGCTGGCTGGGAATCTGTGAATGCCACAGTGTGCTGCATTTGCTGTGGATCAGCTGATGGGCAGGAGCATTGCCTTGGGGACATGTTTATTCCATGACTCATCTGAGACCTGGTGCTGAAGACTCGTGCCCTTCCTGTGTACTGCTTTTAAAGAGGAATGCATATGGCTCTTCGGGAATTTTGATGATTTGGTAAAGTCTCACCTCTGCAGGTAGTGAAAGCCACCCTGATTTCTCCCCTTAGCAGGAAGAGATTCAAATTGCCATTTGTCAGGATTGAGGATGCTGTGAGTGACTTGTAAAGGAGCACTTGTAACACCTCTTCTGCAAAGACTAGGCTCATACACAGCAAAAAGTGCCAGATTAATGAGTTTGGGGAGAAGGCATAGAGAGAAACAAATGTCAGACCTTGTGGTTAAGGTGTTTGAATAAGGTTTTCTAATCACTCATACATGACAGGGAAGGTTTGGAGCTGGAAGACAGTGGATTTTTTGCCTGCATGTTAGGACTTTAGTAAAGATTTCTTTGTAATGTACCAAATCCTGACTTCATTCCTGGAAAGTGCATTATTTTCAGGTGAAGGGCTTTGTCCAGTGACTGAGATATCACTAGAGTTGTTTGGACATATTTCAAAAAGATAGAATTTAGAGGCAGAAACTTGGGTTTCCTGCTTCATGATGGTGCTGTCATTTTTCAGGTAAGTGACATTCCCGTTTCCAACTGGATCATGAGGAAATTGAAAAAAATGTCATATAAGACTTCTTGATACAAGTTAGTGTAGTGTATTGTCTGCCCCCTCCTCCAAAAAAAGGCATATGGTGAAAATAATTTTCACATTGTCAGATGATTAGGTGACTGTAACAAGCAAACTTGTCAGTTCAGGCTTACCCTCAGCTGGGTTTTGTGTGTGCAAATTGAGCAACCTGGAGTACTGGATGCAAAGTGGAAATGGGGGGAAAAAAGCCCTGAAATTTTATTTGAGTGTTGATTTAGTCTTGATGTCTTTCTTGCTGTTCTTTAAAGATGTATGTGTCTGTAGGGATTCCTTAATTAGGTATGCAAGGCATAGTTGGGATCTCTTTCATTCTAGACTTACGAATAGAAGTTTAGAGGAGCAAGCAAGCTGCCCAAAGAAATTGTCATAAAGTAACATCACACATGAGCAGTTTAGTTTAATCACTGTAATTGTGCTGTTATAAAACTTGATTATAAACTGTTTGTTTCAAATTCAAGCTTTTAGATTCAAATCCTGACTATCTAAATATCATGATCTTGTCACTATCTGTCCTATTAGAAAAGTTGTGGCAGACTGGTGAAGTTACCAGTGACTGGAAGAGGGAAAACTTAATTCCCAGTGTTAAAAGAAGGAAAAAAAGGAAGGACCAAGGAGATTCCAGGCTGTTCAGTTTCACCTCTGTGCCTTACAGGATTATGGAACAGATGCTCCTGGAAATTGGGCTAAGGCACAGAGAAAATAAGAAGGTGATTGGTGACAGCCAGCAAGGTGTCACTAAGGGCAAATCAAAGGGCCTGACATATATGGTTGCCTTCAGTGATGGGCTTGCAGCACTGGTGGATGAGGGAAGGACAATTGATGTAATCTCTCTGGACTTGTGCAAAGCATATTTGGCACAACATCCTTGTCTATAATCTGGAAGGGTGTGAATTTGATGGATGGGCCACTCACAGGGTAACAGATTGCCCAGAGAAGTTGTGGATGCCCAACCCCTGGAAGTGTTCAAGGTCAGACTGGATGGGGCTTTGAGCTGCCTGGTGTAGTGCAAAGTGTCCCTGCCCATGGAAGAAGGGATGGAATGAAATGATCTTCAAGGTCCTTTCCCACACAAACCATTTGGTGATTTTGCAGTTCTTTGTTCATCTCTATGGGAAAACCCACTTTTAAGTACACAAGAGTGCCAGAAATTTAAGCTTAATTTACATGTGGTGGCACAGGAGGGAGAGTTGTTTCGGTGGCTTTTGGATTGTGCCATCTGTCACTTATTGTTTAGTGTCTGTGTTTTCATTTGCTCTCTAGTGTGACACTATCCTGTAGCTATTGCTGACATGTGGGGTTTAACGAGTGTTTCATGCCTCATTCCTGGGTTTGTAGCTGAATTCCAGTATCATCCTGAACAGGACGTTTCTGTGCATTTCAGTGTAGTGATGCTGCATATTACTTACAATGGGACTGGTCAGACACAGGCTTAGTCACCATTTTGTACCATGCATGATACCTACTGTGCAGAATAGCTCTTTAGCTTTGAAATACGCTTACAGTGTGTCTTCTGTGGGTTGGCAGTGTGTTTGGGTTCTGTAGCACTGAGTGATCTTGATTCCTCAATTTCCTATTAAAGTGGATATAGGGGGAAGGAGGTGAACAGCTTTAAATGCTCATTTATAGTAATTTTCCAGCTGGATGTGCAACTTCTCAGCTTCTAAGAGTCAGCTTTAATATTTCCTATAGCTCTAGTGCTCACATATATGAAACTAGAGTTGTAGTTAGAATTCTGTTTCTCAACTCTTCAGGGATTTTGTTCACCAAGGATCCTTCTAAATGGGTTTGTTTACCTCTGACCTTACCATGCACATTGGGAAGAATGCTTGAATGCACATATTGATTCTTAAAATAGGTATTGATCATTATAACAATGGGATCGATGCAGAGTAAAGGATTGCTCAATTGCAGTAGTTGTATGTGCAAATTTCTATATTAAAAGGTGCCTGAACCTCAGTCTTAATATTCAGAATTTTGAAGGCAAAGATGCCTTTGTTTAGGAAGATTAATAATTTGGCCAAGAGGAGTTATTGCCCATTGTGAGCCTGCACGCTAACTCTCTGGTTTAATTAACCATGGCATCAAAGAAAACAGAATAATCAAATGTATGGATGGCAACTATAATTATGAAATATTAGTTATGTGTGACATAGTTGTGATCTCTGTAAGGCATTTCCATGTTCTGCTGCTGTGACCCTGTAAGGTATTTATACAGCCAGATGTGTACTGGAAAAGATGTTAAGATAGTTGAGAAGTTGCTCTGAAGAGTCAGTGGTTCATATCTTAAGATTGCTTGGTGTCTTCTGTTTTAAGCAATCTTCAAGGATTTTCTCTGAAGTTCTACCCTTTTTTTGCAGGCACTGTGTGATACTGTGCTCCAGAGATGTGTGGGTTCAGCCTTTGGTCACATAACAACAGATATTCTAACACACACACACTCTTGGTGCACATACAGTACTGAAAGCAGGCAGGTTTAGATTAGATGTCAAGAAGAATGTCTTTACTCAGTGGGTGGTGAGGCACTGGCACAGGCTGCCCAGAGAGATTGTGGGTGCTGGGAGTGTTCAAGGCCAGGTTGGATGGGGCCCTGAGCAACTTGGTCTAGTGGATGGCATCCCTGTGCACTGTGGGGAGTTTGGAGCTAGGTCATGTTTATGCTCCTTCCCAGCTCAAACTGTTCTGTGATTCTGTGCTTTCAAAGCAGCAGCAAATGTGTGTTTTCTGCTGTGTGCAGTCAGGCTTATCAAGGAAGTTGAGTTGGAATCTAGAAAAGGAGGACGGTTGTGTTGGGCTTCCCACTGCTTGGCCCAGCTACTCTTCCTCCTTCATAATCAAGGAATATTGAGTCTAAGTACCTGGCTCTAGAGCTGCCAGGTACTGTGTGAATTCCTTTTGTATTTACAAGGCAGAAAGGAAAACGTTTGTTCTGTTTGTTGTAACTTAGAATGTGACTTTTCCAATAAATAGTCACGCAAACTTTACAGACTGGAATGAAATATTGCAGTTCCAGCAGTACCCATTGTTCTTCTACTTTGTCTACACAGAATTGATTCTGTTTCATCTGCAAATTATGTTGTAAGGCAGCTGGAAGACTGAAGCTGGGTTCTCATTCTGAAAGTGTAACAAGCTGTCCTTCTTATGAAGGGCTGATTTTCTCTTCTCTTCTAATCTCCCCGTGTTTTAAACAGGTGGGGGGATTCTGTCATTGTACGATTATCTGTCAATACATATCAGGGTATACTGCAAGATTTCACTGCTGTTAGCTAAAGTCATGAAATATCCTCTGAGGGGTACTTGCTATATGTAGGTTGCCATTTAGATACTTGTTTTCCAATTCCTGAGGTATGGAGTATATGCCAAAAAGTAAAAGCCTGTTTAAAAACAAGGAAATAAAAAGTGAAATTGTCAAGTGAGAACTAGAAATTGGGAAGCTGTGAAATCAGCTAAACTTTAGTGTTCTAAGACAATGCGGGTGTCTGTTAATCACTTTGTGAACACCATAAGAGCAATATTCCTGAGAAGCCACTTTATCAGTAAGATATTGCTGTGCTAATTCTGTAGTTGCCTAATATTGGAAAAAAAAAAAGGAGGTGGAAAGTCTAGTTTTTAAAGCATGTAATTTGCGATATGGGTATTTTTTTAGCTGTTTTTAACCTGTTACAGCTGTGGCTGAAGCTCTTCAGAAAGCAATGACCTAAAACCTGAAATGAGGTTATATAGATTGAAGCTCTAGCGAGGATGGTATTGCTCCAACTTGGGCAGTGGAATATAAAGCTCTGTTGTTTGGGATTTCTGTCTTGCTGTGGTTGTGACCTGTCCCATAACAGTGGCTGTCACTGAAGAAAATTTGTAAACACTCAAGTCCTTTGGTAGACTTGGGGGTGAGGAGCTACAACTTTTTTTTTCTTTAATCTATTGGGAAAATGACAAACTTTTGTGTTTTGTTGAAACACTCTATTTGTCCCAAAAGTTAGCCTTCTGCTAACTGCAGTGAGAAACTGGAGGACTTTATTAGCTGTGTGTTGAGAATCTTATTGCCAATCATTACTTTACATAGTGCTTAGTTATGCAAGGGGAACTAAACACAAAAGCTGTTCTTGGTGACTGACAGTGCAGTGAGAGGCCTTTGTTCCTGTAAAGGCAGGAGACAGGCTGTGTTGTGCAAACAAGTTCCTAAAGTAGGGTGTCCTAAAACCTTGTCATGATAGAACTTGTGTGATACTTGCTTGAAAACCAAACCCAACTAATAGTAGTTGTGTGACTGCAAAATGCTTATATTTTTCTTTGAAGTGAAGAACAACACATATCAGGAAGAGTAATAGTTGCTGTTTGTATTAACATGTATTGGCAGAAATAATATTTGCTCTTTGCATTGAAAAAATAATTACCAAAGAAAGTATACAAATACAGAGGTGGTCCTGTTTGTAAGTGCTAAAAGTGACACTGGGAATTGTTTTTCTGTTTTATCTGCTCATTCTCTGGAGTGTGTGTACTAAAGAAGCAGCTTTGAATGGAGGAAGAAGTGAAAATTCTCATGTTTTCAAATCTGAAGTCAGAAATGTGTAGCTGTTAGCAGCTAAGGTCATGTGAAGCAGATACCTTGTGGATAGGTCTTTAAGTTGCCTAGTTTTGTGCAGGAAGTGCCAGGTATGAAGGATGATTTGTGAGGAAGGACAGATGTGTTGTAATTTGCAGTATCTGACTTGCTTGGCTTTGGCTGCAGCTGTTGTCACTGCTATTACTGCAGATGGCCATAATCATAGTTACTGCCAACAGCTTTCTGAGGTTAGAAACAAGAGCTTTTATACTCACAATGTGGAAAACTTTTTGAACTGGTAACTGGACTAGTGTAATTTGAAAAAAAATTAAGGTCCCTTGTCCCCTAAGATGATGCTTTTGAATTTATGAGAATCTAATGTGGATTTGATGGAAAGAATTAAGGCTAGTAGGGTGGGTGATTCATGGACCAAATGCATATTAAATATGGAAATATGTAAATTGGGTTATTTCATAAATGTAGCATTTTTGTGTATTGTGAATAAAAGCTATTCCTAATTTTTGGAGTAATAGGAGGCATAAACAGAGAAATTTACTCCTGTTTCCCTACCAGACTCCTTAAAATTCTCCCTCAAATGGATGCATTTCTCAGGTTATTTATGACAGTCTAACAAAGTCTTGGTTTTTGCATGACTGACTTCATTCACGTATTTTTGGGTTCCGAAAATGTTACTGCGCTATAAAGCTGAAATTAGTTTTGTATTAAACACAGTGAGAAATAAGACTGGAACATAACGAGAAAAAGAAATCTAATTTTATATTTTCTTAAGTGGTGCTATCTCACAAGAGCATTCTTCTGATTACCTGGAGTCATTTAGCACCATCTGTAGTGCCATGTGTAACATAGTTAAAGTGGTACAATAGGATAAACCCCATTTAATTAAAAATGATTGCCGAGCAAATGAGTACATAATATTTGAGGAATTTAAGCACCGACCATGAGGAGAGGGGTTTTTTCTGTAGCTTTATTTTCCACAACCCTCTTCTTTCCCTCTTGGTCCCCTCAGTGCAGAGCTTTGGTGGTGATGAAGTGCTTGCCACTGATAAGTTTTCTGAGGGAGAATGTGGTTACTGTCGGTTTCTTCTGTATTTTCTGGTCAGTCTAGAAGTGTGTTAGTGCTTTGCCCTACATTTGCTGCAGCCTGTCCTCTTGACCTGGACTGTCCACATGCAGAAAGGGAGAAAAGCACTGTAATGATTGTTCTTTACTTTAGTAAAGGCATCAGGATTTGTAGCAGTCTCCAGAGTTATGCAGCTAAATTAGCTCCAAACTTTTGCAAACAGTCCCACAACTATTCAAGAAACAGGTGGATACAGTGTTCAGCACTCTGGTTAGTTGTCTTAACGGGAAGTGTGTAAATCAAAAATAGACCCTTGCTTCATATGACCTTTTGATTTGGAAGGATAGTGACATTCAGCAAGATACTTTTGATTCAGTTATGTAGTAAATGTAATGGCAATGACATTTTAAGTAATGTTGATTTCTTATTAAATCTTTGTCTACTTTGTTTTTGAAAAAAGGGATCTTTGAGTTGATAGAATCACTGAAATAGTACAGTTATTGAATGTGTTTTGTTGGTGTTGCAGTCAAATGCTCATTTGCTAGAATTTTCTAGATGTTGAACGCTGTTCTCTTTTCTGGCTTGTCTGTAAATTGCTTTGTACAAAGTTACAAACTACAACTGGCAGTATTTTGTCAGAGCATAATTGACACTAGCTTTATACTTTGATAAGGTTACAGATAAGTGTAACTTGAATTTCTTCTTATATAACTTTTACTTTTCTTCCTGAACATTTGCTCAAGTGTTTCATTAGTATTTGGTTGGGCTGACTATAAATGTGTTTCACATGTCCCTTTTCCTGTCTCTTGCCTCGAAATTTGCATGAGAGGAAGGAACAAAGTTGAAATTTTTATATTGAAGTACTCTTCAATTTCTGAATAATATTTGTATCACAGGAACCTTTTGTGTTCCAATTCTGTCATTGACCAGCTGTTTTGAGGTAAAAATTTTGCCGAAGACAGCATTGCACATAACAGAAAGCAGGGGAATGGCAGCAAGGATGAAATAAGTTTTGGGTTAATTTTGAAAAAAAAGAATGGTTTCTTAAGAATTGTATTTTGTGCTGAATGCTTCGCAAAAGGTGTCCAGTAATAAATAAAAACTGGACAATCCTATCCCTTTCTTAAATCCCAAATTTGCCGTAAACCAGGACAAACACAAAGTAAAAAATATTTTTCCTTTTACCGTCTATCCACTGGCTCCATATTTTCCCGTGTTGGTAACTGAATAATTTCTTTTTCAGTCTTTCCGTTTACATGTATGAAAAACCCAAACAAACATGATTTTTTGCGAGTGTGTAATGCTGCAATTTCACAGGATATACTTCAGTAGTGATGTCATTCTATAAAATAAGAATGCTACAATTGTATGTCTAAGTAGTCATACATGTGCTTCCACAGACTTATTCCCTTGAAGAGGGATTAATGTGGCTAAAATGCTAATCTGCTTCACTCACGGTGCATAATTCAGTCTTAAGTAAATGCTAAATAGGAAAAAGATATATCATAAATCTCAGAAGGAAAATTGAGACTTTACTGGGTGGAAAATCCCATACTTTGCAAACATCTTAAGGGTATTACAGAAAACTTAGTGTTTATAAGTTTAGCTGGATTTCCAAGACTTCATTGCTCTTACTGCAAGTGTTTGAGTAAATAGAGACAGTTTTTCTTTCTTTCGCTTCATAACTGAGCAATTGATAGAGCTGAAATTATGTGCTGGCCATGCCAAAAGCTGTATTTGTATTTCTTGCTTCAGTTTTCCATTACAGAAAGTCATCTGCAATACAAATTGTGTGCTCACCCAGCATGCCAGTACGAGGAGAGGTTTACTTTGGGTTTTTATATTAACTTGATCTGGATATCACAATGGGGATGTTTTACATTTGGGAACCAGCCTGAGGTTTGCAGGGACATGTATAAAGCTATTTGCAATGTACTTAGTGCATTAAGACATAGCAATTGACACCTGAAAAGTGTGTCTGTTCAGACTCTTTGAATTTAAGATAAAACCTAATGTTTTGTGGACTTTTTTAGTTTTTTACTTAAGTTCACCTGCATATGATGCTGTCTTACTCTCTATGGTGTTGTATGTGTGTGGTACCTATAGATATGCTTATGGATTTTTAAAAACTTTGTTATACCACACAGTAGTATAAGAGTACTATAATACTGTTTAATGAAACCAGTTACTAGAATTCCATTGAAGCAGAGTGATTCCACTTCAGAAGTGTTAACACTCTGTGCCATAATTGTGGGGGTTGAAATAAAAATCTAGAAGGCAGGTACTGTTGTTTTGTTACAGTGGAAGTTTAAGTGTTAAAAAAGATACAAATATTTGAGGGAAGAGCAACAATTCTTCTAGGATTCAGCTACTGAAACGCTTATCATGGAATAGCACTTAAAAGTTTACAGTTGCCAATAAAAGCACCCCTTGAAACAGCATCAAGTATAGATTGTAAGACCCAGGGATCAATGTGCTAATGTGACCTCCTGCATAACATCAACCATAAGGCCAACTAATATTTTATGCAGTTAGTCAGCAGACTAAGTGTAATAATAAATCTTGGCAAAGTGGATTAGGGGACAGCTTAGAACAATTGCCAATAGGCCTGCAGTCATTTAGGTTTGAGTGGCAGCAAGTTTAACAGTGCAAAAACTTAAAAACAGCCAAGTGTTTCTTATATGAGGTGTTCTGCTAGAGATTTGAAGATGTTGGAAATACTATACTAAAATTAGTTCCATGGAGTCTTACGGAATGCGGCTCAGCCTTGTAGACTAATTAAAAAAGCCTGGATTATTGTATTTATTAGAATAAATGATGCATTAACTTTTTGTTTGTGAAGAGAAGAAATTTCAGTGCTCTAATAGAGACCCATCTAAAGATGATGAAATTGGCTTGATACATTGGGTGGAACTTAATATGTTTGGCCTTGCAGGAATCTCTCATCTTTTTTAGAGAAATCTGGAAACCGGAGTAAGATGATATTTGAGTTGGTACAGACCTGCCTGAGGTGGGAATGGAAAGATGCTGAAGTGTCTGGGCTATGATAATTATGTTCTGCTTCATACAAAATGTGTCTTGCCCTAGTGTTAATTTTTTTATGTGAGATGGGACCCATGGCATGGAGCTGAAATATTTGTTACCAGGCAGGAAACTCTTGTTAGTTGGCAGGGTTGGTAACCCTGCAGCCCAGTCTTGGACTGCTTCCTGTCATAACTAGGAGAATTATTTCAGCTGATTGTGAATTGATACTCTTGTCCTAGCAAAAGTGAACTTGGGAAAAGGCATCTGTTTTGATCCTGATAGTTTCATGGAGATTCATGTTGTGACATGACAGGTTGTGTAACAGGAATTTATATCATATTATCAACTGGGGAGGATCTAGAGTGGCAAATTTGCTAATACAATGTGAGTGGGGAGCTGGCTGAGCTCACTCTGTGCTGGGGAGGCTGTGCAGAGGGATCACTGGAGTGAGTTTTGAAGGAAGCCAAGGAAACACTGTCAGGTTTGCTTGGAGGGATTACACGGAGTCATCCTGATCTGCATCTGAAATATTAGATCTGGCTTGACCCTCGGCTGCGGTGGAATGATTGCAGAGGTGGTGCAGGCAGGTGACACAATGGCTGGAGAGCTGTGGCCTCCTTTTCCAGGTCCCAGCCACGCTGTTCTAATGAACACCTTTCCCAGAACTAGAGTGTGTTCAGGGCAGGGGGGGCATGACAATGCTTCATATCTTTTAAAATGCTGCTTTAGAATGAACACTACTGGTTTTTGTAGTGGAGTGCTCAGCCTGGAGGTGCTTTGCCTGTGCTGGCAGAACCTGCATTCTCTAATTTCTGCAGTGGTGCTAAAAGTGCTGTGATTTATCTTTCGTTTTGGTTTAGTCCTTGGTTTGTTAGTTAACTGGTATCCAGTAAATAAGGACACTAAAGAAAGTTTCATATGATGTGCAGGGCTGGTAAAATTTAGCACTCAAAGGAGTAAAACTAGTTTGACAGTGACTATTACAAAATATTTTACCAATAAAGCTTACAGAACCTATAGTAAGCAAAATTTTGTTTATCAGAAATGTGCTTAGTTAGTTGTCTGTAAATTTATTTGGTATTAAACTTTGCAATTAACTGAAGAAAGATAAAAATGTCATGAGCTACAACAGGAGTGTCTTTGTAACCTGAACTGGGTTGTTCTCTCTGAGGTATTGCTGTTGCTGGGTAAAATTTCAGGCCACAGAGGAGCTGCATTGTTGAATGTCAAGTACTCCCAAGTAATGTGGCCCTCAAGATTGCTTTTAAGGAGTCATGTTTTAGTCATTCTAGGATCTGCTGGAATGGATGCAAGCAATCACTTAGAACATCATTAATTATTGTACAGTTGAAAAGAAAACATTCAAGTGTGTAATCATGCTTTTAAAGTTATTTTTAAAATTACATATAAAAGGGAAATAAGAGTTCTGTTGGTACTGCTCTTATCTTATTTTTTTAAGAACTTATTTTGCAGTTCCTCTGCCAGAAACTGGATTCCTTGGGATGGGTGTGTTGTTAATTTTATGTACCTAACTGCTTATAAATACTTTTTTTCGTGGTTAAATAATTCTAAAATTCTTCCTGTGTGAAAGTGACAATGTCCCTGTCAGATATATTTGCAGTGAATGTTTTTTTAGAAAATCCTTAATTTGAGCCATATTTTTATATCTAAGCATCTGAAACTTTGAAATTATGTTTGTATGCCATTCAATTTCAATGTATTTATTTTGGAAAGTATATCCATATACTGGAGAATTCACAAAGTTCTTTTTTTCTGTTACCTGAAATGCCCATGAGATGGTGCTCATCAGTCTTGTTTCGGTGTAGCAGCAGATCTGTGCATAGTTCTGACTTTCCAGTAAGGATGCAGTGATTGGCATTTTTGCCTTTCTAAGAGAAAAAAATAACGAAAACCACCTGATAATACCTTGAATTAATTGACAAAATACCCATTATTATGTTATTTTGAAGTGTGTGTAAAACCAGTCTTGATATCTGATTATCTTTGGACAGATGGATTTGATGCTAATTTACACAAATAATAGGTTAGCACTTAATTTTTTTTTTTGGTAAAAATGCGTTTCTAAGTAGCCGAAGTATGGGAAAGTGTTTAGACATCTATACTTTTTGTGCTGCTTTATTTCTTTCTTTTTTACTTTTGTCTTTTTTTTTTTTTCCTAAGATGTGTGAAAGTTTTATTTATTCTAACTGAATTTAAACTAATTTAAATTGCAAGGAGACAACTTCTGTACTACTGGTTCTTTACAGACACTTCTTTGAAGGGATGAAATCCAGTGGCTGTGACTAAGCTTGTAAGCACTGTGCACTTGGAGCTGCTATCAAACTCAGGGGGAGAGCCACCAGGCCAGAAGAAGTTATAAGAGAACGCCCTGAGCTGATCATGTTAAGATAAAAATTTCAAAATCAATCCCTAAGACATCAGGGTACAAACTTTCCCCTAAAGCATGCAAGTGCAGGCCGCTGGAACACCAGCACAGGGCAAGCTGAAAATGCCATGAAGGTTTTTCTTTTTGAAATAATTGAGAAAGGACTCAAAGGCTGTCTTTCAGATGCAGTCTCTATGGGCAGCACAGGAAAACTTAACTGCTCCATCAGTCTGCCAGAGGTGATACGGCAGACAAGCTCAGCCATTAGCTGTGTAAATAGATTTCTTTTCCTGTATCTGTATTGCTGAGTCACCTTCTGTTGAAATACTGCTCTCTGTGGGAGGGCAAGGCGACAGGTTATCCAAGTATTTTAAAGAGAAATTATTTATACACACAAAAGATATGCTATGAACTGTAAAGGGCATCTCTCCAACAAGGCATTTGCCATTTCTTCTCCTAAATCCTTATTTGGATGTTTGGGGTAATCAGGTCCACAGGCAACAGGAGCAAGCTTAGCTAAAACGATCACAAATGAAGAATCTGAACTACAGCATTGAAACTCCTATTTGCTTTCTGTTCCTCTGGCTTCAGCAGGACATGAACAGGTGGGACACTACTGAGCTGCAGCAGGGATCTTTCTCAGAGATCTCCTAAGTTCAGTAGTTTTGCTGGACCTGGAACCATCTTTCCAATGATGCCTAAAGGAAGGCTCACAGGACAGAGGAGGTTAGAGCTTAGGGTCCAGGAGCCCTGCTGCCTAATACCCCTTACAGAGCCAGTACAAAGTTGAGAGGTGATAAGGATCCACTCCCCAACAAACAAAGGCCTTCACAACAACATTCCCATTGCTCTTGTACCGGCTCCAGGCTAAATGGACCTCCTGACACAATGGCTTCTGTGGCAGCAGGGCTCAGCATGAGGCTACTGAGGGCCCAGAAGTGACAATCTGTGTCAAATTGTGTGGTTTCTCCTCTACAAACACTCATCAACCACCTCTGCTGACTGCAATTATGTATTTCCTGAAATCCTCATGAGACACCAAGTACCTGAAGTGCCCTACCCAGTACTAAACACCAGGGAAGTAGATGTGCAGAGAGCATTCTGCTACTAATCTGCTCTAGTGTGGTTTTTTTGTAATGTTTCTGGTGGTGGTTGATTTGTTTGGTTTTTGGAAAAAACTTGGAAAAATTCAAGGTTTTTCTCTTGAGTCATGCAGGTAGCCCGTAACAAGGAGAGAAGAGAGAAATGCTAAACTCCTGTTAACTAAGGCAGGGAGGATCATAGAAAGCTTTAGGCTGGAAGGGACTTAAAAGATGTTTCAGTTCCAAGCCTCTGCCATGGCCAGGGACACCTTTCACTAGACCAGGCTGCTCAAATCCTTGTTTGGCCTTTCTTTGAGCTGGACTGAACATTAGAAGCCCCAGTGCTGTTTTCTGGAAGTGTACTGTGTAATTTTAGGTGCAAGATGGGGAGAAAACCAGCAAAATAAGAGGCAGAAGTTGGGAGAATCTTCTAGTTGAAGTAAGGTTAGAGAAATAGTTGCAGGAGGCTGTGGGAGAACGGGTTGTAAAAGAACAGGGATAGTGCTGCAGGCAGTCTTGCCCCTGCTAGGTTGCAGCTATATAAGACAGGTGAACAGTATTGAAGGAAGAGAAGCATGGAATGCTGATGTGCCTTGACCAATCACAAGAGTAAAAGGGCACACAGGTGTTATGCATGTGACAAGGGTATAAAAGTTGTACCTTTTATAACATAGTGCTGATGGCTTGAGACCATTCTTGGTGTCTGTCGTGTGTCCTCTGTCAGTAGGCTGCAGCACAGTAGAACCAGATGAGTTATTTTACATTCTGTTTCAGACTGTTTTTATTTTTGTTTTCTGGATTGTGACCTGAATGGTCTGGGGAACCTGGGAGGAGATCTGGAACAGGACACAAGTGACAGAGATGACCTCCCAAGGAAGGAGTTGTCAATATTGATAGATGGTGTGAGAACAAGAGTTAGTTGTATGAGAAGTCGAATTAAGTGACCAGCCCCTCTGCTATACCTGACTAAGATGACACTCAAGGAAAGTATCTGCTAAGTATTATTAGCAGAGATTACAGGCCTCTGAAAATGAGGGTTGCTTTAAACCTGATGACTTGATCTAAGGGAGGTATTCAAAGATCGGTTCAGTACAAAGACAGTTTTTGTACAGGCTGCTCAAATTAAATCAGACCAAGAGGACATAGGAAAAAATCTCTTTCCTCTGGAAACTTCTTTTCCATTCCAGATTATGTGAATGTTGCTATGATAAATGTTTCTTTTGTGTTTTTCATAGGCTTTTTTATTTTTTCTTTTTCAAATCGCTTTGATCAAGTAAGCACTTGAGTTATAATTGCCTGTATGTTAGCTCTATCAGTGGTTGCTGAAAGCAGTGTCAGAACAGCATAGAATAGAAGACAAAAAAAGAGAAGAGTGCTTTGACAGAAAAATAGAGGCAAAACCAGAAGTAAAGACAAGAGTAAAACCAGAGTAAGTAAAAGAGAAGTATCTGTTGAAAAGCAGGTTTTTTTCTGGTTTTAGGTGAAAAAGAAAGTTAAGTTCTGGCTGAATTTCCTTTGGGAAAATGGAGTTTTAAGTTTGCATTTTGGAATGTTTAATGTCACCTGGAACAGAAGGATTTGCACATGTTTGGGATGTGCTGAAATGAGCAGGACAAAGATTTTAGAATTATCTTGGACTGTAATTTGGGATTATTGTATAGTAGCTACTGGGGGCTGAGAGAGATGAGCAAGTAGGATTCAGAAAGCTTTTTTTGCTAATTTTTGAATTGATGATTATGGTGAAAGAAGGAGCTCTGTCATTTGTGTATTGATGCTGAGTCATCTGTGTTGGGACGGTTGGAAATGGAGCATCTTTCCCATGGGGGAAAGGCTGGGGCACATGGGGTTCTTCAGCCTGGGGAAGGCAAAGCTCCAGGGGAACCTCACTGCTGCCTTTTATTCAGTACCTAAAGAGGCTGCAAGAGAGCTAGAGTGGGACTTCTTATACAACTTTACTGGTGGAACAACGGGTAATGGCTCTAAACTGGAAGAGAGCAGGTTTAGATTTGATATTAGGAAAAAACTCTTGATTGTGATGATCATGAGGCACTGGAAAATGTTACTGAGAGAAAATAGTGAAAGCCCCACCCCTGAAAGTGTTCCAGGGCAGGTTGGATGGTGACCTGAGCAATGTGGTCTAGCAGATGGTGTCCCTACCTATGGCATGGGGCTTGGAACTAAATGATCTTAAGGATCCCTTCCGACCCAAACCATTCTGAGATTCTGTGATAATGTATGTGAGTTAAGTGGTAATTGAAGATCAGGTGAAGTTTAAGAATGAAAAGGCAAGGTAACAACAAATAGTTTTCTAACCCTAATCTATAATGTGCAAGAAAACTTATATAAAGGAAATTTCAACTCTAAGAATATTTATGGAAAAGCTGAATGAAACTCGGAGAAGAATTACATGCAGAAGATGAAACCAGGGACAGGTACAAGCAAAATATGATTTCTGTACGTATGTCTACAATACAGGATAATATATTACAGAAACAGTACTTGTTTTTACTTTTCAGACTCCATCATTGCTCCTTTGAAACCCCTTCATGTCTGACAACCTTTCACGCTTTCTGAGGAACATGGGAAACCTGCTTTCAGATTTAGTCTTCTCACCATACTATTTCACTGAGATGATAGTCTGTAATTCTCATTCTGTTTATTGTCCCTTAAAAATAATTCCTTTTTTTTTGTGCCTTCAGATCTGTTGTTGTTTTCTCCTTCCCTTTTTTACGGGTTTTCCTGCCCTGTTTTGGAATGTATCATTTAACAAGAAATAATGCTGCAGTGGTGCAGGGAAGTTGCTGATTATGGAAGAAGTCAAGATAGACTACGAAATAAATCCTGGAGATTGTTGTGTTGGTGTCAGAAAAAAATAGCTCAGCTGGAAGTAGGGCCAGTATAAATGAGGAGAATGTGAGCCTACATCTCATGCGATGAAAACACAAATTTTGAACCTTTGACAACTCTTGAAAGTGACGTTTATAAGAATTGTTTCATTCCAAGAAGTATTTTTATTTCATGGCCCAAAAAAACTCATTTCTCATCAGATACTGGTATTTCTCACAGTGCAAATCTCATATTGAACTATTCAAAGAGAGTGCATTTTCAGGGAATTAAGTTTAAGTGCAGTTCCCTAGGAATCTGTATTTTCATTCTTATACGAGAGTGTAAAGAGAGCTAGAGGTCTTGTAATAATAATTCTAAAAAGACAGCAGTTGTGTCTCTCAGGAAATGTTTTACAGCTTGAAATACCGCACAGCTTAGAAACAAGATTGTTTGTACGGGCATTTTCATACAAATGGAAAAAAGAAAATTGTGAAACAAATAAGCAAAAAGCTTCCTCTAAGTAATCTTGAATCCATAATCAATAAACAGATTTTCTGAATAAATCACTCTTTACTGAGCTGATGGTACAAGTCTTAAATTTGTTAAGAATAAAACTTAAACCACAAAGTTTTGTCAGAATCAAAACATATATTTTGTACTTGCTGTTTGTTTTACATTAAGAAAACTCCTGTACACTGAAATGATTGCTGAAGCACTTGTGTGAGTTTTGCTTTATACTAAGAACTGCTTTTTCTTCTATGTTTGTATGATTTGAAACAAACAATGCATATAATATTTTGTAGTTGAGATGAAAGTAGATTTTGGAGTAAGCAGTCGCATCCTGTTCACAGATTGTGAAATAGTGTTATCCCAGTTGCAACAAATTATTATTATTTTCTTAATCAAGTATTTAAAATTAATTATTACCATTGTAAAATAACTAATTTTTGAAGGCAGTATTCTGAAATTTAGTATTTTGTTACTCCTTCTTAACACAGCAGCTGTCAGCTATTCAAAGCACCCTGCCTGTACTCAGCTGTCAGCATTAATGGGTTTTTGTCTTGACAAGCAGAGAAGGCATCAGACTTGTGTTTGACTTCAATCTTGTTTAATTTTTAGAGGGATCAGGTTAAGCAAGTGCAGAATAAGTGATTTGGCATCTTTCACCAGCCATTAAATAATGCTTTTAATGAGTTTAAAATGAGAAAAAAAACCCCAAAAACAAAAAACCCAACAAAATCGAATGGCAGAATTTTCTGACTGTTTAGAATACACAGAATCATTAAGGTTAGAAAAGACCCTTAAGATCATTAAGTTCAACCATTAACCCAGCACTGCCAAGTCCACCACTAAACCATGTACCCATGTGCCACATCTGCACATCTTTTAAATGACTCCAGGGCTGGAGATTCAACCACTGCTCTGGGTGGCTTGTTCCAGTGCTTAACAACACTTTTTGTGAAGTAATTTTTCCTAATACCCAATATAAACCTCCTCTGGCACAACTTTGGGACCATTGTATTTTGTCCCATTGCTTGTTGGGAGAAGAGACCAGCTCCCACCTTGCTACAGCCTCACAAGAGGCTGTGGCTTCTGGAAATGTGTGAAGTAGGAGTGAATGTTTTTTTGTCGTAGTCCAGTAGAGAATATTTTCATGTTAAAGTTTGAATGAGTTATTATAATGGGGAAAACAAACATGAATATAAAGTCAGGAGTTTCATAGTATACTGGTGATATCAGTTTTCACGTACTATACCCTGTTTACATCATCCATATAAATTGACTCTCTTTTTAGGAAACCTGCTTAGAGACCTTGTAGTTTTGCTTACACCTTGAACTGTGTGTAAGTGAATGAGGTTCACATTTATTTCTTTGAACTTATTTTCTGCAGTCTGTACCCCTCCATGCTATTACAGTATTCTTTTATCAGTATTTTTAAAAAAGGAAAAAAATCTCCTTGTGGTTTGACCACATGTGAAGTGTGAAGTGATTTCTTTTTTCAGTTACTCTGTATGCTGTCATGTTGCAATCTAACTGCATATGAGCTTGTGCTGTTCACTTGTGTGGAAGAGCCAGCGTAAGTAGCAGAGCTGGATAGATGTACTTGAGTTTATTTTGTGTGCAGAATATGCCAAGTTTTGATGTAGGTTTGTTTGCAACCATGTAAACCATCCCTGTTTTATTTTGTTTAGAAAAAATGTGCGATGACAATCTGATAGGATTACCACTGTCACAAAGTATTTGTGGTTTTGTGCCAGCTTATCTGATGGGTGGATGAAGATGATGGTGAGGGGTCCAGAGCATCTCTCTTATGAGGAGATACTGAAGAAGCTGGGCCTGTATGGTCGGAAGAAGAGAAGGCTGAGAGGGGATCTCTTCAATGCTTGGAAATATCACAAAGGCAGGTGCCAAGAGGATGGTGCCAGGCTCTTTTCAGTTGTGTCCAGTGACAGGATGAGGAGCAGTGGCCATGAATTCAGAAGTCCTAACTCAACATGAGTTAAAACTTCCTTACACTGAGGGTGGCAGAGCCCTGGAACAGGCTGGCTATGGAGAACATGGATTTTCCCTCCCTGGAGTCATTCAAAACCTTCCTGGATGTGTTCCTGTGTCACCTGCTGCAGGTCACTCTGCCTTGGCAGGGGGTTGGACTGGATGGTCTCCAGAGGTCCCTCCCAAACCTAACAATTCTGTGATGCCTAGTGACTTAAAAGCCTAGGAACTGGAAGCTTCAGGAAACTTCGTTTATCTTGCGTTTTATCTTGGCTTTAGGAGGAGTTGTCTGAATTCCAAACAGCAACAGAAATAGTACTGATGAAATGATTGGTTTTTTTTAACATACATTTTCTGTGCAGAAACAGAATGGGTGGAAAAATTACAGCTAATGTGAGCTCTATACATGATTGTAAAATTAAGGGGGGGGTAGAGAAATATCAATTGGAAGAATATGAGGCTTGAGAATGTACTTCGTTTGTGGGCAGGTTTTGGTAGCTGGGGCGACTACAGGAGTGGAGAAGAACCCCATTTCCTGTCTCCCTGTGCCTCTGGTGGGGATCAGATAGAGTTGGGAAGGAGGGAGGATGGGTGAAAGGTGTTTTTAAGTTCTGATTTTACTTCTCATTATAGTGCTCTGATTTTGTTAGTAATAAATTCAATTAATGTCTTTAATTTGAGTCTGCTTTGCCTGTGACAGTTTGGTGAGTGATCTCCCTCTGTCCTTATCTCAACTTATGAACCCTTAGTCATATTTTCCCTCTCCTCTCCAGCTGTGGAGGGGAGTGATGGAGAGGCTTTGGTGGGTATCTGGCATCCAGCCAGGCTCAACCCACTACAGAGAGTAACTGTCAGCCTTACAGAGAAATGTGCATGCTGTAAGGACACTGCAGCTTTGGAACAGAGCCATATGACTTAATTTTTGACAAAAAAAGGCCAACACTAAAGCTCAGTGTATAAGTGAAGTTGGTATAATGTTAATGGTGGTTTAATCTCACCAACTGGTAGCTGCCACTTTAAAGGTGTCAGAAAGTGTGGTGAGCTGTACAGGAGGGCGTGCATGTGCCCACCCGTACTACTTCTGAGGCAGGCGGTAGATAGTAATGCTCTTTGGGGTTTGTTCTCCAAGTTACACTGGAACAAAGGGTAATGTGTAGGCTGAAAGGAAAAGGATACACCAAGATTAAAGGCTGTTGTTGTTGTCATTAGGGTTTTTTTCTGCCTTCCTCTTAAAGGTGTATGTGTCCATGAATTTCATGACGTACTCCCTTATCCCACTGCAAATATCAGATACTGGTGCTGGTCTTTGGCTTCACACCTAAGAGACCACAGTTTATACTGTTGATTGGGTTGTTTTCTTGAAACTTGTTTCATGGTTTTTGTGGCAATTACTTCTTCTGTTGTTGTATTGGGAAATCTCTTTCTTGTAGAAGTAAATATTTATGTGCGTGGAAAGCTGCAGGAAGTGCTGTTACTGAGAGCTTGATTTGATAAACCTTGAGGAATGCGTCTGTGATTCTTCATGGCACCAAATTTGCTTGGCAGAACTTCGTTGCTAGAGATAACGTGCCAATAGAAGGAAAGAGAACAAAACAAAATAGCTCCTCTGAGAGAAGCTTCACCAAATCTCCAGGCTTAGAGTTTAACTCAAAATTATTTACTTAAAGATGAAGTTATTTTCTATTTATTTGTTTAGATGAAAAATATTGAACTCCTCTGTGATTTCTAAAAGTCCTTTTATTTGTAAAATCTGTAGTTACCTTTGCTGCCCCAGAATCCATGACTATAATAAATGTTTCATGTTTTCTTTGAAACTTGTTTTAGTAAATAAATAAAATTCATATAAGAGAGAGTTTTTAAGAAACTAGGAGGATGGTTACTTTTTGTTTTATTATTGTGATGCTTTATTAGTTACAGAATTGGAGGGAAATTATATTTATTAGTTAACAGTGGCTGTTAATGCTAAAGAAAAAAGGGACAATAATTTGGATATTGAATGAGAGAGAAGATTTTTCTGAAAAGATTATACTGTTGTTTGTCTTGATGGTATTAACCTCTCTTTTGATAATGATGCTTTCTTTGTGTTCAAATTGAGTAGCTTTTCATAGTGGCAGATGTTCTTTCCTTCACCATCTCACTGAAGCAAGATTTATTGTTCACTTAAGCACACTTTTCATGGGGAAAAGAGTGTTCTAAGAAACACTGTGTCACAAACTCATACGTTATTTGGATGTAGCCCTTTTCAGTTTATATGGATTATCATTTGTGGGTCATAATTTAGTTTTGTGTCACAGTTTTTTGTGTGGGACAGGGTTTGAGCATCCTCCTAAATTCTTCCATCCTTGCAAGTGCAGTAATTCCAGAAAAGCCTTTTTGCTTTAGAAGTGCAACTATATGTGACAGTGTTGATGAAAAAAATGGTGAGAACTCCATTAATGCTCTGTCTTTAACAGAATTTTTGATAAATCTGCTGAATTTGGTGTTTTAAAAAAATTCTTTTTAAAGTTAAGAATAGTGGAGGTCAAGCCTAAGCAAATGCTGACTTTACTGGCTAAATGCTTGCTCCAAAATGTAATTCAGCCCAATTTTATTTAAGTTGTTACTTTCCTCCAGTTTGTACTATAGTCGGTCACAGGGAATGGAAGGGTCTTGCCAGGTTTGCTGAACAATATGTGGCAGTTGCTGTTGGTAATTTGATTGCCAAATTAAAGAAACAGAATGTAGTTTGGATTTGTATTAATTGAGGCTGCTTTTGTCTTTTTAGGTCCAATTCCAATTGCAGCACTTTCAATTTCTTCAACTGAAATGACCTTGGTCACAACACTATAAACAGGAGAGTGTGTTTGTAGGTGATGGTATGATAGTGATAACATATGCAACACTTGTAGTCTTTGTCTTCCTTGTTTCTTTGTGATTTTGTGAGAATTTTTCTCTTGTTTACTGTTGTGCCAGTTCCTTGGAGACAGTTTATTTCAGTCATTGCCTTTACACTGAGAAAAGGGATAAGAAGGAAATCAAGGTGGGGTATAGCCTTAGAGTAATAGTAGTTTCTATACCAGGAGTTAAACACCCCCAACCAACCAAAAACATTGTTGTGGCAAATCAGGGAGGAGGGTAAACTTTAAAATGTTTTTGCAAACATAGAAATGTAAGCCACTTGTAACAAACATTAAGTGTCAGAGTCACAGTTCTGTCCTTGCTTTCAGTATTGCCTTATGGACATTGAAAGAAATAAAAATAAAATGGTCTAGTTGTGGAGGCTTTCCTGATGTCCTGTTCTCACAAAGGCACTTTTTTTCCCTGGTTAGTAGAAATCTTCTGTTTAGCAATATTTCCATACACTGACTTTCAGTAATCCATTTTCTTTAAAACTTTAAACAAAGGAATGGCAGAATCTGAAAGCAAAACACCCCAAAAGTTATTACTTGGTAAGAATAAACAAAATGCTGTTCCTTCTTGTAAGCATCCTCTATTCCAGTCAGGATAGGCTGCTTGGTGTTCCCATGTTCATCACAGCTACAGAAAATTTTAAAAATGGCGCAAGGGCAAGCTGAGGGTTACATTTCCTGTAGATGTCATTTAGTGTTCCTTACATCCCAGCTCATATCTGTCCCTGCTGCAGCCATGGCAGCAAACTCTGTCAGTCTGAGCAGGCAACTGCAGTGGGTGTTTTTCAACTGTTCTGGATCGAGGCAGTGGCAGAAATTATGGAAACAGATGTGCTGGTTCTTGCTTTCTGCTGGAATTTGTAACCTGGTGCCTGTAGTTGTGCTGAAATTCCCAGCAATTTGCCTGCTGAGCTGTGAAAGGTGATGGCAGTGGAGGAGCTACAGGGGGGCTGCGCCTTCCAGTAGGAAAGGAAATGTGTAACATTGTGGTTTCTAAATCTGATAAAACCTCCAGAGCTTTATAGGTATATTGATTAATCTCTTCATTTTGTATTCTTTCTTGGCTTTTTGAGCTTTGGTTTATTTCCATTGTAAGTTTATTTGCTATTGGTATACAATTCCATGTTTGGAACATCTGGTTTGTTTACTTTCCTTCGATTTCCTTTGTTTCTTTCACCTTTCTCCTTTACTTGTAGCTGTTATTCCCTAGTTTCTACAGGCTAGCAAACTGCTTTCAAACGTGTTGTCTAGAATGAACTCATAACCTTATTTTTACTTGTAGACTTCTGTTGTTACACACTTTTGAAATAATGTACTTAGTAACTATCACAAAGTGGATATCAAATGTAACTCAAAATTTATAATGTTCTGTGAAGAATTGTTTGTATGAGACTTGCAGAATGCAAACTT
This sequence comes from Onychostruthus taczanowskii, assembly GCF_017590055.1. Lineage (NCBI taxonomy): Eukaryota > Metazoa > Chordata > Aves > Passeriformes > Passeridae > Onychostruthus > Onychostruthus taczanowskii. The sequence goes on along the minus strand of NW_024501237.1, from coordinate 5,897,229 downwards.
CAGATTCTGTAAAGAGTGGTGGCTTCTGCCCTCAACCCACTGTTAAATACCAGACAGATGTTCTGATCCATAGAAAAATGTAGAGATACATTATCTGTTCTCTTGCATCCAGGGAAGTGGTCTTCAAACCTTTTTGATTGCACAAACCATCAGTTTAAAAAAAAAGGTGATAATTCACCCCCAATAAATATATACTATTATTTATAAATTATAGCCATGCTGCTATATTAGTATGTCACATTATAACAAATATGAAAATAGGAATTAAAAAGTCTTAAAGAGAAAATAAAAACTTTCTAATTTTATTTTTTTTTAGCAATGATTCAAAAAGTATTTTCCTTCGATGTTCCAGAAGAATGTCTTGCTTGGGGGTGGACACCTCTTTTTGGATGCACTAGGAGACTATGAGAATTATTTACATTCTTTCTAGTTTTCTTAGCTTAGGAAGCTGCAGTTTTCAGAAGCTCAAATATAGTGTGGTTGGTACATTATTTACTTGTCTTGGATATATATCTGTGTATATTTAGTAGCATTTCTGTTTGGTGTAAGTGGCATACACAAGAGAAATTCTATAATTCTTTGTATTTCTTTATAATTGGAAGGGATTTACTACACCAGTGATTTCTCTTGCCAAATGGAAAAAAATATAATATTTCATAAAATCATAAGTAAAGTAAATGCTTAAATGAAGCATCCTAAAAGGTTTTCTTGTGAAATATAGTGGCTGACTTTGCACACCAGCTTGGTTGAAAAAAATACTTATTTGGTAATATTTTACATTTAAGTAACAAAAAAGCAGCGGACTGTTAGTTTTTTTAGATGATGAACACTGAGCATGTTAGAAAATGCTAAGCATGTGAACAGCAGCTATGTTTGCTCAGGCATGGTGTCAGTGGTGGGCAGTGTTGTTTTTGCACCACTGATGGAAGTGGGTGCAAGCAAGGTATTATTCCCTTTAAAGCTGTTCTGACTGTAGGGCTTGTTCCCCACTCTGGACTTGTTGGTGATTAATGTGGTATTAGAAATGTTATCTTTTGGGCGCCTTCCTTGAGGGGAGGGATTAAGTTAGGACATGATGCAGACCTGTGCAGCTTGGTCACTGAAGCATGGTGTTCTCAGTGTACTGCAGACTGGGTTTGTTTGCTGATGGGTGATATTTCCAGAACTGACAAAAAGGTATCTTGCTTGATGAAAATTAAAAAAAAATAATCTGTTAGTATTTCAAGTAAAAACATTAGATAACTTTTAGACATGTAGCTAGGGAGGGAAGTGCTGGAATAATGAAAGGGATACTTGGTACAGTGCTTTGCTATGTATGCTTCATGTATCTGAGTTTAAATTCAGAGTAATGTAACTCCAACTCCAGCAGACTTTCTACTGGATGTCATAAAATGATATATTTCTGATTTTTAAAATGTCAAACCCATAAATCATTAGTTTGCTAAGATTGCACTAGCAAGCTATTAAAGAACATGGCAGTATTTACTGTAGATAAATGCAAATTCAAAAAGGTTCTCTGTATCATGGTTTAAATGATTTATTTCCTTTCAATGCACATATGAATCTGATGTGATGTAAAGATTTAGGATATTTCATTTCCTGTATGGAGCTACAAATTTGCATGTTATTAAACGATCTCTCAGAGTTATATCTTTCTTGTATGTCTTAAACAGGATCATAGGTTAAGGTATGCTGAAAAAAGTTAATTAAAACAAAAGCAGAATTTAATGCTGTTAATACAGCTACTGGAAAGATGGGAATTTCAGCTGTATTTAGATATTTTCTATGGTAATGTCCATTGAAATACATAATACAGGTCAAACAAGGGAAACTGCCATGTAAATGCACCTTTAGCCACTGTTTAGAGAATGTTGAAATTTAGTCTTGAAATTGTTTGATTTGCAAAAATTCAACTTGGTAGTTGCTTGTTCCCAGGGATTTGAAATAAAGCTCTGTGGTGCAGCCTCCTCAGGGGCGAGAGACCTTTATGCCGAGTGTTGTGTGTCAGATAAAATCTGGTAGGGAATCAGTTTTATCCTGTCTTCTGTTTCCCCATCCTTTCCAATGGCTGCAGGCTTGCTGGGTATTATCCAAGTTTGGTCAGTGCCGTTGTGGGCCCATGGGACTTGTGTTTTTTGTTCTTGGCAATCATTTGTGTATCAGCTGTCCCACCTCTTGATGGGGCAGTAAAGACTGGGAGAAGGGAAAAATTCCTTATATCGGACTTGTTTATGCCTTTCATCTTTGGAATCTGTTGTTGAATTTCTGGAAGACAGAGGCACAGTGCATGGTAGTGTCAAAGAGTCATAGAATGGCTTGGTTGGAAGGGGCCTTAAAGATCATCTAGCATGGAATGCTGTAGCTGTTTTGAGTTCGAGCATGGTGTTTTTGATTTGAACTGTTTGTGCTAAGATCCCTTTTTGAATGGAAACCAAACTGATAATTGTAGAATTTTTTTTTCCTGTTTGTGTACGATAGAATTTAACTTTGCTAATAATTTCACTTTAAACTGGTGTTGTTCCCTTTATAAGATACTGATTTTCAGATTTTGGTATGTACTTAAAAGATATTTAATGGCTCTTTCTAAAGTAGATTAAACACAAAAAGTATAAAATTTGGAATTCATAGACCTGTTTCCCAGCCCCCGTGTTTAAAAATGTTGTGTAGAGCTAATTCTTCCTTGCATTGCTCTGTTTTCTGGGCCTTCAGCTGCATGCTACAAACTGAACTAATCATGTTAGTGAACTAATTTAACATAAAAATACTTGTGAGTAGAGTGAAAATACTAGATTATTAGCTAGGGTAAATAAAGAATCATTGATTATAGCATAATTGTATTTTAAAATTGTTTACCCCCCCATTCTCTTGGGAAGGAAAAACTCATACACCAAAAGGATGCTTCAGATGTACTGTACCTTCATGGTCAAGAATTTTGCTTTTTTGCATTTGTTATTTTCACTGAGAGAGTAATTTTCATGTATGCATAGCTAAGTGCATTTTTAAAGAAAAGTTTTAATGAGTTGGTTTATGTCTCAGATGAACTGGGTAGGAGATATTTGCCAGTAATTTCCTGGGTAAATTGTATGTCCTCTGTAGTTAGCTTCTGCGAAGTTGATGGAATTCTGGTTTTATAGAATCCAGTGCTTAAATGTAAACTCTTCTGCTACTTGGAAGTTTTATCCTGTCTTACTTCCTCGAGATACGGCTTTTTTTCTTCATTGTGATGAAGCATGCTGATATAAGCTGCTGGTAGAGGTGTGTGGAGGAGGAAGAGAATGATACAGTGCTGAGACACTGTCTTAAAAATGTGTGATTCTGGGCTAATGGTTTCAAATACAACATTAGGTGGCAGCAATAGACTCTTAACACCTTGTGGATGTCTGTTGAATTTACATTTAGGCAGTTTTCCAAATGACAGACAGACTTGAAAAAAAATTATTTTAATGCAAAACATTTATATTACATCCCTTTAAAGGGAAGCAATGGGAATGTTTTTTTCCTGAATGATCCAGCTTTGATTATAGTTAAGAACAGTGTTGAACAGAATCCCATAGAAGCATCAAGTTTAAAGTGGGTGCAATGCTGTTGTGCAATGCCACTTTTGATATGCCTGGTTTAAAATGGACTTCTCATTTGCCAGGTAAATGAAGTTGTAGGCTTTGTTATAAACTTGGCAATAAGAGAGAAAGCAGCTAATTAAGGAGATTTTTTTTTTCCTTTCTTATCATCCTTTTTGCTTAGAAGGTAGGTTAGTTCTGTTAGTATTCTATTTTTTGTTTTTGTGGTGTAACTGTAGAATGGTGATGGATGGTGGAGATTGGTGACTTCAGCCTGAGGTATCAGCAGGACAAGTCTCTGATTTTCTGCAAAAATTACCTGTTTGTCCTTTTATGTTTTATTGCTTTGTTGTTGTTTGGGGTTTTTTGGGTAATTTCTGGTTTTGTTTGAAAATGGGAGAAACCTATTTCCAATGGGAGAAACCAAGTCTGAAATTAGAGCAAGATTCAAGAGGAGTCTTCTGCTTACTGAAGTGATTGGAACAGAATTTTTCCTTCTGTGAAAGAGTCACTGGTCACTTGCACATTCATGCTCTCACTTTAAACTTTGAGCCAAGGTAGCAAATGACCTTAAATCATCTGTGTCTTGTTGGAAAGTGTGACCTCACTTTTCTTGAGTGGGTCTTTCCACAGTTCTTTGTGTTTTCTCTAGTTTTCTAGTGCATTATGGTCGATACACTAGCAATATAATGAAGAAAAAAGTGGACATCCAGGCTTCTTCTGCCTCTTTCTTGCCCTCCCTCTTAACCTCTCTGGACCTAAGCCCTGTTTCACTGACTTGACATTAATGCTAATGTCACTATTTGATGTACTTATCCAAACTATCCAAAGTATTTGCCTTTCCTGCCAAATCTTCTTAGGACTCAGATTTTAATGTTCTCACCTCCAGGTGTTGTGTTAGTGGTGGAAAAGAATGCATGGAAATTAGTATGTCTGAGTTATCTTTTGCAATGGTTTTTGTCTTCTGTTCTGTAGAAGCATTTCCGAATCACAACTATCTTTTTATCACATCATGAATGTGTATCATGGTGCTGACTTTTCCTACTTATTGTGTGCCCTTGGAATTTGACCAACTTGGAATCATACATGATCCTATGAGATTCTTACCCTAGAGAGATTTTAATTCTTATGTTTCCCATATCTTTGGCATTTATTTTTGATGATCAATAATTTTCAATCAGGTAAATTCAATGAATCTCTGAATATGTCAAATATGTTTCTGAGTATGGGAAAGGGGAAAATGGAGTCAGGGAGGTGGTTCATTTCTTTGGTGGAAGAAAGGAATAAACATAGGCAAAGAGTATTATAAATGTCCAGCTTTGCAGGTTCTTATTAAGCATAAACTTAAAAAATTTTCACTTAGATTGAGCCAGCCTGTTTGACTGCATTTTTTTTTTCTTCATGGGGTAAGTGCTCATACTTCTTGTTTTGGACATACTAAAGAAACAATTCTGATATTACAAAATAATAATCTTGAGGAAAAGGGGGAGGTCATAGTTTAGTTAACAGTCCTTCATCTTGGCTTTAAGGAACAAAGCAAGTACTTCCTTCATCTGTGGCTTATCTAATAACCAGAAGGATGAGGAAACTTTATAGAAGTGAGGACTTTTTTTGGGGAGAATGTAATCTTATTACATGTGAAGATCCAGCCCTGTAGTTCTCCCAAGTATAGCCAATTTGTCTTTTCCAGGAGAAATGCTGATTTTGGACTTGGTTTCTTCTTTTTGTGTTATAGGTCATTGAAATAATTTTTCTTGGGTTGTCTTGCAAGCTTTCTAAATATTTTATATCTGTTAATGGGAGAAATAATTTAGATTAGATTAATAATCCAGATCACGTCCTTTCAGGAAAGTGGAGCTTGACTGTTTAGTCTGAGATATTTTCTGTATGCAGTAGTTTGGCAGATGCTCACCCAAACATTGAAGCATTTCTTTCATATCTCACATCACTTCATTGCAAAGAAAGGTTAAGTGTGTTTAAATTGTGTTTTTGATTTTATTTAGAAGTGTTGTAGTGCTATTTTATACTAAAAATTAGTGCTACTTTGTTGACTTCTCATTAGTTTAATTGCCTAAGGGGGGAAAAAATACACTTTCTGCACGTGTATTCAAAAATTGCTGTATTCTCCATGTTCTCAATCAGCTAAATGTAGAACTATTTTACTGAGAAGCTTGAGCTATTGGTTTAGTAAATATATATTTTTGAAGGTGGATATAGTTGGCAAAATCCAAAATTTGTGAGGATGTATTTGAATAGCGCCCTTTAAAACTATTCCTGTAAGCTTGTACTTAATTCTACATGCTGAAAAAAGAAAACGTTATGCCACCCTGTGGGTTGCTATAAAGATTGTTTATGCAGCTCAGCATGGGACTTAAAATACATTGAATTGGAGAATTTTGAAAAATGTACTGTGCGACACAGGAGACCAAATCATGCTAAAGTGCAAGGAAAGACTATACATCAGTTCAAAGGCTACATTATTCAAAAAAATACAACCATAAAAAAGGTAATAAGATTACATTCTCACACTTCATGGCTAGTAAGGTGCATTAAGCTGCTCAGATATTCATAACTTACTGTGACATTTGGGAAGATTACATTTTGCTGTGCACAGCCATTACTGCAGCTCAGATAATAACTAGCCAATGCATGGACCTGGATTATGATACCTGTCATTGGAAACAAATTTGTGTTTTGAAGGTTGATCAGTTTCAAATCACCATTAGAAAGGGTTAATATGACATAGTGTGGGGGTGTGTGTGCCTGTGTGTATCTTACAGATGTGCATACATATTGTACATCAGCTGCACCCTGCCTTGGGTATTCTGCTTTCCCTGGCAATTTTTTTTTGTCCTCACTTCCCTCACAGGAAGTGCTAAAATGGTAATTATTTTTTACCATAGCATATTATTCCTAGAACGTCCTTCCTGAAATGCTTATGTTTGCAGATGAGATTGGAAACCTAATTTGACAGCTTCCTGGATGGGTGGGTTCTGATAATAGTGTATGTAGCCAAAAGTGAAAGATTGGTGGTGTAGACTATAGGGTGAAGGTAAGGTCACCTCCAGTAGCTGTATGTGGTTTTTGTGTGATAATTGATGGTTGGCTGATAGTTAAAACCAAATGCATAAAGAGTTGGATTTCTTGTTAAGAATTAGCAGGTGGTTTGTGGCCAGAATTTAATCTTCAGCTGTTCTGTCTCTACACAGAATGCAATATTTTCTTTGTTTCTTACCTTGATTTTAAGAGGCGTATTCTTGAGGAATGCTTCAGTTTTGTAGAGGATAAATTCAGTGAAATAAAGTATAATTCTGTTTATGTATTTTACATTTTCAAATGCTCTGTTGAGAGTTTTCTTTAAGGGAGGGTGTATGTTTTTCTTCACATTTGTTTTGAGATAATTCTGTGTCAATTCATTCTGCCTAGCATACCCTGCAGAGTTTTCTTGAGTTAGGCTTCTGTTCCATCTTTTGGAAGGGGAAAACTAAGGCTTGGAGGATGGTAATGATTTGATGGATTTGTTTCAGTTGACAGCATGAGTTGATATAGAGAAGCTGGGAATATAACTCAAGTCACCCCATTCAGTTCTTGCTGTTTTCTGAGATATTATGGAAGCATCTGATAGTAAATTGCATAATTATTTTTCATGACCCAGAGAGAGGAGAAAATGGAAAAGTGTAAATTACTGTTTAGAAATCGTTGCCATGTGATATTGTCTATTCTGTCAAAAGGGCAGTAACTTTCTCTGCTTCATGTGATGTTTGGCATTACTGATTTATTCCCAGAAGTCCAAAGATTGCTTCTTCAAAGTGGCAAGGTTTAGACACTTGAGGAAAATGTATGGTAATTTCAGTGGTTAATGAAGAGTGTATATTCTATTCTGTAAGTTGTTCTTTGGATCCTGACTAGCTGAGAGAAGCTGTTGGAGCTAATATGGAAGCAAGTTAGAATTTTAGGGCAGTTTTGACATGGTGTAACTTCAGCAGGTGACAGTACTGAAGCTGTTAATGGCCAAAACCTGTCAAAGAACATTGCCATGTAGGACAGAAATAATAACACAAACTTGCAGAAGTGAGAACGAGCTGAAATATTTTTAATCATGAGTCCATTTTGATAATTTGAGTCAATGTTACCTGAATTCTTGTTTGTATGCTGGTATATAATGGTTATTTTGGTAAGCATGGTACATTTTTAAGGTTAATATAGCTCTAAAGTCAAGAGAACTTTAAAGAGTGGATGGAGGGAGTTGGTATAAATGAGTTAGTACAATGCATTTTGCCTCCAGCCGGAATTTTTGTTTTATTAAGTATGCAAGTGGGAGTGGAGCACGTTATTTCCACAGGCATATGTGGCCTGTTACTCGGTGTATGTTTAAACAAAACTTCCCTCTAGGAGACCTGAAATATTACAGGATTTAAGTATCATAGCCAAATCACAGCCAAAGGCTTAGAACGGTGCTGCTGTTCCACATGCCTGCAAATACAGCAAGCCTTTGCTTCCTTTGAGTACCTGGGACTGCTAATGAACCTGGCAGTTAATTCTTAACCACCTTTAGTCATTGGAATGTCTCATAAGTGTTTATAAGTGGCAATATTTCTGATGTGCATCAGTTCCTTTTGGCTAGAATTGCCCTCTTAATGGAGATTTGTTAAGCAAATGTGAAGGAAAGCTTTTAGGGTGACTCCAGGTCATTTAAGATATCTTGCCTGCTTTGTTGGGCTCACCTGTTTTAGAACACTCACTTGGTGTCTTCACTTTTCAGCTCAACTTGGGGCATCTCTATCCTAAACTACCCAAATGTTTCTCTGCAGCAATTGTCTGATAATAGTTGACCTTAAGAGCACCTTTGTAACTCAACAGAACTTGAAACAGAAGAAAAAGAAGATGGTACATTGATGTTGGCCTCATTATTATGTTTTTTCCCCTTTGATAGTTTTTTTCTCACAGAATGAATAACTTTAGGCATAGGGTAATGCTTTGATACAGTTTACTTAAGCTCTTTTTTTTTTTAAATATTTATCTCTGAAAGCTCGTCGGGGGCCAGTTTGACTTGGAAATGAACTTTATCATCCAAGAAGGAGAGGGCATCACCTGCATGGTTGACTTACTGGATAAGTGTGACATCACCTGCCAGGCTGAGGTTTGGAGCATGTTCACAGCAATCCTGAAGAAAAGCATACGGAATCTGCAGGCCTGCACGGAAGTGGGGCTCGTGGAACAAGTGCTCAGGAGGATCGACAGAGCTGACAACATGATTGCAGGTACAGCCTCCCCCAGCGTGGGACTCAAACTGTGCTGCTTCTCATGGACACAGTTATTAACTAGATGATAAAAATTTGACTCTGTATTTTATTAAGCACTTACATCGCTGTTCTTTCTGCTTTTCAGATCTCTTAGTGGACATGCTCGGTGTGTTGGCTAGCTATAACCTGACAGTTCGAGAGCTGAAGTTATTCTTCAGCAAGCTGCAAGGAGAAAAAGGGAGATGGGTAAAAAAACACGAAACTGAAACAATTTTTATGGGGTTGCTTTTGTTTTTCCTAATTTTCACAAGTCAAGACTGTTCCAAAAAACTTAATGATAAACAAATTTTGAATGTACCAAAAAATATAGAGAGCTTTCTTGTATTGTATAAAGAATCTTTTTACCTGAAAGCAATTAAAATACAGAGAGTAGAATAGTGATGAAGTTAAATTTTTTCCTGAACCTGTAGACTATATTGGTATTTTTGAACACTTGTGAATAATAAGGTGACTCTTAAGTGTTTTTATGCACATAATTTTTTGTTTTTGATTCCAGCTATGTGAAATTGAAGGACAAAGGCGTAGGGTTATTTTTTTTAACTAGAAGAGAGAAATAAATAAAAAATGCCTACAGAGACAGTTCTGTTTGCTCCCATTGTCACACTGCTGTACTTTACCTGAAGATTAAAAAAAATTATCCTGTTAGGGAAGTGAAAACTTTGGCAGAAATTGAACTGAAGGAAATAAGTCCCAATGAAAAATGGTATAATTTATTCTCTTGTTCCTGTGTGTAATAGAAAGGGACCCTTTTACATCTGAGAAACCACCTTCCCTAAAGTAAAAATGCCTATGTTGTAGAGGCCACTTGATAAAGTTTTCTTCAACACACCGTTGTTGTTTCACTGGACTTGGGAACTATTTTAACAATCATTTTATCTGCTTTGAACTTAAATTCAGTTCCTGTTATTTCTAAATACTCTGGCTAGTGTATAGGAGAGGTAGCAGTCTCTCTGTTGATTTCAATTAATTAAAAAAAATAGTATACCATATGAAAGCAAGTATGCACACATAATACTGCAGACTTTAAAAGGACCTTTGAAATAAATAACTCTGGAGATGTTAACCTCCTTAAAGAAAAATACTCTAAACTTTATAGATGGTTTAAACTTAATAATTGAACATGGAGAGTATATTTAACTGTAGGTGAAATAAAGTTGTCTTTGTAACATTAACTTTTTCATTTCCTGTCTCCCTGCTATTTGCATTTAATTTCCTTTACTTATTAAAGACCAAAAATGGGGGAAAGCAAGAGAAAAATGCCACAGTTGGATTGCCAAGGAGTTGTACAGCTCCATAAATCTTAAAATCAGCAGAACTGAAAAGATACCAAGTATTTTGCTGCAACACAATTTACCTGGTCGAATTCTATAGCACTGCAGACATCTAAGTCGCTTTCAGCATTTCCTCCTCAGTTTTAACTCAGATTTTTGAAGCACTGCTTAGCTGACTCCAACTTTGGTACATTTGAAATACTTGTGATGGATCATGCAATGCTCCAACATCATGCATAGTTTTCAGAGGGTAACTGTTAACAGCAGGGTGAAAAAGAGCACTTTCAGCAAAATATCAGGATTATAAAATTGTAGTTTAAAAATAGATCTGCCAGAAAGATATGGTGTGGTGAAAGACAACATACAAAATTTTCCTGTCACTATGATCAGTATTTGCTGTTCTCCTATTGTTGTGAGCTCATACACTTGATTTGGAGTTTATAGTTGCAGATTATTATAATAAGATCAATGGGATATGGGTGGTGGAGAAGTGTTAAGTATTCACACTGAGCACTCAGATTTGGTGCTCCAAAATGCCCTTGGGACTTGAATCTTTCTCCATGGACTTATGTGAAAGTATAAACCAAATCAGTTTAATCTAATGTATGACGGTTGTCCTGATGAAAATAGTCCTTCTGCTGACCTTCCTTCTCCCTTTTGCTAGCTATTCCCTGTCTCCCTTATGCTGGCACAGGTTTCACACAGCCACTTCCCTGAACAGCTGTAATTAAAAACTGGTTTGCATTTGTTTTCTCTAAGTTAGTTTTCATCTGGACCAGCTGATTTTCTTTAGCTTACAGCGAAGTCATACAGAGAGTTGATGGGAGTGAACAGACAGTGGCAGGATCAACATTCAGGGTCAGTTTAGTTTATGCTGAGTGAATATGGCTCTGGCCCTCAAGTCCTTTGTGAAGTTACCTAATTAAGTTTAATTCAGTGCATCTACTGTATATTGTGTGAAGGTATACATGACTGTTAATGTTGTTTTATTGAGAGTGCTGAGTGTCTCAGTAGGGTATTATTCAACCATATGTAAAGTTTTAAAATGTGTTGGAATTTGCTTTTTGTGTGCACAGTCTTTTCTTTCTTGGAGGTTTGTTTTACTTATTTACAAATGTAATAATTCTCTTTGTCAGCCACCACATGCTGGGAAATTACTGTCTGTGTTAAAACATATGCCTCAGAAGTATGGACCTGATGCCTTCTTCAACTTCCCAGGAAAAAGTGCTGCAGTATGTAGATATTTTACATTTCTTGTTTTTTTGCTCACTGTTCTATTAAGGCCCTTGGTTATTTTCATTTGAGGTGTTCTTTGTCTCATCTGTAGTTGTCATAGAGTTTTAACCAAATTTTTTTCTCTGCCTAACACCTACACTAGTGCCTGAATAAATCGTGTTTATAATAGATGTCACTACAGAAGGACAAACACTATTACATAAACAATGGATACAAATTAGGCTGCTTTTTTGTGTTTTGTTGGTTTCTTTTCAGACTGGTTCAGTTAAATCATGTTGCAAGGAGATTATACCTGCTTTTCACTGTAGATGCTTATGAGAAATGTTTGAGAAAGCATTGATCCTAGATATTTATAGGCTGAATAATACTGAAAAATATTAAATTTAGCAACAATTAGACTTTTTGTAATTGTTCCTGTGACTAATTTCTAAGTTCTGTGGTGTTCACTTGAAAAAGAATTTGAAACTAAATAGACAGTTGGAAAACCCTGTGCAGAATCATCTGATGGAATTCAAGTATGTCAACACTTTTGCTTCTACAATTGTAGAATGAAAAATTATGTTAAAAATTTCATGCTTAATTCAGAATAAGGTTTGAATAAGATTTATCAGATGATTCTTTCCAGTTTTCTTCACATAAACCCATTAGCTTTCTGCCTTGGAGGCTTGAGATTGAATTTCACCAACTTGATGACATAATGAATTATTTTTTTGAATGAAAACCTTGGAGACTGAAAAATGCCAACTACTAGAAAACTGCTCCTGCAGTTTTGTCATATGCATCAGGACTTGGCAATAGGCAGACATGCTTGTTCATTTTGGTTTGGTTTTCTATTTAACCTCTGCTTTAACTTCTGTTAATTATGTTGATTTCTTGAACCATATTTTATGATATTGAGGTGGTTCAGTAACCTTTATGTAGGTATTTTTATATATATTTAAATTACGAAGTTTAAGAAATTAGGTGTTTACTATAATTACTCTGTGATCCATTGTGAGTTAAGTCAAGAGATAATGCTACCAATTCCCAAGAGTTAGGTGCAAAGATATGGAGACTGGTTAGTTAGCTGATATACAGAAGGATTTATAGCATTTTGTGTGGACAGGAGTAGCTGAATGGAGCATGGGAACATAATAACAAGTCTGGAGACACTTGAGTTCTTTGATGTTTTTTTATTCATTGATATTGATCATCTGGGTGGCATCTTTGATCAGAGGTTATGGCAATCTTAATTGAAGTGTGTATTGCAAATCTGGGCTGCACACCAACAGAAAGTTAATAGTAATGCTAAAAAACCCAACCAACTGAAAAACTCCAAAAAATAAACCCCAGCTGTTTGAAACAAAGGATTCTGCTGCATGGTTTGTAACTCAAGGTCTTTGCACTAAAAACACAATATTTGATATTGTGTTTTTATTTGATTTTTGTCTGGTGGAGATTGCATTGTGTTTCATTTGAGGAAGTTAGAAATTCTGTGTTATACTCACTGGAAGCCTACTTAAATATGAATTTCAGGAGAGAAAATAATTTATTAAGTGAAATGTGGCCAGCTTTCCCTGTATGATCAGTTATTTTCCTGAATACCAACACTATGAAAATGAAACTGATTATTTTGTCAGGTTACCATAAAACCAAACCAATCTGAATTTGCATTTTGAGAAGTTGTTATTCCATAAGGCTTTCACTAAAGTGTTTAAATTTTGAAACATAGGTTACTATTAATAATCTTTTTTGAGGTGTAAAGGTCAGTTTTTAAATATTTAGGTTAATAAAATATTGTAACAATCAAGTACAAAGAGAACAGAAGTTAGGCCAGATTTTTTTTATAGAAAAAATATAGAACTGTATACATTTGCAGTATGCTCTGTTTATCAGCATATATTTGAAGAGTGTATCTTAAGCTGCACAATTTTACTGTTGTGCTGATCCTTCTGCATGAATAACTTTTGCTTTCTTCAGGCTATTGCCTTACCTCCTATAGCCAAGTGGCCATACCAGAATGGATTTACTTTCCACACTTGGCTAAGAATGGATCCTGTAAATAATATTAATGTGGATAAGGATAAGCCTTATTTATATTGGTGAGTATTATGTAAAGCTGATATTGCTAAAGTTCAGTTTCTGTTAATTGTTCAACAATTTCTGTATCCATCTGTGTATGTGCTGATTTTGTTCTGATTTGTCAGTTTTCGAACAAACAAAGGACTTGGTTATTCTGCTCACTTTGTTGGAGGCTGCTTGATTGTAACGTCCATAAAATCCAAGGGAAAAGGTTTCCAGCACTGTGTAAAATTTGATTTCAAGCCACAAAAGGTGAGTGAAAATGATAAAATCATTCAAACATGTTTCAGAAGTCTAAAATTGTAGCCTTGGTGTCTGTATTATAGCTGTTGATTAATCTCATTTTTCTGTAGAAAAATAGTTACACAGGAATGAGCAAAACAAATATGTGTTCTGAATTCTTATTTCTTTTTAATTTTACAACTAAAACATGAGTTGATTTTATTCCTGGTGTTCAAGGCTGACTTGCCTATTAGGTAGTGTTATGTGATGTTGGATGTTCCCTTTTTAACTTAGATATCCGACTAATGTTTCTGGAATTGATGTAAACATCTTGTGGGAGAACAGGCCTTCTCAGGAATTCCTTATCAGTAATCCCTTGCTGTAAATATGGATTCTGTTTGTGATAATTTGACATGCAGAGGCTTTGAGAGGCTTTAGTCTGGAGCCATCCTTGCTCTGTGGAATGGCATTTGTAGTAGTCCATCCTGCTAAGAGTAGCTCAGTTTAGAAATTATTTACAGAGTAGTTTCAGTGTAAATTTGGTTCAGCATTGTCATAAAGATTTTTGGAGTTATATGTCATAAATACCTTTTAAGCTTCTGTGTGGAAAGAATGGCATATTATTCTTTGACATAGCAATGCAAGAAGACGCACCAGTGACTTATTAATCTTTTCTACTTAAAATACATCTTTCAGTCTTAATTTAATTCACATAAAGAGTTGAATTTGTTCTTCCAAGCCCCACTTGAATGCTTCAGCTACTCCCAAGTGTTTACAGAGTTATATCAATTGTTTTTTTATTGTTTAGTGGTACATGGTGACTATAGTGCACATCTATAACCGCTGGAAGAACAGTGAACTCCGGTGTTATGTGAACGGGGAACTGGCATCTTATGGGGAAATAACATGGTTTGTCAACACCAGTGATGTGAGTAATCCCTGCACACTGTCTACAGCTGATCATCTTGATGCATTGCATAGATACTCTTTGACATTTTATTCATAAACCTCCCCCATTTTATGCATTTTTAAAAATGTTGAAATAAAAAATGGTAACATTTTGGTAGAGGAATAAATTGTGGTCTTATGATCTCAGAACATAATACTTGTTTCTGTTGAGGCCCTTAAGTACTTGTTTCTGTAAAAATATTCCCTATGAAATGCATATTTTTGCATGATTTGCTTGTCTAGCATGGATTAAACCCTGTTACTGGGTTCTGTTTTCAGACGTTTGACAAATGTTTCCTGGGCTCCTCAGAAACAGCAGATGCCAATCGAGTGTTTTGTGGGCAGATGACATCTGTTTACCTTTTTAGTGAGGCTCTCAATGCTGCTCAGATCTTTGCCATTTATCAGCTTGGCCTGGGATACAAGGTATCTTAGAATTGACTTTCCTAAGTTTAATTCTTTATGGTAGGTGTTAAGAATGTTGTGACACTTCTGTGTCCAAAAAAAAAGATCTTACATTGTAATATTTTTATTAAACTCTTCTATGTTTCTTCTGTAAGCCTATGTATGGCCTTAGAAGCTACAAGTAAGCATTATTTCAGTTTCATGGCTTCTTATAAAACAAAACCAATGGTGCTCCTGTTTGCTTCTCAGAATTTCCATGTTGGTGGTTGGGAGAGGGAGAACACAACTGTTACCTCTGACTGGGTTCACTTTTTCAATGAGGCTGAACACTTTAGATCAGTTATGATGTATTTGTTTTAGAAATGTGGCTTTATAGTTGCTTGTGCTAGTGGGGTTTTTTAATGTGTGAAGTGAGTGCTGAGGATTAGTTTTGTTGCAGTGATTTATTATTTGTTTTGTCATAGCCTGAGGGACACTAATTGAAGGCTGTTGTTCCCCACCAGCTGTACAAACATACACTAAAAAAGATGGTTCCTTTTCTATCTGCTCCTCAATTATTAGTTCCTTCTGAGTGAACATTGCTGACAGTCCTGCTGTTTCCAAACTAATGTGGTTCTTTTACATTACCCACCATTCTGGCAATGATAGTCTTCAAAAGAATTCTGCCATTTTAATGCTGTAAAATTGACTTTGAGTCTTATGAGTATTCGGTTCTTATGAGAACTTTTCTTTATGAAATACTTCTTGATTAAAGAAGCAACATTTTAATCATTTTTTGCAATAGTTGTACTGATCTGTATCTTCAGTGTGCTTGGTCTGAGTTTTTTCTCCTTTCCTTCCTCAACCCTGCTTCCCAACCTAGGGAACGTTCAAGTTCAAGGCAGAAAGCGATCTCTTCCTCGATGAACATCACAAATTGTTGCTATATGATGGCAAACTCTCCAGTGCTATTGCTTTTATGTACAATCCAAGGGCTACAGATGCACAGCTGTGTCTTGAGTCGTCCCCTAAGGATAACCCTTCTATTTTTGTTCATTCACCACATGCCCTCATGCTGCAGGTAAATCAACATTTTCATAGATTTGGAGGGTACAAATGATTTCTGTTTGAAAACCTAAAATCCAGTTTTATAGGGATTTTGATATGGAATTGCACATAGGTTGGGTTTTTTTGGGTTGCTCCTATTTCTTGAACTAAAGAGCATGCAAAAGAATCCTAAGAAAAAGAATTATTCTATTAGTAAATACAAAGGCTGGGTTAGCTTTGAAAAAAAATCCTTCTTCCTCACTTCCGACTTGTTCACTCCCCTACAGATGTTCCCTATCTCCCATCCTTTGCCCTGTTGATGTGAAATCCTTTTCTTCCCTGTGCTTTGAATGCTACCTCCTCTATATTCACCTGAGGAGCTGCACTGTATATCTGTGTCTAAAAGTATCTATGTCTAAAGCAGTAGGTCAGGCATACTGGACATTTACTGTGACTGTGGCAGCCAGTGTGTTTTTGCTGTTTCTTCTTCTTTGGTAATAATACAACTTTTATATTGAAGAAATTAAAGGCTATTTTAACAAACTTTTTATCAGTGTCTGAAGGAGGTTTCAATATTTCTTGTTTCTTCTTGTCAGGATGTGAAAGCGGTCTTGACACACTCCATCCAAAGTGCCCTGCACTCCATTGGAGGAGTGCAGGTGCTTTTCCCTCTCTTTGCACAGCTGGACTATAGGCAATATTCCTCAGACCACATTGACACAACTGTTTGGTGAGTGCATGTACTTGCAGTGTCCTGGGCTTTGTTCCTTTGAAGTAAATGAAATTGCCTATTGTTTTATCAAATGACAGAGTGGTTTGCAACAAACATTGTTTTGTGCAACAATGAATTATGTCTAACAACAAAAAGTTTACAGGCAGGACCTCAAAGTGCTGTACTTGTTTGCACCACGTGTTCTGTGAAAGGTCACAGAGAATGAAAATGTACACAAATTTTATAGTTGACAATTTTCTGTGTAGCAGAATTATGGGTAATATTCTTGAGCTTATTCCTTTCATGGAGAGAATCCACTGGGGGAGGCTTCAAGAGAAACTCTGGGAAGGCTGAATGTTTCAGCGACATGAAGCCATGCCTTGGAATTTTTCTTCGTTTTGTTTCAACCTTCAGATTTTTGGAAGATACTGTTACTTAGTGTTGCTGCTAGGCTTTTCCTCTGGTTTGAGCTCTGTTTCAACTCCGTCCAACTTCTGAACATCCAGACACAGAGCTTCTAAGACCTAGAGCTCCTAAGTTAAAGAGCAGCAGTAAAAGCAAAGGGATTGATTTTTAGAGTTCTGGTGTAGTTTGCTCTGATTCATTGCATTTGTAGTTTCATGACTGTTTAAAGATTGTCTGTATCCATACTGTTTCTTAGAAGGGATGATCGCAATATTCCTTCAGCCCATCCGTTTGTGTCTGTGTGTTTCCTGAGCTGGCTCAGACTTGGGCATCTATGCGATAAGTCAGGGATTTGATGCAGTTGCAAATTGGCCCAGCAATAAAGGGGTTTTCAGCTGGTTACTCTTGATCCACAGGCAGTAGTGCCTTGACAGGAATATTACCTCTGGCAGCAGCATAGCAGCAAAGCTGTGTCTACAAAAATATTTGCTCATCTGATAGCTTAAGAAGTAGAATGGCAGTCATAACTGATGTTGCAAAAGTTTGTAGCTGAAACATGAAGCAGAGAGTAGTACAAACTTAACTGTTGCACTTCTTGCAAAAATTCAGAAGGATTTTCCTTTTATATGGTTATCTCAGAGTCCAGAATTTCAAGTTAGAAAAGCATTAATAAAATAAGTAAGTTTTTTGAAGCAAGCATTCAAAATTTAGTCTTGCTTTTTGTTTTAAAAGTTCTGATTTACATAACAGATTATTTACATAACATATATCTCAGGGTTGTGTGGTGGGAGTGTTAATTTGGAAATACTTTGTCTTGCTGTAACCCTTTAACACATTTCTGTTTACTAAAACATGTTTTCCAGTTCTACTTTACTGGCATTCATCATGGAGTTGTTGAAGAACTCTATTGCTATGCAAGAACAGATGCTTTCCTGTAAAGGCTTCCTTGTGATAGGACACAGCCTAGAAAAGGTGAAGTAAATCTTCCTTGATGTTTTACATTAATGTTGAATTTTTTTTTTAAAATTAAATATTTTTCCTAGACTGTTGCAGTGCTCTCCGTAAGCAAATCTTCTTTTGCAGTCTTCCAAGGCTCACGTTACCAGAGCTGTGCTAGACCTTTGCCTTGCCTTCTCAAAATACCTGAGCAATTTACACAATGGGGTACCCCTGCTGAAGCAGCTGTGTGATCATGTTCTCCTGAATCCTGCAATATGGATTCATATCCCAGCACAGGTAAAATTGCTTATTCTTATCAATACGGTATCTTACTGTGTATTGATTTGGGAGTGTTGATACTAAGCCTTGACTTCAAAGAATTACGAATTCATCCAGGAATTCTCTTCAGCCTCTGCTTTGCTGCATATAGTGGTCGAGTTTTGCAGACTCTCAGAGTTTTCTGGGATGTGCGAAACGTGCAGTGTTCTGCAGAACAGAGTTGTGACTTTTGACCCAGACTGGGAAGGAAGTGTTAATGGGTTAGTTGGGAAAAACTCAGCAATTTTTGAAGGGAAATTATCTTGGTTGTCCGATTTTAAGTCTTGATATAAATTGAAAGTGAGTATTTTTGTTTTGGTGAATTCCTGTTCTCTGACAGTGAAAAATTTTGATCAAAACTTTGCAGGTGAAACCTTTTTATCAGCACTGCATGATTTCAGAAATATAATTAAATTTTTCATCAGTTTTCAGAGGTTTTAAGACTAAGCTATGCTGAGAAAATCTATTTAGGACATTTTGATAGATGAAATGTAAGAATTCAGTTGTCTGACATGCTGTAATTCAGATGTGATGATTTTTGTTTTCCTGACTGGTGGTGTAGGTTCAGCTGACCCTGTATACTTACCTGTCTACCGAGTTCGTTGCCACTGTTAACATTTATGGAGCGATCCGGCGGGTTGGGACAGTTCTTTTGGTCATGCACACCCTCAAGTATTATTACTGGGTGGTGAACCCTCAGGATCGCAGTGGGGTAACTCCCAAGGGCATAGGTATGTAAATATATGTATATATGTATTGATTTTTATTCTCACAATCTGATGTTTGTTTTAAGAAAGTTTTATATACACTGTTTAGAATAGAACCATCAGTTCTTCAGAAATAATTAATGGGGTGGGTTCCCCGTAACAGTGTGAGCGGTGTGCTTTTGTCCTTGAAAGATTTTTTTCACAATCTATAGGAAACTTTCTTTAGAAGTCATATCCTCTGTCATCAGACACCTATGTAAACTGATACTGGACAGAGGTGGTCAGAGAAATGGTAGGATGTTGGTACAGTAGAGTTGTTCTTGGGAATATAGCCTTTCTCTGTAATTTTTGGAATTTCAGAGAGAGAAGCAGGTGATGGGAGAGAGCTAGATTTACTAGGGGTGAGTGCTCCCTAGATGAGTCTGACTTCCTGCCACCAACTTCTTGAAATTATCAGCCTTGCCTCTTAGAGGGCTGTGAGGATTGTTTTGTAGTATTTTTCATCCTTTAAGAAGCAAAGCACGCATGTTTTTAGTCTCTTTATTTTTAGTCTCTCATGGATTTACTTAGTTTTGTAACCCATTTATTGAGCCTGAGGCAAGTGGATGAGTAGGATAGTCTTAGTAATGCAGTTTAATGGCTTATTTTGACTAGGCTGGTTTATACTGAAAATAGCTGTTCTTAAACCAAGTATGCCTGTGGGCCTATGCTCTTTATAAAACTAGACTCATATGATCACTTTCATTCTCTAGATGGTTTGCTTTTCTCTGATGATTAAGATAATGAGAACTGTGACCCTACAGGCAAATGTAAAAACTATCCCCCAAAATGTGTTTGCAGCACTTCATTTGCTTTCTGTACCAAAGCTTTTATTTGACTTTGACATTTGGTTGCACCTGTTTTTTTAACTTTGCCTCTCCTGGGAGCTACTGAGTGTTTGAGTACTTGTAATGTTTCTTTGAAAGTCTGCAGAGATGGCAGAAGCCAGTCCTTTTTGACTTTGAGTTAAAAATGTAAGTCATGTCTTTCAAGGTACTCTTCATACATGGCATTATAAGATCAATTTCTGTGTATTTAGCCAGTGTATTATAATGGTGTGTAACTCTCGCTTTGAGCTATGGCAGAACTTGAGAAAAACCTGTAAACTGCAAAAATTTGAAATGTAGAAATTCTGACCTTAAGCTCTTGTATCAGTCTTATTCCTTGCATGAAGTTTGTTTATAGCACTACAAGGAAACATTAAAATCATCAGAATTTAGATGAAGCCTTAGTGGAACCTCACTAATCAGACATTTTGCTAATAAAAAGTGATAAAACACAGTAGTGTTTTGTGGTCTGAAATAGAGGGTGGGAAGACATAGAATTGTGCCTTCTTCACCCAGAAAATGCCTTTTATTTTTCTTTCTGTGAAAATGCTGTCTGTGCTAATAACGACTGTTAATTTTTATTTTATATATCTACTTTATTTTGTAGATGGTCCACGGCCTACTCAGAAGGAGATTTTATCACTGCGAGCATTTTTGTTGATGTTCATTAAACAGCTAGTCATGAAGGTAGGATAGCTGTAAATTATGGTAGAATATTTGAGTTTCCTTTCACAAAAAAATGCCTAACATGCTTTAAACATGTTGAATTTTGTGAAGTAACTAAACAGAAAAAGCCATGTAAGGTGCTTCTTTTTGTTGTGGCTCTTGCCACGGACAGCAGTGCTAAAGGATGCATTTTTTTCATTTTATCCCCCTTTTAAGCTGTTTTTATCAGAAGTAGAGCTGTTACTAGCTTAGAAATGTTTACTGGTGGGGAAATAAGTATTTAGTTTTGGTTTTTTTTTTAAATGAACAGTATCAGATATGTCATACGTGCCTAGAGACCAAATAGAAATATTTGACACTATGTGCTGTGGGTCAGTGGGACAGAGGAGGATAAAAAAGACTCTCAGTAAGTTTCACAACTGTTTCTTGGGTATTAGAGGAATATTGGAATTCAGCAGCTCTGTTGCTTATAGGCTCTTCATGACCTTTTCCCATCATAAGTTTTTGGTCTCTCTGTGTAAGGCCTGCTCAGCAATAACAAAAATATCTCTATGTTATCAATACTGTTTCCATCACAAATCTAAACCATAGCTGTGTGCTGTCTCCTGTAAGTAAATTCTACCCCAACCAAAACCAGCACAACCAAAAATAGAACATCTGTCGAAAAAGTTTGAGTTTGATCCTTTGGCAAGTTTTCTGTTTGTACATAGTGGTGCAAAATCTTTTTGGGAAGTGAAAGACTTGGTTTAAAAAATACAAGCCCCTGAAGTGAAGAAGCCTGCTTTTGCCTACCCTCATCCTGTTCTTAGAAACTGTTGGTTTTTATTTTATTTTCACAAAAAATACTTCAAGTCATATTGCTGGCATAGGTGCCATAAATGATTGAGATTTCTTCAAAGTTGATAGCAATGGAAGATGGGCTTCTCTAGTGGAAAACAAGAAGCAAACATAGATATGGGTGTAGCTAAGAGGCTTATAATTAAACTTCCAGATCTGCTTTTGAGTCCTTTATGCCACCTCAATTGAATTCTTCTATTAACGGGAAGCTCTCAGTTGAAATTGACTGTATCAATTAACATGTATTACTCTAACAATTTCATATGCAATATTGCTATTTATATTGTTTTTATGCCTGTGTTGAAATTGCTTTAAACCACTTTTATGGCGTTCAGTGGGTGCTTTTGGGGGCAGGGAAGAAGCTACCTTGCAGCCATGAAGCTATTACAGGATCAAGTGAAAGCAAATTTGTTGTGTGGTACTTGCTTTGTGATATAAACATTTCTTGTAACAATTCTTTTTTTTTTGGAAATAGCATTCTATACTTGAAAGCTGATACTTAAAACCTGTTTGTTTTTAAAGGACTATGGAATAAAAGAAGATGAATTGCAGGCTATCCTCAATTACCTGCTTACTATACATGAGGTAATTTTTAATTTGGAGGGTGTGTTTATGAAGAGTGGCATACTAGTACTGTTTGTGACCAAATGTTTGAATAATTTCAAATATAACCTCCTTTATGCCACAAGATGGCTCTGCAGAGGAAGGAGCAAACATTGTCCAATTTTTCAGAGAAGTGTGCTGATATGCCAATATTCTTGCAGTGATTTAAGCACTATGTTCAATGTTAGATTGAAGTTCATTAAGCCAGTAAGTCAAAATGGTTTCTTATGTTCTACAAACCAATTTACCAAGCAGAAAAACAGATGGTGAGACTGACTTTAAAAAAAGTCAAAACCTTGTTTTAGGCTGCCTAAGTAATATTTTTTGTTTTATTTTTCCTCCTTTTTTAAATTTTGCTTCTTAAATAAAGCAATGAAATTGAAAACATGCATTAAAAAATAAAGATGTATGTTAATGGCATCTAAGAGAAGCATACAAACTTAATTGGGAGAAAATGTTGGTTACCACTGTTACATCTGCATCTTCATATTTTAGCACCAGGAAAAGGCACTTTATGCCAGATGCAGCATCAAAGACAAGGGAAATGGGGACATAAATCTAACTGATCTCATCTCTGTAACGGTGCTTGAAATGGGTAAAATAAGGAATTAATTGAACTTC
Organism: Onychostruthus taczanowskii; assembly: GCF_017590055.1. Classification (NCBI taxonomy): domain Eukaryota; kingdom Metazoa; phylum Chordata; class Aves; order Passeriformes; family Passeridae; genus Onychostruthus; species Onychostruthus taczanowskii. The sequence goes on along the minus strand of NW_024501237.1, from coordinate 5,874,526 downwards.
ATTTCAAGCAGTATAGATTTTTTATTTTTAAAGAATTTTGCTTACACCTATATTTTCATTTTATTCTCTGTGCTGGTTACTACTACTTGGTATTGCCATAGTCAAGCAATTCTACTTTATGTGGAGTAAATAATAAGACCCTTGGTAAGAGTGAACTAAAATGGCAGAAGCTTTATATAGGCTTCAGATGAGGATGTAATGTTTTAAATATCTTGGCAGTTTGCATATTCATGTGTCAAAGATCCATGAATGCTGAATCCCACAATCTAACTGTGAATTCAGAAAGTATCAACAAAAAAATTAAATTTAGCCTTCTCATATGGCTAAATAGTGATAGCATCTGTAACGTCAGCTGTTAATATCATCAGGTGAACAGAGTTGTTCAGGAGGATTTAAAACTGATTTTCTAATTGAGGATTAGAGTATTTGTTCAGAATACTCTAGAGTAAAGAATCAGAGTATTTGTTTAAAAGTATTGGTCACTGTTTTATTTGTGGACTCCTTTTTTTTTAAAATAAACTTCCATTTTAATATGACAGAGTATGGGAAAAGACAGTTACATTTGTTATTTCTTAGGTTAGTTTTAGTTACAATGAACTTGGAACAAATTAATGAAATGTAGCTTAGAGTGATTTAAATTAAAAGCATGGCAAAATTTACTAAGCGGCTTGAATTACCCATTTAAAATATTGTCTGTGGCAGGTGGTAGTATTTTTTTCCTCATTTGAACATTTCTGAGTAGAAACTTTTCATTAAACGCCACCCTGGGCCCCAAAAAATGTGCGGCCATTTATTTGTAGCTCCTGTGCAGGAAAGGATTGGGAAATACACATGCAAACAGAGGAGCACGTGTGTGGAAGGAAGTAACATGGTCTAAATTTCCATTGCCTGTCAAATCCTTACATCCCGGACACTGATATATCACTTTTCACCCTAAACAATTAAGTATAGTTTTTGCAATGTTTTCTCCTGCCTTTAGAGCTATAGCTCTTTTGATCCTGGCCAAAGTGATTTGAACCTTAGTTTGTTATTAATCTCCACATACTTTTGAAATATTTTGTAGTGGTTCTTTTAGCCGAAACAATGTTCTAGTGTGTATGTGTTGTGAATTCAAATTTGTAACTTTTATCCAACAGGATGACAATCTAATGGATGTCTTGCAGTTGCTGGTTGCTCTGATGTCAGAGCATCCTGGTTCTATGATCCCTGCATTTGATCAGAGGAATGGATTACAGTAAGTTAGAATTTTCTAAGTGGGAAAAAGGAAACAGTGTTTTGACCATACTGTTGCTTGCAAGTATTCCCATGAAATCTGAATGGTTCTCATCAGTGTGTGTGTTGCAATCCACACCGCAACAACAGACTCCTCATCTTAGGAGATTTTTGGGTCCAGGTGTTCATTTTGACAAGAGGTGCTGTTGGATTTATTATCAATGAGGTGTTTTTTTTAATGTTTTCAAGCTGTCAGTCACACTTAAAACAGGGAGTGATCCATTTCAGTCTGTGCATTGATGTCTTCATCTACTGGTGCTCTGTCTTCAGCCCCCCATTCTTACAGATGTCTTAGGACTGGAAAGAGGCTGACAAAAATTGATTCAGATGTCTTCTGATCCTTGTTAGTTTTCTTCCTTTTTTTTCCCCCCATAGGACTTTTCCAGAAAAACTTTTTATTTGTTTAAAAGTAGCACTTTGTGCTATGCACTGTTTGGAATCTTTTTCCCAACAAACAGAAAAAAAGTGTTTAACACTATTGTGAGAGAAAAGTAGGGGAAAGTAGCAAATTTTACTTGTACAAGTACAAAATCTGCTAGAGGAGTTAAGTTGTGACTCTTTTTGTCTTGTGGCTCTCAGAGGGTGGTCACAGTATTGAACTTTTCTAATTTAGCAGGAACCTGCCTGAACGTAGTGGGAGAAAAATTAGTACGCGCAAACAAATGTAAGAACAATTCACAGAAAGATATGGGGAATACTAATTCTCTCACTGTGCAAAGGCAGAGTCTCATTTCTTACATTTAGCTGCACCTATTGGTTAATCGCTGTTTATATATTTTTTTCCAGTTGTCCTTTCTCAAGAGACTGCATTCAGGCATGGTTCTAATTGTTTTCTCCTCTTTTAGTGCTAGACTGATTTTTATTTTGCTTTTTACCCATTTTCATCAGATTTGATTTCATTTGTATGGTAATGTGTTACGTATGGGAAACTAATAAAAACCTCTAAAGTATTTGAATGTCAGGTTGGGTCTCCAGTGCAGTACATTTGGTTTTATTTAACAATTAGCAGTAGGTGCTTTTTTTTTTTTGTTAACAAGTATATGAGCAAGTCAGCATGAATAGTGAGTCCACAGCGAGAAATCACTTTGTTTTCCTGTCTCATTTGTTACACTCCTTGCTCTGGTATTGTCTCCAGTCACTTAATGGAGTGTTTGTATGCTTCTTGATACATCCACTTTTTGTGATTAAGGCATGATAATCTTGAAATTTAAAAATAATTTTCCAAAACTTTGTAAATATTTGGAGTTCTCTTAAAATTAAAAATGTTAGAGTAACCAATCTAGTGGGGGGAAGAAAAAAAACAAGAAAGGAAATGCTTTTCCCCTATACAATTAGGAAACCCTGATAGTGTTCTGTAAGGAAAAGCAGAGAAATGGATTCTATTGCTTTGAATGGCCAGTGTATCATCAGTTGTGCTTATTTCTTTCCCTCTGTAGTTTCTGTGGTTGCAGAATTCTCCAGGATAAATTATTTGTTATACATAACTGTTTTTTAGTCACCCTTAGATTTTACCTTTAATTCTGATATAGAGCTATTTTTTTTTTTGTCTTAGTTCAGGCGTCCTGAGAATTATTTTTGGGTATATAAAAATAAAAGTACCTAACTACTGACGAATGTTCAGTTATGTATAGATAAGGCCTAAAAACTTAGTCCTTTGAACTCTTTAAAACTTGCGGATCTAAAATGCCATGTTGTAACATGGAATAGTTTTGGAAAGGCTCTCCAAAATTCTTTACATGAGGTAGGCTTTTTCCTTCCCCCTAGTGAAATGATCCAAATTTCTTAAAAAATTTTCTCTTAACTTGTTTATGGTAAAGGATAAGTACTGTGCCTTCTGTTCCAATATGATTTCATGGAACATTTGGAAATTAATATTTTATTTTTTCAAAGAGAGCTTAGTAGTCCATGTAGATAAGTAGAATCATATTTTACAGATTTAAAGATCTGTTGAATACTATGAACCGCAGTCCAGCTAGAATCAGATAGTGATGTGGCCCTAAGCACTTGACTGTCTAAAAAGTGATGAAAGAAATTGAATGTAACTGATAAATATATTTAGATGTCTTCAAAGTTTTTATGGGAGGTTTACAAGGACTAAAAACCTGCATTTGTTATTCCTCACATTGACAGAAGACCAATGTGTTTTCTCCACTTAGGGTTGTCTACAAGCTTTTAGCATCACAAAGTGAAGGCATCAGGGTGCAAGCTCTGAAAGTGATGGGATATTTCTTAAAGCATCTTTCTCCAAAGTAAGTACTGATTTGGGTCTTAAAACTAAACCTCCAAAGAAAGGAAGGAGTCAAGGTAGGGTGTGACACAGACATTCTGTTTGTTACTTTGGTTATAAATTATTGGGTGTATGTACACACGTTTGTGTGTAAAGGAGAAAAAGCTATAATGGAGGTTAATCACTAAATAGGCTTCACTGAATAGGAGCTACTTTTCTTCAACTACCCCTCAGTCTATTTGTCACAAATATATTTTTGATATGGTGGAATTGCTTGTTGCTGGCAGCTAGTGTCCAGGCATTATCACTTCCTTGTCCGGCTGATTGAATAATTGCTTGCAGTATGGCCTCCTTCTTTTTAGTGACCCTTTTCCAGTGAAATCAGTAGCAAGAATTAGACTTGCTAACCCCATGTTACTGAGAACTAGGTTTAATATATCTTGAGTTGACTGTGATAGTGGATAACTATTGTGATTGCTGTCCATGGTTGCATTTTTGAGTGAAATGAAGGTAAAGGTGTGCTTTCCTCAGTGTTTATCCGGAAATCCCCAAGGCTGTGTTTCAGCTTTTTGGGCCCATGGGTGAGTGGACCTCATTTATGGAAGAAAGGTGGCTGCCTTCAGGGAATGATTTGTCCTTTCAGAATCTCAACACTTCCCCTTTTCCTTCACCAAAAGTGGAAGACGTAAGGAACCAACAGGAAAAATATCTTACCAGTGATTTTGTGTTTCTTGAGGCACATTGTGTTAAACTTTTTCTCCCCTAAAGCAAATGGAATGCATGTTGTTTAATCTTTCTCTACCATTTTAGGAGAAAAGCTGAAGTCATGCTTGGACATGGATTGTTCTCTTTGTTGGCTGAAAGGCTGATGCTTCAGACAAGCTTATTCACCATGACCACATACAATGTCCTGTTTGAGGTAGTCACACACTGTAGTTAGGATCCGATCTTTCTAATTACTTGTAAGACATTGTTAGAAAATTGCTTACATATTTGTGCTGATATGTTCCAGATGACATTAAACCTTAGTGTGATGCAGCTGAATGCTGCTTTTTTTGCCCCCAAAGCTTACTATGGATTTATCCCCTCCTTAACTTGGTTATGCTCATTATGAACAATTCTAGATAATGAGTAACCTGTATGTTTTAGCCAGATGCTCATGTAGATGTGGAATTTTATTATAGCAATGATCTTGCCTTAGGATAATTGCTTTGGTTAGATTCACGTTCATCTTCCAGTGTACTTTAAATAACAATGTGCACTTAAGAGAGAAATAAAAGAATAAAGTAGCTTATAGAGGTTTAGAAACAGGATGAAATAAATTATTAAGAAAGTAAGTGGGGATTTTTTGGATGATTTTTAGAATGATGGTGATTGTGCTACATCCAACTATTTTTCAGTAAGCTGTCTTCATGTACATTGATATGGCATCTTCTTCTTTCTTGCTAGATTCTGACTGAACAAATTTGCACTCAAGTAATACATAAACAACATCCTGACCCAGATTCAACGGTGAAGATACAAAATCCTCGTAAGAACGATACACATTTTTAAGTGCTACCTTAAGAAAAGTCTGCTTTAAAAGAATCCCACAAATGAACAAGCTTCTTAATTACATCTACCAGTCTTCTAATCTCAGTTTTACAATTTTTTTTTACTCTAAAATACAGATAACTTGTATTTAATTGGAGTTCCATCCACAGTATTTTTGAAAGACATCTTATGTGTCTGTCGTTCATAACTCACCTTTTTTGGCTGTGCAGTCACATTATAAAATGGTTTATCAAGACATTTATGCACAGGATACTTTGATTTAATACATGTTAAGGTTCCAGCAAAATTCTGAATGCATTATTTAGTGATGTCAGACTAAATTACCTTAAGTATAGAAACACCTTTCATCTTAAATTACATTCAGTATGACAATGCTAGGTGGAAAATAGGATAAATGTATCTGTTCACTGTTTTGGTTAGCTTACTTTTTTGGAAATATCTTGATATGAAACTTTAGATGTCTTTTGAACTGAGAGAAAATACTGATCTCCTTTTCTGAATTATATACATCATTGATGTGTTCTGTGCATAATAGAATGGACTTATGATAGCTTTGCGAGTTAACTTTTTTCTGGAGAAATGACAGATTTTTTTCCTTTCGTAGCTGCTTTGTCATTAAGCGTAGGTCACAGTTGTAGGTTTACTTCAGGTGGAAAGTGGGGGAAGAGAAAAGAAAGCAAAGCAGATATGGAGGAAAGCAATCTGGTTGCATTATGCCATTTTCCTTCTGGTAAATTTGTATGAAGCAAGAGATATATATATATTTATGTTGCTTTCTCCTAAGATTGAGTTGACAGTCTCTGCTGTGGTCAGTATAGAGAGACTGAGTTGATTCTGAAATAATGTAGGTCTGGTAGGAAGAGTGACTTGTAGAGTCCCTTTTTTAGTTCATTGCTGTTATTAAATTAGGAATTTCTCTTTAAAGAACTTGTACAAGATGAACTGCAACTATCACAGTGACTGTGTTCAAATTGCACCCTAATTAATTTCCAAAGTTGACTTCTTTTAAAGTAACAAGAAAAGTCACCGCCCCTCTGGTTCAAAAAGTGTGATGTACCCTGAATTTTGACCTCCTAAAAATACAGAAAACATTGTGATCATAAGAGATAAAATTTTATATTAGGAAGGTTTTTTATAACAGAAACTGATAAGTTTAATGGGAAGTTGGTCACATTCTTTGAAAATTCAGTATTGTTAAGGTAGAGCAAAATCTGATAAGGTAGAGCATTTTTCTCATATATTGGTTTTGTAATGCATGTTTTTTTATGTGAACCTCATGTAAAGATTGTTCTGACAGATTCTGATAGCTTGTCAATTGTTATGCAGTAATATTTGTGTTGCTTAAATATGGTAATTCAATTAACTACATTTTCTTTAGAGGCATACAAATCCCCCGATGGGTTACTAGGTTTGAAAAGTATTGGAAGAAGGGGTTTATTTTGCTTAAACTTTCTTCTCCAATAGAGGTGTGCTTTTTCTCAGTATAAAATTTTATGTGGTGTCACTTTCCTTGTGCAAACACTGTTGAGAGGCCTTGTGTTTTATGCTGTGCGTAGTCCTAATATTTTGTTACTCATGAACTGTTTTACAGAGATTTTGAAGGTTATTGCAATCCTGATCCGTAATTCTCCACAGTGTCCAGAAAGTCTGGAGGTCCGGCGAGCCTTTCTCTCAGACATGATTAAACTGTTTAATAACAGCCGAGAAAACAGGAGGTAAGATGGTTTGCTCTATGTATAAGTATATAAAATAAAAAATGAAGTCTCCTAGTAAATTAACTCATGAGGACAGATACAGCTTCACTGCTGTTTCAGCAAATTTTGTACTTTAGCAAAGTCTTCAGTATGAAAAATTAGAGAAGCTTGCATGTAGCAATTTTTAAAGCATGTTGGATTCTTGACTTAGCTGTTGTATATATTTCTAAGATATATTTTATAATATGATTCAACAGCATGCGTGTGTTTTGCAGGAGTTTGTTGCAGTGCTCTGTCTGGCAGGAGTGGATGCTTTCCCTTTGTTGTTTTAATCCAAAGACTTCTGAGGAGCAGAAGATAACTGAGATGGTGTACACCATATTTCGGATTTTGCTGTACCATGCAATAAAATATGAATGGGGTGGCTGGCGTGTGTGGGTGGATACACTGTCAATCACACATTCAAAGGTGAGATTAAACAAATTTTAGGAGCATTTGTGAAAAATTTTGGTGCTGGTCTTGCTTTTTACTAACAGCATGAACACAAGGTGGCGCACCATAGCTATTCATCAACAAAAATACCTTTTAGTAACATCAAAAGCCTGTAAAGCAAATCAGTAAAAAGCAAAGAAATCCAAGTTAAAGGCAGATGCTTCTGTTGTTAAACTGTCATGGAATATGGGGTGAGAGTGCAAATCCATGCAGCATGAATGAGTTATTGTTAACAAATTTGTTATTGTTCTGTCTGAATTTTGTTGTTGTTACAACCAGAGTTACATCATAAAAGTTATTAGTGGTTCTCTGAATGAGGCACAGTAGTGCAAAAGGTATTTTATACTGCCTTATTCTAAACAAAGGAGTGAGGCCAGTGTGGGCCTCAGAATTATTCTGGTTGTCAGAATATTTATTTAAAATGAATTAAGTTATAAATTACCTATTTCTAAGTGTGTGCAACTTAGCAGTGTGAAAAGGACATCTGTGAATGCAAAAGATCACTTTATGATACTAAGGAATTGTTAGCATTTCTGAGGTCTTGGATTTTGAAAAAAATCTTTTTCTTAGAAAAAGTCAGTCTCTACAGACAGCAAGAACCTTGTTATTTTGCAGCTCTATTTATTGCATTCAGAGGTCCATAGTGCATTCTAAGGCTATGGGGAGACAATTGTAGAAATCTTTATAATAAAAATGGGTGAAATAACTTTATTAAACAGTCACTTAGCTAAGTGGAATTCCTGTGCAAAGTACCCATGGCCACATTTGAACTCTCACAGAGATCACATTTTCAGTGTTGGACCATTCTTAATATGCTTTTTTGTCGGCAAACCCAGTTTCCTCTCTTCGCCCCAAGATGCAGAGAGCATGGGTGAATTGTACAATGGCAGGCTGTAACCAGAGTAAAGATCCCTAACGTGCTTTTATATAAAACTGGTGTAATTTAGCATGTGTGTGATTGCTGGGAATCACTGGGAATTGTCCCTGGGGAAAGATGGAGAGGTGAATAAAGGAAGACCACCTTTTTAATTCTTAGAGCTTTGGTGTCTTGAATTTAGAAATTAGCTAGCACATTATCTTATAATCTGTAGTTCTATTCCTAGACTCCTTTTGTAAGATAATGTAATGTCAGAAATCTCGTTTAAACAACATCTATGTCAGAAAGGTTATATGGATTTTTGGTCATTCTTTTCAGTGACTTAATGTGGCTAATCAATGCTGTAGAGTTCCTAGAGAAAAACCCCCAAGATTTTATTGTGATGCCATGGCCAAATGTCAAGAACAAAACCCAGCAGTTTTAGAAAAGACCAAAAAATAGATAGGCATAGATAATGTTGGTCTGGTTTATTAATTTCTATTTTAAGAGCTGTATGTTTTTGTGAAATACCATAGTGAATGAGAAGAGGACCTACTTCAGTCTGTGTTTCTCATTTTTTGTTCCTTGGTTGTAGGAGTAACTCCCTGTAAGTTTTCTCAAGTCTAACTTTGTTGACTTTCTGGTCAATTTATAATAGCTGCCTGTTCTTCCAGCCCATTTCAGAAGAAGTTGAATGATGGCAAGTTTGGAAGTGTGTGAGTGTGGGCAGAGTGTGGTGGTGGAATATTGAATGACTCCTAAAGGAATTCAGTTTGTTTGGATATCAGTACTAATACTAGTTCCAGAAGCCTAAATGACAGTGTTTAAACAGCAAAAGCAGCCAGAAACTAACTTGACAATATTGATATGAATTGATGGTGCCATTATCAAGATTTTAAAATTTCAACTTTATTATGCACTTTCCATTTGAACTTTTTTGTAAATAATACATACAATTCATGCAACTAGCCATATAAAACTAGATGATTCTTCAGAGCTGTCTGTTAATTACATAAATATAAATTAGGATAAATCACAAAAAAAAGTCTTGAAAAATGTCCTTGTAAACACATAATTATAATGATTTTTAATCCTGTTAATTTTACTTATTTTAAATAGTCTTATATCCTGTTTTACCACCACTGAGATTCATAGAGATTAACACATAACCTCGTGTACACATAATTCAGTGGGCAAATTGTTCGATGCTAAGTGCATCTCAGATGTTTTTGATTTCTAGCATGCTTTCAAAGTAATGTGGGAATTATGGGAACAAAAATATTTCCTTAACGTTGCTAAAAGAATAACCAGTTTGGGTTTTTCCTATTTCTCTCTAATTGTATTAGGTTACTGCTTATTTTTCCTTTTTACAACCCTCTGTGCCATTCGTGCCACTAATTTATAACACCATTCTATGATAAAGAACAAGTACATAAAGGACCAGTGTTACACAATTGGATAGGTTTTGCAGAGCTACACATCAAGATACATGCAGCTGCTATAAAAAGCCAAAGAAACTCAATTGCAATTTTATTGTCCATTTTGATAGATTTCCTGCCACCTTTGTAGCAGGGAAGCTGTTTGTCACTGTAACCCTCTCCTCCAACAGCTACACAGTGTTTTATAAACAGGGGTGGCTTTTCCAGCATAATTGCACTGCATTGGCTTCCTTGCATTCAGGATTTAGAAGGTGTGTAGGTGTGTGCAACCTTTTAAAAACCAAATTTCTTAGTATTACTCATGTATTTTGTTAATTTCCATATTATTTTTTGATGCTTTCCAGATATTAAACCATTGTTTACAAAAGTGGTTAATCTGTTTCTTCTAATTCAATGAAAATATTATTGGAAAAATGAAATCGCAGCTCCAGTTTGTTCTGACTTGCCAGTGTTGAATTTATGAAGGCATCCAAGAACTTCTGTTTTTTAAACATTGCAACCATGCTAACTCAGCCTTAGATTTTTATCTGTCTATTCCAGTTACTTTTTACAAAGGACCAATGATTTGGGGGTTAATAATAGGAAAAAAGTCAAGAATGGTGGACAGCTTCCCTTTTTAACCTTTCAGCTTCCCCAAGTTTTAAAAGAATAAAATTATATACACAGTGCAATGCACTCCTAAATTATCTGAATGTTTTAAACTGGGAAGACTAACATGTGCTTATTTCAGGCCCTTAAATATATTTTATTACTTAAAAGTTGATTCATGTTACCTTTCTGTTAAAGAAAATATATTCAGGTGAAGAATGATATTTATTTTTAGTTTTTAATAGCTCAAGACATTTTCAGTAAGACTCAGATGTTAATATGTGTAAATGCAGTTTTGTTTCTGTTTAAGTGGAAGAATTTTATTCATTGATCTGAATGAGAAGTATAATTTTAAAATGTTAATAGTGGGACCTTACTGTACAGTGTATTTCTAACTAATTGTCAGTTTTCAGTCTAAAGTACAGTTGTAATAAACATTGTGACTGTTAAGTAAATTTGCATATTCTTTTGTACCCTGCTTGTTTAATTTAACGGAGGAGAAAAAACCCCAGAGCATTTATGTGTGCTATGTTTGCCAGGTTTTCATCACTGTCTGATGAGGGAAAACTAGCAAAAGCTGCGGAGATTAGGTGGTGGAGGAGTTAATATATGGTGGCAATTAAAAAACTAATTTGCAGAGAAGTGAACGTAGCCCAGTAGTTTTAGAGGGTAAGAGGCCATCAGAATCTGGAGTCCAAATCCTGTTGGCATCCAGGATTTGCTTTGGACGCTTTTGTCTGTTTTTTATCCCTGTCATGAAGGCAGGAGGGTCTCCCACAGCTGAGATCTTCAGCTCCAGGGTAATTTGAAGGCTTCATGTGTTCTTCAGTCCTCTGAAAAGTGTATTTGCATTGCTGTGAGGGGAAGAAGAGGTACCTGGCCCAGAGGGTCATTGTACTACTGCCAGTTTTCGGTTGTCACTTGTGCCAGGCCCAATATGTCAGTGAAGCAAAGCTGGGAGTACCCTTGAAATCATTCAATATTACATTCAATCTAATGGGGTAAATACTTTTAATAAATATTACTTATTCTACATAGAAATGATTCTCAGCTTGTTACCTGAGTTATGGAGAGCAGAATGAGCTTGGAGACTGGAATGTGCAGCCTCCTTTAGAGCTGTGCACCCCCAGCACAACTGTGTTGTGATGATGCAGTCCTTCACTCTTATGAGGGGTTTCCTTTCTACAGTTTCTTTTGTAGTAGTTGTGTGGGAAGGCTTTTCTAACCAATGACCAGCGGGAGAAGAAAGTATTTTCATTGTTCAGCAGGCAGACATGTGCCAGTGATGGGCTCTTACACATGCAGTGTGTATGGTTAATGGGAAGCTCCTCCATCTCATTATTCACTTGGTTTGAGGGAGTGCAATGTCATGAATAAAACTGCAGGATGCTAACAAAGAAATGGGGATAGATTAGAAGGGAGCAAGGTAAACTGAGAATTTATAGAGCTGCAGAGAAGCCTTAAAAGAAGAGTGTAATAGAGATTTGCTACTGAGTGCCAGGGCTCTCAAAATGAAGAATTACAAAAGCATTAGCAGCAAAGAGATCTGGTGTATGAAGAGGCAAGTAGCTCTGAAGTAGTCTTCCTAAGTAAAGAAGACTTGAGGAGAGAGAGGATTCTCATCTCTATGACTTGGTATAAAAAATCATGGAAGATGGGACGTGTGTCTGCAGCCTCAAGAATTGTTAGCGGCTTTCTTTTGCTGTTGCTGCAGTTTGAAGCAATCCTCCTCCATAATTGCAGCTACCTCTGTTCACATTGTGGTGCCTGAATTAGGTCTCCTGGCCTTTCTTTGAAATGATGGATGTGGAGTCTTTGCTGTAGGGCTGCCAACAAAATATATGGAGATACTGGAAAAAGATGGCAGAAGTGAGCAGTGCATAAAACCTGTTGCTGGGCATTGCAACAGTGGGATGATAAATGCTGAATTTAGTTACAGAATATTTTTGTTAATAGCTAAATATCAAATATGTACGTGATAAGGTTTGACAGTCCCTTGAACTGTAGGAATGGTGGCAGGGATTGAGATAGTGAGAAAATACATACTTTGAGATGATTGTGTGTGCTCATGTCTTGCAATTTAAACTCATTAAAAGCAATAATTTCCTTAGTGAAAATGGGCTAATACACATTCGGTATGCAGTTTGAATTTATTGTTGTATGATGATGTAACAGTAAGCTATATCTTGATTTGAAGTAAAATGCTGTTGACATACATAAAATTCTCCCTCAGAAAAGCAGACTTTTATGAATTATATTGACTAGTACTTGCTTTCTTATTCTAGAAATGATTTTTTTTTCTCAAGATGAGTAGAAAAAAAAGGCAGAACTCTTGCTACTTAGGTGAAAATGCAAGATACAGGAACATGAAACTGTCTTGGAAGAGTTGTTTCCCCCCCACCTTGTACATCATTGAATGTGTTTCTGGTGGAAGTTTAGTCTCCTCCTTTGAAAACCTCTTATCCTGCAAAGTATCTTTTAACTTGCTTTGCTTAGCTTCCATCTGCGACTCACTCAGAAATAGCCCAGACTTAAGTCAGTGGATTACAGACTGTAACTCAGTGCATGGTGCACACTGTGCCTTTGAATCTTTCCCTGTGCTGAGTTGATTAGTTTTGATATCACTGATAGTGGTGTCTCCTGTCTAAACAGGCCTGTTTGTGTTTGGAGAGACACTTTTGAAACAGTTAGTGTTAGTAGAGGAGAAGTGGAAAAGGCAGGTCAATAAAATCCTAGTTAAGATTCAAAAAGTTGTGATGCTTTTTGGAATTATGAAGAGTTTATTCATTTATTATGAAGAGTTTATTTAAACCAGCACAGGAGCTGGTTTGCACTGAGAAGACTCTATAAGGAATTGTCTGACCTGTCTGGCAAGATATTCCTTTCCTCTCCCTACTCTATGAAATTGCCCACCTGAAAATGGGAAAAAAAAAGGCAAAAAATCTTAACATATAGTTAAAAACTATATTTTCTCTAAGTTCTTTAATGAAAATGTCAGTCATCTTACCCTTTCTCATTGCTGTATGCTAATTTTTCTCCTTGGCAATTAGTAAATGTTAGATGTCAAATTAAGCTGAAATTAATGGCAGAGGCAAATGTTGCAGATATTAGCTCACAAGTGTCTTCAACTGGTGGTGCGTAGAGATGCATTCCAAGCATTGCAGACAGCTATGGATTAACCATCAAATGATGGTGAAGATTAATGATTGGCCTTTTAGCTCACTAATTTAGAACAATTTCTGGTAATTAATTTTGTATTATCAGCTTTACAGTTGCAAATGCCTTAAGGAAAATAAAAAATTACTTATGTACATTTAAGGTTCTTCAAGTTGTCTTGTAAATTGTTGCGTGCAGATCCTAATGTTTAATCTTTAATACCTTTATGTATCTGTGCACTTGCTTGTAGTAACCATAATTTCTACTTCATTTTGCAGTTTTGTTGGTGCTGATTTTGTTAACCTTAAGTGTTTTGTTTCATATGTATAGTTTGGCTTTGTGTACTTGTGTCCTTCATAAATGCCACATCATGCAATAGAAGTTGAGGGGGAAGAATTGTCTAGTGCCTCTGTTGTAGTACCACAATTTCTTCGTTTCCTGTCAAACCAAATTACAGATTGATATAGTGATCAGAAGTGTTTATACAGCCTTGTTGAAAAGTTGGATTATACAAAGCAGAATTTCTGAAATTTGTATCCTTTTGTTATATAAGAAACCCCCAGACTCAAAATGAATGTTAGAAAAATACTGTTTCACATGGTCTCTCTAATTTTGGTAATTTGAGTTTTATTTAAAGGACAGTATTTAATACATTGTAACATGAATTCTTGTTGATGTTTATGGTCAAAGTAGAAATTGCTATCCTCGTTGAGTGGATTTTGGATTTTTTGGGGAGTGGTGTTTTCCTTTAGTTCCCTGATGCCTAATTTTCTTCGGCAGTGTTTCTCTCCTTACAGTTTCTTGCATTGTTCTGAAATCAGTGTAGATTCTTAACAGATTTTGCTTGGATTTATTTGCTCATAAGTTTACGTTACCTGTCTGTGAAGACAAATTGTCAGTATTGATGTTCTTGCTGTTCTTTGTTTCTGTTTCTTTTTAGTAGCAATTAAAAATCCCTCAGTGCACAGTTTTATTTTCAGTATTGCTCTTTATTGTCTTCCAAAGCATTGTCTGTTCCAGGTTTCAGATGAAATTAGTTTTGAAATGGTATTTCATCCCTGTACCATACATGGTGTTTTTAAACGTTGACCATACCATATTCCCTATGCCCTAAATTCCAACATGGTTGGACATGTGGAGGTCAGAGACAGCCTTGGCTGCAGTGGCCATGAGATGGTGGAGTTCAGGATTCTCAGGGGAGGGAGAAGAGTAAAAAGCAAGCTTGCAATCCTGACTTGTGAAGAACAGATTTTGACTTATTTTCAAGCAAAGTTGATATAAGGCTGTGAACCAGATGATCAGTTTGGTTGGTAAGGAAAAATAGGAAGCTGCAATAGGTTTTTGTTAAGGGGATAGGGCTTGGAGCACACTAGAAAAAAGCATTATAGTGAAAGAGTAGGTCTCGGGTTGCACCCACTGAGATATAACTGACTGCCCATTTCTCCAAAAGTAGTTGGCAGCCCTACAAACTGTGTTCATAGAAAGTGAGAAGCTATAAACTTGGTGGCTTTTACTCCTACATATGAGTTTAATAAGATTTACACTGGAATGATGCATGAAATTACAAATGTTCGTACTGTTAAATATTGTGGGGCAGTGTGCTTTCTGGGAGGTACATGTAACTTTTGCTGAAATCAAACAATGTCATTTTCATTTGTTAAATGTCTTCTTTAGTGCTTGCTGGAACAAAGCTTTTCAGTAATTTTGGAAATGGAGGAAGCAACAGGGAGAGAGAAAAAAGGGAAAGTTACTGGAGATAAGTTCAAGTTGTTAGGATTCCTTCTTCAGAAAAGTAGTGATTAGACCTGAATTAGCAGCTCTGCCTAATCATAGTTTGAAAAATAAGTGAAAAGTGCAAGGGACAGCTTATTAGCATGATCTATTTTGTGTTGTCTTCGACATTCTTACTATGGGACAATTCAGAAAGCATTTCCAAAGTAATAATGCAAAAGCTTAGAATCAAATAATTTATGGATCCATTACGATTGAATGAACTTTCAATCAGTTGTAATTATTCACACTTTTTTTTTTGTACAGAACTGAATAAAAACTAATATATTTTTTTTTTTAACAAGCAAAGTGAGATATCCCACTTCTGTTTCTAGACACTAAAGTATTAATTAAATTAACTTGAATGAATAATATGCTTCAGGTCATGTTAAAATAATGCATCACTCCTGCAGTGCTTGAATATACTTGATTGATGGAGAAAGTAGTATGTTACAAAGCTAAATATTGACATGAGAACCTGCCAAAAAGAATTTTTTTTGTCTTTGCTCTGTCTTTGCTTATCTCTGATTTGTTAACTGTAATTTCTAGTATATTTTTAATCTTGAAAATTGTTTTTTGACTACTGTGTCCTCTTAAGGGAAAATATTCCTACTGACTAATCATCAGTTTGAATACCATGTACATGGAATTTTTAGATGAGATCCAAATGAATGAGCTGAGTATGTAAGAGAATAAGAAAATGTGTGTTTGTATATTTAGTGGAATGCAGTGCTCTACTTTGCCTATGGAAAATATTTCTGATACAGCAACTGATTTAAAAAAAAACAACCCTCGGTTGGAGCTTATGTTGGGAAAATTTTGAGAACTGAGCTTACAGACAAATAAACACTTGTGTTGTGGAATATAAATCTAAATCCTAAATGAAAAGGTATGGATAAACTAAATTGAATAAGAGTGTAATAAAAACTTAAGTTAGGCAAGTGATATTTTATTTTTTAAAACACAGCTATTTATTTGGGCAAATGAGTTTTATTAGTGTGTACATAAAGAATTGATCTATCTGGATTTTTTTTAAAAATACCTAGAAACAATGATATTTTCAGCTAAGGAGTAGAAAAGTGTTTTCACTTTAATGAGTTTTGTAGCTTTTCTCAGGCTGAGATGGGGTGAATAGCACTCACCAAAGGAAATGTCCTCTGGGGAATTCTGGGTAACATTTGGGGGTCCACAGGGTTCTGGCTTTAAGTGCTTTTCTCTGCTCTGACTTTGTGACATTGTACTTTTTAGTGTAAAATTTTCAAAAGTTTATGTATCTTTGTGGATTTTTGAGCATACTAAAGGTGCTAAAAAGATGTGAAAACTCTGCTACTTGTCACAGCCTCCCCCTTCACAAAAAAATTGAGGTTTTCAAATCTAGTAATTCTGTGGATCTTATGCTTAGGATGTCCTTTGGATCAGGCTAGTTGGGGTTTTTTTGACACTGGCTTTGCTTTTCTTTCTTCATTTTAGTCAGGAAAAAACAGATAAATGTAAGAAAACCTTGCTGTCAGTTGAAGTGATATCTAACGTGCAGGTTTTTTTAATGAAAAGGACAGGATCCAATATAAATTTGTGATTTGAGCATTGATTTTGGGTTTCTTTTTTTTCAAGAAAACAGTCATTAATATATAGTTTTTAATGTCCTTTGAACTCTGTTCTTTTAGGTAACTTTTGAAATGCATAGAGAGAGTCTTTCCCAAATGTACAAGGCGTACCAAGAGAAAGGAGGAGAAGGGAGTGGAGTATGTTCTTCAACTCCAATTAGAACAATCTCTGGGATTAGCAAAGAAGCTGAAACCAAGAGAAAACAGCAATCTTCTGAGTTAAAAGAAAATGCTGCTGCTCCTTCCTGCATTACTGATGGTGATACAGAGTGCAGAACTGAAAAAAAAGAGAAAGAAAATTCATCAGATGGTGGCCAGCAAACTCATTCAGTATCTAATCATGAGGAGGAATTAGAGGGGGAGGATATGGGAACTACAGAGGATTTAAAAGCAGTGACTTGTGTGGAATTTTCTCCAGAACCAGAAACAGTAAAGCCCAGTGTCTCAGAAATCAGTACTGGAATAGCTGAAGCAGTTGAAGATTCTAGCAACGATAATGAGCTTGTGGAGGAAACAGCTGCTGTCACTGCTGCTTCTTTAGCCATGCAAACTCCTGTGGAAGGAGGAACTCCCACAAGTCCAGAAGGACTCGAAAAATCAGCAGTAGAGGTAGAAGATGAAGATGACTTTGTTGATTTGAAAGATGAAAGTAGTCTGCCTTTGCCTTCAGAAGTTCTTGCAGAAAGGAGCAAGGAATGTGGCTCTAATGCGAGCGAAGTGACAAAGCAGGAAGGAACAAAAGAGCAGCAACCTGAAACTGGGCTTTTAAAGTCTGAGGGTACTGAAGGTGTGGGCGAGAAGAGCCAAGAGCTGACTTTGCCAGAGACGGTGAGTTCTGCAGTTCCAGAAGTAGTAACTCAGCTGGATGCAGCAGGAAAAAAGAAGCTGAAGGAAGGAAACGTAGTTACCAGTGAAACCAAAACAACTGTGGAAAACACACATGCACAGGTGGCAGAGCCCTCTGGAGCCCCTGACAGAAGAATTGCCAAGCTTGATGTTTCCAGTGTTGCATCTGATACAGAAAGACTGGAGTTGAAAGCTAACACATGTCTAGAAGCACCTCTGCCCCCCAGATCCATGCCTGAGGTAAATTCTACCTGTCCTTCATCCATCTAGCTTAGAAATAAAAGGAAGGTTTTTTTAATGAATTTTTTGAGAAAGCGTACCTAAACATTCTGGGGATTATAATGTGTGTGATTTTTGTGAGTTATCTATAAAATACTTTTAACCCGGGGTTGAAATAGCCACAATTATTATAATTTGTGTCCTGAGAATTCTCAAAGATTTTTGTACATCCACATATGAATGCTGATATAAACTGAGTATTTGTCTAGATGGACACTTCATCTCAGCTGTTTTAAACTATAAAAATTGGTAGGTTTGTCACTACATCATATCATCCTACATTTTTGGACAAGTATAAATTAAGACTTGGTTTCTGTTGTGTGCTACAGTGCTCCAGCCTCCAGTCTTTAGTTTCTAATCCAGCTTTTAATGGTTAAATAGTCATGTCTCTGAGTACTTCCCTTCTGCAGAGATACTTCCTAATGGATGCTCTTCAATCTGCACCATTCTTCCTTAAAGGAGGAAAACCACTGTCTACAACAACATATTCTCCCCCCCTGGTAAGGTTGGGTGGCTGCTTGTGAATACCTAGACTGGCAGGTGTGGTAGTGCAGCTGTAGCCTAGTGTGTAGTTTTGGTATATCTATTAAATAGCATTTGTGTAATAGTTTTAGCTTTATTTGGAACCATGTACATAGTCTGAACTTGTTGGATATCCACAATTTCGAGTCTGTTAAATGCATTTCAGTGTGTGCCATGGGAACTAATAACCAGAGTGTGGGTTTTGTTTTATTTTCTTTTTTGTCTGCAAATGGTGCATTCAGCCCTCAAGGCAGCAGGTTTCCTCAGGACAGGAGATGGCTGCTCCATCGGATGGGCAGAGGAGGGACACAAGGTCAGCTGTGTTCCGTATTCCCGAGTTCAAGTGGTCACTGATGCACCAGCGCCTGCTCACAGACCTGCTGTTCTCCATAGAAACAGATATTCAGATGTGGAGAAGGTACATCATGTGCTTTATGTGGAATGATCCAGACTGGGTTCAGTTATAAGGGGCTCATTGACCTAGACTCATGGACATCTGATGTTTTACTCATTATTCAATAGCCTGACTTAGTGACCTACACCGAATAATTCTCAGATTTTTTTTTAAGACTCTTTACAGTCATAACTGTGTATTGGTTCAGGGCCTGCATACAGATTTGGACTGAAATCCTGGCTACATATAAGTCAGTGGCAGTCTTACTGTTGATTTTTATTCAACTAAGATTTCAATTTTCCTAATGTATTTAAGGGCCTGTTCTTGTCTAAATGTGGATAAATAAGAAAGATAATATATCCAAAATAGTATGTTTTGCTTCTGCATTTACACACACTGCTGCTTTGATAGGGTTCTGTGAACCCAAAGATGTTAATTTGAAGATGAAGTACTAAGAGGGATCTGTAATGTAATCATGAAGATCTTTGAAAGCAGCAGTAATTCTGCAATTTAATTTTAAAGTTTAATAACTGAAATGAGAGGGGAGTCCATTGTTAGCTTGTAGTCATGAGTGTCAAATTTAAATTGAACCATATAGGTGTTCTGACCTGATAAAAAGGAATGTCAGTATGAAGAAATAGTGTGGGTAAGTGATTAGAACAATTTAAACTGAAGTGAATTTTTGTCTGACTATAATTTTTAGGATATGTTTAAGTTAACCTATCTCGTCCTCATCAGATGTAGCTAAAACATATTTCTATTTTAGCCTCTGTTTTGGAAAGTTTTTGTCCAAGTTTTTGTGCTTTGTTGATTTTTAATTTCACCAAGATATCTTTAGAATTTGCTTTAGTTTTTCAAAGATTTAAGTTCAAATCTAGTTCACTGTTCCAGGAGACTTTATTCTGTTTCCTGATATAGTGACTCTTGCTATAAAGCAGCCACAGACCTGCCTATAATGTATCTTTATACAAATGAGGATTAGCAATCATCTTGGTGATTTTAGCAACCTGTCATCTTGAGCAGTTTATGAAGAGAAAAGAAATGTAGTTTTAGGTTTAGATTGAGATGCATCAGTTGACCCTTAGGTCATGTGTTATTTGCTTCCCCACTACTAAGTGTCTGGTTTTACTTTGGTGAAAACAGAAAAATTTTCAAATACTCCAGTAATAAAGCTCTATTCTGAATTTCTTTTTTCTTTTTTTTTTAATTTTTGGATAGCCATTCTACAAAAACCGTGATGGACTTTGTGAATAGCAGTGACAATGTGGTGTTTGTGCACAACACGATCCACCTCATCTCTCAAGTGATGGACAACATGATCATGGCCTGTGGTGGTATCTTGCCGTTGCTTTCTGCTGCCACATCTGCTACTGTAAGAAATTCCATTTGTATTTAAAAATTCCTCTCTTGTGGGAGGATGTCTTTCTTTATGGAGTGTATTAATTATTATATCAGTCCTTTTGGGAAATGGAAGTGCATGTGGGGTGTTTCCACAGGCATCTCTTTCCTCCCTTTGCTACCTCCACACTTTTCCCTAAGTTAAATTAGGTGCTTGCCTTCATTGCCTGAAGACATAAAAAAGTTTCCTGCCTTTGTTGCCCCACAGTGGTCTGGAGTGGGATTAAATCCCACTATTAATGATTGTTCCTAGAATATGAGTAATTATTACTTTTGAATGTGACTGATAGTGGACTTCCAGCACACATTTTTCTTTATTTAGCATGCAGGAATATTATATTTGTGAAGAAGTAAATGTTGCTTTCAATTTTTCTCTGTGTAGCATGAATTGGAGAATATTGAGCCAACTCAAGGACTTTCAGTAGAAGCATCTTTAACATTTCTCCAGAGATTAATCAACCTTGTGGATGTGCTAATTTTTGCAAGCTCTCTTGGATTCACTGAAATTGAGTCTGAGAAAAATATGTCATCTGGAGGAATTCTGCGACAATGTCTTCGTCTGGGTAAGCAAATAAGACCCCTTAATGAGAATAGGAGGTTGTAGTTACTAAGCAGTTAGCAGCTGCTAGCTTTATTTTTGTTCCTGTCCATTGTTTTGTTAAATCAAGATTAAATGTAATCAAATATTAGGATCTTACACAGTTTTACTGTATTCTGCAATGCATATATACATATTCCTCTCTAAAAGTTTAGATAATATAAATTAAGTTTGGTAGCCTTTTTTCTTTTTTCTTATTCGTTTTATCCATGAGGATATTTCTTTTGCCAAACTTCACCAAATAATCAAGGCTGAGAATACAGCAGCTTTAAGAAAAATAATCTGGTACTATATATAAAAAAGAAGTTTTGTAATACTTAGATAAGAGGTTTAACACTTGAAGGTCAGTATATGAAAGTATGGAGAAAACTAGAAGTGTAAATTTCTGAAGGGTTCAAATTGGGCAATAATTGTATCCAATTATTACAGTATGCTTGCTTCAAATTGGATTGAAAGAAAATGATCAGTTACCTAAGAAAGTAACAAATATTCTGAAAATTACAGCATATGAGATCATAGCAGGGTCCAGGTAGATAATACAGGAGGAGAGAATTCATGCTTAGTTGCATGCTGTAAGACTTTGTTTTGAAACGTTTTATTTGCATGAGTGCCAGAGCAGCTCAGAGCCTCAACAGTAACTAGCCTTCCTCTCCCTTTCTAGGCAATTAAAACTTTGTGCAGGTAGAACAAGATTTATGGGATGCAAACAGTGTAGAGATGGGATAGTCCTTTTTTCCTTTGAAAATTAATATTGGAAGATGAAACAGGGCAAAAACATGCAGCTAAAAAAACCCAAAAAACCAGTTGTGTAACTTCAGAACTTTAGTCCAAGAGTAACAGAGTATTGTGAAGCAAACATTGCCATTTGTTTCGCTGGTGTATAGCTTCTCTTTGCTCTTGCAAACTTGTGAAATTTATCTGTCTTCACCCTACCCACCCTGTGGTTGTATGCATGGTCAAATTGCAGTGAGGAATACTCACTTTGAAGTATCCATTAAATACAGCATATATGTTCTAATAGTTTAGCATTCATTATTGGTTATAAATTATTAAAGAATTTTGAGCATTGGTTTGCAACTGTCTAAAACTTACAGAAGCAAAGCATTTTACTGATGTGCATCAACTTTTTAGTTTTAAGTGGTAAACAGAATTGTGTTATAAATTTCTGTAAGGCAATATAGAACAATACTGTTTCTCAGAATAACTTTCTTAATGTTTCTTTTCCCTTCAAGTATGTGCAGTAGCAGTTAGAAATTGCTTGGAATGTCAGCAGCATGCACAGATGAAGCCTATTGGAGACACTGGGAAGAACCAAAAAGCAGTGCAAGGCTTTATAGGATCAGCAAAGTCTGCAGCAAAGGCAAGTTTAAAGCCGCATTCAGAAACACAGAAGTCAATAATGATTAGTCTGTACAGAGGGATAAGTTTTTAAATTTGCACTTGCACCACTGATATTTTAACAGACCTGAAGTGGGGTCGTACAAACGCTGGAAATTAAATCTGTCACAAGAAATGACCAGATTTTTTTCTCCTTTAAAGATGAAATGCATATCTGATCTTTCTGCTCCAGTTATGACAGTAACTCTAGTTACTGTCTAGTTATGACAGTACGACTCACAGTGGATGATTATACACACTTAATGATTCTTGGTAGAATGCCTTTAAACAGGATCTTAAACAATTGTTTTTATTTTTTAATAGAGTCCAGTGGACATTGTGACTGGTGGCATTTCTCCAATACGGGACCATGACAGACTTCTTCAGGATATGGATATTAATCGCCTCCGAGCAGTAGTGTTCAGAGATATAGTAAGTAAATCATGTCCTTTTCTTTGTAGCTGCATTTCTGCTTGTATCTGTTTGCTAAACACTTCTCTGTGTTACGGAGTTTGGCTAAATTGGATGTACCAAAAGGGAATACTGCTTACAGTAATTAGGAACTCGCAATACTCTGCAGCTGTTGTAGTGTTTGGGATTGGAAAGAGGGAGAGGTGAAACCCAGCTGTCTCCTGATCTGGCTCTTTGTGTTCCTAAGAATTGGTTATGTGGAATTCTTCTGGTTGTATATTAATTATGTTGTGTTTAGTACAAATATGTACATAGACAAGCTATTTATGTGTTATAAACATGTTCGTACATTTTGAAGAAGTCACATTCTTCTAGCTAATTAGAAATTAGAGGTCATTTCTAATTCCTTTACTTCCCCTCAGAGGAAGCAATTTGTGTGCCTGTGCTGTAAGTATGCATACGTTTTTTAGTCTTGAATTGACTAAAAATATCTTTGCCCTGTGTCAGCAACTTTATAGCTGATATTGAGGAAATTGAGATTGATTACTTAAAAAAAACCACCTCTGTAAGCAAATACAGCAGCTATAATGGCTGTGAGTCATTGGTGGCCACAAGCCTGGACACCACAACTTAGTTTACAATAATTGGGCTGTTTAGCAAGTGTGATGATTTATATAGTGACTTTTTTTTCCGCCCAGAAAAGTGAAGGATTTTGAGTTTTATCTTTACAGTAATTATTGATTGAAGCAAGCTTCTTTCAACCCCTACATCAGTATCAGTGTTCAAGAGAGTAATAGGAAGTGACTCTTCCATACTGGTGCCAATTAAAGTAATCCTAAAGATTCCTTCAAGCACATTTTATGAACCTTTTTCTTTAAAAAAAACTACCGAAACAACACTCACCCACAACTTCTGCTTTTTTTGCATATCTAATCCATCAGGCTCTCTGTTTCCCAATAAGTATAAAATGGTGCAATAACTCTGCTTTTTGGCTAAGGTGTTGAGCTGTGTGGGAAAAGTTGACTTAGAAAGATGTGGTTGTGAATAGTTTTTGTCTGAGCTGTTTACACAAGCATCTAAATGTTTTATTTGCATGCAGTTTCTTACATTTTATTCAGCACTTACAATCAGTAGTGGCATAAGTTGAATGTATGAGTTCTACAGCAGGAACTCGGATGGAATCCACTTACCCACCAGAAGCAGTACTTAGAGTGTTACATGAGCTTTATTTCAAGCAGTTCTTCAAACATAGCTGAAAAAATAAGGAAGGGTTAGTTCTAATTCATTGGATCACCACTTTATTAAGTACAGTTAGAAACCTTCTTAATATTTATCTTGCAAGAAAATTCTTTATAATCCGTACCATTGTAGGTGGCTTTCCTTAATCTCATACTGTGATTATTCTTTGAAAGTTAAGATTTTGGTTCAAGCCAAGGGGAAGATAGGTTGTTTTTTCAGTGCAACAGATAGAATCCACCTATGTTACATGTTCTTAATAGAAAGGTAAATAAATACCTTTTATTTATTTATTAGAAAGGTAAATAAATACCTCTCTCAAAAATATCTCCCAGAATAACTTACTGAAGAGTTTTTCAAGGGTTAAGGAGCTTTGTTAGGCAGTACAATCATGATAGAATGAGCTTTATAGTGTAACTTAGTTTCTTGACCTGCTCAGAGGACAAAATTGAATGTTACCTGAGCCCTGATATGAATGAGGGGTAAAAAACTCCAAATACTCATTTTTTACTGATTAGTAAAAAGTAAGTGTAAGTGAAGATCTAAATACTCCATTCTCCTGTGACTCAAAAGTGTATGAAGCTTTTTTCCCTTTGGTAGCCAAAAGGGACAGGCTTAGACTAAATCTTAATGTGCAGTTTTCCCTCTGTTTCACTAGGAGCAACTGAGTACTCTGGGGAGGAGCCTGGCATAGTTCACATAAAGATTTGTTTTCAAAGTTTTCCTAAAACCTCTTAATAAAGTTTCAGCTGTAATGCGAATGCATATTGGTCAATTCTTGTTTAAATTACATGTAGTAGATTACATCAATCTGGACTATCTGATAATGAAATAAAACCTTGACGCTTGTTCTGGAATTTGCTCCTTTCCTTCACTAATATCTTCTAGTTATGTAGAGTATGATTGTCTTGAAAATGCTGTTAATATCTTGGCATTTTTGAGGAAATGTAACAGAAGAAACACACGTGAATAAAGGGGACCCTAGATCCTACACTAATTTGAAACATGAAATCAGAACACACAACCTTAGCCAAGTTGTCAAATAAATGAAAAATGAAAGGATTAGTGCCACTTGAATACAAGTGCTGTATTCCTTAGCTTTATGGGTGAGACAAACTGTGACTAGAGAATATTGTTCTTCCATTGCTGACATATCAGCTTCCTGTTGGTATGTTTATGGTAGTGCTGGGCATACTTCATGAAAAAATAAACATGCTGCTGAAATTCTAATGGAAAAATCTGTGTGTCTGTTTTTTACAGGAGGATAGTAAACAGGCTCAGTTTTTGGCTTTGGCTGTTGTATATTTTATTTCTGTGCTCATGGTTTCGAAATACAGAGATATACTGGAACCCCAGAATGAAAGACGACCACCAAACCAAAGCCAATCACTCAAGGAATCAGAAAATGAAAATAATGAGACTCCTGCTGCAGGTGAACTATTAATTATTTTGCAAAATGAAATAACTTGGCTTAAAATTATTTAGAAATCTTCTTGAAGACCAATGTTGTGAATGCTTCTCCATTAATAATGACCTTAAAATGTGTTTTCTGTTCTTTTGGTATGAACAGTTGTGCAAAAACCATCTTCTGCTCTTGGTGCTTCAGCTTCTACTGAAGATTCAGAAAATACAGCATCTATGCAAAGAAGGGATTCTGGTCTTGGGGAGGAAGCAACTCCAGCGCAAACAAACAGTTTGAGTGGTGCTGCTGAAGCAGGACCTCTGAGTGTTAGTGCAGGCCCAGATGCAGTCAGTGAAGTCCTGTGCACACTCTCATTGGAAGTCAATAAATCTCAGGAGGGCGGAAGTGAGACGGGAACTGAAGAGATTAAATCTGTGGCTTCTGTGCCAGCTGCGAAAAATGTCAATGTGAAGGACATCTTGAGAAGCCTGGTGAGCACACCAGCTGATGGGACTGCAGCGGATGCTGCTCTTCTGCCACCAGCCTTTCTTGGGGTTCTTGGTGATGGAGCTGCTGAGCAGCCTGTGCAGTTCCATTCCTTTGACAGGTAATGTAACATCTGAAATACTTAAAAATTTGTTTTTACTAAAGGTGTTTGTAAAGAACAGGAAAACCGATGCTTCACCAGAACTACTAAATGTAACACTGACAAATGAGGACTGCTGTGCATATTTAGTTGGTTTTAAAGAACTCAAGAAACAAAACAGACATTAAATAGCTTAAAATAATGATAGGTAGATTAGCAGGTGTATTCATCACAATGTTGTGTCTAGTCTCTGTTATTGTGGGCCTGCAAAAGAATACCGGCTTACTAATTGTTACAAATGGTTCAAAAACAATGGAGTAATCATCTAGGTGTCCTTCTACCTAGAGAGTATTCCCATATTCATTTGGGAAAACAGATACGTGTTCTGCCTTCTGGTGCCAGAGGCCTATTTTAACTCTTTTCATTATTGGTTGGGTAGATATTATCCCTAAGCTGCTAGATTTGCTTTGTTGTACCAAAGCTTTTTGTTTCATTGTAATACATTTCTGCATTTCTTAATACACAAATGCTGTAGTGGATTAAAAAAGGAGAATTCTTTTTTTCCTTTTAGAATGAAGTCACTCTTTCCTGATAATCATTTTGGTGTCTCTTATGTCTCAGTCTCATTAGCTCCTTATCTTTTCCCAAGCACAGTAAACCAAACTATCTTTTACTAGTCTTAGTGCCTTTTACCTTTTCAGGATTCCAAACAACTGCAAAGAAAACAAAAAAAGAAAAGAAAGAATCCTGTAACACTTGCATTCCTGCCTCTAGGAAAGCCTTGGTTATTTCCAGAAATCCTGCAGTCAGTCTGGTGCAAGAGGATCCCTTGTTACCATACCAGTATCTGATCCTCTGCTGATTCCTAAATTTCCTCTGGCTCCGATGTCTTTGCAGTCTGTGGCTGCCTTGTCCACAATACCAGCTGCCCCACGAGAGGAGTGCGGTGGTGCCAGGGTGTGGGTGCTGCTGTCGCTGCCTGTCTGCTCCACTCACACTGACTGCCCTATCACTGCTGGGGAAGAGACAGTGCTGTCTGGCCAGATGAGACACAGATGGGGTGTGCCAGCGTTTGGGCTCTTGTCTCAAAGTAAATACTCTGTTCTCCTTGTGATGCTGAACAGGAGGACTTTTTCTGGGAGCAGGAGGAGGATGGAAGCAGAGGGGGAAATTGGTGGAAGGGGGACGCTGAGTTAGAACTTGCCACACCTCTCTCCCCACTGCTGCCCAAGTTTTCTTTTGGCACTTCCCCTTCCAGGCCTCTTATTGCTCTCTGCTACAAGTGGGCAGTTGATGTCAAATAACAAAGTATTTTAGTCTGTGATAGTGTTTTTTTCTTGTGAAATTCCTAGTATTAATTGCTGCATGGTTTTTGCCATGCAAGTAACATTTGTCTGGGGATCTGGTACAGAAGTGACTATTGCATTTATGAATTATTTTTAGCTATTGTGGATACCAAAGGTTTGTGGTGCTTGTGCTGATTTGAATTGGTATACAGGAGGTTAACTAGACAGGAAGTAATTGGGCATTTGCAGCCGTGATGGCTGACATAGGTAGATTACACCTACAAAACCTTGTCAGAGGAAGCTGTACAGTTTAATTTGGTAACACGTATGCTAATGAAATACTGGGCATTGGTAGCAGCCCTTCTGTCGCTTGCATTTCTGTGTTCTCCCTGTATAGTTACAAAGTCACTCAAGAAATAACCAAAAAACTCCCTTAAGTTGTGGTGTGTTTTATAAAGCAAGTTACTAAAAAGTTAAATTACTTGCTGTTCTGCCCTTTTATTTCTCCATTGCCCAATGGACACTTCTGTTTCCACCTCCAAAGTGCCAGACATTTGTAACAACTCTTAACGTTCTTTCACTTAACCTTGATGCCAAATCACTGCCTTGCTACTCAAAACAAGGTGGTCTGATGAAGGAATATATACAGGGGAATGAAGAGGGTGCATGGGTTGAAGCAGTAGACAGCACTGTGCTTCTGAATAGAAGAGCAGAGTTTTGTAGGGTTTATGTAGCTGGCTGGGCTGCTCTACAGTGATAACTTGTGGGCATTACTTTCCAAAGATTTTTTGTTTAGTAGGTGGGGCTAAATACACGAGGAAAATATCATGAAGTAGTATAAAATATTTTGTCAGCATGTTACTGACTAGCTAAAGTTAAAGAGAGAAAATAACTGTGTGTGAAACATTAAAAGTTAAATGGACAGGCAAGTTTTATGGCCACTTGAAGGTGACTTTATGTAGTGAGACTGCTTAAAATACAAGTTTATGCTCTGAAGTGACACCTAGGTACCACAGCAGGAAGGAATTGTGCCAGGGATAAAAAAACCTCACACTTCTTATAAGAAACTGGGATGGAGTTAGAAATAATAGATCTCATCTCTGTAATAAGTAAAAATACAAAGTTACATTGTAAAATTTATTTTTTGGGAAAACAGACTTTGGGATGCTCTCTTCTGTGTCTGGTTTACATTTTAATATATTGTTTGATGGCAAACAAAAATTCTATGAGTTTTTGGGGGGATTTTTTTTTTTTTTTTTTTTTTTTTTTTTTTTTTTTCTTTTTTAAGGCACTTTGTTAAAAGTTGTTCCCATGTAGTGGTTTACCAGTGGGGTATCTCTGGGAATTTCAAAGCATCTCTCTGATCCTGCATTTATCTCAGGAATGCTGTGTCAGAAATCAAAACTCTCCTCATATCTTAAGGATTATCAACTTCCCAGCCATAGCTGGAGAGTATACAGTAACAGCTATGTGAGTGAAACCTTACTGAAAGGCTGCCAGGTTGCAAGCCTTTGGAAACAGCTAGGTGTACTTGTTCATTCCCATGCCAAAAATCTTCCCCTTATCTTATGGGAAGATACAATCTTGTGATTAGTGGGTGCCAGGGGTTTATCATGATAAAGTTCAAGACTTGCATTGGCTTTTTCCCAAGATCCACAGGACATGAATTAATGTTCTGATTTCAGTGCGTCCTAAGCCAGCAGTTTTCTTATTTAGTAGTAATAGTGTAGGAAAAAAGGAGGGGACTAATGCAAGCAATTTGAAGTAAAATGGAAGTAAAAATAACCAAAGCTTGGGATAAAAAGAGAGATGACATTTCTCTTCAGTTAGTCTAATAAAACCCATAACCTATCACTTGCCATTTTTACTGTATGTTTTAAAATTAAACCTTGGTCTCTCCTGGTTTCTGCTGCTCTTTGTGGAAACATTCAATAACCGTGTCATTATGGGAGGCTGATGCTGAGGGTTCAGAGAAATATGGGATCTTAAATCATGATCTTGTACCATAGAGCTTAAATCTGCAGCTGTGCTGCAACTTGCAAAACAGATATGTTAACAGCCTTGTTTAACTTTTTGGAGCATTGTCTGTAAGCTGCTTAGTTTGGCTTAGCCTGTGTTTACTCATTTGTCAGTCAGTGGTGTGCATATGCCTTTGTAGTCATTGTGGTAATTTCAGTTAAATTTCATCCAAGTCCCTTTTTATATGGAATGGATACGTCTTAGACTTCATTGATTTGGGCCTTAAATGCAAAAAGAAGAAATATTTTTAGACAAGATTAAATCTGCCAAGTGTTGGTAGAGACAGAATATGAGAGTGGGGAATCTTTAGATAAAGGCACATGCTCTGTGATGGAAAGCTCAGCTCTTTCAGCACACCAACAATTTGCATTCTGCTGGGACCAAAGAGGCAAACCATTTGAAGTCTTCTCCCTGCCAAGCTGATTTTAAAGTTCTCTTGCAAAATTGACTGTATTCTTTCTATCATATCTTCTCTTCCCCTCCCCGCATTCTCTGATCTCTCATGGTTTTGAGAGTCTCTTGTTCTTCCTTTCTCCTTGAATATTTCAAGGGAGACATAAGACAATGGGTATTATCCACAGACAGCAGAGCCCATAGAAGGACACTGACATGGCAGGCTGCCTTCCTGGCTCCCAAACTAGCGGTAAAAATAAGTCGCTGATCCTTTTTATAGATCTTTTCCTCTTTGCACAGGAGTCTTGCAGTGGCCATCATTTTGGTAGCCTGGAACAAGGCTATTTTATTTTGGTTTTGGATTAAAACCATTATCCTGTAGGGGTACAGACAAAGTGTCACCTGCGTTGCTTTTCAGTACCAAAAAAAAAAAAAAAAAGCTAAGAATTAAATCTGTATAAATTCTTGTATGTCAAGAGGAATCAGAGCTCATGTAAGTATTTTTAAATTATTGTGAGGTCATCAGTTTGGGCTGCCTCATGTTGTATTAGGAAAACTTGACTTGCGCCCAAGGAAAATTTGTATACTTGAAATATATTTAAAATGAAATAGGGACTTGCCAACTTAATGAAAAGTAAATACTTGGGGAAATGCTAAAATTTTAGGAGCTGTAGGTATTTTCTATCTTTATATTGAAATAGAAGAATTAGTGAACTGAAACGAGGGAAGGGTTCAATAAGTAAATCCTTATGGAATTTGGCAGAATAGATCATTATTGCATAAGCCTTTGTCTGTGATGGAAGTCAGTGCTCAGCCCAGTGGTCTGTGCTCATTCAGCAGTGAATAATTGTCTGCAACACGAAGACTTCTTACACTTCAGCATAATTGGGACTAATAACACACTGACCTTCTGGCTAAGATGTATTTATGGTGGCTGGTTCTCACTATGCCTGGCCTATGTTTATCAGTTCCCCTGCTGTAGATTCTTATTTTAAACCTTAAATATTTGATTTCAAATGAAAACAGGCAAACATCTAATATAGTAATGTAAATGAGGCAGCTCAAGTGTTGTTCTTACCATGGTGCTTGAGGTCTCCTTGCAAGAGTCCTGAAGCATATTTTTTTGTGCAGTTTTAAACTTTTATTTATCCTGTAGCTGAAACTTAATATAATGGATGTTTTCATATGCAAGCGTAACCCAGAAATATAATTTAATTGATGTGAATGTTAAGGAGTAAAATGTATTGATGCTTTTTTTCCACATGATGCCTCTTTGCTCCTGTGTGAGGTTGCTTAATGTGCGTATTCTGATGAAATTAATAATGATTACAGAATTAATTTCAGAAAACACTTATCAGTTTAGCTACAGAAAAAGGACTGTCTTATCTGTGCACTCTTTAAAAGCAAGTGCCCTATTATTTAAGGGAAGTTGAAAGCACATTAATTTTTAAGACAGTTCTGACAAATTTACTTGATTTAATAATATGCTGACTACTTCATGTTTTCTATGTAGTTTATTTGCTACAATATATAAACTCAATTTTCCACTGTCTCGCATTCTTTATTCCAGTTGCATTTGTTTTTCTCATATTAGCATTTAAATAATCTTTCAAAAGAAGAACACAAAGGAACACTGGTAGCTAATGGAAAAATATTTCTGTGGAACACATTAACAATTCCACCTAAATATTCAAAGAAAATATCAAGGAAGGAAAAAAATGTGGGAATTTCAGAATGTAAATAAAGAAACATGACCGATGTTTATGCTTCAAAAATATTAGTTTGCTTTTCCAGTATGTGGTAAATATGAATATCTGTATGTGATTGCTGAGCTGGACTGTCATACCTTTGAAGAAGGCCTGGAAGTGGAAACTCAAAAAAAAAAAAAAAATCCTGCAGCTGTAACGTTGGTTGGTTGCCCTGTTGAAAGGGAACCATGGCAATAAATGTTACATTACCAGCACTGCAGCAGAGCACAGCTAGAAAGTCAGTATGTCAGGATACTTGGATGTTTTAGTTTGTAGTTTTTGACCTTCTTCAAGGATTTTTGCATCAGAAGGCCATGGCGATTGACCAGGACACCAGGAAAATTCACAATTTGGGGCTTTCTTGCATCATGTTTTTAAACAATATCCTGCACTTCTTTTGGCTGTGTGCATCAGATTGACACAGCTTTTGGAAGGGACCTTCTTTCCTCACCAGACATACTGTTTATTTTATTTTGGCTTAAAAATAGCAATAATTTCAGTTGACTGTTACAGATCACTATCTAAAATAAATTCTGTTCAGAAGTAGTGTGAACTCTATGGTGAGATGTTCAAAGCCTCTCTTTTCTTTTAAGGGGTACAAGGTCCAACAGGACCTTTTTGCTGTTGAATTTATGAAGTAGATTTGTTGAAGCCTTATTCTTTAGCTAAAAGCTAGAGCTTCTGTTTCAGTGGGGTATAGTAAACTATGTGTATCTCCCCGAAAATTTTATGAGAGTGCCTCTTGTTCAAAGCATGTGGCGACACTGGAATACTCAGGCACTTCCCTGTGTCCTGTTTATAAGGTAGCACGTTCTCTTATATTTCAGAGTCTGATGCCTGTAGTTATTAATTTTTATCCTTTGAATCAAAGCAAAAGGAATGATATTGGGTAATTAAAAAAAAATAAAAGCAGCAGCTCTATTTTACAGCTGTGACTAGAATAAGTGCCAGATTTCTGGTGCTAGCAATCTGAGTATCTTTCTTGTAGTGAGTGCCATTGCTTGATGCTGAAACTTATACTAGAAGTGAATTTTAGAATATAGTTCCTTTTTTAATATAATTCATGTAAAGTAAGTTCCTGAAAGTTAGAGTAGCAGCTATACGTGTATTCCCAAACTTGTACAGTTTGGAAGGTGAGGAGATAGACAAAAGATCTGAAAAGGCAGAAGGGACTGTTCTGGTCATTTATTGCTGTCTGTTGCAGTCCAGGGGGAAAAACTCAAAAAAGTCTTAATTCCTTTGCTTGAATGCACCTCTTCTTGGGTAGCTTAGAGACTCTGGTAACTTGCTGAAACTCCCTCAGTGCAGCTCCACTTCAGCACACCGAAGGTCAGTCGGAGTTTACAGGAAGGAATGACAATCTGTAGGGTAGTGCCAGCAGGCTGTTGCAGCTGGGATTTCTTTTGCCTGCCCTCTTTGCTGGCTGCAGATGAGCACTGTTAAGGTAACAGCTCTGTCTGCACATGGCCATCCTTGCTCCAGGCCAGGCATCCTTGCTTCTGTGCAGTTCCAGAGCTGTCACTTGCCCTGTGAGGAGCTGCTTTTAGTAGTGCTGAAGCTCTTCTAAAACTTCTCAATGCTTCCAGCATGTTCATTTCTTGATTTTCATCTGTAATAGACCTTTTCTTATATACCATCTGGTCAAAATTCTGCCATGTATGTATTTTATTTTTTAGGGTGTCGTTCTGGTGTGTTTTTTATGACTTAAATACCACCTCTTTTGTAGTTCCTGGGGCTCTTAGTAGAGTCAGAGAGTAAAACCAGAACATTCATAGGCATTCAGGAGACACACCCATTCTGATTTGATGTTTTTGAGAGAATTCTGATCGACTATTAGTCCTGGAAACAGAAAGTTTCTGTAAAGAACTTGCTTTTACCCTCAAGGTAATTTGATGTTTTCCAATTTAAAATTATTTACATGAATTACATGTTTTTGAACAGATACAACCTATGTGTGCACAACTTCCATCTATATTTGCACCGAAATTTGTCAGTAAACATTCTCCCAAATCCAATATATTATATCCAATGTAATTGTGTCTGTATTAGTTAACAGCAAATGGATGAATATTTCTGTAACTTGGTGTGGAAAGAAATTTTTCCGGATCATGCACCAAGGTCTTGTGGAGTCCACCTGAATAAACACGTATTTACAATGAGAAGTTATGGATTTTAAAGTTTAATATTATTGGTTAGTATTTCTTGCATTGGATACCTGTACAGTAAAAGGACTTAAAATGTCTGAAGGAGTATACCTGGGCTTCAGTGCTGAATTGTGAAGATTGGAAAAATGTCCCAAAGTTTACTGTATGTGGGTGCATTTGTACTCTGTAAATGTGTATTCATTTCCTAGCCCCTTCCAGGTGTTTCAATGTGTGTTATAGAATAGTAGGAGCAATTTCCAGGCAGTGAATGTCACAGAATCTTGAGTGAGAGACCCCCTTCATATACCTGCATGGTGCAAAACTAATTGGTAATGTGACAATAATTTTAAAAGCGCTATAAATATATGACCTATTTCTTAGCCCATTGTTCATGTTTCAGGGAAGCAGACATGAACATATGAGCAAAATTCATGGTTTAGGCACAATATCTTGACTTGGGGCTCAGGTGTTGTGGTTTCTATTTTTTTAGTGACTAGTTAACATTAGCAGTCACCCTTATAATGATATGACATGTACTGCCTCCAAGTATGGTGCCTGCCTACTCTGGCCATTGAGGAGGGCTGATTTAATCAGTAATGTGGGCTAGCTTCTGTGACATCCTTTGACATCCTGTGGCTGAAGAAAGGAGTCAAATACAGTCCTCCTTTCCCCATTCCAGCAAGAACTGTTTTAGAAATATTTGAAAGAACTTCTTTGGTTGTTCTCACACCTGAATTTAGGTCAAGTTTCTGAGTTACTTTATTTAGAAAATGAATATTTTAAAGCTATTAAGGGAATACTTTCAGTGTGTAGTTGTATTACTGTCAACAAAAGATGTGATTAAATAAATTGAATGTTGAAGATCTTCAGCTTATGGTTAACACCAGGTAATTAAAAGTAAGCGCTGCAGTGGGAGTACATTATATATCAGCTGTACTCTTTACCTCATTAGCTGGGGTTTTGCATGTTTATGGAGCTAACTTGCAATTAAAAATGCCTTTAACGTATGCTTAACAAGGCCTTGTAGGTATTTGGAATGAAGTACTACAATTTAATTGAAATTGGTATAGCATAAATACATGTCTTTGTAACGTGTCAGATAAATTTCCATAGCTAACTTGTCACTTTGTATCTTTTCCTCTGATGTAGTCTTTAATGCTGACTATAAGACCTGACATTTAGCTTGTATAAAATATGGAGGTTCTCTCTTAACTCCAAGGAATGTTTTGATTTGTTATATAAATAAAACTTGATTGGCAAGATATACTTAAATTCATGTCTTAGCATTTGTATGTGCATGCAGATGTGTTAGGATGTTTTTAGCTATAGTATATCCTTCTTCAATCAGTCTTCTGTTCTACATTAGAATACCTGGAGTAAAAGACTGTCAATGCGTCCTTCAGCGTTGATAATTCACCTTGAAGTTGAATACTGACACATCTTTTGTAAATAGCTGCCTGAAGTTTAAAGCCAAATCTTGGGCAAACTGAGGTGCAAAGAAAAGCCTTGTTGCTGGTGATCTTCTAGCTTTGTACTTTTAGTCAGGGGTTCTGTGGAAGTGGATGAGATATTAAAGTGTAGCATAAAGAAGTGTACCATGAGCAAGTGAAGTGTCATTAGGTTAAGGTGGCCTAAAAAAGATGGTTGAAAAAGAAAGTAGGGGAAGCAAAGGAACTTTTGTGGGACATGGTAGTGCAAGTGCTAGATGCATAAAAAAGGATCAGAGTAGTGTGAGCCTTCACATGAAGTATAATTTACTAACTTTTTATCTTCACCTAGGAGTGTTGTTGTACCAACGAAGAAATCAAGCATTTCCTCTTCTACAGCTGCTATTGGTGCTCCTACAAATGCTGTCAGTGTGGTTTCTTCTTTAGATTCAGCCCAAGCCCCAGAATTGTCAGGAGAATCTCCTGGTAAGTAAGGGTTAAACTAAGCAGCCTTAGTACAAACACTTTTTCTTTTGCTTCTATTTCCATCCCCATTCACTCTGAATACAAAGAAAATAAAAAAAATACAAAAATAGTACTATATTAGAAAAAAACCCCTGATGTTGCAACAAATGCAACTGTCTGAGCAATATTTATCTTAATTTCAAGATTTCTCACTATTTTGGTAGAACAATCATGCTGTATTAACTTGTATGTAGTATAAAGATGGTGTATTCTAAAGACTATTTTTTA
The DNA here is from genome assembly GCF_017590055.1 of Onychostruthus taczanowskii. Classification (NCBI taxonomy): domain Eukaryota; kingdom Metazoa; phylum Chordata; class Aves; order Passeriformes; family Passeridae; genus Onychostruthus; species Onychostruthus taczanowskii. The sequence continues at coordinate 5,839,055 of NW_024501237.1, read as the reverse complement.
TTACAAATTAATAATGTGAAGTGTAAGCTTATTTATAAATTCTGGGGTGTTTGACCAAGTATATGTGTTAGTGCTAAGTAGAACTGAAAATTATAGCCAAGTGTTTCCAATAGCTTTAGCCTAAGGTCAAATTCAGTGTTGATGCTAAACCAATTGCTTTGGACAGTTTTTTCAGTGGGGACAAAATGGAGTAGATTGTTTATAAGCAAGTGTTCCTTTGAACCTTTGGTCTCTCTGGTGGTTCTGTGTGAGATAAATGATGTTTAACCTCAAATGATATGTCAAAGCCATGCTTTTCTACTTAGCCATGTCTGAATCACAAGGCTGTGTAGAATCTTTGTGCCCATGAAGTTTGACTTCAAGACTTAGAAGTGATTTGGATCTTAATCAAGGAAATCTCAAGCTGTGCCTGATTATTGGTGGTTTTTTTTCCAAAGTTTGAGTTTCTTGCTTCCTGGTTTTCTGAACTTACATGCAAACTGCAAGAACTGTGGAAAAAACTGTGTTCTGTTACCATGTCCTCTCTACTTCTGTGTCTGGAAGGTATTTGTTCCCATTCTTCAACTGCCCATTCCATTTCTTGGGAAAATCAAAAAGGTATTGTTCCAGTCATTTTAAAGGAAAAGAAGAGCTATTGAAATATAATATTTCTTACTCTTTGTGAAAGGGAGAATCTATTTTGCCACCAAAACTGCAGGAGGTAGCATTATATTGGTGTAGGAGTAATATTTGAAGTAGTGGAATTAGCTGTATTTTGAAATCACTTGAATCATTTGAAAGTCACAATTCTTTGGGGAAGATTGGCTCTGAGCAGCTAATCTGTTTTAAAAATAGTAAAATGTCACCTACATTGAAATTGTTTAAAATAATTGCTAATTTGTTAACTTCTGACTGATTAATCCAGCTTCATTGTATGCTTAATTATTAGAATTTCTGAAGTAGATATTCACTTGCTTTTAATAAAAACAAAACAGATGAATATTGATTTTCAGATTTAGTCATCTTTTAGGAACGTATAGAGGAAAAAAAAATAAGTGCTCCTGTGCCTGTAGAATGTATGAGAAATCCAGACAATAAACAATACTAATGCAGTTTGTGACTGTGTGACTTCCATCATGTCTGGAAGTTTTGGCAAAAATTGGACATGTAATCTGAACTGATAGGCATAAAGAGAAACTAATCAGGATTAAAAATAGACATGTTTAGATTGGCAATATAATTAATTAAAAGAAAAACTTAAGGGGTAAATGAAATCATGCCTTAAACAGATTAAAACATGAGACAGTTTCTTTTTTCCCCTGTAAAATAATGGCATGGAAACAAAAATCTTGAAGAGTTGCAGTGGTTTACATTTAATGTTGCTCATGTAAATTGCACACATTTCAGTTTGAAATCAATTTCTCTATAAGTCCTTAATTTGTTTTTTATTAGAAGATGGAAGTAGTAGTAAGCAAGCTTCCTTGCTTATAAAACAAAAATATAATTAATATAATTTTCCTCTGAGATCAAATCACATATTCTTTCACTAATTTTTAGCTTCATGCAGCAGAGAATCTCCTTTGTTCTCATTTTTCCAGCTAACACTCATTATAGGTCTGTTTACTTTCACAATTAAGAAATAAATTAAACAATTTTTTTTAAAAAGTGCTGAGATTAGGTAGGGGCTTATGTAGTGAATATAAGTTTGGGGCTAATTTGTGTTTGATATGAAGGCTGTTAAACATTATTCCTATATTAAAACACATCTCATATTTTTTAAATTGAGTTTTATATACATTTGTTTGATACATTAAAAACTTGATAACATATATAATTATGTATACTATATATATAAACAATAATTATATATAATATATAAAATTTGTATAGATAATTTATTTTATTAACTATAATATTTGGCATGTAAAATATATGAACACATAATGCTTTATGATGAAGAGTTGAGCAGATTTAGTGTAAAACAGGGTTGAAAGTGGTATGCAGATGTTGAAATAGGATTAAATAGCTGGGAATAGTGTTCTAATAGTAATCTGTAGAAACACTCAGTTTGGGAATGATACATAGTATGTGATCATCCTCCCCCTGTAGATGTGATGTCAGAATTACTTGGTCAAGGTAGGATTTGTGTTGACATATCACTCTGTGGTTCCAGATGTTTCCATTGCCATTTGTGTGTGCTCAGAATTCATCAGGCTCCTTCCCAATAATTTTCCCCGAAGTTTTCATCTTGGCTGTAGCCTAAGGGTTGTGAGCATCTCAGATATTTCATGCTTAGGTGCTCCCATATCACACAGATTGTGACAAATCGTGGCCTACCAAATACAGTGTTGACGGGTTGGAAAGAACCATCCAAGCTCACTCTGTTCCTCTGATACTTCAAAAGGGGATGAAAACATGTTTTGGCCTCAGACACTCTGGCCTTTTTGCATAAGTTTCTTCACCTTTACTCATTCAATCTGCAAAACATTTCATAGCACAAAAAGCCTTTCCTGAACACAAATGTGGCCCTTGTGATCTGAAATTTCCCATCGGTCTGTTGCTGATGGCTGGTATTTGGCTTGTTGGTTTGCTGGAATCTTGGAAATGACCAGAGAAGATAAACATGGGGGCCCATCTTGAGCTAATCATTTGATGCCTACTACCAAGGGTGGTATCGAACAAAAGAGCATTTTTGCTAGTAGTAATGTAAGAAGGCTGGATTCACTGGAGTTGTTCCTTCCTTGGGTTGTCTCACAGGCTGAATGTGTGATGTGACGCAGAGGTTTTACCCGTGCTGTGTTTGGGAAGGGCTACTGCTAAGACAAGACTAATATTTGGACAGGCAGGACTTGGTAGAGCTGCCTGAGCTATTGTGCATGTGCCAGCAGGATGCCTGTATTTTTGTTTGTCAGTTTTCCTTTTAAATGTTTCCACTACAGTCACTATGTTTTGAAGTGGTGAGAATTTTTAAAAATGTTTTGCAGTTTGCACTCGCACTGTTTTCTCTGATGCTCTGAATTTCTCTGTTTTTGTTCTCAAAGGATTTCACATGTGTTTGATTAATGCCCTTAATTCAGTCTTGAGGCTTTCACTATTCAGTTTCCAAATGGTTGTCCAAATACAATTTTTCTGAAGAGGGGAGATGAAAAGTCTGAGGGAAGTAGGTGTGAATTGTCTCTTGTCCTTACTGATGTTCTGAATGTAGAAAAACACTGAGAAGTTCCACTCAGTTTCTGTTGCCTGCCTCCTCCCCTTCCTGCTTGAAGTCCTTTGAGTTTGACTTGTTTTGCCTCTGAGCCACACAGTTACAGGATTTTTTTTTCCTCTGGACAAGTTATTCCCCAAATTGTGAAGTTGTAAACAAGGCCATGTCAAAGGGTGAGGTGAGAAAGGAAATGAATGCTTGGAAGAAGCATCAAGATAAGCAGTAACAGTGGGTAAAAACGGAGTTGTGACTCTTGAATTCTAGTCCAATACATAGGAAAATGTAAATTTTCTGCAGCAGTTGGCTTGTTTTGCAAAGATGAATGGCATTCATTGATTTTTATACATAGGTGAAAATGAACTTGGAAGTCGTGCAATAAAATAAATTAACTGGAGACAAGCTAAAGTAAGAAAAATGATCATGAAGTGAGTTACCATCAGTGCAGAGGTTGTTCAAGCAATTCACTGGATTATAGTAATTATTTGAAAGAGAATTCCAACTTAATGGTGACAGTAGTTGAAGGCTAGTTACCAAAGCAGAATGACACTTTAAAAACCCTCAGATTCTGATGATATACCATGGAAATGGTACTGTGATACACTTGATACTGTGTGAGTATAAAAACTGTTTTAAAGCCGCTTCTCTTAAGAGAAGTTTTCACTGTTGTTTCATAAAAATCTGTTTTGGTTTAGCCTACATATGTGTTTATGTAACAGATCCCTTATATTAGCTTGTAAAACCTTTCATTGTAGTCTTGCATTGTGCACTTCCATCCCAGGAAGTGTATTCTTGAATGAGCTCATTATTTTACTAGATACCTCTTCCACCAAGGGCACTGGTGCATTTATATAGGGTAGGTTTGTTGTACAAAATCAAGAGATTAATTCAACTCTGGGGTTTTTTTATACTTCATCTCCATCTCCTCACAAAGGAAATTATCATGTACTGCTTGTGCATTGCCAAGTGCACTTTGTAAGTGTACATGCAAAAGCATGAAGATCTTCCACAAAGAGTTTTTTAACAATATTTTGTTGCTCGAGACACTATTTGTTTAGACCCTTGGGAACCTTGACTAAACAATAAGGTTTCACTGTAAGGGTGCTAGACAGATGATCTATTTGCATTTTCTTTTATGTTCTTGCAAATGTCTGTAAAACTGTCAGTTTGAAGGAGCCAGTTTATCAGTGAAAGGATAAGGAAGAGATAAGTCAGTTTAGTTCCACATGTTTGAAGTAGCTACTGAACTTACCCACATGTGTGTTGTGGCTGAAAATATGCTACTGAAGTATTTTCATTTTTTCACTAAAAGCAGGAAAAAAGCATAATCAAAAGTTACTTATGAGTTAAATAAAGTAAAAAATGTACTTTCATAAAACAAAATCTGCATGCAAAGATCACTATGCCTAATCCCATTGAAAGAACCCTGAAATTCTCTGCTGGGATAAATCAGAGATTCACCCCTTTTAGTGAAAAATATCTGAGTTTGGAATGTGGTGTTAGGTGTTGATAAGCACGAAGAAATTCAGACCATAAACATCCTTATGTAATCTTCAAAAAGAATATCAGTTTATATAGATGCCTCCCTTATGCTTTGTTAAATTTAAATTATCAGTGCTTTTTCTGTTATGTCTATTTTTAAATGTTGATATTTACTTAAAATCTCATAATGTTTTACATTAATACTAATCTGTTTTGTGCAGGTTTTTTACATTTCTTGAAGAAAGAATAATCATGTCCTATGCTGTCAGTGATTTCCTTTACCTCCCACTCAAAGTATTTTTACCAGTGTTGTTGACAAAATGGGAAACCAATAAAGCCCCAACCCATCCAAACAAAATAAAACAAACAAGAAAGCCAAGTTACTCTAGACTGAGAGTATGTTTCTTTACTAGCCTCATGATGGCTATTAAACTCTCTCATTGTCCTTGCAGATGTTTCCTTTGATTTTATTTTTCCCTAGTTTTTTTTTTTCAGTTATTTTGTGATGGCCCAAATACTTCGTGGAATTATTTTTGTCTCGTTTAATTTAAAAACTCATGCTGTTATGCTTCACTGTTAAGTCTTATTTTATCCTGATAATATTTGCTTTAATAGGGTAGGATTTTAGTTGTATATACTATTGACTATATAACCATACCCAGTGAGTAGTGGATTATTGGTGATAGATTTTAGATGCGGTAAAACACATCTGAACATTTCTGTATCAAGACAAGCTGCTTCCACAACCTGTGTGTTGAGGACTTTCTTATTTAGAATGCTTTGTTTGCCATTTCAGTTTGGTATGGTGTTGGACTACCCAGATCAGTGTGCTGATTTCCCTTTATGGGTAGTGTGTGCCTGTAAATCACCTTTTGGACATGTGGACTTTGGCGTATTTTCAAGTTAGAGGGACTTGTTAAATGAGAGTAGGGATGTTGGGCTTTAGGGAGAAAGCTGGGTATTCTAGTCAAATTATTTAAATATAAAAATTCTCATGACAAATGACGTAGTAGTTTTAAAGTCTTACTAAAAAAATTAAAATAAAAAAAGGGAAAGAAAATATTGTAGCTTTTAAGTATCTGACAAACCACTGAATCTTGTTGCTTTGTTGCCTTATGTGGGCTTTGTTTTTCTGTGCAGAAGGCTGTGTTCTAATTTTTGGCACATCATTTGACAGCTTTTCTTTTGGGAATACCCAAAATACTTTTCAGTAGTTTGGCTGTGGAAAACTAGCTGTTAAAAAAAATGGAATTATATCCATGAAAATACTGAGAACATTTACAAACTCTTGCCATCACCTTGAAACTTTCAGGAATATATATTTGATTAGTCTTTATGACAGAAATTATTTAGGATTGCCCAGAAGATTCACATTTCATTTTGCTTTCAGCTAACACTTTGTTCACCACTTGCTTATCCTTCATTCTGTATGGCCCACTCACTTTCCTTCTGATTCTATCATACCTATACGCAGTCAGCATAAGAGTTTCAGGTTAAATTTATGAAAAACACAAATGAATCACATTCACAAGAATATCTCCTATCTCTGAAAAAAGAAAAAGAAATTAGAGCTATACTTTGCCTGGTTATGATATCCTACTTTATTTTATTAGTTCCTGTGCTGCCTTTGAAACAAGATTGGAGAAAACCACCTTCTGTGGATAGAAAAACAAAGAACCCCTCACCCACCAGAAACCTTTGACATTTTTTGGAGGAAGCTCTGTGTTGCCAGAGTTTTGTAGCAGAAGTTTGAAATTTGACGGGAGAAATAAATTCACTGTCTCAGGGATCTATCTTTACCATCTCTTTCTAAATCTGTTTCACTTCAGTCAAGTCAAAAATCTTTGAAAAGTTTCAGTTGACACATTTTGGTAGGTAGTTTCAAGATCTCAGCAGCTGATTTCCAGACAGGTTACATTTAACTGAATTAACAAACTCCATTGTAGGTGAGAACATCCGGAATTTTTCTATAGTTACAGTTCTAAGAAAGGTGATGTCTTTGCTAATATAGGTGTGAGAACGAAAATGATTAAACTCTCTTTTTTCAGGTTTTTTTTTTTTTTTTCTCCTTGCACTCCTTTCCGGCAGCATAAAAATCTCTAACTGGCAAGGTGAGAGGAAAGAGAATAGGACAGCGTCTCGGGATAGAAAGAGATAGGATTGCCGATGGACCAGGAGCAGTCATGCTCTTGGGAAACGCACAGAAACCTGTCTGCTAAGATTCATTCCTCTCTATAGCTTGGAATGCAGTGTAAGATTTGTGAGTCACCATTCCTACCCTGGCAGAAAATATCTGTGAAGTCTCTGGCTGTCTTGCTTGCCCCCTGTTCATCATTGCTAATACCAATCCATACTGCAGTATGGGGAGGTTGTATTTCTCTTTATATACTGAACAGCAGAATTTAATGTTTACAGATTCCTCCTGTGCTGATGAGAGCCATGTAGTGTCAATTTGACATAACACAACTGCTCTTTTTCTGTAAGTGTAGGATACATAAATGACGCAGTCTTCCCTATCAACCTTTGAATAATTGATGTGGCAAAGTTAATAACTCATAAATGAGGTTATACCACTGCCATCATGCTAATGACACCGGCAGTGCAATTGAAAATTTTAACATAGCTGCCTCTGTCAGGGTCTCAGTTTTGCAAAAAATTAAGCCTGGGTGTTGAAAATACACACTCATTGTTTTCTTCATGATGTTGATGCAAATATATATTTTAATTTTAGACAAAAATGTTAAGGGTTTTCTGTGCAAGTTACTTGAAATTAAGTGAACACTTCCACCAACCTAAAGAGATGGCTTTAAAACATTACCATTTGGCTGTATATTATTATATATTAGTATTATCATATATATTAGCATATTATAGGCATATTAAAGGTGTAAGACATTGTTTGTATTCATTTCTAGGGTTGTAAGTGTTACTAAAATTGTTCAGAGAGGATCCTGGCTTATAAGACCAGAAAAAATCACTGCAGTCTAGTCTGACTTCATTCACAAAACGAACTACAGTGCTTCCTTGAATTACTTTCTGTACATGTTAAAGCAACATTTAGAAAACTTGCCATGGCATAGCTGTAAATAGGACTTCTATGGAAAAAAAGTATTTGAGGGATAAAGAGGTGAACGGAGTTCACCTAGTCCCCACACAACACTTGAAAATCATGGTTTCTCAGAGCTCAGACTGAAAGCTTTAGTTGCTGGTCTGCGTTTCTAATCCCTGGAATGTTTTTTCTTATATAATTTGTTTATTATTACTTTCTCTTGTAGGAAGGGGATCATCTAATTCAAAATTGCCATCTGTTCCTGCAGTTTCTTCAGTGCCTGAGGATTCTGCCTCCAATATGAGGTAACTTCTCCAATTGATCAGAACAGCTGTGCTGTGGCTCATGTTATTGATATTGATATTCTGATACCACATAACTTAAGAATGTCCTTTTGCTGATTTTCAATAACTAATGAACCTTTTGGAAAATACTGAGCATTGGATTAATTCCTTCTTATATATGTATATCATTTAAATATTGTCAAAATCTATATTCCTTCTTTTATTGCTAATCACACGTATCTCTCTACTAGCATTACAGACAGGCTTGAGCATGCTTTGGAAAAAGCTGCCCCACTTCTGAGAGAGATTTTTGTGGATTTTGCTCCCTTTCTTTCTCGGACTCTTTTGGGCAGCCATGGGCAGGAGTTGCTGATAGAAGGTACAAGTAAGTTTCCATTTAAAAAAGGGGGGGTTTTGTGTTCTTTGTTACCTTGGAGACTGAAAATTTCTTTATTTAGGAACTTTCTTGCCTTCCCAACAGTGCTGTCCAGTGGATTTCACTGCCTCTTGTTCCTTCTGTCTTTAGCCTTCTGAGGTCGTTGTCACTGCCTCCTCATCTTTGCCATCTCTGCTACCTCTTTGTGTCCATGTCCCTTTGTTTTTTAACTCTCCTGGCCATCTGTCCCATAGAAGCTGGTGTACAAAATATGTTTTGTGAGCTTTTAGAGAAATTTTGGTGTCAGGGTCAGCTCTTTGATACACAGTAAAGTGTATAGTTAGCGAGTTGGGTACAAGACCTGACATTTTTCCTGGGATGTTGGAACTGAAGTGTTCTTGGGAACTGTGTCAGTGGAGTGTGTTCTGCTGCCTCTCTCGCATATGAGTCTGCTCCTGGCTTTTTGGTTTCTAATTGGAAGGGAGTCATACAGGTAAGAGGAATCCTTGTCAGTATGGAGAATTCTCTGGCACATCTGAGAAGATGGGGATTCCTGTGCACAGCAGTGATCATGGCTCTTCCTGATGGAAGATTGGCAAGAAATGGTTGAGATTGAGATGATGAAGTTTTCTTTCTATTGGTGGGTTTCTCTCTGCTTAAAAATGAGGCTCAGTTCTGCCATGCAGACATTAGTGTCGTCAATTTTAAGAATTGTGTATATTGGAAGACTGAATTTAGCAGTGTAACACCAGTTTTCTCAAAATTTGACTGTATCATATGAATTGCTTTGTCCACTGCTTTTCAGAGTGAAATTTTAAGGTTTTGTCCTGTTGAAGAAGTGACAAGAAGAGCTTCTTGCAGCTTCCAGTGATAAGTGCACTGATGATAGACTCCTCTGGTTGCTTAACTTGAGCTATGTTTGCACTAACAGATCTAGTTTCTTCCTAGGGAATTAAAGTTCTTTTAGAAACAATTTTGAAATGACTTGTTTCTTGGATTAAGACAGTCATCCTATTTGTAGGGCTAAATATGAGCATTGTCAGAAACACAATTAGAGTATCAAACACTGCTAAGTGTTTCACTGAGGACTGCTGATATCAAAATTGAGACTTCATTAAATTTCACAATTAAAGTTGTTTAGTTTAGGAATTTAGCTTGCTTAGCATTTGAGGTAAGAAGAAATGGAAGGAAGAAATGTATGAATTCTGAGACTCAAAAAGATGGGATTCTACTTTTTTTTATGCATTTGGGCATCATTTTAGCTGATAAACATTTTAATGAAAGCTGCCTTGTGAACAAATTTATTTCATTCATTTAATAAGAAAAAACAGAAAAGCAGTTTTCCTCAAAGCTCTATTTTTGAAGATAAAAGAGAAGCTGGTTCAAAGTATTTTGACTGTAGTATGGTTACATAGATGGATAGATGAGTATTGCATAAATTGGATGAGCAAAGAAAAAGCAGGATAATCACTGGGAGTGTATTAACTGTCTAGACAAAAATGAACATGTGAAACCAATTTTTGGTCCTAAACCCCAGTTATAGACAAACCCAAACCAAAATGCGAGTACAAATAATAATACTCAAATTAGTTTGTAAACAACTGAAAATATATAATAGGTTGCTGCTTGCACTTCTGCTTAGGTTTAGTGTGGGGTTAAGGGTCAAAGTACTAATAAGAGTGTTTGGGATGTCTGCTGCCATGAAACAAAATGGAAACTTGATTGATAGCTGGGGGCTGAAAGGAGAGCGCGTCATGGAGAAAGCAGAGGTCATAAAGCCATTTCCCTTCTCTGCATTTATAATGACCCAATCCTTCGAGAAATAGCAAAATGTAGATACAGTGGATTAATATAACATATGTTAACCACACTTCTGATCATTTTGACATACAGACATTTATGAAACTGAGTAATGGGGGTAAGAATTACTATTAGCTGCTTCTTTTAGCTGGAAGGCATGGAATTTATGATTTCCCTTTCACATACGTACTTTTATTTTGTGCTGATAAAGTAAAAAATTGAACTGGAAGTGGCATGAAAATTTCAGTTTTCTTTTGTTTGTGAAAATGCTTCTAATCTATTGCACTTCAAAATAGTTTTTGTTAATAGCTGGTGCCATAAGAGCATGCGTTTATGTATCATTTTTTTTTTTCCTTTTGTAGGTCTTGTGTGCATGAAATCTAGCAGTTCAGTTGTGGAGCTGGTGATGCTCCTTTGCTCTCAGGTGAGGTTTAATAGTAATGCCTGAAATTGATCTGTCTGAACACAACGTAAATTACAGATACAATTTTACTTTAAATTTTACTTTTAATTTAGGTTCATGTGTAATAGGTAAAAAGATAATGTACAAGGCCTTTAGGTTAAAAAAAATAGTAATTGTGTCTATTCAAGTGGGTTTTTGTTACCTTGCTATTGAGCATTTACATAACCTTGAAGATGGTGTGCCTACGTAATCTGAAGATGGTGTGCCTACATAATTCTGTGCTGTCATTTTTGTAAGATGAGATAGGCTCAATATAATATTAAAGTTAAAGAAACAGATTGATTCCTGCATCTTGACATGCTGAATCCTCTGGGATAAATAGAATTTTTCCTTTTGTGTAGAGGTTATGAAATGAGTGATAAATACTTTTAAAACCCTGTCATTCCTAATTGATTTGACAAGTACTAGGGATTTGAGAAAAATTTAAGAAAGAACCATGGTTGTCATCAGTTTGGGACATTCTGCATTCCTAAAGGCAAAGTGATTTTAGATATGTAAGAACTTGAGAACAACTGCCTGTCCTGTGCCTCAAAAAGAGACAGACCCTAAGGGCCTTAAGGAACTTTCTTAAAACTACGTATGCTTTATTAATTGGATTTTTTTTTTTTTTTTGGTAATTAAATGTAAGACTGTTTTTATTGAGTCTTTATTTTGGTGCCTTAAAATTATACCTTTCTGGTAGTAAATTCCCCTACTTAAAACTTTAAAATAGCCTTTTTTAATGGGAATGGTATTGGTCTAGAGGTCAAGGGTTCTGACCCATTTCAGAACCTTTGACCTTCATTTACAACCCCTATGGTTTGCTTGCCTGACGAATAAGGATAATGCAAAATTAATGTTTCTTCACATCGATTTATTCGTTTTAGTGCCTATATTGCCAAATTTATTTAGAGTGTGCTGATAGACATTTCATGAATACAAATGAAAGAATCATAGAAGGTGTGAAAAATCGATAGTCTACGTTGTCAATAAAGTGCAATAAGAACAATTACTTCTGGAGATTACACCTAATAGATTTTACAATGAACTAGTGAAGAGTAGTTATGTTTTCCATTGAGGTTATTATTAATGAATGTAACCAGAACGTTCCTCATCTAGTTTTCCATCTTTCTCAGGAAATATGGTATTATTTACCCTGAAATGAATTTAATATTCCTTATGGAACTTTTGGAATTTAGAGTATTTTACATACAGCAGTACTGGAAGTGAATATTGTTCACAACTTTAGAATATGAACTTGCAACTGATTTAAATTATAAAAGAATCTTTGCTACTGAGAAATTCATATTCAATTTTGTTGTTCGTTCAGGAACGTGTTAAAGTAAAAACTAATCCAAGTATTAAATATGTGTCTTACAACTTGGTATTACCATTTAGAAAAATTAGTTTTTGGTATTTATGCTGCTTGTATCAATAATTAGTGCTTGATCTTTCCCCTTTTTTTGGGTAAGGTAATCTAATCTTTCTTAAAATCATGTTGTGCTCTGTACTGTACGTCACTTGTTTGGTTTTGGGAAGTGGAAAGGATAAGGAATAAATGACGTGCTCTAATGCACCTATTTGTCATATGTGTCACAATGCCACTTAATGCTAATCTAATCAAATTGATGCTACCGTGATTGCTTAGCAGTGCAAGTTGCACAGGCTGAGGTGGTTCTTTGTGGAGTAGTAGAAACAAACCAATAAAGTCACAAAGACCTCAAAGTCTTTTTAAAGTTACATAGCAGCTGTAATTTTTGGCAGAATATGAAAAATGATGTGAGAAATGAATCTAAAATTAGCTCCAGATGTATACAGATTGTTCTGGGGTGATAATTACATTTTTCACTTTGAATTTTCCTAATTCAAAGAGGTCAGCATGGCAATCACAGAAGTGATTTATTTTGTTAAGAAGTGAACTGTCTTTTGCTACATGAAAGCTTGAGAGATATGAAATTGAATTTCAAAGCGACGTTTTACAGATACTGGGAGGAGATGGGGTTGAGCTTGATTGATTTTTTTTCTTTTTTTTTTTCCTTCTTTTTATTTTATTTTCTTTCCCTGCAAGATAGGGTGGGGAATGAAGTGATATCCTATTGCTAAAATTTTAATTAATTTTTAAGAGGAGATGGAGAGGATGCAGTGCCAAAGATCAAAAGATCAGGTCAAAAACCAGCTTTTAATCACATAAATAATGTGGCATAGTTATGAAGTAAGTATCTACAAATTTGATTTAAAACTTCACAAATTTGTCAGCCATCGTTTTATGAAATTGAAAGATTGCTTTGATTAATCTTTGGTGTTTTTTATGATAGCCTCTTCTCAAAATTAATTTTAAACATTGTAGATATGATGTTAGTACTTGGATTGTTTTTCTGAAGCACCTGATATTTTTCCGATGTTCATTTAGATCTGTGTCTGAATTATGATATTCTTCCTCAGAATTGGAAAATGGAATAATAATATTCTACTGTTTTTTCATAAAATTGTGAAAATAAAACTCTTTAATGGGTGAAGTAATTTTTTTAAAAATCAAGAGGTACAAATCTCTGAAACTATTTGTGACACCTGGTTAATTTTGTTTATTGTTTAAAACTTATATATTTAGGCATATGGAAAAAGACCCTTATTTAATGTTTTTGTGTTTGCTTGTTGATATATTGCTTTCTGTTTAACACAAGGTAAAAAGAGAAACAGGTGGTTTGAGACACAGACAAAAGGCTTTTTCTAAGACAAAAACAGTTGTGTTTTTTTGATAGACACACTACCTTTCGAGACGTGTCTGTGTGTGTGTACTTACATTTCTATAAATCTATCAAAACATAAAGAATCCTTCATTTAATATTACTGCAAAGTGTTCCTGCTTATTTGACATTAATATCATTTTTGGAGGAATTGACGTTGCATTCAAGGCCACTTTATAAAAGCGTTGTGTTGCTCATCCTAATTCAGTCTGACACACATTCCAATAACACTACCTCCCTTCTAGGGTTTAAAACTAAATTTATGGCTGAGCATTGTGAAGTGCATCATTTAAAAATGGTTTCAACCCAAAACATCTAATAAATAAATAATGTGTATGGCTACTCAGTAGCAGACTCTCCAGACTAGAAATCATTCCGTCGGATACTCAACAGTCCACTATCGGAGAGGGCTGTCAGATAAATCTTATAGTAGCTGCATTCATGTCCTGTAAATCACATGTTATTGTCTGAGCCTTCTGCCAGGTCATCTATTCTTTTCCCATTTATCAGAAATGCATACAGTACAGTGAACCTGGAAGCACCATCTTGTCTGGTCTGGCATTCTGTCGGGGTAATTAAACCAGGCAAAAGAGAGAAGTTCTCTTTCTGTTCTCTCATCTTAAATGAGTGACATTAGGACTTTGGAGGTGCCCACATGCAGTCGTGAGACAAGACTTCTTCATGGGGAAACTGATGTCACCCCTGAAGAAAGCATTTTCTTCTAGAAGGGCTATCTTTCTGTGCCTAAAACTCAAAGCAGCATGGGTGAATTGAGTGCATGTCCATAAAGCATAAATACTACTGTGCTTCCTTTCTTTTGTCAGATATTTTCTTGGAATACATGACTGTGTAGAAATACATGACTATAGACTGTGGTCTTCCCTCCTCTCTCATGAAGGGATTGAAAATTTTTCTCTGTTGCTCTCATGCATAAAGCATTTGTCTGATTATTGTAGCTCCAAGGTGAAAAGGTATGAAATAGGTTAGATAGGTTCTGTAATTTTCCTTGATGCCTTTCGATTTACAGAATTTCTGGCACTTGAAGGATGTTGCTTTCTGTAGTCAATCAACTGAATCATCAGTGGAGTTTGTGTTAGAGAACTAATTAGGTGTCTCTTCTCAGCTTCATCTTCTACTTAAGAGCATTTTTCCACTGAATCTAAATGTTCTAGACTGCAAAATAAACTTACACTATCTGATTAAAATGCTTTTCAACTCTTGGATAATTTTCTAAAATTGATGGAATGCCGCCCAACCTATTTAAGAGGTTACAACTGAAAATGAATGAATACTGCAATGACTTGTATGACCCCTCCACTACCACTGCCCACACATGCACCCCATGTGCTTGTTCAAGGTGTTCTGATTCTTGGTTCCTCCTTCCTCTATCCAGTGTTTTTTCAAAAGGAATACAGGCAAATTCTTGGTAGCTGATGGTGTATGTATAAGCAAGACCAACATTTCAAGACGTTTAATCACTGAATATTTTATCTTCTGAAAATACTAATATGATATATTGCAATGTAACTACATAACCATAACTACTAGATGTATAGTGGATCTCGATAAGGTATTACTTCCATGGGGAGATGGAAGAGGAAAGCATAAACTCTAATACTCCAAATATTTTTCATGTGCAGAGATAGCATCTCCTCATATTGCCCAGTGAAATATAATCATGGTGGAACATGTCATGTGCAGCCTGGCAGTTTTTGGAGGTTTACATGTGCATTTAAAAAATACAGCAGAGGCTGATTAGTAGTATTAAGACAGAAGAAAATTACACTGTAAAAGTTGGTCTTACTGCCCTTATAGGCAAAGGTCTTCAGCTTAGAGGTCTTCAGCTTGCTTTCATTTTTCTTTTTCTTTTTTCTTGTCTAACTCAGTTAGACACTGAGTCACTGGTTAAGAGGTGATATTTTTGCCACAGGTATTTCTTTAGCATGATACTTCAGATTCTACCAAATCCCTTTGCTGGTAGTTTCTGTTGCCCATAAAGAAGTCAGCATGCATCCCTTGCATGAGCAGTATCTTTGTCGTCTCGTCTCTTTTACTGTGATGAGGAATCTTGATTAAGCAATGCCAACACACTCCATGCGTTTGTACCCATACAAACCGTATGATGCCATTATTTTCCCTAAGGAAGAACAATAGGAGTTGGATTTTTTCAGCAGAATTTTTCCACAGCCTCCTTCGTCTTCCACCCCATTGCTTAAGTGTTTGTGGAATGCAGTGGGATCTTCAGGCTTTTATGAGTACCCTCTGCTCAGAAAAAAAAAAAACTGCATCAATGATCCAAGTTCATTACCTCAGGAATGGATTTCTGCAGTGTGTTCTAAAACGTGGCAAGCCTTTGAATTGCTTGGAGATTTTAGTTGATGTAGAAGATGGCAGGTTTTCAGTGTTGGTTTAGAGAACACATTATACTGATGCTCTGTGATCTGCACTGGTTCCTAATTTATGTGCAATTTGATGTGATGGATAACTGCAGTGATTGCTATGAAGATTTAATTGAATTGACTATAGGTTATCTAAAGACCAATGTCACTGTGGTACCATGGCAGCTGAACTCAGCAGATTCATGGAATCTCTTTACGAATATCCTGGTTGAGATATGAAGAGAAGAAATGCCATTGGAATACTTTTTATGTGCCCCAAATATTAGATGATCACATTTTAATCACAGTAATGTTCTTCCATCTAATCACTTTGTTATAACAGCTGAAATAAGTTTAAAAAGAATTTGATAATCCTTTACATATGTGGTCAAAAATACATATGTATGTGTGCTTTGGCATAAGGGGTAGATTTTGTAGGGATTTTGTAAGCTGTCAGGTGATTTTTTATCACCTGTAATACATGCTCTAATTTCCGTTTAAAAGCCATTTAGAAGATATCAGGAGTGGAAAGGTTTTCTTTTTATACAGTGTGAACTTCTGCCAATAGGATCTTAGTCTGTATCAAAGATTAATGCAGTAGTACTTGAGTTAAAAAGCTTCAGTGATAGATGGCTTTTATGATAAAATGATAAGAAACATAACTTTATCAGGCAAATAAAAATGATTTAGATCTTAACACACATAATTGAAAAAAGAACTTACCAATGTCTAAATTGAGAAGTTTAGGGAAAATTTGGCATGAATCATGCCCATAGGTGTTTGCCTTGTGCCTTATATTGCTAACTTTCCATGAAATGTTGTGCCAGAAACTGTATCATGCACTTTTGTCTTCTTTTAAAAATTTTTTTTACAAATTATTTTTGAGTTTTATTGCTTGTGCTCATTTGAAGTATTTGAAGATTGAAAGAATATTTGCTAGCCTAGCTTTTTGTAGAGATGAGGTACCTGTGGAAGGGAGAATATTCAAGATCATCTTTACTATGGACTATCTAAATTCTTAAGCTGCTCAGATATGCTTCATACCAAGTGGATCCAGGCACATTAATAAAACTGTAAATCCTAACATTTGAAAACATAGGATTGCCAAGCATGTTAATAATTGTTATGCAAGCAGCAGTAGGGATGTTTCTAGTGTAATTTAGTAACAAATACTACATGGTCTTTCTAACTGGAAAACAACATGGAAGGTCTTCATCCTAATCTTTTTTAGGATGCAGCTGGATGGAAAGTAATTGGGAAATGTCTGTTGAACTTTATATATAGTCTTACTTCTGATATTTTCAGTGAAAAGATTTTACATTATAAATTGTTTTCTCCTCAAAAGTTCTTTTCCCCCTGCAATATGTGTTTTAATCTACAAAGGATGGAAAGACAGGAAGAGGGAAAGGTAGATCTCACAGTAGCCAGGGGCTATGCTATCGAAGTATGCTCCAGGAGCAGAAGAGATTTAAGTTCAATTAATGTTTCAGGTACCAATCATTATTACCAGGTAAAATAATCTGTCTGAAAAGTTCCAACATATCCTCACAATATAGCTAATAGTCCAGGAACTTAAGGGCATTCAGCAGCCATGTAGAAGAATCCAGTTTTGAAACAAATTAGGCTCTCTCAATTTGTAAAAGCAACACTGTGTTTCATCTGTTTGTCCTCAATTGCAATTTCCTTTTATTTCTTGTGATTTCTGCATTCTCCTGCATTGCAAGACACTTGATATACACACAGTGAGCTGTTTGGCTGGTGGTCAGTAGGATTAACTTGGGAGAATGTGAATGAAAGTCCTGGAAGGTGTGGCTGGGCACTGGCTGTGGAATCCAGACTCCTTAAATGTGGTCCTTTGCTGCTTGGATTTTAGATTCTGTCTTGTCAGTAAGACTCCTTCTAACAAAACAGGAGGTTACATTACCAAATCTGTTCTCTAGAACACCTCGCTTCTCCCTTACACTGATATATCTGGCGGTTTATGCATAGTGTAACTTCTTTCCTTCCTGAGTGAGAGTTTTTCTTCCATCTCTGAAATCTGAGGATTTCAGTTTGGGTGCTGAAAACATCTATTGACAACTTTCATGCTTGGTATTTGTCACTGAGTGAAATACTTGGGATAATTACAAATGGATTACATGTGCTATGGATATTTTGCTACTTGCTTCATTGAACTGTGTTATACATTTGAAGTGTCTGAAGATCAGATTGGTAGATAACTGTCTGAAGTGCAAATCTGATAAGATTGAAATAAATGGAAACAGCTGGGAAAACCTTTCCTTTGAACTGGAGAATGTTGAAATTACATTTAAATTAGCTGCATATATTTTTTTGTTCTTTGACTTAACCAGTATGTAGATTTTGCCTCTCCAGAACTAGACTATTGTAATATTTTCTGTGTGAAGCCCCATGATAATGCAAAGCCTGTCTGTTAGAACTTCATCCTCGCTCTGATTTCCTGTTGCTTTCTAAATTTTTTGAGAGTTTAATTGCCTGTTGAGTTCCATGGAATTGCTTGGAGAGCACCCTAGCATGTGTAGTAGGAGTTTCTTTCACACTTTACTGCACTTAAGGTTCACACTTTACTACACTTAAGATCTGCTTGAAATCTGTTTTTTCTCTTAGGTATAATTGCTGGCTTATGGAATATTGTGCTTTTAGTATGGCCTATAGATAGGTTATTTAAAATGTCTATGTCCAACTGTGACTAAATTTTAAAAACTTCATTGTGATAGACTCATGCAAGAAACAACATGCAATGAATGAATCGATGTATACTGTCAGTTTGCTTAGTAAGAGAAATCAAAGAAGTTTTTAACTTTGCTTTTGCCTTAAGTGTGAAAATAGGTTGGATGTATTGAGAATTATTTGCCAATACTGCAGGAATAATAAGTGATCTATTCTTAACATAGTGATGCAAGAAGCACTTGGTAGTTGTATCCTGGCAGGTGGTGGTCTCAGTGGTAAAAATGTGTTTGCTTTATATCCTTATATCCTTCCATAATACTTAGTTTAGAAGGATGTTTTAAGGGTTTACTCATTCCCCAGTTTGGAGATGAAATGTACAATGTGAGATTTTAAGAGAGGAAAAACTAGGTTTTTTTGGTTTATGCTACATATCTGCTTTCTGGGAAGGAATTGTGAGCATTGTGGTTTTGAAGTATGAAAAAAAGTCAAGATGGGTTCTATGTATTAGACTCATGAAGTGTATAGAGAGGTACAAGTGGACAGGTGTAGTAAAGCTGTGCCACTTTTGTTTGGAGTGATCAGAAGCATTGTTTCTTGGAACTCCAGTTGGAGGATTCAATATGTCTTGCAGGCTTTTGGTAGAGAAATGGATAAAAGACAGGGTTACAAACCACAAAACCATTTCTTTGAAATAGTTTGCCACACTGAAGTGTAGAGAGATGAACTTTCTAAAGTTGTTCTTACAAAACAGAATTCTCTGGCAAAAGAGAGGATTTTTCCTCCCTGATTTTCTTTTTTCAAAGTACAATCTTTAGTGGTTCTGTAGACTTCTCGTATATTATAAGCTCATATGAAGAAAAACTCTCTCATGAGTTAAAAATTATTTGCATTTGCTGAGAAATTCAGGACATGGTGTTGGTGTGAGTTTAATGGAAAACACACCCTCTACAGCTAGAAATATTAGCCCTTAAAGCTGTGTTGCTGAGAGTTTGATTGATTAATGTATATATTTTTATGTCTAGGGAGGAGAGTGGATTGTCTAATGTGAATGTGAATCTTGGGAGTGGGATAGGGGAACAGGACAGCTTAATTTCCATTAATGTACAGTGCTGCAGATGTTCAAAACTGAGGGAACATAATTTAGCTGCAGAAGCAAGACTTTTCCGAAGAAAAAAAGGCATCCTGTTGCTTCACCAGCACACTAGGACTTAAAAAAACACCACCATTTAAGGTGAGTTTTGTGCAGCAAGAGCACACCCTGTGGCTTGGTAGTCTAGTCAGAAGGATGATACCACGCTGACTTTATAACTAGATCTTTGAACAATATTCTCAGGGGTGGTAAATGCAAAACAAAGTAATATCAACTGGCACTTAATTCTGTGAGCTCCCTGCTGGTGGGGCTCTGCACTGAAATGGAACTCTTCCTGACAGGAAGTCAGCCGCGAAGTGTGGAGACCTCTGAAAATAAAGTGTGCTTTAATTTGACACCCTGCTGTTTTACAGCCAGTCTGTTTAATTTGAGACTATGGAAAGAGTGTTAGTGCAGGGGAGGGGGAGGACATTATGGAAAGTTCAGTGAGCAGCAATGTTTCTTGCTAATATAATACTAATTACAAATATGGGAACTTTTTTGTTTGTGTTAATAAACCAAATAATGTGTCTCAGTTTCCAAGCAGAACTGTTTGGGGAACTCAGGATTTGGGAGCTGAGCTATTTACTGGAAGTTCTACCCAGAGAAACTTTGTGGAGTGGTGCCGTTCAGTTTATTGTCTGACTTGCACTCTTTATATGCATCTCTGCTTTTTACCTAATTTTGAAACTGGGAAAACATTTGTATCATCAAGGATTGTTGACAATGCACTCATTTTTCCATGAGTATTTTGTGGTAACTTAAGTGATAAAAGTTCATAATTCAGATTATGCAGCAATCATGATATTGAGGTCTATGAGGTCTTAGATCCTAGTTCAGAGTCAGTTTTGATTCAGAAGAAACATCTGGATTTTTCAGTGCTCTTTGAATAGTTCTGCAGACATTTATCTCTATTTCTACCTGAAACCAAGATGGGTATATTTTTCTTTTGGTAAATCTGCTTGGTGAGTGTAGGTGAGGATTTGCTGTAAAAGGAGCAAAAAATTATTATTTATCATGTTTATTGTAGTGACAGATAGGGACCTTTGTTGCAACAGGTTTTATATATATATATATATATATATATATAAATATTTTAGTGTAAATAAAGGCAATAGATGTAGGATGAGGAAGGGAACAAAGTATGCGAGTGTAATGGGAGAGATACGAGTTTTTCTGGCTTTTTAAAAATAATTGATTTAGCCTCATTTTCTCTAAATCTTTTAAGAAAAAATCTGCATTAGGATAGGATTGTCTAAGGGAGTATAAAGGGACAGGTTTGGACATCCTGTGTTATGAGTGAAGAGGTGGGATTGGTTTAGATACTTGAGTTTCATTCCCTCAAGGGTACAATGATAGCAAGAATCATGTGCATCACGTGCATGCATTCATTGTGAGAGTTTAAATAGAATGCAAGCTACATTTGGGGAAAAGGGTGATGCCAGAAACATGGAAGGTTTGGGTTGGAAGGATCCTTAAAGATCATTATTTCCGACCCCTCTGGGTGTATAAAGGGGCTTATGGTTCCAGTACCACTTGTTGTATTTCTTTATTAGTTAAATGCATTTATTTGAAGCTAAGAACATTGAGCAAGAAGATTACTGCTAATTGATGGTGATGATGAATGTTGCTATCAGTGGGACCAGTCCAGCTACTGGTGCTGCTGTGAAGCACTGAGTTTGCTGTGATTTTCTCGTTTTTGTAATTTGTAGTCTACCTTGAAAGGCATTTTCCTTCCTGTTCAGTGGTTTTACAAAATCTCAAATTACAGTCACAGTTAAACAAAAAAGTACAGAAATCAAGGGTCAGTTGCATTATGTTCGTGCTATTCCTCAATTTGTTTGCCTTTGTTCATGAAAATGATGCTGGCACTGCAACTTAATTACTTGGATCTTTTCCCTTTGTTCATCTTATGTTGTTGCTTTTCCTCACGTCTGTTTTTCTGACTCATCTCCTTTGACTTAAGAGTTTTGTGCTTCCCATTGCTGCCTATTTACAGAACTGCTTGGTACTTGGATTTCTCAATTAATTTTTAAGATTCCTGTTTGTATTCTTTCTGAAGCTAGTCTTTCATCTTGGCATTGAAAATAGCCGATGGTTAAAGAACCTGGAGAGGAAACTGCAGTGGAGAAGGTTTGCTGCTAGATGAACTCAAACCTGACCCCTAATTTTGTTTCATGGGGTGTCATGGCAACAGCCTGCTAGTGGGAGAGGGAAAGGGAAAAGCTGCCTGGGGAAATTGCTTCCTCCATCAGAAACTGTGGACCTGAAAACAGCAATCCACTCATTCAGTTTTTTCCCCAGTTTTTCATACTTCTTTGAAATTAGATACAAAAATGAAGTTCATGCATTTTGATCAGAGAGATATGCAGCTTTTATGCTGTGAAAATTATTACTGATATAATTGTATTTATGCAGTGATCTTTTTATAATTTTCTATGAATTTTGGATTAAGTTAAAATTTTCTTTTATTTCTGTTTTAAGAATATTTGTTGTCACCATAAATTATGGCAAATGCAAACTATCTCAAGATTTTTGGCTGTGTGTAGTTTTTAAAGACTGTGTATGCTATAATATTTTATGTAGTATATCTTTCATAACAATGTATTTCTTTAGGATAGATTTGTGTCCTTTGTAGAGAAGGCTACAGTTGTCACTTTGAGAGTAATCTCATAGCACAAAAGGCATTGTCAGACAAGCTGACAGTTTTTTCTTTGGTATTTTTATTGAAGAATCTGGTGCTTAAGTATGTAACTCCACCTCTACGTGTGTATAATTTATTCTCAGAATCTATAAAAGCTTACTGTGACTTGAACTCAAACTTTTAAGTATTGAAATTAAACTCTCATTATAGTTTTAGGCATTTACCACTAACAACATAATACTAGTTTATAGGAAGCTCTGTTTACATGGAATAACCCACATGGTTAAACAGCGGGGGAGTCTTCTGCTTTTAGTTAAAAACCTGCTGTTTCTGTATGGCTTATTTACTACTTCTTTAATTCTTAATGTAGTGTGCTGTGGAATTGAGCATGCAAAAGTCAGCAAAGAGTTCTGGTTTTTGCGTCTAAGGTTATTACTTGCTGTACAATAATAAAGGCACTATTTTATTGGGTTAGTTGTAATTAACTTCAGCACTAGGCATTGATATAAATCATTCCTAATCTGTTTTCTTTACATTTTCATTCTTTTAAACTGGTTTCACATAGCTTCTCTCTGTCGTCCTTTTACATGGGGACTAGGGTTGTAATTGCTTTTTTGAATTAGGCAATCGGAAGCTAATCCAAGAATTGATTAAGGAGCACTAATGAATTTCATATAGCACTTTTAAAAGATTTGTAATGAATACTCTGTGGCGGTGATCTGTTATAACCTTAGAACTCAATACAGTGTTGTCATGCTGTGCAGCTGGGAAAATATTTCAGTATCAGAAACTTTGATTTGGTTTCATAGTTAAAATAGTAAAGAATTTTGTGGTTATGAATAAAAAAAAAGGCCATGTACCAGCTTTTCCCCAGAGTATATTTTATGAAAGGAGTTATCGTTATTGTTTTGGTATTTGATAAAACAGAGTAAAAATACTGAAACAGTGGTAATTTTCATTTTTCTGCTTAGTCTTAATGTTTGATACCCTGTGCCATTCTGACTGATTTATTAATACACACGTACTGCAGCAAGTTTGGCTGTTCCTCAGCAGCACAGATTTGAAACAAGGATTTGGTTTGTTTTTTTAAGTCACCTTTGCAACACTGAACATGTTTGTTTCTTGAATTCCTTCTATTTTTCAGGGGTAGATAATCACACATGCACAATCTCAGCCCACCTTTATGTATGGTTCATTAGTTTGATATCAGTGTGTTTGGGATATTTTCTCACATTAGTGGGTGTGGTGTTATACCTTCACTTGAGAAGCTCTCTCATCTAGTTAATTTTTACACAACTTTCTCCTAGAAGACTCATTAAAATTTTCAATACAAGGACTTCAGTTGTGTACTGTCACCAGCAGATTTTTTGACAAAAAGCAATGTCTTTTTTAATGGAATGCCAGCAGTAAATATCTTTTATTATAACTGGGTGTGCTTGATAGTTTTAAAAGTCTTATAAAAATAATTAGCTCTTTTATATAGTTCTAATGGCAGCCTTGCAAGTTTCCCCTGGAGCAGTCTCTAATGAACAGGCCTTGATTTTTCCAGTTGGGCTTTCAGATTCCCGGAGGACTTGACTTCAGACCTTGAAGGGCAGCAGCTGCCATTTGTCTTGAGCCAGAGTTGCCAAACAGACGGCCCATGTACTAATAGGACACATTTGTACAGCCTGACTACGCGGGACCCCGATAGAGCCCTAATGATGATCATCTGTTGAGAGCTTGTAGCTGGCCAGGGTTAGAGTAACTTTTATCACCCTTATTGAAATCAAACCCTCTGTATTGATTAGTGAGGTAGTTTGGCTTGTTGCATAGATGACGCGTTAAAGATTTAATAGAGAAGCCTTTGTTTAAATTTGAGTAAATCCAAGTCTGTTCGATAATGTTTTTTGAGTGATAACAGGTTATGAATTTTTAGGATAGTAGTGAATATTTTTGCAAGTCCTCACTTTGTTTCAGGATTCAGCAATAGTGGTGATGCTCTGTAGAGAAAGGGCCATGAAAATATTTATTGAAATGATTTTTTTTCTCAGCCAGTTTCTGATTGTTCTTTCATTATTTGTTCATGGTTTTTAAATTTCATTTGAACATACAGGTATGTCTGTATATACACTGGATAACTATCTCAAATGTTCTCATGTTGTTTTTATATTAATTAGTGTCACATCTTTGCAAAATGTTCCTCTTTTGTAATTAGTTGGCCTGTGCTAATTTTGATATTAAATTGCTGCATGGTTTCTAGATATGATTTCCTATAAGTCCATGTTGCTTCTAATTTTTTTCAATGAAGCTTCATAGATTAAAATTAACTGAAGCATGCTTCAACCTTTAAAAGTAATTTATGTTTTCAGAGATTCTGCTTAACATGCAGTCTAACTTTTTTTAATTATGAAGAACCCAGCTGAGATATAATCTACTTTTCACTATATGTTCTTTATTGCTAAGTTCATTCAAGCCTGTAGTGGATGTGGTGCTGAGAGAGTGCTGACACCAAGTGCAAACACTGCTGAAAAGTTCTTGATAGTTTACTTTAGGCACTTAAAGATTAGTGTATCTCTTGATGAACAAGTTTTTCATGCAGATTTGACCTTTACTCTAGGATATAATATGTCTCTTAGTCATATGTTAGCACATTTTCCCACCCTGCTCCTTAGTGCCCCATTCATAGTTGTCAGTACCAAAGTCATCCTTCTCCTTTGTTTCATAACCAAAATAAATTATCAAAACTCCACCAGCTTTATGGGAAGGATGGATTAGTGAAGAATTTTCTCTTTTTTGCCTGCTGATGAGTGTGTGTTTCCACTGCTAGAGATAATCCTTAATTGTAGAATAAGTTAAACTGTGTAGAAGGATTTTTTTTAAGTTTCTGAGAAAAATGTATTTTTAAGGAGCATGTATATGTGTGTGTGTGTATATATATATATATATATATATATCTGAAAGAGAGCAGCAGAACATTTTGTTACAGTTGGATATAGATCAGTTTTCATCTATTGGAAATGTTTTAAATATTCTATTAAAGATCCATGGTTAGTTGCTTAGCCATCAGACTAGTTGATGGGTTGGTGTTGGAAACGTTTGTATATACCTTAAAGAATATATGTTTCGAGGTACTAAGAGAATTGTAGAATGGTTTGAGTTGAAGATGACCATAAAGAACATCTAGGTCCAACACCCCTGCCATAATTGTTTAAAATACGATCAAATTACTTTACCAAGGGTGTACAGCTGAGGGGGGATATGTCCATTTGCTGCCTACAGGCAAGCATTTCAAATTGCAAACCAACAAAAATGTGTATCAACAAAATCTTATTGGTATTTGTTTGAGTGATTACAGTTTAGGAATGGTTATTTTGGGCTAGATAAAGGCTCCACTTTACTTCTTGTCCTAACTCCAACTATATACACAAAGACGTCCTCCGAAGGAATAAAATAGGACAAGTGCGATACTCTTCCACTCTCCAGCAACTTTTGTTCAGGTTATTTCTGAATTTGATTCCGTTTATGTGTATTTAGCCAATATTAATGTGGTGGGGTTTTTTTTAATATGGTTTGTTCTGTTTCCTCTTGATCCTACTGAACTTTTAATCACCATGATATGCTTTTGATGATTGATTTTTTACACATTGTGTGAAGGACCACCTGCATTCTTTGTTTTGAAGCTGGCTCCTGCTATCTGTTGCTTGCAGAAAAAGGCTTTTTGGGTAAATAAGAGGTTCCTGAAATATTTGATCTGAACAAGGATACTCAAAATGGGTAGGAATCCAATAACAAATGGAAAAAATCAAATTCAAGGCAGAAATTTTTTAAGAACTTCACTTATCTGATCATGCTGTGTGATTGAAGATTACCTTTTTTTTTTATGAAAGTAAATATGAGGATGAAATAATGTGAAAGATTTTTAAATGCATCTGAAGATTGAGATAGCTACACATACACATGTAGGCACAATGACATAAAATGGGATGTACAAGTACTGAAGCCTGTTTGCTACACTAATCTTGTTGCTGGTTATAGTCTTATCCAGCTTGTGGTATTTTGTATGTTTTGGTCTTTGGTTATAGTCTGATGCATGCTGTTGGTCTTGGTACTTCCTAGAAAAAAGTAAATGTAGTAATTTATGAGTTTTATTAGAGAATTTGGTGCTGTCATACAACTGATCATTAATTAAGGTTAATTAAAAACCCCACTGTAAAATAGATTAAATAACCCCAGCATTACTCAAATAGGACAACAGGTCATGATACCAACCTCAAGGGAGATTATTAGTTTCTGAAAGGAGGGGTTTAAGACCACTACTGTTTAATGTCTTCATTTAATGACCCTTGTGCACTCAGTAAGACTGTGCTAATGAAACTTGTTGATGATATAAAATTAAAGCTATAGAGGATTGGCATGTGTTTTTGCTCAATTCAGAGTTGTGCTGTATAGAAAGGAAATGTAGTATGTTATTCCATACAAAATTATAATTCAGATGAGATTTGCAGCACCATTTCAGGAAAGGTTTTAGTCCTTCCTTAGGGTACTTACGGAGCTGTTTATAGTTTCTATTAAGGAAATAGGTGACACAGTAACGAGTTAGGAACAGTTTGTTCCTTATCAGACAAAGTATTTGAATAAAATGTGATTTCTTATTTGTGTCCTTGTCATGATGATTTTTCAACTGGAGTTATTTGTGATTGTGTCTAGTGCCTCTTTGTTTTCCCCTTGCTTCACTGTTGAGTGTTCAGTGACCAAAAGCATTAGAAGTAGATGATGTCTCTTGGTCACTAAACATTTACAGCCACGGGAAATGATGGTCAATTACCTACAGCTTAGAACAGGTATGAAATTATCGACTCAGTTGATCAGCCCTTCCTCAGAAAAATGCTGAAATGTGTTTTGTAGTTATTTAGCTGCATTAGTGGTTGAGTTTGAAGCTTTTAACGTGTTTTTTCCCTAATACCTCTGGGAGATGGATAACTATAATGCAATAATAATAATGCAATATGTATACTGAGTGTAATTGTTTGAGAGTGAGCATATACTGTGGGGAAATATTGAATGGATCATGAAAGATGAAGACCATTAGTCTTTTCTTTCAACTATTAAAATAAGCTTTAGGGTGTGTTCAGCTGTGATTTATGAAAATGTTTAGACTAACACCTTCTTTGATGATGTCTGATGTAGAGAAAAATGCTGAAAAGTATCATGATGAAGGCACTTTCTTTTCACTTTTGGCAGCCTCCATCTTCACCAATTAAATTTTCAAGTATTGTTGTGAGCTCTTTAGAAGGCAGAACAGCAGATGGACAGTGTCATAAATGGAAAAAAATATTTTTCTTTTCTTGAGTTTTCTCACACTTTAGCTAACAGAATAGTTTCAGTTATCATTATATAAAGCTAAATATTTAGAACCTGATACTACATTTAAAACCTCTTAGAAGGATTATTTGCATATGTTCTTTTGCTTAGAATATTAGAAATGAAAAGGCTTTTTTTGTTTTCCACTTGAATACGATTATAATTTTTGATAATACATTACATGTTCCAATTATTCTGCTTTTAATTCTGACTTCTTGAAAATTGTAATACATTGTTGCAGCTTAAACATGATGAGCATGAAAAACATGATAAGCATGTGTTAGGCCTGGAAAAACAGATTGAGAAATCAGAATTATAATTTCTCCCCTGCATTTGAAATTTCTAAATCCCTTTTTTTTTTTTTTTTTTTTTTTCCTGTGGGGCAGAGGGGCAGGATTTAAGTTGTAAATAACAACGTTGTTTCACTGTGTGTCTGATCAAACCTTTTGTCTCACTGACTGAGAGGAAATTCTGTAACACTTAACACCAAAAAGTGCACCCCGACACTGTGTATTAAAAAGCTCCTTCATACAGAAATCTGAAATCTGTTTAAGATGTATTTCCTGTTTTGAACTTTTTCTCTGCCATGGAGCTGATGAGATTTTTTTTTTAAATAACCACAATGATAAAAGCACTCATGTAGATAATCAGTATAAGAGCTGTATTTGTCCTGTTCTATTTGCCTCTACATTTTCCCCAAAAGATAAGGTACACATTTATTTACTGCTCTAATTTTTAACTAGGTTAACTTGTTCCTATGTGATCTAAGATTTTACAAAATTACTTTGTGTTTGTTAAGTAATTTTGTTTTCTTCTTGTCTTTCAGATGAGGGTAGCAAGCCCCAGTGATAGGTCATCTGAGTTGGTCGCTCACCCTGTATCCCTTAGGGGGGCCAGGCAAAACCCACCTACATGTTTAGAGGTGTAGAGTTTTGCTTAATTCAAGGTTCAGCTGGATTTAAGGAATGTGAAGTGCATGTTCGCCTGCCATTAGCATTATTTCAGTGTGTTAAAAGTTACATTATTTAAAAACATAGTGTGTTAATGGTGCAATATCTGGACTGTTAACAGATTTTTTTTTCAAATGAGTAGAGATGACTATGTGATGCTGAAGTGAGGGTTGTTATTAGGAAATATCCCTACTAAGGTTTAAGCTACAAGAGAAATTTGTGTCTAAGGAATGAGCCTTGCCTTAATGTGAAACAGTTTCTAGCACTGTCATGGTTCAAAAAGGCAAAAAGCATCCATAAACCAGAGCAAGTTCAGGATTATTACATGACATAAAAAAGAAAATGATGGACTCCTTTGTGGGATGTTTTTGGATTTTCTTCTCCCTTTAATATGACCTTAAGTAAATCAAATCATGCTGCCCTGTTCCTTCATGCTGGCATTCATTGCTTCCCGATCCACGCACAATTAATGCTTTGTGTGTTTGCTGATGGTGCTCTAAGTTGCTAAAGTGGAAAAGAAAGTGTATGATTTTGTCTCTGAAAATGCCTCTTCCAAGTTTTGTTTTTACACAGCTAGTTTTCTCTTCTGTTTTGTCTTTACCCAGGAGTGGCAAAACTCTATACAGAAGAATGCTGGCCTGGCCTTTATTGAGCTTGTCAATGAAGGAAGGTAAGTCACAATATTTGGTAGCACCTCTGCCTTAGCCTTCAGGGAGTTCTGTGCCTTTAAACTTTTTAAAAATAATTTTTCTTCTTCCTTTTTGTTTAATTTTCTTTGCGTTTCATAAGCATGGTTTCATGTTATTTAGCACTTTGGTTCAGTTCGAATTCTGAATATGGGATTTTGCGGAGTCTTAATGCTCTTTAGTTTCATTAAGTACTTTGCTTATCTGTGTGTCATGGATTTTCTTTCTTTCTGTCCTTGTGTACTGGTTAATGTTGAAACTATAATTTGTATTCAGCTCATCTCTTGAGAAAGGGAATTGATATTTGAAAGACATTGCTGCTAGGAATTGGGAGATAAGCCTCTGTCTCAAAAATTAGATTCCAGTTTGCTCATTTATTTCAGATCTATCTCTTAAACTAGAAAGGAGGAGAGGCCCTCTAAGGAAAAAAAACCCTCTTAATATTACCAATTAGTTATATGTATATTATTTGAACTTATGGAAAATGACAGACCAGGTGATGAGGCCATGCTCTTTGACTTGTACTCAGTGTTCAGAACCATCAATATTTTATTCATTAATATTGAATTGATTGTTGAGTCAGACTAAGTTAGAGCAGTATTTACTTTTTTCCTAAAAGATTTTTTCCAAGATGTCTTAACAGGTTAGCTAAGGTGCATTTTTAGAAATGCCATTTATTTAAATGTAACTTCAGTTAATGAGTAACTTCAGCTAGTGAGAATCCAAACAGAAAATAAATTTTACATAATTAGGACAGCTATCTAGCTAAAACTGTAATAATTGATCACATAAATTAATATGCTATATAAATATCTTTTTATCATTGTAGGAATGGGGAAATGGCTATTTGATTTTTTTTTTTCTTAAGATGTAGATGTTCTCAAGCTACATAAAAATAATGGCCATTTTAATGGATTTTAATGGTTGCATTTCAGTTTATGGTAGGCGAAACACCATTCTGAGGCAGGAAAAACATTTTGCTACTAGTCTTTATCCCAAGGGCCAAGGTAAAGTAACAAGGGTGTTCAGTTACAGTGTTAAGATCTAGCCTATAGTTGTTTCCTATTATGTGAGGCTGACCTGTCTTGACCTTACTTACAAAATGCCTACTATAAATTTGGCCCTTGATTAATGTTTTATTAGCATAGATAACATAGGGATCCCACACACATGTAAACCGCAATGTAAGGTTCATCTGTGTAAGATGATTATCATGGACAAATCAGTTGCTGAGACTGAGCTGTGCATGGCAGTCACCCAGTAGCTATTCAGCTTGTCCAGGTCAAGCTTTCTATCAGTAAACTGTTTGGAATTGACTATTTTCTCTTCAAAACATGCAGTGCCCATCACAGACAGATGGAATCACTCCCCCACCTCCATAAACAACATCAATAACTTAGAGTCTAGCCTGAGCCAGAGTGGTTGTCTCAGGGACAAATGATCCTTTGAAGACTAGGAAGTGTGGTTTTGGTTAGCAGAAAATGTCTGTGTAATTGTTACTTCATTTCATTTCTGACGTGTAGCAGAGTTGGGTTTTCTTTTAGGTTTTTTTTTTTTTTTTTTAAAGCGGGAGCATAACATTAATTATAATGAAGAGGAGAGGGGATTAATTTCTTAAAAATGGCTCCTTTTATCTGCCTCCATTTTCCTCCATTGCTGTTTATAGGAGCCTTTATAGTTACTGCTGAATTGCAGTGCTTTGTGGCTTTTCAGCACTCACTAAAATGAAACTATTATCCCTCAAATGATAGGAACTGTATTGCAGAACTACTCTTTCCTTCTTCTCTTTATGCAATTTGCACATTATTTTTCTTGCAGATATGCTAACTTGGACTAAAACATCTCAGACCTTGTATTTTATTTTATTTGCTATTTTTTGTATATTTTTGCCCTAGCATTGTATTCTTATCAACTCCAAAAGCTGAAGTCTTTGAATTGAAACTTAGGAAAATATCTGAATGATACTGATTTAGACTTTAGCTGCATAGTTATACAATAAAAGCTGAATTTTGAGTTGTTTCTACAAGTGCACAAGAAAATATGTCGAAGTAGTTGTAGGAAGGACAGACCTGGTTCAGCACCAGGGAAGGATGGGATAGGGAAGGATGTCTGTAGGGCACCATGACATGAGAGTTATAATAAATAAAATGAAGGGCTGGAAGAATTGCCTAGAATTTGTGGAATCACAGAATTGCTATTGGCTACTGCCTTGGTGGAGGGAATTTGCTCACCCTGTAATCTTGGAAAATCAGAGTTTTATTACCAGTGTTTATAACTAGATTTTTTTGACTAATGATGCTATAGAATATTCCAGCTTGAGGTATGTTCTACTGTTGTTTTTTATTGGGCAAATAAGATGACTGAAAAATCTTTCTGGAAGAAGTCTAGAAGGGGAGCAAGCTCTCTTCTGCTTGCTTTCAAATGTATTTTTCGCTTTTATGTGAAAGGTATGAATGTACCTCTCTCTCACACAGCGGTTGGAAGTTTTAGATTTAGGCTTGCCGTGTTTTGGCTAGGATTTCCTGGACAGAAATATGTGCAGAAAGTTTGCCTCTGGGACTCGTAAGATCTGCAGTGTGTGTGCTGCATTCAGAATGTGTTGGTCTGAATTTCTTCGTGTTCACAAGTAACTAATGTGTTCCACAGAAAATTTGCTCCCTGCCTTTCCAGGTAGATCACACCCACTTCATGTGTAGAGCAGAATTGACTAGTTTGTGCCCAGTGAAAGTTTTGAGTCTTGAACTGAAAGAAAATCTCTGAACAGGAGGCTGGTGTGTGGAAATACAGAACTGTAAAGCTGCCTAAAACAGAAATACACAACTGAAGGCCTGAAATCCAGGTTACAAGCATAGTAAAAAGAAAAAAGCCAGCATAGAAATCCAGCAAGCTACAGAATGTAAGGTAAAGGAGCAGGAGTTGAAGAATAACTTCTTTCTGTGCAGTAGAAGATACATCAATTTCAATACATTGCTATGTTTAGCATTAATCTGGTTTTAATAAAAAGTAGTAAGTATTGTTCTCTATTATTGTAGTGTCTGGGAACACTATTAATGCTCTTGAAACCTTGTTAAAAAGGTGCCTGTACCCACGGCTCCTCCATGTACTGGGCCATCTGTGCAGCAGAAGGATAGGTTGTGAAATGTTTTCCTTAGCCTGCTGAACTTCTGTCAGTCTGGAATCCATTCTTTGTGCTTGCCTTTCACCTTTGGATCCTCCCTTTAGGGAGAGACTGTTTTGGAGCCTGAACCTCAGAACTTACTGGCGAGGGAATTTGTTCACCAGAACCATCCTTTAGGTGGGCTCTAGTTCACTGCCATGGCCAGCCCTCTCCTTTGGAGACTTCTGAGGTGCCCAGATGGATTCCTTTTTTGCACCCTGGAACTAATTATGTTTCCTTCTTGTGCACAAGATGGTGGAGCTATTTGTTATGAACTAAAACAAGCTCAGCTTTGTTTTATTTCCTTGCATGTACAAATGGCTCTTTTGCTAGAGCCTGATTTCCTGTAGTTGACTAGTTAGCAAGCAGCTCTTGTGCTGTGTGAAGGTTAAAACCCTCTGCTGTCGCTGTGATTCATTAGCACACTTTAGTGTGAAGCATCTCTTATGCTGGATCTTGTTTTCTGTATCAGTCAGGGCACTAACAAACGTACTGGAGCTTGAGACCAGGCGTGACAGTTATTATCCCCTTTGGGGTGATAATGGGTTTGGCATGGCAGGGGTTGAGGGATCAGTCTCCTAAGCATGCTGCAGCAATTATTCTTTCCAATTTTCAGTTGAAGAGACTCTGGAAGATGCTTGATTTTAATATTCTCAAGCACAGTTTTCTTGGGCATCTGAAGAATTATAGAACTATGTTCTGTGCTTACATTTTTATACACTTGTAAATGAAAGTCCCAAAATGTTTGGTTTAAAGACAATCTCACTAAACTAGCAGAATCCATGTATAATTTCCTCTCCTTACCTTTGCTTTCTCAAATCCTTATTCAAACAAGGCTACCCAAAATATAAGGATTCATAAGTACATCCAGGTTTGTTTTTCTGTAGCTTTTTTTATTGCCCCTGTCCTTGTTGTCTAATGGGGAATGAAATTGAATCAAAATTCTCCCCTCTGTATCAGAGCATTTTCTAATGTTTCTTTCAGTGTAGTTGAAAACAGCTTTTTTTTTTTTCTTTTCCTAAAGGAATCTTGCAAGGGATTTTGTTCTCCCTTGGATTTAGAATTATTATTTTTGAGACAGTATAGCCTTCTATTAAAAATATTTGTTGGAATTATACAATTAATTCAAAAGTTATTGGGGGAAGAAGGAAGGCAAACAGAAATTTAACATCCATAGCAAGTAAAAACTTTGTCAACCAACCGAAAAAAGTCCCAAATCTCTCCAGAAACAACCAAATGCAACTGGTATTATGCTCTCAATACATAAGATCTAATAGTATAAAATCTGGAATGCTGTAATAATCTATATTTCTATAGCTGAAGGGAGTGGGGAAGAATTTAAGAACTGTACTAACAAAATTTAAACATATGTCACCTGCTGTTCCTTGTCTTAAATTCTGTGTATTGCTTTTGGCTGATCATGAATGCAAATATTTTTAATATTGAAATACTTGGCAATCAAGCTGGCTGGCCAATTACTTGGATGCTTTCTGAATGGAAAATAGGGGACAGATGTAGGCTGCCCCATTCAATTGTCTCTCACTGACAATGCTGCGGTCACTCTCAAGGAATGAATGTTGGAGGGTTGTGTTGCCATAGGAGCAACTACTGTGATGGAAAAACAGTTAGAAAAATACAGCTATTAATGAAAAAATGGATGATAACTGACAGACTTTGTGCATAATTGACCAAAAAAGGCTCTGGAGAAAAATGATAAATGCAGTCTGGTCTAAAGTAGAATTGATTACTGCCAGCCTGCTCCCCATGCTGCAGCCTTCTTGTCCTGAGATTCTGATGACATAGAACCTGCACCTCAGTCTTGTTTTGTAAGAAAAAAAGACATGCTTTCCACATTTCCTTGCTTTTTGATTTTTAACCAGCCTTTCTGTTTAAGTGGTACGTTTTGTAAAAGAGATTTTTGATGATTTATTTCCTGAGTCTTGATGTTATTGTTTTGGTTTGTTTAAAAAAAAAGAAAAAGCAGCTTTGTTAATGTGTGAATTTGGATACATAAGATCATCAGGCTAGACTTAAAACAGCATTTTAAATGTGCTGAAAGTTAGCAGTTGTAGCCTGGATGTGTTTCAGAGCTGGGTAAGTTGACTTGGGTGGAGTTCTTGATGCTACCTAATTTTTTTGTATGCATGCGTGTGCACTAAGGTATACTGTGATGGACACAACCATTTAAAAAACAGTTCTTTATTTCACTGAGTTTTGAAGGGTACGCATGTATGTGGCAAAGGTAGGTTTTGCTTGTGAGGAGACATAATTAATTTGCTGGGTCTATGAAAAAGGAAATTCTTAAACTACTTTTGAGCTCCTGGCAGTTCTGAAATGTTTTTTTTTTTTTTTTTGGATGTAGAAAGTTTTTGATAACATCTGTTTTTTAAAAAAAAAATTATTGCAAGTGTAAGCAGAAGGTATCTGTGCTGTATTGTGTGTATACATGTACTGTACTATCGCCATCTGATGGGACATTTTCAGAAATCATCTCCAATAGTACTGTGCAGTGCCTTTGAAATGTGAACACAACAGTTTTCAGTGGGCTTTGCCATGTCCTTAGAGGCTCTCCTAGATAGAAAATATTGTATTTTCCTTCAGCTGCCTTTTCAAACTTTTGTTTCGTGCTAGTGTGTGTCCAAGTCAGCATTTTGGAGAGCCTGCACAGCTTTGGGGTGCCTTTTTTTTTTTTTTTTTTTTTTTCCTGTGTCTTCTATTTTAGGTCAATAAATTTGTTCAAACTTCAGTCTCTAAGACTTTATGGACTAACTATATTCTTTGAGAATTCAGTAGAGTATCTGTAAAGTATAGTATCTGTGTTCCACAAAGCAATTGTAAAATGCCCTTGCAACAGTAATTCCACTACTTAGCACATTGAGCAGTCAGATCCCATAAAAGTCCACATAGAACATATCCCCTTTTGAAGTCAGAGAATCTCCTACATGCCAGGTTTATGAGGAGAGGGTGCAAGTAGGAGAGATTACCTTGCTTGGCTGTCTCAGAGTTCTCTGTTGTGGAGCACCTGGAACTTGCAGTCTCTCCCCACAGTAGTTTGTGATAGATTTGTGCCTAAATGTTGTCAGTGTCACCTAAGAAACTTTTTTCATACTTTGACTAAAACTGATAATTGTTAGACATCAGTAATAGTAATCCAGAATATGTCAATCTCTCACTTGCTTTTGCTTTGCATATTTCTGTTTATTTTTTTGCCTCTTGTACCTCTTTATTTTTCCTTGTTGTAAGGAGCAGCTTTTTTACTTGCTCATCTAAGCATTCAGCAGCCAGAAATTGGAAGAAGACTTTTAGTTCTGTGTCTCATAGTTTTCCAGCATAACAATGAAAATTAGTCTATTTCATGTATTTGGCTGGAACTCCTTCTTTCACTGGTTTAGCACTTCATTCCTAACCCAGCAAAATATGCAAGTATATATTTAACTTCCAGCATGGAATTCTTTCCCTTGCTTGTTTTTACTAGGCTGCTCATCTTTTCAAAGTTTAGCACATGTTTTAAAACGTTTCAGTGTGGAAAAAGAGTGCTTGGGAAAAGTTTGTCTGAGACCTTGAATCTGGTGTGCACTGCAAGCAGAAGAGTAGCCCCAGTACCCAGAGTCTTTACATTCATAAGTAATCATATCTAACTTCTACAAAATGTGTCCATCCACATTCCATCCACATTCTTCTTGTATTAAGATCAGGAAAATAATTCAATGGCATATCATAAATAAGAACAAACAAGAAGCGAATCTATCAGGAACGTGGAGTGTAAATTAGTACATTCAACACCATTTTGGTGTTTATTAGTACTGAAAAAATCAGCAGATATATGTGATAATATAAGGCAAGTATGGTCTGTGAACCTTCATACAGGGATTACGAGGCATCAACAAGAAGGAACTTATTAGACTTGAGATTGTCTTTAAGCTTGGGTGTGCATACTTTGAAAAAGACAAAAAATTCAATCTGTCTGTTTACTCAAAGAAAGGAAAAGCTGTCATTTTGCTGTAAAAAAAAGTATTTAATATGTTTTAGATGAAATTTTTGTTTAACTGAAAAAGAACTAATATAATCTAGTTGCTGGGAAAAAATCAGGATAAAAGCACAAAAATGGTTAGGGAATTTTTGTTTGTGTTTTTTTTTTGGTCATTGTTTAAATTGAAAGTAATTTCCTTATTATAAAACTATTTTATGGGAGAATATGGTGTAAAATATCTTTTTGGTCTTGCACAGGTTGCCTGGAGAAGCTGCAGATGCCCATCCCTGGAAGTGTTCAAGGCCAGGCTGGATGGGGCTCTGAGCAATCTGGTCTAGTGGAAGGTGTCCCTGCCCATGACATGGGATTGGAGATAATCCTTAAGGTCCCTTCCAACTGAAACCAATTTATGATTCTATAAGCTTCAAGCCTTATTTAAAAAAATAAAAAAACAACCAAAAAAAAAAAACCAAACAAAAAAACCCCACCCCACAAACATACAAAAAAAGAGCGTCTTCCTGGAAGCTCTCCTGTAGTGCAAACAGAATGTACAGACTTGATGGAGGAAATGAAATTGTTTTCAGGAAGACATTCATGATCAATTTGCATGGGAGGCCAAAGCAGGAACCAGAAAGGACCATTATGATCCTTTAAATCCATGAAGTGCCACTTACTGTCTTAGTGAGGAGAATCAGATGTTTCTAAACATTTTTTTTCTTAAGAAAGCCTTTGTTTCTCCAAGTTACCTGATCTAGGTAGTAAGTTTATAGGCTCTCCCAAATGTACAAAGTGTGTTGTGTGTAGTTTGGAGTAGAGCTAATTCTTCAGCGAGAGTCAGAATCCTGTTCTTGCTTCAGCAGTGGTCTGCTCACCTGGGAACTGTTGTTTTATTGAAGCAGTGAGCTGCACTTAACAAATTTCTGTTCAACATTTTGTTTCCCTTAAATGGAAAACTAGCAGCTGCCAAGGTTCCAAAATTTTGTCTTTATTAGGTGATTAAAACATCATTTCAAACATATACGCGGAGGTGTATTCATTTATACAGGCGCTGTGAGCTCATATTGGCCTTTGATTTTTATTGATGGCTACAGACTCCTCTATTATATCACGCCATCATTACATTTATGTAAGGATATATATATTTATTTTGCAAAGTTCCATACTTAAGTGGCAAATTCAAAATAGAAATATGAGTGGTATGCCATGTATGTGGATACTGTTTTCATAAAGGAGCTCCACACTGCCCTAGATGATAATGCAACTGGAATTGTTTGTTATAAGAAAGCTAATCCAAGCATATGCAGTGTTTGGAAAAGATTGAACTGAAAAGAAAGATTTAAATTTAAAGTTATTGAATGTAAGGAAAAAAAAAAGAAAAATAATGTCTCAGTTTCATCTACCTGGTCTATCCCTGTGTGGAGTATCATAGGGAAAGTGAGGAAAGTGTGTGGGATTAGTAAGGAGAGCTGGGGATGACAGGGGAAACAACTGATCCATAGGAGACAAAGCTCTTCCTGGAACTTAAAGTGTATTTGTTTTCACTAGGTACACTTCTGGTCTGTTTGGACAACATTGTTCCTGTGTGAGGGAATGTAGTTCTTTGCTTTGTTTGGAATACATCCATCCTTTCTGGACGTGCATAGTAGATGCTGGGTTGCTTACCAGTTATCTACCATGTTTGGTAGATAAAAAAGGAAAACCATGTAGTAAAGTGTTAAGATAATTATTATATAGGGTGATTTCATAAAAAGATGAAAGAAAAGTGGGACTCTGAGTGTATAATTAGATTAAAAGTAGACCTTTTAGAGGACAGCTGTTACTTTTCAAAGTCTGATCAAGCTAGCAGAAGCTATTGGTATTGGCAAACTCAGGGAAAATAATGGAATACTGTCCAACTGTGTTACATGCAACTTGTAATACATGATGTCGTGGTACATGAGCATTTGTGATCCCCTTAATTTTTTGAACAGTTCTTAGTTCAATTAAAAAGAGTTTAAATGCTTATGTGTCAAATTTGAACGTGCTACTGGAGATCATGGAGAAAGAGACAAACACTTGGAATCTGCCCAGACTATTGCTTATACAGTTCCTTGTTGCTGGTTGTCACTAAAGCATGCAGATAAATTGGCAGAATTGTGTATTTGTTGCTCAACAGGTGCATCTATTCTAGCAGTGAGTAAAAATACAAAAAAACCAAGGACTATTAATGTGGTTTCAAACTAGTGGCTTTTGGACAAGCTTCCCCAAACAGAGGGTGAAGTCACATCTCAGACAGTGAATTGTGCATATTTCTTATTTCAAGACTTCATCTATGGGGAGAGACTAATCCACCAACTTGGCTGGTTCCTGAGCTCGTGGCCTCATGTGGCTTCTGAGCTGCAGTTTTCTGGAATGAGAGAGGCAGTGAACAAAGAGCTTCAGGTGTTGTTCTGCCTCTGGATTTCTTCTCATGGGAGCAGGCATGTGACCTGCAAGTCTCCTGCAAGTGTGGAATTCTGAAAGCATAGTAAAAGAGACAGCAAAGCATCACTCTTTCAAACATACAGTAATAGACAGGTGGATCCTTATTTCAGATAAATAAGTTATTTGGGTTAAAATTAACATTGGATGCATTAGAAGACATCCTAAATAAAAACTGTGGTTGTAAAGAAAGCCTTTCAATACACTCTGAACTTGTTGAAATGTACTTTAGCTTGTATGTACAAGGAAAGCAAGTGATTTTACATTCTGCTACTCTTTTTTCCACAACTGGAAACCTTACCCAAAAAAAAAAAAAAGATTTAATAACAGATATTTTTAAGATTTGATCAATAGAGCATGTAATGGATTCATCTGGTGTATCTTTAAGTCATCCTGTGGAAATATGCACCTTCTAAAACAATGTGAGTCGTGTATAGTCAGTTTCAACTTTATGAATCCCAATGTAACTAATTAAAAAGGAAATGTTTTTAGTAACAATATGGGAACTCAGAGAATAATTGGGTTGTAATTCAATCTGTCAGCTTTGCTGCCATTCATAAACTCAGGGTTTATGAAGGCCTCAGAAATCTCAGTTTGAATTACAGCTTTATTCTGAACATAACCTGTAACAATGTATATCTTAGCATTTAATTTGTGAGACTGAGAATGTTTTATAATCCTGAAAATATTACTTAAATGTATACTTAGCATAAAATTTCAATCTTGCATTTGGAGGAAAAACTGTATTGCATTACATTTTTTCAAATTTAGATTTTACATCAGTTATATTAGAGCTTTAACTGTGGATGTTTGTATGCAAAAACAGCTTACTTTATATGGTGGTGGATGCGAAAGATTTTTTTATGTCACTATTTCAGGTAAAATAAATGACTGTCTGGAGTGTTTACATTTTGTTTAATGTTTACTTTGGTTTACTATAGAAATACTATTTTACTAGTTGCCAGAGAATTACCCCCAACCTTATTTGTACTGTTTTCTTAGGACAATAAAGTCAGTCATAAGAGCCCAACATATTTGCATATATATACACTGTATTACCAGACTTTTATTTTAGACTTCATTCTCTCAAGGCATTTCCTAAATCTTCTCTGTCCTCAGGTTGCTGAGTCAAACCATGAAGGAGCATCTGGTACGAGTGGCTAATGAAGCAGAATTTATCCTGAGCAGACAGAGGGCAGAGGATATTAACCGCCATGCTGAATTTGAGGTAAGAAAGGAAATCTTGTTTCAAAAAAACAAAACACAAAAGCATATCCATCCCACTGTGTATAAGGATTGCAGGCTGTGATATGGGCTTTGCAGGCCTCAGGAAGTTCCACCCTGAATGGTGCTTTGCAGTTGTAGGGTGATTTGATACGTTTGCTGCTAACTTTGATGGAAAAACAGGCTGAGCAGAGCAGCTCAGAACTTGTTGAAATCTGCACACCATAGATTGTAGGGGAAATAATTTTATCATGCCAATGCTGCTCTTTTCCATTTAGCAAATATCACTGTATGTGTTAAAGCTGCTTAGCATCACAGTCAAGATACAGGTCTGAAAAAACTCATTTTGCTGAAGATAAGTGTTAACAGGCTGTGAAGTGCAAAATGAGAAATTATTTTCTTTTATTGTTTTGTATCATCTGCTATTTAACTAATCCCTCTCTAAACCCATTCTCTCTATGTTTTACATGCCTCAGTGTGGTTTAGTTATGTTTTCATATTTTCACCCCTCTTAAGGGAATCTAAAGTGAAATGATGGTCTCTGTTTTTGTAATAAACATGTATCACTTCAAACAAAAATACAAGCCTATTTTCTGAGTCACTTTGTTCATACCTCCAATTTAGGATCTTGGTTACATTATATATCAGCTTTCCCTGTGCTTTAATTATTGGGTTGATGAAAATGAAGCTAAATCTCTCTCAATTCACTAATATTCTACTTAAAGAGTACTTTGTCTTTCTTCTGACATGTGATATTACTTGTGGTTTTGTTTTTAAAATGAAGCATTAA
Organism: Onychostruthus taczanowskii; assembly: GCF_017590055.1. Classification (NCBI taxonomy): domain Eukaryota; kingdom Metazoa; phylum Chordata; class Aves; order Passeriformes; family Passeridae; genus Onychostruthus; species Onychostruthus taczanowskii. The sequence goes on along the minus strand of NW_024501237.1, from coordinate 5,798,278 downwards.
GAGATTGAAGACCCATTTGTGTTTAACGTATTTCTAAACTGTTTTCCTCTTAAATCTTTACTTGAAAAAATACTCCCCAAAGATGAAAGCATATTTGTCTTAGACAGTGCTTATGTTCTAAAGGTCATCTGTGTTGGCCCCAGGATTCAAGCTGTGCGTTGTCTAATAACATATCTGCACTTCATCTAGAGCTAGTTACCCCCTCCTGCAAACAGAGATGTTGGAAGGTATCTACAGTACAGTTCTGCAATGCTGAAATAGCAGGCATGTTTCATTTATTACATCAAGGGTTTGGCGACAGTCCTGTGGAGATGAAAAGTGCATCCTTTTGCTCTGTTGCCTGATAATCATTGGACTGGGACATGCTTGACGTCTTTTGCTCTGTATTTATGCAGAAGCTCCATGCATGACATGGTGTTATTGATTAGATGAGCAGCCCACTTTTTCCCTTCAGATGCAAACTCTTTGCAAAGAGGGGGGTGTGTATATAGGATATGTGAGAGAAATGAAGGGTTCTCTCGTATAAATACAGGCTCTCTGTGAATACAGTTGTTCAGTGACAGCTGCACTCTTAGCCCTAGTTCAGCCTCAAGATACCTTTTATGGTGTCTGGAAGAAATTTAAACAGAGCATCAACTTACATTTTTAATATAGCTCTGAGTTCTGCTGTGACAAGTTTCTAGGATGAGAGTTGGCTAATATTTTAGGCTGATGCTTGTTTGAATCTGTCCTGTCTCAGCGGTGGTGGCTCAAGAGGTTTAACTTATCAGGTGGCACTTAAATGGAAAATGGTGTACTCAAATATCAGCAGTCTGTTTATCCAGTTTAGTTTTGTTCCTATGTTGGGCAAGACTTTGACCCAGCATGACTTCCACAGGTGTAGAAAGTAAGGATACACAACTATTGGATTCTACCAAATGTGTAAAGAACCTGATGTCCGTGGCAGATTTCAGTCAGTGTTGTGTTCCTTTGTGGAAAGAGGAACCATTAGTCGTATCCATCTGAGTCTGCAGGTCTACCATGTTAACAATCAGAAATTCCGGTGTTCCACATTCCATCCTTGTCTTAAGATGTGATAGCTGAAGAAAGTGAGCAGAGGAGTGATACTCTAGGATTTAGCCCAGGAAAATTATGTATATGAAAATGTGGGTTTGATCACATTTAACAGTGTTTTGTGCTTCTGGTAATTACTAGTTGCAGGTTTTTTTAAAAATGGTTGGAATGGGCATGTTTGGTTCAGATCAGAAGAAAGTTTTGTCCTCTGAGTGCTATGGAGAAAGGAGATGAGACTGTTTGAGGAGGTATAAAGGCCCTAAGATGAGAAACACTGAAAGAGCTCTTACCCTTTTTATTTATTTTTTTTTTTTTTATTCCGACTTGCAAGTCTGGTGTTTCATATTGCATATGAAATAACACATGTTAACTCTGGGTCAGCAAAAATCCAATCCCCAATTTTCTTTTTAAAGATCTTAAGGATGTTTATTGCTACATGATTGTAATTCTCCATTTCTAAAAGTCATGATGAAGATGAGTCTTGCAATATCTGAGTCAGATTTTGAAGAGGTTTGGTCTATGTTGCAAGGATAGTTTAAAAGTCAAAGGCAAATTGTCTTTTACTTTTTAAAACTGAAGTCTTGTATTTGGAGCACATAGAGGCAGGAGAAAACAGTGGGAAATTTAGGCAAGCTTCACAATGAAGCTCTCTAGTTATGTGTATATATTCAGTTAAAATTGACGTAAGGATGGTCATTATAAGAGGAAGGAAAAATCTAGGAAAATAGGTAATAAAGGAAAGGCATGCTGTGCTGAAAACTGCATCTTAGAAATGTGATCCAAGAAATTATTTGACAGGTGATAGTTCAAAAGTTGCGTGGGGTGCCATTCCTGTTTGATTCTTAATTCATTGCACGTACAGGAGAGATATTTTCCCTCCAGAAATGGCTGGAGAAATGTCCACGTATCAATTTTTTCCTGTTCAGGAGGAGAGAGAGATGCAACAGTACATGCAGCACATGTGAACTTTGCTGTGTAAGCTCTGGTTGGGCTTTGCTCTGTCTCTGTGTGGTGGGGCCCTGCATTGGTAAGAACATGGAGAGGAACCCTTTCCATTTGGTGGGATGACCAAAAGCATGGGAAGAATCTTCAAAGCAAGGATAGTTTTGGTTTTTTCTTTTTTTTAGGCTTGTTGTTCCAGTTTTGCTGTAACTTTGGATATGCAGTAAACTTCAAGTGCCTCAATAAGATAGATTTAAACTGAAAGGAATAGAAAAGAAATATTTGCTATTCTACTTGTGCCTTGTCATGGCAATTTTCTCTCTTTCAGAAACTTAGGTGTCTTTTCACTGTTACCTGTATAAGGAGTAGTTCCATCTGTGCATGTAGAGATATGGGAGAGTAACCAGGAAACTTGAGACATACTCATTTTACAGTGTGATTTAGCCTCAAAGAAGCCTGATGAGGGAATATTCTACTCATTTCTGTAATGAGGTAGCAATGAAACACGTTTTTTTTGCAGTGAATGTGGGAATGTGAGTATTTCTAACATATACCTTATAACCATAAATTTTCTCCATTGTCATTTGGATTTATATGTACATGTCTCTTAGGTAGTTTTCAAAATGTCACCCTCGGTGTTTGGCAGAGTTGAAAATCCTGAAGAGGAACCTCTTTATGGTAGTTTCATGCTGCCACCCAGATTGTTTTCTAGAAATGACCTTGAAAAAGGTGGTGATTCTCACTGTGTCTTAGATTATCTGTGCAGACTGCTGTGGAGGCAGGCCTATGGGAACAATTTGATTTGGTGTGAGGGGGGAGGGAATTTTGTACTCTAATTGACTTTATTTTATAATTTATGACAGAAGCGCCCATTGCCTTGGCTATGCCTCCTGTCTTATGTAAATCTCTTGATGTACTTCTGGGTGAATATACATATTTGTACAATTCTAAATAAGTAAACCTGCAAGGTTTTTAAGCATGGCCTATTCAGTGAAATAGTTCATCTTTCTAGTGAAACTTTAGTTTGCTCTTGAATGGATTTAGGCAAAATTCTGTGATACCAAGTAAAGTAAAGTATTTTTGATGACTTCTCCAGGAGCATGGTTTCTTTTTTTGCTGTTTGTTTGTTTTGTCTTGTTTTTGGTGTTTCGGGGATTTTTTGCATGGAAGATTCACATGAAAAGTTAGGAAAATGGGGGAAAATGTGTAATACTAAACTATTCATAATGTTGTACATTATGGTGTGTGTAGAAGAGCAGTGGAGAATGCCACACATTAATTTTCAGAAAACTTTCTATAATGGCTGGTCAAGGATTCTTCATTCTGAGGAAAACAAACCCCTTGGTACTTTTTCAGTTAAATGTTACTGCTCCTCTAATTGGCAAAATGACCTGCCTCCTCAAAGTGTCATTTTTGAAAGATTGTGTGGTGTCATCCCCTTGAATTTTGGTCTTTTTTTTTTCAAATTCTTGTCATCCTTAGAAATAGAAAGTGCTGGCATTCTTGTTGTTGGCTGTTTCTGTTGATTAACTGAGAATTTCACATGACTTTCCCTTTGCATTTGTTATAAATCATGCTAGGCAGCTAACTTCTCTGCATGATTTCTCTTCAATAATTAAATCTAGCATTTCCAGCTGCTGTAAAATTTGTTGCCCTTTTGTGTTCAGTTATGTTTTTTCATGCGGAAGACTTGGACTTCCTCACAGTTTTAATTCTTATTCAGTGTCAATTTACAGGCTGTGGTAATAAACAGAATGTTTTACTTCATGGCTCCTGCTGGGAAGCAAATCTTAAAACTGGTGTTGCTTTGACAGAGGTGGGATGCAAGGCTAGGCAAGCGTTCCAATAGTGACTTGAATGGAGCTTTTTGCTTTTTGTTTCCTTGGCAGAAGGCAAAATCCAGTGCTTCCCTTGATGCATAATCTTCTGTATTCCAGATCTTTCCCCTTTGGTGCACTAAGCATTAAATGTTGAAATATGTTATTTGTATCAGAGGAAGTGACTAAAAATTACTGCATGTCAATTCTGGCAGAATATCCCTAAGACAGAGGGAATGTTTGAGAGCCCTTGAAAGAATTACAGAAATGTATTTGAGGTTTTTGTAGTTTCTGTAGATGATTTTTGCTTCTGTATTTAATAAGAAGTTACTGTGGGAAAGAAGGTTTTAATCCTTGACTGGGTCCATATTCTCCGTGGTTTACCAATGGTTTTAACAAAAGCTGCTTCGTTACAGAACCTGTGCATCAAAGTGTTTTTCAGCACACTTAATAGTAATGTTCTTATTTACTAAAACAAAAGATTTTGTACTGATTTCAGTGGGAATTCTCTCTTTTAGAGTGGGTCAGCAGTGATGGTTCTCCACAGAACGCATGGAGATAAATGACAGTGCAAGCTGCAGGAATGCACTTGCAAGTTGTTGTCATAAAGACTAAAAAAATGTAATGGGGCAGCATGAAGGAAGTTAGATGTTCCCTCATGGAAAAATAAGGCTTTACACATATTGCTGTGAATGGGCTTGACTTTCTCAAATGTAAATTTTAAATAAATGCTGCCCTTTGCATTGGGACGTTTAGGTGTTACAGCACCATCTGTCTGTCAGTAGTAGGAAGAAAAAAATAAACTTTTATTTCTAAAAGTATTTTTGAGGTATTATAAACACGTTACAAAATGCTGAGCATAGGAGAATATTTTTTTTTTCCATGGGAGGATTAACCAGTTTTGTTCTGCTGCAAAATGCTGGCAAGTCCCAAACTAGGAGACTAAATTTCTTTTATTCCTGAGGCAGCAATTTTTGGAATTGTCATGTGAAATGAAGAAGACTAACTAAGTGTAATTTGAAAAAAAAATCCAGGAAGGTCATGCACTGTGTTTTACAATGTTTGACATTTCAACTTTTTCTGTCCTTTCTCACTTCTTTTACATATTTGACACATCTATTTTTCTCTTATTGTGAATGATAAACTTCCTTTTTAAAACTGTTTATCCCCTCTCCTAACTACTGTTACAGATTATTGTATTCACTAGAAATTACCAATAAGCTTAAATTATCTACTCTCCTTAAGTCTTTGAACTTACCTTTTCAGATGGAATACATCTGAACTCCATCATAAGATCTTCCTATCTACCCTCCCTCATCCTGCTTTTCTTTAAATATCTTTTTGGCATTCAGACTTGATGAGCTTGATCTTTCTTGTTTGTGTCTCGAGTGGCTTGTTGAAAGAAATCTAATGAAGCCTGACTTCCTTTACAAAGGCAATGATGGCTCTTGCCAGTGTGTTTATTCCTTTGTTTGCTTTTTGCTTTAAACACAACTCCAAGTTTGCCTTTTAGAAATTTCAAACTTATTGCCATGTTGCTCACTGCAGTTCTCCAGAGTCCATTTGGCATATTTCTTTCCTCTGGCACTGAGGCAGTTTGAACAATAGCAATGCATCTGAATGGCTGTGCTCATCCCTGAGTTATTCTGGATCACCTGAGTGGACACTGCCTGGTTGCAGCAGTTGTTCTCATCCCAGTTTTCTTTCATAACGTCTCTGTTCTGGGGTGGTCATATGTTCCAGGAGGGCTTTTTACCCTTTGATCTTCTATTAGCTCTACAGAGACACCTTAATGGGCTTCCTCCCTCTGATTTGTTTGAAAAATAATTTAACGCTGCTTTTATGGCTTTATTCAATTGTTCCTCCATCTCTTTTGACCTGCTTCATTCTGGTTTTGAAACTATCATGCCATAGTTAACATATTTTTCTGTTTTCCTTTCTTGGTGAGACTGACTGAAGAATGCTATTTTCTTTCTACAGCTTAGCCATTCCAGCTTTTTGTTTGTTTGTTCTTAAAAAAGCCTTCTTTTGGATGGAATATGTTTCCTTTGAACCCTTAATATTGTATCTTTTTATACAGGTTTTGTGTTGTCTATTAAAGCATTTTCCATGTTTTTCTGCATCTTTTTATATTTATAATGTGAAAATTAAGCTAGCCTGGTAAGAAATTTCTTGCTTCAAATGAGATGTTCCCATCAGAAATGTTGTTGTTCTCACCTATTAATGAAAAATAAATCTGTATTGTTTACCTTATTTATTATTCATGTACAGATTTTTATGGTAGCTCATGCCAGGTAATGATTCTTAAATAATCCGGACTGAAGTAATACAGTGCAAATAGAATACAAACAAAGCAAATATCCTGTTTGTGTTTGATTGGATATTTTTTACTAAAATTTCTGTCCAGAGATAACTTGTATTGCTTATGCACCATTTTAAGAACAGTGTTAGGAATTGTTCAGCTTTGAAGAAAAAGCACTGGTGACAGTACACATCTCTCCTGTGTGTTTTATTGCAACGCAGTTTGATCCAAATGAGAAACACGTTGTGTTAAAATAATTCTAATATTGGAGCCGACAAGGTCAAAGGTCTTCAGGGTCTATATACCTGAAGGTGTTATTTCTCAGTATTTCAAGTGGAAGGCTGAACTTAAATCTCTGCTCAGCTGTAAACTTGAACTTACTTTTATTTTCATTTAGCATTATTTCTTTCCTGTTATGTGTTTATTATCTTTGGGCTTCACTGTCAAGCCTATTACCCTATGTCAAAGTGTGCATTCTTAAGGAAGAGCTTATTGAAAGGGAAAATGCGGTAACACTCTCCCAGAATACACTCCCACTCTTCTGCAATTTGAAGTGATGCTTGAGGTGAAAAATGCCTTTTCCCTGATAGTGAGTCAGGTTAGATGAGGAGACATGGATCGCAAACAGTATTTCCTAGAGCACCTTCTGTTCATTACACTGTTGTAATTAATAGAATAAAGCTGTTGCTGATAATGGCTGATGACTGTACTCAATGCTTACAGTTGGGAGGATGACTCCAGCAAGTGTAATGAAGGATTAATTCTAATAGCTGCCAAATTACGGCAAAAAGGAGCAAAGATAAAGGTCAATGCACTGGTCATAATTTTATATCTAAAATTGTATTATTTTCTGTGTTTTATTATCTAAGGTGAAGCTCCTGTGCTGTGTTATTATTATGGTGACTTGGTCTTCCAAGCTTCCCCTCCAGTTCTTCACATCTTCTTTGTGACTAAATGGTTATGAGTAGCTGAGTGTCACCAAGGATCTCTCTCAATTCATTATTCACTCATTCTGCAGACTGTTTTTACGTACATGTAAATGTTTGACCAGGCTCTTATCTCATATTTTCTCTCTTCTCCTTCTGGAATTAGCTCTACTGATTCTTGTCATATACCTTTTCTTTGGCTGCTTTTTCTTTTATTTTGCTTTTATGATGTTGGTCTAGATAAGTCATGATACCTTCTCAAAATGTGACTTTTTAAATGAAAGTTGTTTGTTTATGTGAGTGGATGATTTGTGCTTACTGATGTTTTAAGAGTTTTGATGAAAAAAAAAGAAATTATTCTTCTGTTATTTCCCGATTTCACATTTCCACAGAAGGTGAAAATATAAATATCAAAATCATTCTGAAAAAAGTGTTAATTACAGCATGATAATAATTTGGTTTCTGTTTTGCCTACAGGAACCCAAACCTGCTTTTTTTTTTTTTTTTGGTTTGGTTTGCTTTGGTTTGTTTTTTTTTGGTTTTTTTTTTGTTAAAACAGACTAGGGAATCAAAGCGTTTTTAATAGCATTAACTTTCAGATGAAGTGTTTTCAACCAGTCTTTATAATTCCAGAATTAGTGGAAACATTTATATCTTTAAGATTCTTCCATCATGGCACAGGGAAGCGAATTATTGAAAAGATAAAAATAAATTTGTTTGCTTTCTGTCAGAGTTCATATCTACAGCCAACCTTGATAGAAGACCAGAATGATTTAGACAAGTTTGCTTTGGAGATTCATAACATATGCTTGCCGGACAGAATTGAGTTATCTCTGCTCTGGAGAGTAAGTTATTGTAGCAGGAGCTGACAGAGATGAAGATAACTGAGGGAAATTCAATTACCTTTTAGTGTTTTCCTTCTAATAGGATTCTTAATGTGAAAAAGATCCTTAGATGATGCGCCTGTGTTGCTTTGTGAGATCTGCTTTGATACCTGCATCCAGAATAAAGTGAACTCTTCTTTTCTGGCCTTCATTAAGGATGAAATATGCATCTGATTGCTAAATGGGTGTTAGCTTTTGATTCAGCATATTATCATTTGTAGTCCAGATGTATTTGACAGTCTTTTGGCAGTCATCTTGAATATTCTAAATACAGTTTCATTTTCAAAAGTATTGTTTTTGTGTAAAAAGGTTGTTCATAACAGCAACTGAAGAAAGCGGTCACAAAATTTTAAAATAATTCCCTATACCCTAGTGCTGGCTCTGCGTGGTTTTTCTCTCATTTGGCTTTTCCTGGCAAAAGCAACCAAGTTACAAACACTATTTATGACTGGCCTGAGTTCAGGTTATTGGGTTAAAGCCCATCCACTTGACTATAGCTGCATTTCATGTAAAAGCTTCTCAGTTCTGAAGTTACTGGGGTAGGTTGGTGAATACAGGTATTAGGATGTTGTTATTTGTGTTACTTGTAAAATATTTTTTGTAGCATCTGGTGGTTGAAATGCAAATTTAAAGTGACTTTATGAAGGCAGCTCACTCTGCAGCTGTATGTACAAGAACAAACCCTGTACAAGTTTGTGTACCTGCAGTATGCACTCATTTACTGACCCACTAAACTACTGTCTAGAGCTGAATGTAAAAAGAGTTTATTTTTTGAACTCTGAACCTTACTCAGGTTGCAAAGTGTGCTTTTTATCTGCATTATTTACCCAAGCCTGTGCACCCTGATATTTCTATATAAGGAAGGAAGAACAGGTGTCTTCATGTTAGATTGATTTGCAACCCCAAACCAGGTTTGGATGTGCCTAAAAGACATGGCACACCTGACCCTATAGAGTAATGAACTGACATTCTGGTCCATATTTTGAGTAGGTACCTGTCTTGATCTATGGCTTCTTGGTTAAGTCAGCTGTGGTTGCCCTCATCATTCTCTTATTCGGACTAAAATCATAGTAGGAATTGTCTGTTTTTGTTGTTAATGCGGTCTCCTGATGGAGGCATGACAGAGTTGATACCTGCAGGTTTATTTTTTGATGTTCATGAAGGTGACTTATAAAAATCAGCTTTGGGACAACATACTGAGATGCTTAGAAAATGTTTGAAGGTGTTTGTCAGCAGTGCCTGAAAGCGCTTATAGTCAAGGTTTTTACTTTTACCTATATTTCTTCCATTGAGTATTTTTCTCATTTGTCTTTTAGTATATTATTCAGGAGAAAATTGTACAAAACGTTGCATTTAGTGTAATAATTTACTTTCGTGTTCCATTGAAAGCTTCAGCCTTTCACTGAAAATGCTCCATTATGGATGCAAAATATTGTGGTGTGCAGAAATAAACACCTTCTTGAGTGATGGTTGAAAAGAGAGGGTAATTGTTTAAATAAAGATTTTACAACTAAATTGATAAAATTATCTGTAGTTTGTAGTAGATGGGGATGTCTGGGATCCAGGGAGGTGAAAATGGTGGCGAACTGTTGAGCCACATCCATGCAGGGGTGATATTCCTAATCTTTTCCAAAGGTAGCCATTTATTTCTGAGTAGATCTATGCAGCTTTCCAGGAAAGGAACAAGACTGCACTAATCAGAATTCTTAACTGGAATTGAAAGGTCCTTTCACCTTGCCTCTTCTACATCATTGCTTCACAGTCCAGGTTTTTATCTTAACTTCCTTGTATTTAGAGTGGGAATCACTATAACAGAGTTTAAAAATATTTTCCTTCCTGCTTCATGTTATTCTTTTATTGAAGTGGTTACAGAACGAGTTTCTGTACTGATTTTTCTCTGATCTAAATGGGAGAAAGCCGGAACCAATTCCTTTGAGATGGTCTCAGATCATGAAAAGGAAGATGTGTCAGGCAGTTAAGTTGCTCTTCTGGTGATTATTTTGTCAGGGAAGCTTTCAAGTGACTTAAAAACCTCTAGGTTTCACTGTTAATCTGGAGTCCAACTGGAAGTGGCAGAGTCAATCCTTAGAAAGATTTACCAATCAGAAGACCAAACTGTCCTCACTATTTCCTTCACACAAGATGTTTCCTGTTACCTTTCTCACCACTCGTCCCTCCCAGCTGTTTCCTGCTCACATTTCTAAGTCCCTGTTAGTAATTCACTACTTAGAAAATGCTTCTTCAAACATTTCTGGCTATCTTAAAAGAAAAGATTTTGATATCTCTTGGAAGTAGGGCTTGGAAGGTGGTGATAGTGACTATGATGAGCAGTGCAAGTGCTTTGGTCATCATTCCATGTTTTTTTGTTTTGTATCCTAGTAGAAAGATACTGGGGGTTTTTGTTTTGGTGTTTTTTTTTTTTTTGGTTTTTTTTTTTTTTTTTGGTGAAAAATTTACAGGAACAAATTCTAGTCTAAATAGTAATGTCAAGATTATGGCCTAATGGATTTTGAGAAGTTTGTGCTTCTTCAAGCCTTTTCCCTGCCTGTTCTTGCAGAAACTTGAGCTTTAAGTCTGACAAAACTGTCCTGAATTGTCTGTTGTCCTTAGAGTAGTTGGAGATTCAGTCTTTTGTGGCTGATGCCAATCCTTGACAGATAAAGCAAACAAAATTCTCAGTTACTGGGTGGGTTGCTATATTATAGAGGATGTGTGGAATTTGTGAAACAACTGTTGTCGTAACTTGGGACCAGAGGCCAGGGTTGGCTCTGTTCCCTCTCCACTAACACCAGCAGGGCTGGGTCATCCTCACCAGTGCTGGCTCCATGCTGGCCCTTGGTCCCAAGGGAACACTTACAAAAGAAAAAAAAAAAAATCAGATATTCTGACTTCTAAAATATTGTTGATTTTTTTTCCTGTGCTGCCTGTTAGAAACCCTAAATATCTCATTTCTAAGCAGTTGTTGAGAGCCCTATAGCCAGCATCACTCATCTTGGCACTGGCCCAATGCTGTTTTGCAAGGCAATTTCATATGGTCAGCATGAGAGGAGGGAGGAATGTTTCCTGGGTTATTTTTGAATCACAGTTGTTTGAAGCTGTTCAGAAATTTGGAATATTAGAAGTAGTTTATTGGCTGGAGTGTAACTGAAGCTGTTAAAGTGTGTGAGAGATGTTGTTACATGGCTATTTGGTATGTCCAATAACTGTTGCTTACATGTGTTTTATATAATGTTTTATGTAATTTCAGTAGTTGCATTCAGTTTTGTGCCTGCTTGGTGGAAGCTGCTGATTTTGATTAGTCACTGTACTTTATTTCAAAACCTATAATTTTAATGAGTGAACTGTAATTCACACCAAAACTCAGATTTGTGTTTTAAAAATCCACAGAATTGGTGTTGCTTTTTTTTTTATTCTGCATGGCTTTTGTTCTCTAAACATAACAAGCTCCAAGTATTGAATTTATTATTTTACACTGAATTAAATTAGGAAAGTCTACTTAAGCAGGATTTGTGCAGTTGGAATGTGTAATCTGTTTTGTGTTCTTACGCCAACATCCCTGAGTTCAGCTGTTGGTAGAAAATGCTGATAACTGTATTGAGGGTGAATATAAAATCATCCTCATACCATTTAAAAAAACAAACCCAGAACAAACAGAGAGAAAAACCTTGTATGCTGAACTTAAACAGAGCCAAAATCAAAACGCAACAAGAACATCATCATAACCTTGAAATTGGTATATTTCACAAGTTCTGAAAAGTAGCATTGAAATGAGACATAAAGAGAAAATGTAGGAAGTGGCTCTTAGCTGTTCTTATGTAAAGGTAAACAAATTGTTTAGGGAGTATTATATAGTTTTTTAAAAGTAAAATTGACAACATAAAGGATGATGCCAGTGGAAACTCCTTGGTGCTACATAGTTCTTCATTTCTCTGAAAGGAGCATCTGTGATAGTTGCAGTACTGTCTCTTGCATCAATGCAGTCTTTTCATTTACACCAAGAGAGTAAGAAAAGAATATACATTTTAGAGCAATATTCTTAGTCTGTGTTCCATATGGCTCAGTATAAGGATCTGGAGTTGTATGGATGAGTGTTTTTCACTGAAGATTTTTGCAAAAAACCCCAGAGGCTGTTGTCTTCTCATGCTTTCCGTAATGGGAATATTTCAAATGCTATCTTTTTATGGATAGTAAAATCACCCAGTTATAAAAGAAAATAAATTATCCTTCCCCCTACAATTTTTAGAGCCAATGTCAACCTTTCAAGGGTGCTAGAACTTTTTTTGAATAAAAAAATGTTAGTTAAGAAAACTTCTTGTACATCTCATGCTCTTCTAAAATTAAAAATCATGTTACCTTAATGCATGAGAATAAGTTGTAAAGAAAAAGGTCTCATGCTTTAGGTGGAATGAGACACAAAACATAGAATACTGGAAAAAAGGAGAGGGTCAAAAATAAAGTTAAAACAATTTGTTTTTCATAGTTTGATGCTATAGGAACTCTGACAGGAGGCTTTAATATAAGGCAGAGGTTAAGCCAAAGCTGGGATTGTGACTCTTGACATGTTTCCAAAGTAAGTGACAGGGAATGATTTTAAAGAATAACTGCTATAAAAGACCATATAGACCATATTTTAAATACACTTTTTTTTTTTTTTTTTTGTCTTTGCCATTTCCTCATCATCTTAATCAAAATCTCTTGTTTTTTAAATACTTGGCCTTGGAAAGAGGAAGCCTCTCAAATCTCATTTTACAAAGAGGTAAAGAGCAATTTTGCAGTGTAAGTTAGAAACTTGTAAATTGGCAGCACTGAACATGTTATTCTTGAATAGACTTTAGAATAAAATTTTATGTAATCCTTCTTTTTTCACAGATTCCCTCTAGTAATTTGAAATTTTTCTGACAAAAACCAAATCAAACAAAACAAAACCCAGCCTTAATACTTTTCCTTAGTAATTCATTAAAATGTTTCTGCAGATGAGGATGACTTAATGGTAGTAACTAAAGGGCTTTTTACCATGTGTGGGAGGGAAACACTTTGCCAGCAAATCCGTGTTTGTCCTATTTAGCAGTGTTGCTCAAAGATACATGTCAGGCAGGGTGATTGTTCTCTACTGTGAGAGGCTGCAAAGGTCCTCAGCTCTCAGACATAAAGACCACTACATTAGCGCTTGGAGCTCATGGTAGGAACTGGTGAAGGACAGATGAGTTACCTTTTGGGAATGAATTTGTGTTTGTAAGGACAATTACATGTTTTTAAATTTTTTTTTTCAATTTTCCCACTAAGCCTCATAAGTGACATCTTTAGGAACCCAGTCAGGTCTGAGAACAATGTGGTATCCAAAGAACTGATGTTTATTAAAGATGTGCTTGTCACTGGCATGCAACTTGTCATGGCAAGATAGAAAATTATTATGCCTCAATGCTTGTTATCTCAAATGAATGTGATCTCTCTGTTCTTTGTTCATGAATTGATAGGTTTTGATACATTCTCAAACTCCTGGATTAAAATCAGAGTTGTGTTCTGAATCCAAGACACTAAACAGGGAAACCTGAAAAGTGTTTGAGGGGAGCTGTGTATAAAATAGAACCAGAAATGCAGACCCCAGACTGGAGGGATATCTCAAGGGGCTAATCTTTCTGCCTTTTTGCAAAGCTGGAACTTTACATAAGATTGGAAACTGTTTATGAAGAGGTTTTTGGCTGGAAATAAATTTTCTTTGCGTGTGTTTTGCAAATTTGTAGGGAAATTTAGTAACTGTGATGTAACAGGAATATCAAGCAAGAAGTAACAGAATCAACAGAGGCATGGTGATTGTTTTTGCTTAGGATTCTACATACAATATGGATGTGACATGTAATAATGAAACCTATATAAAAATACACATTCCTTCAAGGTAAGTTTTGAGGCCATTAACATAAGTCAGGTGTTAAATACTGCTATACCTAAGTATTTATAGCTGTCTCTTTGATAGCTATAGAAATTAAAGAATTTTAAGTCATGCAAGTGCCTTTCACTTTTTTTATAGCCAGAGACTGAAGCCACATTTATAGTGACTTTATTTGGAACTTCATTACAAAATGCTCCATGCCACTTATGACAGGAACTAGTGGTACAAGGTATACTGTAATAAGTTTCCAAATTATCGTTTGGTTTATCTGCTTGTCTGAATCATTCTGGGTACATTTCCCCACTCATTGAGAATGTCCATTTTTCCTGTGTTTTAAGGTGTTATCGTTTCCCCACTTACAGAAATGCAGCTTTTGCCATTAGTATGAAAAATTATTCAGAATTAATTGGATACAAAACTTATGAAAAATTGCTTTTTATGTGATACCTTTAAGGGCTTCTTATCTGGTAAGATGGGTTGTTCAGAAATCCTCACTGGTGAGTGTTACCTGCTCTTAGAGACTTCAAGTTTAGCTGTGCCATCTGAACTGCATGTGACTTTCAATCTGTTCAGGTGTCACTCCTGTGCCAAGCCTTGGTGCTGTGAGCCATAAAAGAACTGTACTGGCAGTGGGGTGTCTGGAAATCTGAATCCTGGGAAAGTACTCGTTTGGCTGCTGGGGCCAAACTGCTGCACTGCATTGTTCCCACCGTCAAGGCAGTGGAAATCCTTACTGTGCCTCAGTGGAGTGAGACAGTTGCAGAGATGGTGGTCACAAGAAGGGAATGAATGAGTACATTCCAGAGCTTTGAATTTGATCCCCTTCAGTACTTACATGTTTTCAGCTGATTGAAAGTTATTTTAGCCCCTTTTAAAAACTTAAGTTGCATAGAAAGGACAATATGAAAAGATAGCAAAATGAAGTATCCAACACCTGTGAAATGATGCACCAGTATGACCTTAATTTGGCCCTCACTAAGAATGTGTAGTGAATCCTTAGATTATGTAAGTATATGTCATTGTTTGGACAGAGTGGATATTCCTTATGAAATAAAGGCGTGTGTCAGTTCGAGAAGTTGTTCGTCCATTTGGTTTGCTGGCTGCACTGGACTAGAAATTCTTCAGTGAATACAACACTAATATCTGTGGTGGTGTTGAAGCCACTGAATGTCACAAGGGTGATATAGTGTGCTTAGGGAATGGCTGAAGAAATAATCTCTGGCTCCTTTTCTTAATATCAAACCTGAGAGCTCAGAGCCACCTCTGCAGGAGTGCTGAGCTTTTCTGTTTCTAGAGCGTAGGGAATGGTACTTGGATTCTTTCTAGCTTGAAAAATGCCTTGTACTTAGAAGATGTGAACTCAAAAAATGTTGAATTTATTGCTGAAATGTGTTGCTTTTAGGCTCTTAGACCGTTTTAAGCTAGAGCAGCATGAAGGGACTGCTGACAAACTGGATTTGCAAAAGAGGAGGGTAGGAAACTTCCTGTTCTAGTGTGTCATTTGAGTGCAAAATGTTTGTGCATAACTATAGTAAAAATAGGTCCTTGGATTTGAAAAGAGCATTTCTTCCTGCATATTGTTTATGCCAGTGGTTAGCAGTGATTCTTAGAGAGTTAGAATATTGAAATAGTGTAGGAAATCCCAGTTTCTAGCAAAAAGGTAGAGATCTTACTTGTTTGTGCAAAGTTTTGTCTTTGACTCTGATCCGAGGGTGCTGCTGTCTCACAAATAATATCAATTAGATAAGCATAAAAGAAGAAGTCCTAAAAAAGGTCTGTGGTGCTAGTGGACACTACAGAAGAAATCTGATTTTATTTGTCTCTACTCTTCACTATTTCTTTATTCTGACATCTGCTTTTTTTTCCAGCTGAACTCACATTAGTCTCATTTACCTACTGTACTAAAGTGGATTTACTTGAAATACATAATCTACATAAAAGTGCTGTTGCCTAGTGTTTATTTGGGTTTACTAGAGCTTAATTCTGTGAGACTTGAAGGTAAAAAATAAAGCTGTTGACTCAGCACTGATTAAAGCCAGATGTCTCTTGAGATCCTTGCATTTCTCTCTAATCACAAACCCAAATTGACTGTGGTCGTTTTTTTTGATTTTTTTTTTCTTGTCATGACCATAGTTTTACCAGTCTGTGTTTGGTATGATCTAAGTCAAATGCATGTTTTTTTTCCTCCTCTTGTTATTTTAAATGCACATTTTTTCCCCCCTCAGGAATGTCTGGCTATAAACCTACTTTTTTTTCATTCCCCACCCTGCCCCCCCCCCCCCCCCCTTTTTTTTACCCCCCCCCCCCCCCATTTGTATTACAAACAGTTGATTTAGATGCAGATTCTTTTTAATGTTGAAATCAGATAAAAGGCTGGAAAAGTGGATAAATGAGGTTTGGAAAACCATGGGTTGAAGAGATGAGAAGCCATTGCATTGTGTTCAGTCCATTAAAACAAGAAGAAATAGAAGAGATACTTTGATAAGTGTTCTGCTGGTGTTAACCTTGATGGCTATTATCGGGGGGATGATGCTATATCTATTTCATTGGCTTAAGCTTTTTTCATGCTGAGAGAAATCAATACTTGGAGTCGTTGGATGACAGAGGCATCACTTCAGAATTGACGGTGGCTGTCAGACGTTGTCATTGGTTGACTTTTGTTCGCTGTTGAGGTTTTAAGCTTTCATTTTTCTACGTCTTATTCAGGAGTCTTTATAAGATTTCCCTGGGTAGCATTTTTAGTCCAGACTTTAAACCTCAGGTCAGAGGTCAAGTGCAAAGATATGTGAAAGCAGAGAACTGAGGAGCTCCTTCATTTAGTAAAATATCCTTATTTGCAGGGAATTTGCATTAGTGACAAGACTGTGCATTATCTTATGGATGACTTTTCCTCCTAAGTGATACCCTCTGAGACAGGCTGTTCACAAAGCCAGTAGCTTTTAGCTCAATTAGACAAAGGAACTGGCATATGTAAAAGTGTTCAGTGATCTCAGAGTTGAAGAATAAAAGTAAAAAGGTGCAATATTTCTTTTAAAAACCCTACACTAGTAAACTTTTGAATCTCCTGTAGAAAGCAGCCTCCTGCAGAGGTGCAGCCCCAAAATTGCAATGTACAATGGTATCATGCAGAAAAAATCTTTTACTTGACATTTTTGTAAAGATCAACAATAAAATAGTTCTAAAAACTAGGTTAACCCTCCTCCTCACTGAAATATAGACAGACAGAATAGACTAACTCACCCTGTCAATATTTTTTGAATATTTCCTGCACATAGAACGTACTGTATTTTCATATCTATAACTTGCCTTTTGGATGATCTTGTGGCCCTTCAGAATTCCAGTTCCTTAAAAATGAATCTTTACATAACCTACGTGTTCAAATTGCCTGCAGTCTTGTTTGGGCAGACAACGGGAGAGAGGAAAAACCCTGTTCTGTGATAACGGCAAAGCAAAGGATTTTGTTCTGTCATGGATGAAGGGTTGGAAAACAAGGGCCTTGCTCCTATTCCATGCTTAACACACTTTCCCTTTGTAAAACTTTCAACAATCACTGAATTTAAGACTTTTTGGAGATAACCTGTGAGGTTTGTTATGAAAATGCATTTTTTTTTTTTCTCTCCTTACAACACTTTGTTTCATCCTAAGTGTGACTGGACTACTTTTGTGATTATAGTTTCATTGCACACTTGCCCAAACAGATAACAAGAATCATGTAGGCCAAGGCAGCAGTGGAAGGAAGGTTTGACAACTCTGTTTAACTGTGTGTGTATCTTATTTGTAAAACTATATTCTGGCATGACAAGGGTGCACATTACAGGTGCCAGAGATGAAATAATAAGAAATAAAGCCATAAAAATACTTTTTTGAGATTGTGCGCAAACAGAAATCAAACTGGATTTCTATTTTACATAAATTGAATGATTGGGATTTAGTGTGAAGTATTGACTGTGTACCACTCTATATCCTGCTGTTGCATCTTTGGAAGCAGTGCATCAGGTGAACCTGGTGTCTGGAAAAGGGAAAATGAAGAGAAATGGGGACTTTTGAGTGGTTTCAGAATAGTCTACTGGTGAATGGCTACTTTAGAATGGGTCTTTTTGTGATTCTTTTAGTGGAACCAATCTTCTTTCACTTTTGTATTCCAAGTATTTGAGAGAGGGAGATGGAGAAATAACTTCTATTTTGCTGTATATTTGCCATATATTGAGGGTAGAAACTAAACCACTGAACAATTGGTGAGACACCTGTATGATCAAAGAGAAGGTTTTTCTTGCAGAACTTTCTTGGGGTTAGTAGCTAGATATACATGTGACAGATATCTGGCAAAACTGTGACTTTTTTCTGTTTTTGTCTGCAAAATATATATTGTAAAGAGCATGCAATGGCTAAAACTTCTTCCTAGAGTGATGTTATAATTTTATGTGGTTGCTGCCTGTAGGATCCTCTCAGTTTTGGTATATAATTGCAAATTTCTATTCATATTAAGTGGTGAATTTCCTGCAAAATGGAGTTCTGTTTCCAGTTTATAACAGGCTGGTTGTGTTTTTGTGGAAGTTGTCAGGACAATAAAATACAGGGGTTTTTTTTCCATTTGTTGCAGCTACATTTTGAAAATCCTTGTTGGTATTTAATATATTTAACACATATGAAGAATGTGTTCAAAATCACATCATAAAGAGACTTTTTTTAAAGAGGTACAAGTTCACTATATCTTTTACAAAACATTCTAGTTTGATTTCCATTTTATCATGTTTTAAGGTCAAATGTGACTTTAATGTTCCATAAAGAGACAGAGATTGATAATGGGGAAAGAATAACCCTCTAATGTGATTTATATCTATGGATTTTATGTCAGATATGAAAAGTTGCTGTTCAAATTGTAAAGGAGGATCCATTAAAGAACACTTTAAAACATTTTACTACTTAGCTTACCTTATTCACTTGTTCTTAGAATTCTGCCCTTTCAGGCAACTTAAAAATAACAGCTTGTGAAACATTTACAAAGTGCTAGAGAGAAATTAGAATCATCATGGATGCAAAATAGTTCAATGTATTGGAAAAGACAGCTGTGTTCAGAAAGAGCTGGAAAAATTCTGTTCAGTGTTGGGTATGATTTAGTCATCTTACATTTTTGTGAAGAGGGGTGGCAGAGTGCTTCAGGTAGGAATACAAAAGGCAATTTTTGATGTCTCATTGACTTGGAAAGTCAGCTGTTTATTCTTCAGTCCTCCTGGATGTCTGCTCATCAGGTGAGCATTGCTGTAAAGCATGGGGAAATTCTGAGGAAATACCTAAATATATTAAAACTGTTGGAATGGCTCTTTAAAATTTATTCATCTGTTAGTACATTTTTGTTGTCTAGTGTCTGTGAAAATCTACACAAGGCCAAATTTTATTTCGTGGGTTTTTTTACATTTTTTTCTTTCTGTCACTTTATATGACATATATATTTTATATACACATATATAAATTCATAGCCTGCTGATTTTTTTTATTTGCAGCAAGTTTCTAAGGCTTGTACATATGTATAGATACAGTGTTGTTACTGTTTTAAACATGAAAAGCATATGACATTGTGCTGATAGCTAACCTCTAAGAAATAATTGTACTAGTGTCTGCATCAGCTGTGCTTCACAAAGAAGAAGCGATTTTTTGTTGTTAGGCAGACATTTGTGTCCATTCCACTAACTAGATCATAGAATAATCCAATCATTGACAAAGGCCAAAATGGTTTGTCTGGCATATGTGATCTGTGGAACTGCCAGATGAAAACTGAAATTACAGACTGAGAGTGCTGAAGTGGGGAAAAGCCTTTATTGTTTCTACCAATACTTGAATTTTTTGTGTGTTTTCATGTACAGCGAAATAGGGTTTTTGGTGAGGGGCTGATAAAAATTTTATGCCCATTTTTTGAGTTCTTTATTAATAGACAAATTTTCAGAAGGTTGACAAAACCCCAGACTATGAGACAATGTTGTAACAAAGAATCTCTCATAGTTTGGATTTCTTATTTGCTAGAATTTTCTTTTGACCAGATTGGCAAGCAGAAGATGTTTGTACAAGAGGTGTAATACTGCTGGGAAAGTTACTGACTTTCCAATGCTGGCCTGCAAATGTGCTCAACTTCAAGAAGCCACCTGATAAAGATCGAGTTAGTCCTCAGATGCATTTTGTTTTCTATAAGAAAAAAGTGAATTTTTCTCCTTAAATTTCATAGATATATATTTATATAAGCAATAGCAAGCACGTGCTTCCCCAAATCGAATCAAAAGTCATGGGAGTGGAATGGTCAGCTAGCTGACATTCATTATTCTGAAATTTGCCACTGTTTTTATAAAACTATTCACTTTGTTACAGGCATAACCACTTTTATATGTGCTATTATGCAGTCTGGCCATTCATGGCCATTAATGTGTTGGCTTTTGCTAAATTTTGAGTGTGTGTGTGTGATGTGGTTAAAGAATTCATGGCAAACCAAGATCCTCTGCTTGGTCTGGATGGATTTCCTGTAGGTATCTGCCCAGGGTCTCAGTTCTCAAACCTGGAAAATGGGGTTAATTCTTCT